>NC_057861.1:679764549-680401367 GCF_019393635.1 Dromiciops gliroides | reverse complement strand
AAGGGGGACCTCATCCTTTGCTTTTGACTTCTGGCTTAAAGTCATCAAAGTTGATATGTAATAGAAAAAATCTGATAACCCCCTTTTCATTTTTTTGCCCTGGTTTCTTTTAATTTAAGTCTGTTCCATCTACGCTCAAGGATTCATGGCAGATACCCAGTGTGCCTATGTGCCACCTCTCACAGTCTCCTCACACTCAGGAACAGCTTCTCCACTTCTCTCCCCCTTCCCCCTCCCTTGCGCCATGATTTCTTCAACACCCCGCTCAGCATGAAGCAGTTTCAGAAGAATCTTCACTCCCTTTCCTTATATATAGAGAAGTGGGGGAAATTCATGGGGCCCAGAGGACCCCCAGAAGTTCTCTGGGGCACATCAGGAATCTTCTCCTTGAGAAACTAACCAGAAGACAGATACACCTAGAGAGATAAGTGGAACCAGATCTACTGAGCTAGCTTCGGGACCCTTCCACCCTTTTATTCTGGTCTCCCTTACCCCTGGGGAGATAAGATTAGGTGTGGCTGCTTCTTTTGTGTTCTGAGGAGATGCTTGAGAGATCTGCAGCCACCCCCCACCAATTCCTCCAGCCACCACCAGTGGGGGGATGGTCCTCCCTCACTAAGGACTTTCCACAGTCAGGATGGTCACACACCTCCCCCCCCCCCCATCAGTCTCTATAGAAGTACCTGTCAGTCTCCTGCTCAAGGAGATTGATATCTCAGAGCCATGCTCTATGCCTTTCTCGCCCATGAGAAGTCCAAGGATTTCTCTTGGTTTCCTTCCCTTTCCTCAGCCCCAAAATAAACTACTATCTTATTCTAACTACTTTTATGTGCAAGAGGGTGTAATTCTTTAAAGAGGAATTCCTAAGAACCCCCAACCCCTACTCCAAAACCCATACCCCATTTTCCCCCATAACAGTAGCTTGTGAAGAAGGCTGCAACTGCTTTTTACCTCTTGTATATAATTCTTACTTTGATGATGTTTAAGAGGTTATGAAGATGAGGAAAAATGTCTAGTCCATCAACTTGTTGACTATGTAACCTGAAAGTGGACCAAGTCTTAGCCCTTGATTATTTAATAGAGAGGCGTGTCCTACCATCTGCCGCCTCCGCACGCTGCCGCCACTGCTATTAACAGACAGGTGCACAACAGCCCCTGGAATAGCAGTGCTCCCCTCTCATTTTGCAACCCTAGTGCTTTGCAAATAAATGCTTTTCGAAGTTCATTCATTCTTTATTGGTGATGTTTGATATAAAGGCATTATCACATTTTAAGGGGCATTACTATAGTGTCTCTGGAGGGATGTTGTGATGTTTAAAATTTTACTTGTGGTCGCCAAAAATAAAAGGCTTCAGTACCAGTCTTTGGGCATTAAAACATTTATTAAAGCATACAGATATTTACAAAGAGTTCGAAAGGTTATGAAAAGAAGTCTACTAGCCTAGAGTTCCAGCTTGGTTGGGTTCTTCCTGAAGTCCTCCTCCCAAGCCTGCTTTAATCAGGAACTACCTTCTCAAGCTGACTGTGGGAAGCTTTTTATAGATCTGGAACAGAGGCGGTCCTTACATATTGCTTCAAGGTGATTGGTTGGCGTCATCCAAATCATTGTCTTTGAAGTGTTTCTCAAGTTGAGTTCACAGTCTAGTTTCTGAGAATAATACCTTCTTAAGGGATAGCCAGGTGTGATTACAATCCAATGAACTTGAAGTAGGCTTAATCACTCTCACTTGATTCAATCAGTCTCGATTAATCTCCAGTGGGGTCTTTGAGTATCTGCTAAATCCCATTATTTCATCACAATGGCAACTAAGATCTGTGTGTAGCCTACAAGAGAAAGTATGGCTAGCACCTGCTACCAGAAGTGACAACTGGTAAAGCCAGAGGACAGCTGGCTTGCAAGGCTATAAGGAAAGAAGAACACTTGCACCTGCTACTGTAATAGAAATACTATTTCAGGAAGAGAGCTTATATGAGACCAACGTTGATTCAACCAATACCTTGTACTATTTCCTACTAAGTGTTCCTAATTAACTCTGCATTGCCAGCTCTACTGGCAGCTAAGTAGCATAGTGCATAGAGAACTGGCCCTTAAGTGGGGAGGACTTGAGTTCAAATTTCACCTCAGACACTACCACCAATTGCTTTAAAACATCCCAGGACATCTCCGAGTGGTCCTGATATATATCTTGCCACTGGACCCGAGATAGCTCTGGAGGAGAGAATAAGATTGGTGATTTTTCACAGCCCTCCCTCGCTTAAATCCAATTCACTGCAAGTCATAACATCACCCTGATGTCAAGTCTTCTTCGAGAATGAGAGGACAAACAACAAGTCAGCTCCACCAGCCATATGTTTTTAATTTGATTAGCAATGCAACCAGGGACATTAAAGGGGTTGGATCTCTTTACCCCAGCTCTACCCAGATCCTTGGCAATTTGGGGAGTGGAGTACAGGGAATGATTGGATGATTTGGTTTGAGGTTCCTGGCCCCAAAATATAATAGGAATTAAGACAAATTTTGGACCACAAGTCAGGTAAGTATTTAGACTTAGGAAAGAAGAGCAGTATGAGGGCAGCTAGGTGGTGCAGTGGAAAAAGCACTGGCTGGATTCAGGAGGACCTGAGTTCAAATCCAACATCAGACACTTGACACTAGCTGTGTGACCCTGGACAAGTCACTTAACCCTCATTGCCCTGCAAAGAAAAAAAAAAGGAAAGAAGAACAGTAGCAGGAGAAAAGGAATTCAAAGGGCAGTCTTAAAACCAGCCATTGGCTTCTGAGTAGCTAGCTAGGGTATTATAATTCAAAAGAGTAAAAAGAGCCCTTGGACCAAAGCTTCTTAAACTATGGGTTGTGACCCCATATAGGGTCGAATAACTGAATGTGGATGATGTAAAAAATTTGGCAGCAGTAAAATTTATGTATACTTATTTTCATATACCTATATGTCCGAGGTTGCATAAAAATTTACCATGTGAAAAGGGGTCACTAGCAGAAAAAGTTCAAGGAAGCTCTACCTTAGACTAAAGGGAAGAAGCCACATAGCATCTACTAGCCAGCAGAGGGCAGCAAAGAGCAGCTAAAGGCCAGAAGATCAAATCAATCATCCACACATTTTTTTAAATTAATAAACATTTTTATTTAAAATTTTGAGTTCTTGATCCAACCATTCTGGAGAGCAATTTGTAATTATCCCAAGAGGGCTATAAAGCTGGTGCATACCCTTTGAACCCAGCAATATCACTTATAGGTCTGTTATGGAGGATTATGGGCCCCAGTTACCCCAGAAGTTATCTAGGGAGGTCAAGGAACTTTGTCCTTGAAACCTCAGGAGTTTTCCCTTGAAATCAGTAGACCTCTCCTATAGCTCAATCAAGAACAGACACACCCAAAAGAGATAAGCAGCACCAGATCGGGAACTGAGCATGCTCCAGGACCACCACCCTGCATTCCAGCCCTCCCTAACCACCTGATGAGGTAATCCTGTTGGGAGTGACTACACCAGAGAAGACCACCTGGAACTGCCCACCATCAGACTGCTCAGACCCACCAGGATGGGTTAACCTACCTCAGCTCACCAACAGAGGATCCACCAGCCCATCACCCAATAAGGGACAATTCTTACCCCACCCCATCTGAACCCTATAAAAGGGCGCTCCCCCAAGCTAGTCGGGGAGGAAAGCGTTTTGTTTCTCCAAAACCTTCCTCCCGGCCAGTTTCTACTGTACCCCAATAAACCTGTTCTTTATTCCTAAGTAGGACTGTGTGAGAGAGCGTAATTCTTTACAGAGGATTCGTGTTTTCTCCCCATATCAGGTCTTTTTCCCAAGAGAGATCAATAAAAAAGAGAAAAGGACCCCATGTACAAAAATATTTATAGCTGCTCTTTTTGTGGTGGCAAGAAATTGGAAATTGAGGGAATGCCCATCAATTGGGGAATGGCTGAACAAGTTGTGGTATATGAATGTAATGTAGTACTATTGTGCTGTAAGAAACAATGAGCAAGGGGCAGCTAGATGGCGCAGTGGATAGAGCACCAGCCCTGGATTCAGGAGGACCTGAGTTTAAATCTGGACTCAGACACTTGACACTAGCTGTGTGACCCTGGGCAAGTCACTTAACCCCAATTGCCTCACCAAAAAAAAAGAAAGAAATGATGAGCAAGCAGATTTCAGAGAAACCTAGGACTTGAATGAACTGATGCTGAGTGAGATGAGCAGAACCAGGAGAACATTGTACACAGTATCATCAACATTATGTGTTGATCAACTGTGATATACTTGACTCTTTTCTCAGCAAGACAACGGTAACAGGATAGTTCCAAAGGACTCATGATGGAAAATGCTCTCCAAATCCAGAAAAAAAAAAAGAACTGTGGAATATGAATGCAGACTGAATCATACCATTTCTTTTTTGTTTTGTTTTGGTATTTTTAGTGAGGCAACTGGGTTAAGTGACTTGCCAGGGTCACACAGCTAGTATGGGTCAAGTGTCTGAGGCCGGATTTAACTCAGATCCTCCTGAATCCAGGACTGGTGCTCTATCCACTGCGCCACCTAGCTGCCCCCGAATCATACCATTTCTTTTGTTTTTGGTGCTGTTGTTTTTCTTTGTTGAGGTTTTTCCTTTTTGCTCTGATTCTTCTTGCACAGCATGACTAATGCAGAAATATGTTTAATGTGATTGTACATATATAACCTATATCAGATTACTTGCTGTCTTGGGGAGGGGGGTAGGGAGGGAGGGAGAAAAATTGAAACAAGAAATCTTATAAAACAAATGTTGAAAACTATCTCCACATGTAACTGGAAAATGATAAAATACTTTTATAATTTAAAAACAAATAATAAAAATTTGAGTTCTAAATTCTATGCTTTCTTCCCTCCCTCTCCTTACCTCCTCCATGAGGTGGTAAACAATCAGATATAGGTTATACATGTGCAGTTATGTAAAACATTACCATATTAGTCATTTTGTATAAGAAAACTTGAATAAAACAACAAAAATGAAAGAAAGTGAAAAATAGCATACTTCAGTACTTCATCATTAGTCCTTTAGGATTGTCTTGGATCATTGTATTGCTAATGATTAAGTCATTCACAGTTCTTCATCAAACAATATTACTCTCTCTGTACACAATGTTCTCTTGGCTCTGCTCACTTCCCTATACATCAGTTCATACAAGTCTTTCCAGGCCTTTCTGAAATCATCCTGTTTGCCATGTCTTATACCACAATAATATTCCATCACAACCATACCTTGTTTATCCATTCCCCAATTGATGGGCATTCCTTTGATTTCCAATTCTTAGCCACCACAAAAAGAGCTGCTATTTGGGCATAGTTCCAAATTGCTCTCCAGAATGGATGGATCCATTCATAACTTCACCAACAGTGGATTATTGTCCCAGTTTTCCCAGATCCCCTCCAGCTTCCAATATTTTCCTTTTTTGTTATACTATCATCACACATTTATTAAAAGTTAGCTATGTACCAGGCCACACTATGAGGATACAAATACAAAAGTGAGATGACCTCCAACCTCTAAGAGCTTACAGTTCAGTAGGGTGTGTAGGGGCAATACAATAGCAGATAAATAAATACTGGATATATACAAATAAAAACAAAGTGCCTGGGGTAGGGAAGAAGGGATACACTTGATGAGTTACTTGAACTTAGCCCCAGGAGAAAAAAAAAGTATGAGTTCTAACAATGAAGAGAAGTGGAGGAAGTGCATTCCAGGCAACTATGATCCAGGCAAGAGATGATAAGGGCCAGAACTGAGGTGGTTGGGGAGGGTGGGGGAAGGCTGGAGTAGGGAGGGGGAGAAAGAAACATACATTCTAATAGGGAAAAGCATAGAAGGGAATAGAGGGAATACAGCTCAGAAGTGTGTGTGTGTGTATATATATATGTATGAATATATGTGTATGTATATGTATGTATGGAGGGGGTTCAATATTTAATAACCCCTTTATTTTTTGTTTTTAATTTATAATACTTTAGCATCATATATAAATATGTATAGGAAGTGAATTTATATTATATGTGAAAAATCAAATCTCATAAATGGTGAAAAATTAAGAAAAAATAATTTTCTAGCTTGGTACTCAGAATTCATCCATTTGTTCTCTCTGGAGGTTCAGATTGAAGCATACTTTTTTTCCCCACTTTATTTTTTCTTGCCTTTTTATTTCACAACATGGCCAATATGGAAATGTTTTGCATGGCTGCACATGTATAATTGATACTGCTTGCCTTCTTAATGGGTGGGGGAAGAGCTGGAGGGAGAATTTAGAAATCAATTTTTTTTAATGAATGTTAAAATAAAGTATATATATTTTTTTAAATTAGCTTGGCACATGATTAAATCATTATACCTCCCTTCATTGAGGAAATGAGGGCCAATGGGTATGGAATATTGTAAATACCGTTGAATGATGTATTTGTTGGCAGCTAATATAGTAGTTGGTTTGTCTGAATAGTTTTTCTTTTTTTAAATTTTTGCTGAAAAGAAAGGCTCATTTGGTAGAGGGGGAAGGAGGGATACATTCTTAAATGAATGATACAAAAAATAAACTGTAATCACTGTATTCTAGACCCTTCCTATTTCATTTCTCTCTCTATAGGCCAAGATCTCTAACCCCAATCCTTGGGTCACTGTTCTATCTTAGTAGTTTCCTTGACAATTCAAAGTTTAATTTCAGTTAAACAACAATAAGTGTTCATCAAATGACTGGGAGGTGTCAAGGACTGTGCTAAGTTCTGAATGCAGAAGACAAAAAAATAAACAAAACAAAAAACAAAGAAAAAGAAAAAATAATTCTCAAAGATATTAAAACATCATGACTTTTGGTTCACCCTGAATGTGTGGATGCAATAACTAGGTTGGCTGGTCAGAATTCTTCCCAGGAGGAAAGTCTACATAGACGATCAAAATAGTATCAAAAGATTGTTTAATCAATACAGAATTTGAGCAAACAAGAGCTGAATCTTTTAAAACAGGATCAAGCTTAAGGTCTCTCTTCAATGCCTCATTACAGCTGATCCTGACTTCTCAAAGCCAAAGCCAGGGAAGAGAAACTCTGGAGTGTTCTGAGTATAACAGAGCATGCTGTCAGAAATTAAAAATACTGGACTTTCCTTTTGGTGAACATATGAAGGCTTTATTACATTCTTGCAAGAATGGGCACAGCAAACTACTCTTTTTAATCCCTTATCCTATTGCAAAGGTCCCTCCCCTCTTTGCCTCATTGGTTGAAGACTAAGAGGTATACAATTTTCCTGGAACACCTCTACATATTTCCCTTTAACATGTCCCCCCTCCCATTACATACATCAAAAGTTTGAAAACAGCATCAGACTCCGACTTTGGGGTATTGGCAGTTAATATGCATAAGCTAATTAAGCAAGCACAGTACAAACTAGCTTTAACCTTTGGCATACTTGGGCTAGCTAGACTACTAGCCTTGTAGTTTACTTCTATATCTACTTTTGGGCACCGGCAAGACTATCTTTTTTTTTTTTTTAATGAGGTAATTGGGGTTAAGTGACTTGCCCAAGGTCACACAGCTTGCAAGTGTCTGAGGCCAGATTCGAACTCAGGTCCCCCTGATTCCAGGGCAGGTGCTCTATCTACTGCACCACCTAGCTGCCCCAGCAAGACTATCTTTTAGCCTTAAGGCCCCTCCCTGCAATTCTTTCTTACCCAGACTCCCTCCCTGTTTTGTTTTCTGAGATAACAGCATTTTTCTGATGGGAGACTTCATTTTATTTCTCTCAATGCTGGTTAAGATTTCAGCAGAGGGCAGCTAGGTGGCACAGTGGATAAAGCACTAGCCTTGGATTCAGGATTACCTGAATTCAAATCCGGCCTCAGACACTAGGCACTTACTAGCTGTGTGACCCTGGGCAAGTCACTTAACCCCCATTGCCCTGCCAAAAAAAAAAAAAAAGATTTCAGCAGAAGCTAAAAGTTGTAGGGTAAGAAAAAGACCAACACTGAAATGTAAGTCCACATTCCACACCTTAAGCAGAGTGAATCTTGACTAGCCCAACTGCATATGAAAGGGGAAGCAAAGACACTGAACTTATTTCTAGGGCACAAGCCTGATATCCTAGCCACTCCTCTACACAAGAGCCCAGAAGGAGTCTGAAAGCATAACTGATTGAATTGGGACTGATCCTCATAAACCGAGGTGAATACAAGACCGAGGGAACTGGCTTTGAATCACAAAGAATTGTTGAACAGGAGGTTAGATCTCTCCCACCTCTCCCCTGAAGGTGCTAAACCTCTTGAGAGTGTCCAGGAGAAAAAGGCTAAGGACTGTTGCCTTAGCGAAAAGAACACTGTAACACTCCAATTGAAAAAAGAGCAGTACTAGTTAGCTAAATCACTGGCTGAATTAGTGGAAGATTACAGCTACCCTTCAAGCAGTGAGCAGAGTGGGTTCAGTGGGTTGCCGTGTCCAGCATAACCAACAGACTCTAAGAACCCAGAGGCTCAGTGTCTGGAGGCCCAGTGAGAAGCCAATCCAGTAGTGGATTTATCCCACTGAGACTGTGCCCTGAAAGGATCCAGACTAGATGAGCATCAAAGCAACTTAGCTGTCACTAACACTATGTCTCACAGCAAGGTGTGAGAATACTCTCTGGAGAAAGAAAGGATATTAAAGCTTTCAAGTTCTGGAGCTATAAGTTGCCTTGGACTCACTCTTTACACATACCTCCTTAAGACTATTTTTATTTTGTGCCCACTCTTCTCCCTATAGACTTTGTGCATTTAAGGAAGGTAGTACTCATGGTCTGAAGAAGAAATGCTTTATAGCTACTACTCATTATGTTGTTTGAGTAATTGCCTTAGCTAAAGAACTAAGTCTAATGGCAAATTGTTAAGGACAATCAGATGGGTGGGTGCTCCTGAGCTAATGTTAGAAGGATCAACCACAGGGATACCCCTAGAGCCCTTAACAGCTGCCCTAGTGGGGATGCAACCTGCAGGGACCATTGACAGATGGAAATCTGCTTCACTGAAGAGAACAATCCATACAAATTAAAGAACTGTAGAAGGCTGGCATACAGCCTTCATCTACCCTTCCCCATTCTAAGTCCATCAAGGCTGCTGGTTCTTCTCCCTGTATCCCCACTACAATCCATTCTTCACTTAGATTATCTAACTGATTTTCCTAAAGCACCGAGTCTGACCATGTCACCTCACCCTCAGACTTCCTTCCCCATTCAATCACCTCCAGTGTCTCCCTATTGCCTTCAATGGGATCAAATATAAAACCCTATTTGGTTTATGAAGCCCTTCACAACCTAGCCCCTTCCTACCTTTCCAGTTTTCTTCCACCTTAAATCTCACCAAGCACACTGCAATCTAGTGGCACTGGCCTAGCTGTTACTTGCACATGACATTCCTATCTCCCAAACTCCAAGTGTCTTCACTGGCTCTCCCCCATACCTGGCACTCTCCTTTTCATCTCCACCTCTTGGCTGCCCTAGATTCCTTCAAGTCCCTGCTAAAGTCCTGTCTTCCTCAAAAAGCCTTTCCTAATCCCCCTTAATGCTCGTGCCTGTACTCTGCAGTTTATTTTGTGTATGACTTGTTTGTACAGTTGTTCGAATGCTGTCTCCCCAATTTGACTATGAGATCCTTGAAAAGAGGTAAAGTTGGCCTTTCTTTGTGTTCCCAGTGCTTACCACAGGGCCTGGCATATAGTAGGAGTTTAATAAATGCTAGCTGACAGAACTTATATAAGCTAAAGAGGACCTCTCTAAGACTTCTCAGACTACCACTTAGAAATTCCTGGGAGGGGCAGCTAGGTGGTGCAGTGGATAAAGCACCAGCCCTGGATTCAGTAGGACTTGAGGTCAAATTTGACCTCAGACACTTGACACTTACTAGCTATGTCCATGGGCAAATCACTTAACCAAGAAAGAAAGAAAGGAAAGAAAAGGAAAGAAAGAAAAGGAAAGAAAGAAAGAAAGAAAGAAAGAAAGAAAGAAAGAAAGAAAGAAAGAAAGAAAGAAAGAAAGAAAGAAAGAAAGAAAGAAAGAAAGAAAGAAAGAAAAAAGAATTTCCTGGAAGAAGGACTTATGTAGGCTGCTGTGTACGCCTATGAGAAGATGACTGGCTATATAAATTCTATCTGCTTTTCGGTACAAAAACGTGCTGTTTCACACTACAGTGCTATGCCTGGGGGCGGCTAGGTGGTGCAGTGGATAGATAAAGCACCAGCCCTGAATTCAGGAGTACCTGAGTTCAAATCCAGCCTCAGACACTTGACACTAGCTGTGTGACCCTGGGCAAGTCACTTAACCACCACAGCCCTGCAAAAAAAAACCCAACAAACCCACACTACAGTGCTAAGCCTGGAATCAAGAAGGCATGAGTTCAGATCCTGGCTCAGATACTTACTAGCTATGTAACCTTGAAAAGTCATTTAACCTGTTTGCCTCAGTTTCAACTGTAAAATGGTGATAATCTTGGAGGGTTGTTGTGAAGATTAAGTGATATAATATTTTGTAAAAATGCTTAGCATGGTGTCTGACACAAAGTAGGTACTTGTTCCCTTTCCTTCCCCATTACTGAAAACTGCTGGAGTCCTGTCTCATTCACCTCTCATTTCCTAGTATCCCTGGGTCACTGGTTTATTTCTTCTGGCAAAAAACACCATGACGGGGGCAGCTAGGTGGCGCAGTGGATAAAGCACTGGCCTTGGATTCAGGAGTACCTGAGTTCAAATCCAGCCTCAGACACTAGGCACTTATTAGCTGTGTGACCCTGGGCAAGTCACTTAACCCTCATTGCCCTGCAAAAAAAACAAAACAAAACACCATGACTTCCCCCATGCCCCAGTGACTCAGGACAAGTCCTTGCTCGTGCAAAGACCTTACCATTATGCCAATTGAGTTCACTTCAACTCATGACATCAGCAAAATATTTATACTTTAACTTTACCTTTTCAATATTCTTCATTAATCATTAAAACATTAGCTCTTATTACAATTTCCAGGATTATAGCTTAATAGACTTCTTTTGAATCTTAGTAGCCACAGCTTACAAGAGCACTTGAATTTGTTGATGTGGATTCAAGGCTCAATTCTGACACCTGAGTACTATAAAACTTTGAGCAAATCATTTCTCCTTTCTGGGCCTCAGTTTCCTATTCTGTTAAAATAGTTTGGTTTAAATCAGGGATTCTTAAACTGAAGACTTTTTTCTTTTAAAATAAAACTTTGGGGCAGCTAGGTGGGCGCAGTGGATAGAGCACCAGCCCTAGAGTCAGGAGTACCTGGGTTCAAATCTGGCCTCAGACACTTACTAGCTGTGTGACCCTGGGCAAGTCACTTAACCCCAGTTGCCTCACTAAAAAAAAAAATTATAGCTATTTAATTTTATATGTTTAAAAACATTATTCCAAATGGAATTATTCCATATGCATCACTAGACTGCCAAAGAAGTCCAAGACACAAAAAAAGATTAAGAATCCTTATTTTAGATGACCCCCAATGTCCCTTCAGGTACTGAAAAGTTTTGATTCTATGTTCACAGTAGTTATTTCAAGAAAGATTTCTAGAAAAGGCTGTTTTCATTCATTTGAGGTTAATTCTTAGTAGCTTAAATTTCACGGAGTAGCCATTTCTGACTTTGTCCCTCACATCTGGGGCAGATCCTATTTAAAGCCAGTAGCTTGTTAACATTACTCTCAGAACCTCCACTCCACAATTATCATTCTTCATCATCTCACACCCTGACTCCTCCCCTTAACTAAAAAATCATAGGATAATTGGATATATATAGCCAAAGGATGCATTTGAGGTCACCAGGCCCAACCCCCTCATTTTACAGATAAGCAAACTGCTACCCAAATAGGTGAAGTGACTTTCTCCAAGCCAATAATAGAGAGAGCCACAATGTCAGGTCCTCTGAACCCTAGCATTTTCCAAAATACCCATCAATTAATTAGCTATTTATTTACAAATTAAACACAGCTTCTTCTTATTGTAGAATAATCTCAGAGGGGTTTAGTAGAATGAAGATTGAGGATTTGGATTCAAGAAATCTGGGTTCAAGTAGTTGGCTCAGACATTTACTACCTGTGTGACTGAGCTAGTTACATCTCCTCTACAATTTTGTTTCCTTACTGTAAAATTAGTAAAAATATCTATACTGCCTCTCTCAAAGGTGTTATGAAGAAACTTTGTTAAGCCCTACAGTGTTTTTATATACATATGTATATGTATATATGTATGTGTGAGCTTTTATTGTCATGCTTTTATTGTCATGCTTAGTGCCATACCACTAAGATTATCTCTAATTTATTCTGTATATATCTCATTTGTTACATGTTGTCTTCCCTGACTGTGAACTTCTAGAGAAGAGGGGACTAGCCTTGCCCTTCTCCTATCCCCAGCCTTTAACACAATTCCTGACTTGTAGTAGGTGCTTAATAAATGCTTGCTGACTTGCTTCCCTTTTTTCTGAAACTGACCTACTTGCCTATCAACCCCAAGTTAAAACCCCTATTCCCTCCCTTCCACTAAGAAAACATTCTCAGATTGACTGACAGGTTTGACCTAAGGATATTTGCACTTTAAAAAGAGGAATTTGTTAATAGATGAATTTCTAATGAATGGATCAAAGGACATTTACAAAATTATGCAGCAGGGTCTTAACTACAGCAACTGCAGGCCTTTGTCTCACCACTCCTTAAAAAGGAGTTAGAATGACAGAAAGGCAGCCAAAACCTGACTTTGGCAAAAGAGGGCCTTTGAGAGTTTTGTTTTGTTGTTTTTTAAAAGCAGGATTGCCGGTGTACTGACACTCTTCCTGAGAGAGGGAGGTCAGTTTCCGATTGAAAACCACAGCAGTGGATAAAGCACTCAGGAGGACCTGAGTTCAAATCTGACCTCAGACACTTGACACTTACTAGCTGTGTGACCCCGGGCAAGTCACTTAACCCCCATTGCCCTGCAAAAAACAAAAAAACCATAGGGGCCTACGCTGTTTACCTGTTACATGTTCCCATGTGTAAGAAAGCCCCCCAAAACGACAGATGTGGGACTTTGGGGCCAGAATTTCCCTTTCTGGTAAAAGGGCCAGCTCAGGCTGATCACAGAAGAGTCACCTTAACTTGCAGGGGCCTGTTTCCTTATCTGCTTTTTTAAAGGGCTATAATCGCACTGCAGAAACCTCCAATATCATTTCTGTTATGGGCCTGGGTACCTCATTTGAATGGCTCTAGGTACCTCAGAAGTTTTCTGGGGTATATCAAAAGAACCTTCTCCTTGAGAAACTAAACCAAAGGACAGACACACCTGAAGAGATAAGAGGCACCGGGATCCCGACTGAGTTAGCTCCAGAACCATCACCCTTCATGACAGTCTCCCACCCCTGGGGAGATAATATGAGGTGTAGCGACTGCCTTTGTGGCTGGAGGAGGAGAGAGATGGCTAGAGAGATCCACAGCCAGCCCTCACCCAATTCCCCCAGCCACCACCAGTGGGGGATGGTCCTCCCCCAATAAGGGAACTTTCCAGAGTCAGATGATCACCCCCATCAATCCTCTATAAAAGTATCCGCCTGTCTCTAGCTTGAGGAGATAGGCATCTCAGAGCCACGTCTCTGTGCCATGCCTTCTCCCCGAGAGAAGTCCAAGAACTTCTCTCTTGGTTTCCTTTCCCTAGCACCTAAATAAACTATCATTTTACTCTAACTGGATTTGTGTGCAAGAGGGTGTAATTCTTTAAAGAGGAATTCCTAAGAACCCCTATCCCACCCACATCCCCACCCATTTCCCCATAACAATTTCTTTTTAAAAATCGTAGTTTACCTCATACGGTTATTTTAAGGAAAGCGCTTTCTTAATCTCTAGAGATGTGAGTTATTAATATTATTACCCCTCTGGCTCCAATATTTCCTAATGGGACCCTCTCCCCAAGCCCATCATTTCTCCTAGGACTCGGGGGAACCTCCGCCTTCCCAGGGTTCACCCTTTTTTCCTTCAAGTTGGACGGGCCCAGCGATGGTTCCGCCCGGAAGTAGAAGGGCCTCTCTTTCCGGCCGTCGCGCGCCAGGTGACGTCATGGTCGCGCGCGACGCCAGCTCAGGTAGCCTCGCGGTAGGCCGGTGGTTCGTTCATTCGTTTAGTCGCCACGCGTCGCGTATGGAAGTCGGAGGCAGTAGAGGCCTAGGGGCGCTGCTCCCTGGACAGCTGGATGGGTACAGCCCGGGGGAGAAGGGTGGCCTAGTGAGGGAAAAGGGAGCCTGGAAGCGGCGGGAGTAGGCGAAAGAGACCGCGGGAAGGCCCAGAGGCAGCGGGGGAACGAAGGCCGAGGCCTGAGGAGGGGAAGGCCGAGCGCGTGGGGAATTCTGGAGCGAGGGACGGTCTACCCGACGCCGGGCGTGCGGGGCGTTCTCGAGCACCGGCTCACTCCGCACGGCAGGTTGTCCGCTCGCCCGGTGCCCTTACCCCGCATGCGCCTCCGCGTCCTCGGCTTCCGGCCTCGGATTGCGGGGCCGGGTGGTGGCGGGGGGAGGGAGGGGGCATTGGCTTTGTAGGCCACGTGGAATCGAAACCCACTTGAACACCGGCCCCCGCGTGCCGGGGTGACCTTGAGCGAGTCCCTCAAACTCCCGGGACCTTTTATGAGTGAGCGGAACCTGTGACCTTAAAGGTCACTTACAGTGCTAAGTTTGTTGCGTCCCCGAAAAGCCTGGCGGTTTGAGAAAATGGAAATTCTCTCCCATCCCTTGGGATTCTTTAGAACTTTGCAGATTTCAGAGTTCAACCCTCGACTCGCTTGAGAGAGGAAGGGGCAGAGGACAAAAGATAGCGGAAGTGATTTTCCCAAGGTCACGTAGCAGCTAGGACCCAGGTCTCATGGCTCCCAGCTCTGCCCCTACTGGGGGCCAGAGGAAAGAAATTACAGAGCTTTAAGCGAATTCAAAGGTGGCACGCAGGACTTCCTGGGTTTCTTTTAACGTGGGACTTAGAGACAAATACAGAGGATTTTAAAGGTCATTTAGTCAGACCCCCTCATTTTATGGAAAGGAAAGGCCTGGATGTTCTTTAAGGGACTTGCCTAAGGTCCCTAGTGGTTAGTGGCAGAGCAGGAATTCAAACCTAGGTCTTATTGGGTCTTATCTAATAATCTTCCTACTGTGTTGTGCTTGTACTCTCCCAATTGTATGCTAATCTGAACGTAGCCTGTATAATTTCTCAAACTTGGCTTTTATATAACCTGTAATTGTGCTCTTATTCTCAAAGGTAAGTGCCCTCCCCGTCCAGAATTGGGTTGAGAGCATATAAAAGATATGGTCTCTACTCTCTAGGAGCTTTGAGACCCGAATTTGTAGTATTTATATGTATATAATGGGGAATTACTGTTCATCATATGCTTCTTTTTTTTTATTTCAAACAGCTCATTTCAGGAGTATGACCCGTATTTAGATCAACATAATAGTTTTCAGAAGTTTTGTTGAAAACAATTTAGTTGTAGATTTCTTGCCCTCGTGCTTTTTTTTTTTTAATTAGGAAAAACAGAAGAAATAGTCTAGGATAGGACAGTTCCCATCTTGAGTGATGGCCCCAAGTATGGGGATCTACTTCTGGGTTTCTCAGGCCAGGACTAGCCACAGCATCTAATGTCTATTCTTATGAGTTTCAATTCTAGCAGGTGACTGAAGAGAAGAGGGAAATAAGTGGACGGGTGAAAAAGATTGTTGATGTACTAGATTTCCACTAACCCTGTATATGGCCCAAAATACCCTGAGCAAAAGTGCACAGTTACCTATTTAAGCTATCTTCCTATTTAAGAGTAATGGAATTTTAGAGTTGGAAGGAATCTCAAAGTAGCTGGTTCAAAACATATCTGGAAAAAAAAAGAATACTTTGTACAACATAGATAACAAGTAGCCCTCAAGTCAATGATTTTTTTAACTTGGCTGCCTGTCCCATTTTTTGAAAGCTCTCATTGCTAGGAATATTCACCTTATATACACCTTAGCACCTAGTTCTGATCTATGTGGCCAAGAAGAACAATTCTGATCAGTCTTCCACATGATACCATTGTGGATATCAAACTATTTCTGGTTTTAGTCTCTTATCACAGTATTTGTCTAAAATGAAAGTCACTTCCTCCAAAAGGTTCCTGTACAATTGTTTTGCTAGAAAAGCTGTAGGGATCAGATAGTGTCCAGCCTTCTATGTTTTTTTAGCTATGTTGATTATTTCATGGCTTCTTTTATTCTGTCCTTTCAAATCTATTACCACAGTTTTACATTGATTATCTTACACTTAGACTAAGAAAATAGACTTTTAGTTTCCTTTTAAAATTTTTTTTTATTTTCAGGGCAATGAGGGTTAAGTGACTTGCCCAGGGTCACACAGGTAGTAAGTGTTAAGTGTCTGAGGGCAGATTCAAACTCAGGTCCTCCTGAATTCAGGGCTGGTGCTTCATCCACTGCGCCACCTAGCTGCCCCAGAAAATAGACTTTTAGTGGATTCTCTGCTTCCCTTTGTGTTGCATAGCACCAGATTAAGCTTATTAAAACATCACTCCTGCAACCTGGTTTCAACCTTCCCTTTTCAACTTCTCTCTCACTGCTATCATCCATGAAGCCTACACTCCAAACTAGTCTACCAACTCCCCTCATAGACCATCTGTAGTTCACATAACTTTTTAAATCATGTAAAAGATGGGATTCTTGGCTATTTGGGGGTTTTTTGGTCTGCATCTTTGGGGTCTCCAACAGAGATGGCTCTTGAGTTGAAACCCTTTGAGGTTTGAGTTACACATATGATACCACTGGGATAATAGTTAGAAGGAATCTAGTCTGACTCCTTATTTGAAATGAAAAAAAAAAAACAGCCACAGGTTTCCTGTGGCCACACAGTGGACAGGCTCAATTAAATAAACGACAGTCTCCTAGCTCTTGAGTCCAGTTGTTATTCTGCTGTATCACACTGCCTCTCCCACTGCCCGGAGGGGTAGCCTTAGCAGAGAAGCCTAATAAATCATCTTTGGAAGCAGTTGTCCTTTCTGTAAAAAAGAGCTCGCTCCAGATTTCTTATTAGATAGTTAGTTAACCTGTTGAGTAGTTCCTGTCACCAGCTGAATGTTCAATACTAGAGAACAGAAGACATAACAGTTCCTGCCTGTAAGGAGTTTAAGTGCCAAAATGTTGAGAAAGGCAGTATTCTGTGTGCTTAATATTGTTTGGTGATAGTGATGGGAAAAGCTTCATGGGAAAAAGGAGACATGGAGAAAATGGCCTTGAAACCCACCTTGGTCTTAATGCTTATGTTTCAAGGATGACTGTATAGTAACATCTTGTTTGTATAATGCTTTATGGTTTGCAAATCTCTCCTCTTGTTCAACAGGTCTTAATTGGCTTGAGTTGAGTTGAAAGTGCTACACCTCTTCAGCTTCTGGTGTCCCTACCCAGGTCCAGAGGGCATCATGGCATCTCGCCTGATGCAACGATGCATCTACCTCTTGGCTGCCCATCAGGCCTCACCTGTAACTGTAATTGGCAGGCTAAGGCTGGCCAGGGCCCCATGCAAGACGATGACCACCACACAAGGATCCATTGTTTCCACTTTGGATAACCTCTTAAATAAGGAGCCAGTGTTCACCCCCTACCCATGTCCTCAGGAAGTGGACCGGCTGATTGAGAAGGCCACCACCCCTGAGGAACTGCTAGAATTGCTTGATGGTGACCACAAGCTACACCATAACCATGCTGCTCTCCTAGTAATTAAGCTTTCTCGCCTCTTGGCCAATAAGCATCAAGACAAAAGCTCAATCACTAAGGATGCCCGGGTTCAGAAGCTCTTCCGCATTGTGGACAACCAGGTGGGTTATAAGCCATTATTTAGAACTTTAGAAAAGGTGAGAGAGATGACAATATTTTGTTTATGTGGTCTGTATACTCTATCAGGCATTTGAGATTGCATATTCAAGGACAAACATGGTCAGTCAGTTTAAGAAGAGCAAACACTGGATTATACTTTTTTATATTCTCCACATGTGAAAATTATGCTAGACGCTGAATTGAGTAATTTCTTGAGGAGATGCTTACTTAAGCTCTTACATTATATAGAACACTGCTGGGCATTGTGGGAGATGGCTAATAATCTGCCCCTGTGGAGCTTACAGTCTAATGAATATATTACACAATGTTGTATGAGAAGCCCATCAAGACTTGTACAACAAAATGTGCTATTTGAGGGCTATGAAATGGCATTTGATTTGGGATTTAAAGCATAGGGATTGCCAGGAGTAGGGCAGGGGCTGGAAGATATGGGCATCAGAAAGGCCATTAAGAAAGTAGTCTTCAAATTGAGCTTTAAAAGATCATTCGGAATTGAGCAGAAGAGGGAGAGAGACTATTTAAGCAAGAGGAAATAGTGTGGTCAAAAATATGGAGGTAGGAAAAGTCAGTCTGTAAGAGTATAGAACTGCTTAAGAGTACTTAGAAGGAGATGGGAAATAGAGCTGGAAAGTTCGGGTGCTACAAGTTTGTGGGGGACTGTGACTGTTAGGTGTAATTCAATAAGCAGTGAGAGGCCACTGAATATTTTTGAGCATCGACATAACCAGGTCTTTGCAGAAGATCATTCTGATACTAAAGTTTAGATTTGTATGGGTATAAGAGTGCAGAAAAGCAAGACCTGTTCAGAGCTATTGCATAGAACATACAGGTGGTGCTAAGGGCCTATATTAGAGTGGTGGCGGCGGGGGCAAGAATAGAGAAGAGAAGGATGTAAGAGAAAGAATCCACATGATTTGGTAACCCATGGTCAGTGCAGAGGCACAGAGATGGCAGGTGGAATGTGTCGTGTGAGGGACAGCAAAGAAGGCCATCTTGGCTGGACCTTATAACATGCACTCCAGAGACTGGGGGTGGTGGTGGAAATTATTAAAAGATTGGAAAGGAAAATTAGGACCAGGTTGTGAAAGGCTTTAAAAACCAAATAGGAGTTATTTGATTTCCAGAAATACAAACAGCTACAGGGTCTTCTCACCTATTGCAGTCTAATTTTCAGTGACTTTTTTATTACATTTTAGACTGGAAAGTTTTTTTTCTTCCTTCCCTGACCCAGGTATCCTCAGTCTGGCATGGAACCCTTATGAACTTGCTCCGGAGCCTCTACACGTTACAACTTCCAGATAGTTTCAAGTCCCTTCGATCCGTAGAGCAAGAGGTTCGCTGGAGGCTTCGCCGAGTTAAATATAAGAACCTGGTTTTTCTGGCAGAGACGAGCATCTCCTACATGCAGGATCAGGCCTCGAATGAGCTCTTGACAGAGCTGCTGTTACACTTGGAGCGTCGCTGGACAGAGATTGAGGACTGCCGCACAGTGGTGATCCTCATGACCAAAGCAGGGCACCTCTCCAGCGCACTGATGGACCGCCTAGAGGACAAGGTATTGGGTCATGGGGACTGAAGTACACGTTGGTCTTCACTCCTATATAAGATTTGTGGGGAAGTAGGTGCAATTCAGAGCTTGGCCAGCTGTTCCCTTCCTGCTCCAGGTGCACACCCTCTAGGGCAGGAGCCTAGCGCCTCAGCACTTGGTCCCATAGTTCTCCAGTAGAAGAAGCATGTCGCTCTGGGAAATGGTGGGTTTGGACTAAATTATCTCTGCTGCCTTCCACCTCTAAATCTGTGAATCGGTATAATTTCCTGCTGTCTTGGGGTTGTGCTTCCTGTGGCAATGGGGATTAAGAACTCAAGTCCTTGGCAGAAAGTCAGCCAACTCCTGCTCAGGGTTTTTTTTTCCCTTTTACATAAGCTTCTGTGTTTTTAGGGGCTTTTATTTTTTTCCAAAGCAATTTCCCATCCAGTATCTAATGTAATCTTAATAATGAAGTAGGATATACCCTTGACTGACATCAAACAGAAAGTTGGTGGCGGTGCTAAGTTGCCTCAAGTTTATGTCTTATCTCCTGGTCCACTGTACTTCATTTGTCCTTGCAGCCCGTCAAATTCAGCACCTGCCTCTGTTCATGGCAAGGGCTGGCCCAAAAGGCTGCCACAGAAACTGTGGCTCATGGGCCCTATGTCCTGCTTTCTGGGACCTGGGGATAAGTTTGGCTACAGACACTGAATTTCTACAAGCAAACTTCCTCTCAAGAGTCTGGGTTTCAGTCCTAAGCAGCCATAAGGGTCAATGAGACTTAGCTTTCCACTGTTCTTGGAGGTTCGTGACAGAAAAGTCATGTCCCATAGGGATTGACACATCTCATGGGATGGTTTTCTTGGGGGATGGGGCGGCGGAATCTGTTTTGGGTGTTGGATTGAGACCAACTCTCTAGCTCCTCCCCCCCTCCCCCCATCTTGGTGCAGCAGAGAATGGCAGCTGCCCAGCTAGCTGACCTCCCTGGGTGGCTATGGTTGACAGTTCCTGGAGCTGGCAGAGCAGTTTGGCCCTGAGGACCTGCGGAAAGTGATGCTGACCCTGGCTTCTCAGAACCGGCGGTCAGTGCCCCTACTTCGAGCCATCTCCTACCACCTGGCTCAGAAATCTTTTACCCTGACAAGAGGAATGCTTATTGACTTTGCATATGCTTATGGTAAGACAAAGGAAGTGACTATGAGGTGGGGAAGGAATTAAGGGGTCTTGTCACTATTGCTAACTCCCTTGACATGTCTTATTTTTCTTTTTCCTTGTCAAATCAGTATTTGCCCCACCCCTCTGGCATCAGTTGACCTAAAAGGCTACGACTACAGAAACATTATAGCACTTGGACCCCACATATCCCTCTCCTTTTGACCTGATTAACTCTCTTTTGGGGGGGGTGTGAGGCAATGAGGGTTAAGTGACTTGCCCAGGGTCACACAGCTAGTAAGTGTCAAGTGTCTGAGGTCAGATTTGAACTCAGGTCCTCCTGAATCCAGGGGCCAGTGATTTATCCACTGCTCCACCTAGCTGCCCCATGATTAACTCTTACAGATAATAGCACTTCTGGTTCCTGAGGTCTGGGCTGGTGATGTCTGGGCAGGGCTAGTGGATAAAGGGAGTGGCTTTGCTAATTTCTGCTAATAATTCCCCAGCTCTCTCCCCCATTCCCTCAGGGGCCCTGCTATCAAGCTCACTATGGTCTCCTTTGCCCTAAAGGAAAACTAAACTTCCACCAGACCCAGATATTCCAGAAGCTCGCTGCTCAACTGTTGCCCCAGGTGTCCAGCATGACACCCAATGATATAACTCAGTGCTCCAAGTCCTTTGCCTTCCTCAAGTGGCTCAACTTGCCTCTTTTTGAAGCCTTTGCCCAGGTAAGCAGGGGTCAATCTGGGGCTAGGGAGGTACGTTTTAGATAATAACAGTGACAACCATTTATGTAAAACTTGAAAGTTTGCAAAGAGGTGGGGTTTGTGGGCCACTCCTGGTTTAGAGACTGAATAGAAAGTGTCCTTTAAAGATTTCTCCATGTGCCTTCTCTACAGGTATGTGAGGTTATCTCCTAGGTAGGTACAAAGTTAGTAGATACAAATCATTACCAGTTTATTAATTTCATTTGAGAACCTTAAACATTAGTAGGCCCAGGCCACCCCCTTACCATACAGGTCCTTGCAGGGTTTGGGAGCCCAAAGTCCAGTGAGTGTGGCATGTACGTATTCTGCCACTAGGAAGATGACCCTTCTGGAAGAGCTGTAAATAGAACTTGGGTGTTTGGGGAGTCCTCCAGAGAATAGACTAGGTCTGTTTCTTGCCTGGTACATTGGTTATTGGATAATGGGATAAGGGATGAGAGGCTCAGAACTGATTAGGGAACAAATGGGTAGCCTCTTCTCCCCCTTACACCACCTCTTCTGATCCCCAGTACATACTGAGCAAGGCAGACAACTTCACCCCACTCCAGCTGAGCAACATGATCTTGGCATTTGCTCGCCTGAACTTCCATCCTGAGCAAGAAGAGCAGTTCTTCAGTTTGGTAAAGGTTTTTTCCTACCCCCATTTCTCCTTCCTGGAGGGGACATGAGAAGCAGGGTCAGGGAGGTGGGTGTGGGTGTGGTTTTGTGCTAGGGACCACTGAAGGGCTCACTTGACCAGGGTGGGGGGTGCCCTTTTGAGTAGTGGGAGAGGAGTTCAGAGGAAGAAAGGCAACAGAAGGGGGAAAGTGGGTGCTGGGCAAAAGTATTCTGAGAAAGTGCTGATGCCCAAGAAAGGGAAAGCAAGGGATATGGGTGCAAGGAATGAATATAGGACTCAGATCTTGCAGGAGAGTACAAATCGAATAAGCCTGGAGCCTGCGACTCTGAAAGGAGGAATTGTTTTCCTAGACGTGGACCTCACCTCGTTTGCAGGCTGCCTTCCTTCCGCCTTGGGTTGTGTGACTTGCCCCCACTGGTTATATCAGGGTGTGCTCTGCTCTGGGAGGCCCAGCTGCCAGTAGAGAGAGGGGTCGCCTCACACCTGCTCCTTTCACCAGGTACACAGGAAACTGAAGCCAGAGCTGGCTACGTTGAACCCCAGCCTGCAAGTTGATGTGGTGTGGTCCCTGTGTATACTCCAGAAAGTACAGAAGGCACAGCTTCAGAAGGTTCTTTGCCAGGACTTTCACAGCCAGTTTCTAGGTGAGGGGTGGAGCCCACCTGGCACCTCTTCTGTCTCTTTCCATTTAGCCGGGCTCAGATTCAGCCCTGACAGCACCCCAACCCTGCAGCAGAGTCACCTGCATAGTTTCCAGGGTGGTGGGACTCCTCCTGGCCCATAGGTCTGGCCCCCTAGGGACGAGCTGTCATGCCAAGTGGTTCCCTGTACTGACCTCCCCTGGAATGTGGCTCGCTCTCTTCTGTTTGCAGAAGGCAAGTTCCCTCAAAATCCAAACACCTTTCAGAAGCTGATCCACATCAATGCCACCGCTCAGCTGGAGCATCCTGAATACACTGGACCGTTTCTGCCAGCAGCCGCCCTCCGCCCCCAAGCCCCCACATCCAAAAAGATGACACCCATGCAGAAAGATCTCCAGGCCATACTGAAAGGGTGGCTGGGGAGCGATGACAAGGCCCGTTTTGGAGAGACCACTCAGTATGGCTGGGAGCTGGGTGAGCCTGCATCCTCCTCACCCTGTAGCTAGGCTGATGGGCTGGTTCCACCAACGTCCTTCCCCTGTTTTTACTCCCTCCAACCTAACCCTCCCCAGAGGACTTCTGGAGCTTCTATCAAAATACAATTCTGGGGGCAGCTAGATGGCGAAGAGGATAGAGCACCGGCCCTGGAACACTTACTAGCTGTGTGACCCTGGGCAAGTCACTTAACCCCAATTGCCTCACTAAAAAAAAAAAATACAATTCTGCAGCTGTGTCAAATTCAGCATCTGCCCCCTTTTGTGGCAGGAGCTGCCCAACCAGCTGCCACAGCAACACTGTAGCTCATGGGCCCCAAGTCCCTCTTCCTGGGCCTTGGGGATAAAAGCTTGCTGCAGACATGGGGCTGGGCAAGGAAGGGTATTACTATTCTCCAGACGTTTTCCTCTGTATTTGTCTTCCCTGTACAGCTCTGTCTCTAACAGCTAACTTGCCTCTAGTTAATTAACATGTAGTTTGGTCAGATGACTTAAGGCACAGGCCTATCCTGGCTGCCATCTTCAGTGTTCCTGAGTCTATTCAGGACATAATTCTATGGATTCCGATTTCATTTGAAGCCCCAACTCATTGACTATCCATTTCTCATTGCTACTTATATTCCTATCCTCATCTTCCCCTGCTTTCCACTTAATACAGATGCTGAGTTGGTACTAGATGGGGACAACCAGCCTCTGCCCATGAAGAACTTTTTGGCACCTCACCTGGCTCAGCCAACGGGAACTCAGCCTTTGCCCCCTGGTGCCAAGAGGTAATGCACTTATTCTCCCAAATCCTGTGCAGTGTCCCTAGGGAAGGGGGCATGCCTGTATTAGAAAGCAGGAGTTGGTCTTGGTATATAACATGAGCAGGGGGTATCTATATCTTCCTTCTGGGCCTCCCTTCTACCCCCTAGGCCTAATCTTCTCTCCTTTTGATCTTCCCATTCCTTTGTCTTTGAGGAAGAAAGATGAATGAATCTCTTTCCATGGA
Source organism: Dromiciops gliroides (assembly GCF_019393635.1). Lineage (NCBI taxonomy): Eukaryota > Metazoa > Chordata > Mammalia > Microbiotheria > Microbiotheriidae > Dromiciops > Dromiciops gliroides. Next base: position 680,377,291 of record NC_057861.1, on the reverse strand, counting down.
ATAATGCCCAGCTTTCTGCCCTTGACTATTCTCTAGGTTGGTTTTTCTGCGTTGGGAGTTCCCAAATTTCAACAGCCGAAGCAAGGATCTGCTGGGTCGATTTGTTATGGCCAGACGCCACCTTCGGGCTGCAGGCCTCCTGGTGGTTGATGTGAGTACTGAGTGGGTGTGGTCATTCAGAGCCCTGGTCTGTTTCTTGGATGCTCCCTGGGCTTGCAGAGGATAAAGGAGAGACCAAAGGGATGAGAGTTTTATGTGTGCACATGACCGGAACTTAGCGTAGCTGGTTTGGGCTGACCTTTCAGACCCGCAGCTGTGTCAAATTCAGCACCTGCCCCTTTCCATGGCAGGAGCTGGCCCAAACAGCTGCCACAGCAACATTGTAGCTCATGGGCCCCAAGTCCCTCTTCCTGGGCCTTGGGGATAAAAGCTTGCTGCAGACACGGGGTGGGGCTAGGCTAAGTTAAGGCATTCCTCCCCTCCAGCCGGCCATTTTCCTTTGTTTTACCAGCTGACTACTTCACCTGCTTTTTGACTGCTTTACCCACCTTCCTCCTCTCCATACATAGAGTATGCCTGTTGGATCTGTCATTGACTCTACCCCCACCTGCAGGGGCCTTCACTTAGTCCAAAAAGAACAAATGTCGTACTAGAGATTAGCTAGTAGTTGGAAAGGAAAACAGCTTCATCCAAGTCTCGGGCATGATGAGGTCCTGTGAAAAATTAAAACTGGGAGAGATGGCATCTAGCTTAAGGGAATTGGGGAAGGTTCCATAGAAGGGTGTTGTTAGCCCTCGAGACGACCAACAGTTATGGAGTGAGTAGCATCAGGAGCTCTTTGACTGAGACCCAGCTCTTGTTCTTTTCCCTAGATCCTACTGGGATCTTCCTAAGGGAAGGTAGGGTTTGAACGCTCATCCACTAAAGATGCCTTCCTGCCTGTGATTGCTTTGGCATCAGAATTTGACAAAGGTCTGAAATGTTGGCAGACTTTTGACACTTGGGGGTTGGTTCATAGCTTCACATTAGGAAGCTGATTTGTGCAGTGGTAGGAAAAAGAGGTAGCTGGTGATTTTGACACTGAGTTGTTTTCAGTCATTTTCAACTATCCTCTGACCCCATTTAGCATTTCTTGTGATTTTTTTTTTTCATTTCCTTCTCCAGCTCATTTTGCAGATGAGAAAACTGGGACAAATAGGGTTAAGTGACCTGCTGGGGGTCACAAAGCTAATAAGTGTCTCAAGGCTAGATTTGAATTTCCCTATTCCAGGCCCAGCACTCTATCCACTGTGTCACCTAGCTTCTGGAGCTAGTGGTATAGGGGCTACTTTCCCTTAGAAATTTGGGGGTGAATGGAGAATACTGGACAGGTAACTTGAAAGCAGAACCAGGTATCTTGGTATATTAGAGTGCTAGGCTGATTTGATTTGATTTGAATTAATGATCCTGTGATCAGTGGAAGGGTTTTTTTGTTTTGTTTTGTTTTGTTTTTAGGAAGGTGAAGGCCTGGGCCTGTTTGTAGTCCTTCTGTAGTGGGGGTAGTGTTAAGAGAGCATGGGGGGGACAGCTAGATGGCGCAATGGTTAAAGCACCGGCCCTGAATTCAGGAGGACCTGAGTTCAAATCCGGCCTCAGACACTTGACACTTACTAGCAGTGTGACCCTGGGCAAGTCACTTAACCCCCATTGCCTACACACACACACAAAAAAAAAAGGGCATGGGAGGATAATTGCTAGGGATATGACAGGGCAAGAGGCACAAAGGGAGGGCACAAATCAAGTAATTAACTGTGGAATGGAAAAGTGCTTCATCCTGGGAAGCCAGAGTGAGAGATTCAGGTGAGCAGAGGGAGAAGGGTAGAGGAGATTGTTGGGCTTCTCAGAACCTTCACCTTTTGACAGTCTTGATTCTGTTCCTCAGCCACATTGGGCCTTCCTGACCTCTGTTTGACCTCCCTAGGTTCCCTACTACGAGTGGCTGGAGCTGAAGTCTGAATGGCAGAAGGGCGCCTACCTCAAGGATAAGCTGGGCAAGGCTGTGGCAGAGGACCTGGCCAAGTGACCTTCCCTCTTCTGCCAGCTCCACAGCAGAATAGCTTGTGCTGAAGGGAAGAACTTGTGGATCCGGGTCCTATCAGGCAGCCCAATCTTACTCCCAGAGGCCTCAGGTAGCACTTACTCTGCCTGATAAGGACACGCCTGAGCATTGAATGCTGGTCGTTTAAAAGGAGCCTTTCTCCTCGATCACCGGACTCCTGCTACTGAATTGGGATTATTAGATGACCCCTCAGTCCTGTGTGGAGTAGGAGGGAGCTAACATTCATTCCCCTGTTGTAAAGGACATTCATCCCCAATAAAGGTTTCCCTCTGACGTGTGAATCTGGGAGCATGATTTATGGGGGCTATTATACACTCTTTGATTTAGGGCTGTTACCCCTCTGACATCTTCCCTTCAACAGGAAAGGGGGGGAGGCGCTCTCTGAGAGGCAGCTAGGTAGTGTAGTCGATCGAGCGCAGTGGGCCTGGAGTCAGGAAGACTTCAGTTCAAATCCAGCCTCAGACACTTGTAGCTGTATGGCCTTGGGCACAAATCAGTTAACAGCTGCCTCAGTTTCCTCATCCTAAAATGGGGATAATAATAGCCCTTCCCTCAGAGGAGATAGTTGTGAAGCACTCGGCATTGTTCACACCTAGTAGGCACACTTAATGAATGCTGCCTCGTGTGGGTCCACACCCCCATAATGGGCACTATGAGAAACAGAGCTTAGGGCTAAGAGTCTTCTAGGGAGGCTAGCTTCAGGTCAGGCTCTTGCATGGAGGGCAAGCACATAAAATTTTAAGGTAAGTTAGTAGGCCCCAAATAACCACTTCCCTTAATCTGTAAAGTGAGGAAATTGGACTGGGAAGCCGCTGAGGTTCCTTCTAGATCTGAGACACCCTGTAAATTAGTTTTTGTGTCCTGGTCCTAAGTATTGTCAAAGAAAAAAATACTAGTACTATGCCTTTTAGCCAGAAAGAATTCTTCAGCTTCATCTGTAAAAGTATTTCTTCCTTGGAGAAAAGATGTCTCTTTGGGATACTTCACCCACCTCACCTCCTCCATGCCTTTGGACAGGACTACCTTGAGACAAGAAAACATGGGCATCTCAGATGAGAAAAAGGCTGTGATGTATTAAAATCTAGTTTGGGATTAACATTCCCAAGTGGTTAATAACAATGTTTTTTTTCCTGGACCACTCTCCTCAAGTGTTCTCCTGGAGTAGGCAAAGGGAATTACTTGGGAAGAACATTTTATTTTTTTCTCAGTGGAGAAGGGTGGCTCATAAGAAGAGGCTGCCTCTTTGTGGGCCCATAGCCCACAAAGCTCTTTCTCCAGGGAAGAGTCAGGGTGCCTTTCCCCCCAACTGTCAAAAGGATTTTAGGTTAGTGAAATATTTTCAGTTTTATTCAAGAGGTTTTAAGAACTTTTCCCATGGCATGGAAGTTTATTTCCTTATGGTTCATCTAGCCTACCTTCCTGCATAGATTTCTATATGCTCTGAGGCAGCTTAAACAGGAAGTCACTGGAGCCAATGCCCAACCTATTAACATTCGAAAAATGGTGAACAAATTTTGAATTTTGTGCTTAAGGTTGGGGCCAGCAGGGAAGCTATTTACCCCCAGGACACAAAAGTTAGGGAACTAAATGCAGGAAGTTGAGCTGTAATAGTATGTGTTTGAATTGCCTTTTATTATAAAACCACATGTATTTTATTGTGCCACATAACATGGTAAGGATTTGTAAACTCACAACGAAGTGATTTACACAAGCTCACAGCAAATAAATAGAAATGCAGAGACTTCTACTAAAGTCTATTGACTGAAGCTTGCTGACCAGAATGAAGTGAACATTGTGAAAGACCTGACACTTTAAGTTGGGTCCTTGGGAATATGAGTTGTTTTGTCTCTATTGTCCTTGCTTGGCTATTGCCTTCTAGATGGAAGCATTTCCCAGTGTATTACAATTTTAATCTAAAAAAGTTTCCCTTGGTAATCTCAGGTGCTCATGAAAATATGCAAATGACTCCTAAATCTCTAATTCTGATCTAAATTTAGAACTCTAAATGAATGCTGCATCTACGTGTTTTGTCCTCACCTTCATCCAGCCATATACCAAATCCTTTAAACCGACCCTAAACCAGGCACCATATAAAGTTCAAAGCAATGAGCAGTGGTCTTTACCCTCATGGTCCAGTCTGTACTGGAGATAACTGTTAAAGGCATTATGCATCAGATGAGGAGTATGGAGCTATTAAAGAGACGAATGAGGCACCAGGAATTGGGATCTTGTCATGGGTAGTTACTTTTGTGGGACTTGGCCTGGGCTTTGGAGGAGGAATTAAAGGGGCATTCCAGGTGGGGACAATGATCTATCCCATGAGACTAATGGCAGAAACATGAATCAGGTTATGAGAGACCTCAGAGGCCCCTTACTCCAACCTTAAATTTGGAGATAGCTAATCTTTATGATGTGCCAGACAAGTGGTTATCTGGTCTCCTTCAAAACCAGATTCCCCATGAAAGTGTGGCAAGTCTGAAAGAATGTCCAGTCCACTTCCTGATTTTGCTACCATGAACACCCGCTTGCCCTTCTCTCTCTCCCTTCCTGAAGCTCTTCCCCCATCTTAATTCTGGCTTCCTCCAGAGACTGAATATCGATGTTCTCTTGCATAATCGCTCATTCCTGGGTGTTTCAATTTGTAGAGTTGAATAAGGTTGGAAAGGTAGTCCAGAAACACAGAGGACCTTGAATGCCAGGGAAAGGAGTTAAGGCCTTCGTCAGATTACAAAGGTGAATTTCAATGGCCATGTTTCTGGTTACTGTGGCAAATCTGGAGTGGATTGGGAGGGGAAGGACTGGGGGTGGGCCGATCAATTAGAATGGAAAGCTGTATTTGTACTGTGCACCACAGAGACCTACCTCTCACCACAGTGCTATGACCTGGGGCAAATCACAACTGCTCTGGACCAATTTTTTTTTTCCCAGGGTGAGACAGCTAGAAAGCGTCAAGTGTTTGAGGTTGGATTTGAACTCAGGTCCTCCTGAATCCATGCTTTACTGCCACACCTAGCTGCCCCTGGACCAATTCTTAATCTGTGAAGTGATCCAGTTGGACTAAAACTGATATCCAAACTAGACTGTAAATGTTTTTATACCATATTTTGGGTACTTTCAATATAATTAGTTTCCTATGTATTTTTCATGCATTGAAGAACAATTCAATTCTGACAAAGGAAGGCTCCATCCACTTCATTAGAAAGGACTGAGTCCTAACTTCTATGTCCAGTGTTCTTTCCACTTGGGGCAGCTAGGTGGCGCAGTGGATGAAGCACTGGCCTTGGATTCAGGAGGACCTGAGTTCAAATATGATCTCAGACACTTGACACTAGCTGTGTGACCCTGTGCAAGTCACTTAATCCTCATTGCCCCACAAATAATAAATAGGAGAGTATTCTTTCCACTCCACCACACAGACCTCAATGAAGAGAAGGAAGAAACAATAATTATTCTAATTTTCCTACCTGGGAGACAGAAGTACAAAAATTGGGAAGAGTTCAGTTCTGTATATGAGGGGATTTCTGGGTGGAAGACAACTAGAAAAAAACTACAAAATGATATAATTTAGAACTGGAAAATATTTTTCACAGATTGGGAAACAGGCCCCTCCCCCCACCAAAAAAGTAAAGTGTTATTTTTGTTGTAACAAAAATAACAGACCAGACCTGACCTCTGACTCTAAATACTATGGTATTTTCCAGTAGCTGAGAGTTCTGTTATTCAGCTGTGACTAAGGGGGGTGGGGATAGGGGTTGGGGGTGGGGGAGGAAGGAGTAGAGAAAAGCACCTGACTAATTACAGTCTTTTAAATCTTTGATCTCTGTCCAAGAACCCTCCTCCCTCACCTGATCCCAATGAGCCCTACCTCCTTTCTTCCCTCATTGCTCTGGAAATGGCTGCTGATGCAGCTGGGTCCTGTGGTTACCAGGCAACTGGGAAGTGGTTTCCATGGTGACCACTCCTGGATGACTGGGAGGACCAGTCTTTTCTGAGCTCCACCCCTTTATGATCTAGCTTTGGCTTTTGGATGAGAAGAGCTAATTGTTATATAGAGTTGTTTCCCACCACAGCCCCTCCCAAATCCTCCCTAGCCCCAGCTACATGACTGAGAAAGGGACTAAGGATACCGATAATCTATTTTTGGTTCCTTTTCCCCTCAGCATAGCATGACAAAAAGAGCAGTCAATAGAGGGTAATGGAAAGAGCTCTTAGTTTGCAATCAAAGGACCTGGCTTTGGGGAAATTACCATTCCCTCAGTGGGACCCTGTTTTCTTATCTATAAAATGAAGCCCTGGACTACATGATTCCTAAAGTCTCTGCTACCTCTAAATCCAAGCCTTCCCCTGTACCTCCGAACCCAGGTTTTTACTCTGAAGCAGTCTGCCTGCTCTGTACCCCTCGAGGGTAAGGTCAGGTCTTGTGCCTCTTCTTATTCCCAGTAGCATATTCTGGGGACAGGTAGAAGGGGCCCTTCCCTTTGCTTCTTGGAGGACTTAAAATTTATCAACTAAGCACAGGCTGTGATGGGTACTGCTGTTAACTTGCCTAGAGATCCCTTTGAAGGACAAGGCCCTCTTGACTTGGCCCACAAATCTTTGGGACCATCTTTCTTTCCATACCTAATAAGTGTATGCAGGAAGCCAGAAAATCAGTGGTGGCTGAGGAAAGGCCAGCTGGGGATAAAAGAAGTTTTGATCAGACTCCTGGCTTCAGATCTGGCTACACCTGATTGGTAGATTTGACGAAGTTCCGTTTCCCCCTGGATTTCTGGTAAAATCCCAGCTGGAAAGGGTTTTAGAAGTCATCCCCCTATATATCTAGCAATGATATAGTGCCAGGTTCTGTCCTAAGCACTTCACAATTATCTCATTTTGTCCTCATAACAACTCTGGGAAGTAAGGGCTGTTATAATCTCCATTTTACAGATGAGCAAACTGAGGCAAATGGGTTAGGTGACTTGCCCATAGTCATATAGCTAGTAAGTATCTGAGGCAAGATTTGAACTGAGGTTTTCCTGAGGGTCAGCTATGTGGCACAACAAACAAGAGGCCTGGAGTCAGGAAGACTCATCTTCCTGAATTGAAATCTGGACTCAGATATTTACTAGCTGTGTGACCCTGGGCTAGACACTAAACCCTGTTTGCCTCAGTTTCTTATCCGTAAGATGAGCGTAAGAAGGAAATGGCAAGCCACTTCAATATCTTTGCCAGGAAAACACCAACTGGGGTCACAAAGAGTCAGTCACAACTCAACAGGGGCATGGCCCTTCTGAGTGGGTCACTGCTTTGGGAAGTACTTTAGATTTTGAGTCAGAACAGTTTAAATTGGTCAACTGACACTGCAAGAAAAGATAAGTCACTTTGAATCTGTTTCTTCATCTATACAATGGTGATAATGCCTGTCGTGGTTACCTCATAGGGCTGTTGTGAGGTTCAAATAAAACAGTTCAAAAAAATGAGCACTTTGTAAATCTTAAAATGCTAAGTGTCAGCGGTTCTAGAGATGTGGATGAGATGTCCTGGGACTGACCAGAGCTGAGGTGTCTGGAGAGAGAAGTATCTGTCAGCATGATCAAAGGTTAAGTTCTATAATTGGGGTGGTAGTGTTTGTACCTCTGTGTTGGGGGCAACTAGGAAGCACAGAGGATGAAGCACTGGCCCTGAAGTTGGGAGTACCTAAATTCAAATTTGACCTCAGATACTTACTAGCTGTGTGACCCTGGGCAAGCAAGCCACTTAACCCCAATTGCTTTAAATATCCTAAGCCATCTCCAGTTGCCCTTGGACCCCAGTGGCTCTGGAGGAGAGAGTGAGGCTGTTGACTTTGCACAACATTCTCACTTAAATCCAATTTGTTGCAAGTCATGGAATCACATCAGTGTCATGGTCCTCTTTGAGAAGGAAGGACAAACAACAACCTTTGTGATGGGTGGCTAAGCATGGAAGCTGAGGCAGATTAACAACAAAAGGAACAGGGTGTTCTGGGTTTGTTTTTTGTTTTTTGGAGGGGGAAAAGAAGCTCTATTTTTGTGTTAATAATACTCCACATTCAAGTAGAGCTACAAAGTTGAAAAATAACTTTTCTCACAATAGCCCATGAGGGTGGTGAGCATTGCAATAATGTTCATTTTACAGATAAGGAAACAGAGGCTCAGAGAGAAGCTCTTTTTTATATCCCACAGGTCTCGTATAAAATGCATGGTGAATAACATTCATTGGACCGGACCTACGTTTTACTGACATTACCACCTCTGCATATTATTTGCCCCCCTTTTAGAGATGAGAAAACTAGACATGGGGGGGGGGTTGAGTGACTTGCCCACAGCCACACAACTAGCATGTGTCAGAGGCTAGATTTGAAATCTGCTCTGTTGGACTCAGAAGACCAGCCCTCTCTCCACTATGCCGAGCTGCCCCAGGGATGACCGAACCCCAGTGCCTACAGTCTGGAGCTTGTCAGGCATGACATGGTGCCCCAAGTCAGCTCGGGTGCCTGGGCTCGTTTATGTCCTTGTTTGATGCTCGCGGGTTGCCTGGGACAGGAGGACCCAGGGAGGGTACAAAGCACCCCACGCACCCGCCTAGGAGGCAAACGGAAACCAGGGACAGGGAGCGCCAAAGTGGAGCATCTAGCAGGGTGTGGGGGCACGGGAGCCCCTCGGCAGCCTTGGCCTCCCTCACCTCTCCCCCCGCCCCCCACCGCCTCCAGCTTCCCTCGATGCCTCCCCATCCTTCCTCCATCTCCTTGTCCTGGTTCCCTACGCTTCCCTCCACCCCCTATCCTGGTCCCATCCCGTCCCTTCCCCCGCCCCCGCAGGCTCTGCAGTGCCTGGCACACACCCGGCGGGGGGAGGTAGAGGGGGACCGGGGAGGGCGGGGCTGAGGGGACGGAGTAAGCGGTGACATCATTGGCCTGACCCCCCCCCCCACGCGCGCGCGCGAGCGCACACACACACACACACATACACACACACACACGCGCGCGCGCGCGCACACACGCACTCCCACACTCACTTCCACCCAGCTGGTAGCGAGGAGGTGAGGGCGTGGAGGAGGGAGGGGCCACACCGCGGATCCGCCAGGCCCCCCAGGCCGCCCCCCCAGGCCCCCAGCCAGCCAGCATGCCCGGGGAGGCGGCCCGCGCCGAGCTGCTGCTACCCGCGGGGGGTGGCCCGGGCCCCCGCACAGGTGAGAACTCGAGAGAGAGCGGGCCCGCACCTGGGGAGGGGAGGGGGCGGGAGGGCCGGGCCCCCAGGCTGGGGTCCGAGGAGCCAAGAGGGAGGGGACAATGACAGCGCGGCCCCGAGCCGTCCCTGCCGTGTGCCGCCTCATCCCTGCATCCTTTGCCCTTCCGGCATCCTTCCCTCCATCCCTGTGGCCCTCACCCCCCCAGCGCCCAGCTCTCTGCCTCACTGCTCCTCATCCCTCTCCTTTCTCCTCCCGCTCCTACCTTCACTGCCTCTGCTCTCCCATCTCACCCACTGCCCCCTCCCTGGATTACACTCCTCCAGTCCCTTTTGGGCTCCTCCGGTCTTTTGCTTAATTTCCACACTAAGGCTCCTTTCCCTCCCCTATCTTCCATCCTAGCCCACGCCATTCCTCCTTTACTCCTGTCAGCCTGGTTGGGCCCTTCTGGGCTAGAAGGTGTGTGAGGAGGGGAAGGGGGGGAGCTGAGGGGGGATCATGACCCTACATGGGGTGGGGGGAGGGGAAGTTCGGGAATGGTGGGTAATCTAACAGGGATGAGGGAAGAGGTGACTAGAGAGTGGTATTATACCCCAGCAGGAGGAATGGATCAGGCCTCAGGCCTGTCTTGGGGGGAAGGAGGGATTGAAAGGGACATCTCGCAGCTATGAAGATTTTTGAATCCTCCTTGTTCCCTTGGCCCTGCCCTTGAGTTTAAGGGCACTATCAGAGGGCTAGCCAACCTCTTAAGAGGGGTTACAGAAGGGAGGGAACAGGACTTGTGTGTTTCCCAGGGATCCAATCTCACTATCCCCATCCCGTAGAGCATGCTTTGGGCTAAATCAGTTTTCTTGCCCCTCTTCTCTTAAGCCAGACAGAGAAGCGATTGGACTCTAAAATGGTCCATCTTGAACCCTCTGAGGCCTAGGCCCCAGCCTAGTTTGTAGTTTCCTGGCTTTTCGGCTCCTAGCTTTTGTTTTCTTTTCTTGGGGAAATCTTGGGAGAATATCACAAACTGGGAAGAGTAGATAATAGCTTACTCTACTGATTTGAATGCCCCAGAGCTCTCTACAAATGTGTTCAGATGACCTAAACACATGAACCTGCTCCTCTGGGGATAGGAGGGAGGTACCCTCAGCCTCAGGACAGAAAGGAAGCAATATTAGGGACTAGAGAAGGGAGAAAAGAACAGAAGCTGGCCCAAAGACAACCATGAAGGTCCTGAGTGCAGAGACAAAGTTTGAGGGTACAAAGATGACCTGGAGAAAGGACTGAGCTTGAGGGGACAGATGAAGGAGAGATGGAAGAACTGGCCTTGAAGGGGTGTGGGGATGCAAAGGAAACCCACCTGAAGGGAGAAAGAGCTGGACCTCAGGACACTTTCTTTGGAGCATCTCTTCTTAGTAAAGAATGGTCAAATGTCTGGGGCCCAGAGGGAGAGCTGCCTACGGGACCAAGCTATGGTGGCTTTAATGAACTGAAATTGATGAGGGTAGCTAGGAACAGGAGCTTATCCACATGCCCAGTGGTTACCCATCCCACACCAGCCAGGACTTGCCCCACCCCACTGAGGTACTTTCCCCTTGGGTTTCCTGGGCCAACTGGCAGAAATTGGATTTTTCCTCAAAGTGCTTATGGCCAACAGGACAGGAGGGAGGCAAGAGAGGAAAAGAGATACTGGAAAGTGTATAGGGACACCATGGGGATTCTCACCTCAACGTATTCAAGTCCCTTCCTCCCCTAAGTCAAATGGTAGGTGATGAAGAATAAACCAGCCCTGGGAGATACTCTTTCCCAATCTTGTGACCCACTGTGGGTGGGGAGAGCCAGCTTCAGTCCAGTACCTGGCTAATGGAGCCTTCAGCTCCCTGTGGGGAGAGGGGAGGGAATCTCCCCAAAACCTCAGTTGTAAAACCATATGCTTTGTAAGGAAGAGGGTATTTTTCTCCCAATTTAGGAAATGGTCACTCTATTAGCTGTCTCTCCGGAAGAGCTAGCCAGCTAGCATTTCTATTAGCATTTTACATATATTATTTCATTTGATCCTCACTACAGCCCTATGAGTTAAGTGCTCTTGTTATCCCTATTTAACTGAAGAGAAAACTGAGGCTGAGAAAGGTTAAATGATTTCCCCAGAGTTATACAATCTGAGGCAGGATTTGAACTCAGGTCTGACTCCAAATCCAATGCTCTACCAATACACCACCTTGTTTCCTCAAATCCCATAGAAAGGAAAGATTGAAATGTCAGTAGAGACCTGGATCAGGACCTACCTTCAGTCTGAGCCAGGGTTTCAAGAGACCAACAATCTTCATTTCTACTTCACAGCAAACACCCTCCCCTACCCAACCATCAGGCCTCCTGCTTTCTCTGAGACCCCCCCCCCCCCCCCCCCCCCGCAGCCTTTCCCCATCTCCTCCCCCCCCCCCCATGCCTTTAGGCTGGTTCCCTACATCAGCTTCTCAGAATCTCTCATAACAATAGCATTTGGGATTCACATCATTTACAAAATGCTTTCAGTTCATTGTCTTGCCTGAGCCTCACCATGAGAGTGGTCCTGTGGATATTATCACCATTTTAGTTTGAGCAGCTAAAGACTCAGGGTCCCACAAGTAGTAAGGGGCAGAATTAGGGTTTTTCCTTGAGTCTTCTGATCCATTACAGCACATCCCCCTCTCCCAGGGGATGAGATCCCTCCCTATACACACAACGCCTTCTCTGGGCAGGGAGAATTTCACCCAAAGGAGAAGGGAAACCTCAAATCATCTTCACCCCAACCAGTCAGCCCAACTCCAGGGGACAGAGAGAAACCCAGCAAACTTTCTCTGGGCAAAGGGATCAGCTATTTGGGGGCGAGGAAATGAACGAAGAGATGTAGTTTCCTCTACACAACAGGCCAATGACCGTCTCTAAAGAGAAGAGAGACCTAAGTCTCCCCCAGGGCTGGGACCCTCCATCCTTTATATAAAGTTCCCCCATCAGCCACACCCACTCCCAAGGTCCTTTGGGGCAAGGCTGGAGGCTTCCAGGTGCTTGGAGTTAGTCCCACCCCCTAGGTCACTGGGGACTCTTAAGTTCTCAGCTCTCTTATTTCTTTCTCTCCAGGCTCTGCCTCAAACTCAGTCTCAGCAGTTTTCTCAGTCACAATAAGAAATCTAATGCTTTCCTTTCCTCTTTGGTCCCCCTGAGCTCCTTCCCTTCTGAGTGAAAGCTAAGGCTAGTCCCAAGGTGAGGACCCCCCTCCCCTTAACCTCCTTTCAGGATGGCTACTCTCCAGTACCAGGTGCAGCTAATTGGTGAGTTTCCCAGCCTGGGCTGAGGGTGGGGCAACCTTCTAGGTAGCTAAGGGTTGGAGCTGCCCCAGGCCCTGGAACTGGACCTGAGGCTTTGCCACCAGTTTATGGGGGTGAAGCTCCTGTTACCTTGGGGGTGAAACAGTTTGTTCTCTGAAGAATGCCTCTTCCTGCCAAGGTGACTACCCCCACCTCTAGGGCATCTGCTTAGTTACATGGTACCCTGGGGAAGGGGGGGGATGCCCAATTTATTTGGGAGGCCCTCAGGTTCTTGGATACCTCCCTCTCCCTGTTCTACCCCCCCCCACACACACACTCTGGTGCCTTGGCTTTGAGCTGACCCTCCCTTCCCCAAGAACCATATAGAGATGGAGATTATAGGTTGGGGGGTGGAAGGGGATGGAGGGGAAAGGTAATGGTATCAAAGAATAATCACAGGATCAAAGGTGATGGGTGTTGAGTCCTTATTTTTATTATCACTGAATTGGTTGTGAGATCAGTAATACAAGTTATAGTGAATTCCAAGTCGTATGAGCTCATTCGTTGTATTGTTGGCATTTGAACCCTGGCAATCTTAATACAAATTTAGTGAGTTTTTTTTTTCCTGCAGCTGTCAGCTGTCAAAGCTGAAAGGGACCTTAGAGAGCATCTGGTCATAGCTACTCACTTTATAAAGGAGTAAACTGAGGCTAGTAAACAGTTTTACCTTGACTTGGCCCAAAAAGACCCGAGTTTTTGTCTCCTCCCCACCTCCCTTGCCTAGCACTGTTTGTGGACTTACCCTCTTGCCTCAGGCTCTGAGACAGGGGTTGTGATGTATGGTAGGACCCCCTTATTGTAGCAGCCTGAGCTATTGCATGTAGACATCGGGACCCTACCTCTCCCATTGTGGGGCAGGGCAACAGAAAGGTGATTAAAGTGTCCAATGTGGGAAAGAGACCATTAGAACTATAGCGGTTGGATGGCCAATGAGGAACGGGGTTAGGACTCTGTGGAACCTGTCCAGATAGCTTATCGACCCTCTCTGGCAAGCTCCTGCTTTTCTGAACAGGCTGGGGAAAGGCGCCCTGAACATTAACTATCTACCTGTCAAAACAGGCTCTCCCGAATCTGATTTGATGTGCCCATTTCCTGGGCGCATACACACTAGGTGGTTCACACTTCTTTGCAGATTGCTCCCAATTCAGCCTGCTTAGTGGAAACTGGTGGATTTGGGAGGGGGGAAAAGTGGGGTGGGGGTGAGGGCTGGCCACATTCTAATTTGCTGGCCTTTGAGCTCAGTTTCCTACACCCTAAAATGGGAGATCGTGCTACTTACTCTATCTCCCAGGGTTGTTGGGAAATAATAGATGTAAAACACTGGCTGTAGAAACGGGAGCTCGTTTTCTCCTTCCAGGGCATCTTAAAATGCATGGCTAAAGCAATCTGCAAGAATTCATCTTCAACCAACTGATGGCTCCTGTTTTCAGAGTTTGCAGACTCTTAGTACCCCAAAATAGTATTGCTTGGAATTGGGGAAGAGCTTGATTATACTTGTATTCTCTGTTCTGTTGATTTTAAAAAATAAATTTGCCAAGCTCCAAAGAAGAGAATGAAATAAATTACTGGATTGAGAGTCTTATGAAGAGCATGAGTTTTGAATTTGCCAATCACTGCCCCAGATTTTAGCTGTCAGGTCAGAGTGCACTTGGGCTCCCATAATAACAGACACGTTTAGAGATTGTAGAGTTAAGTGCTAAAGGTGGTGTTATCTCCATCGTACCATGGAAGAAACTGAGATGCAGAGATAATAGGACTAGAACTGAGGTTCCGAGGTTGAGTGGGATGATGTTCTACCTAGACAGTAAGTGCCTGAGGTGGGAGCCAAACCAGCTCTTTCCCCATATCCTGTGGTGTTTATATGCATTTTGGAGATTAGTAAAGGCCTTACTTACCCGCTGTGCTCTCCCAGGGATTTGCTTAGCCAAAGGCCAGTAGGGAATGACCTGGAGACTGGATCTTGTGCTTATTTGCATATCAAAGGTCCTTCTCAGTTCTCTTTCTCCTGAGCTACCCTAGGAAGCCCCCTGGGGAAGAATAGAATGGAAGAACAGAATCCTGGGATTGTAACCCTGGTCTTCCTGTCTCGAAGTGGAGGGCTAACCAGTCCTCTTTATGAGCTGAGTGGGCGTGCCTCTGGACAGCCCTAATGGGAAGCTAACCGTGTGGCCAGGGCCGCATGGATGCTTTGGTAGGGGTCTCCCAACTTCCCACCTCCCACTCTGGTGAGCTAGTTTCTGATTGTTTCCTCTCCTGGCTGGGATGTAGGCTGCCCCTGGGAAGGTGAGGCATTTCTCCTGGGGACTTGACAGGTGAGAGGAGAGGGGCTTTAGAGGTCGAGCTGGCCTGCTTCCAAAAGGGGCAAAATGCTGAGTCAGGGCCCTCCGCTGGCCATCTCATGCTGGGATGTATCCCGCTCCCCTCTATCTTCCACTTGCAGCCTGGTCCCTGGGGTGAGATACTCCTTGTCTCCATTGGAGAACAGCTCTCCCACCAGGCAGAAGTTTGGTCAATTTGCTTCAATTCAACTAGCATTTATTAAAATGCCTACTGTGTGCCCAGGAGAAAGACAAACAACAGAAATTAAATTATTCCTGCCCTCAAGGAGCCTACAGGATCTAACCATTCAGATTTAACCTGGCAGCTAGAGTATTGGTCCTTTCTGCAGGGAGGTAGGGATGGGCTAGGGGAAGTCACTGGGATGGTCTGGAGTCCTGGGCAAGGGCGAGGGCAAGAGAGCTTTGTCTCCAGCTCCTTGTTCTCTTCTTCTCCCTTGCTCTTTCTAGGCCTCAGTTTCCTCATCTTTAAAATAAGTATAGCTAAAACACAACCCTTCTAGACAGGAGGCATGTAGTACAAAGAGCCGAGTTCAAATCCTGCTTCTTCAGACTACTGGGGTGATCCTGGCAGGTCACTTTGTCTTGGTGGGACTCGGTTCCCTCATCTTGTAAAAATGAGGGGGGTTGAACTAGACGACATCTGAGATCCGTTTCCAAAAGCTCTTCATTTAGGATCCTGTGAGCTTAAATGATCTCTAAGGGCTCTCCCTCCTCCAGCTCCCAGATTCTAAGATCCCAGCCTCTGTTCTTTGTCCATTAGTGAGGTTACAATGAAGCAGATGCTTAACTGGGGGGAGGGGAGGGGAGAGGAAGGGGTCCTGGGCCTCTACCCTCCGCCCCCCATGGGTGTCTGACCAATGGGGAAGCCTCACATTGTTCATTACCTTTCTGGAGGGTAGAGGGAGAGTCTAAGATCTGGGGACAGTTTCTTCTCCCTCCCCCAAGGTCCCCAGAGACTGGGAAAGTGGGGAGGGGGAGAGAACAAAGGGATGGAAAGTTGTGGGGACCATCTTATGAAGCCCAACTAGGTTCCTTCCCATCCCCGCTTCTAGCGTGGCTTGGAGAAATAGGGACTTCAGCATGGGGGGAGGGGAGGAGCAGAGATTGCGGCTGTTATTTGAGACGGGAATTTAGGCTTTTTTTTTTTTCTTTCCTTTTTAAGGGATGGTGCTACAGCTGCAGCTCTGGTTTAGAGTGAAGGCCTCCCTTCTGGCCTCAGGGTAGCCCTTAGATCTCCAGGGGGGTCAGAGCACAGAGCTCATCTGTTTAGTTCAGATCACACTTTCAGATGGCATCCTAGGAAATATCCAAAGGTCGGGGGAGGGAGAAGGGGCTTTTGAGAGCATCCAGTGTCAAATACCTTATTTTATAAAGGAGGAGTCTGAGACCTCAAGATGGTAAGGGACTCACCCAAGGTCACACAGCCAGATAGGTGGCAGAACCAGGATTAGAACCCGGGTTTCTCCACCAACAAGCCACTGCTCCTTCTAAGTCTTTCATGCTTGAAGCTAAGGTAATGGCTAGGCCAAAAGGGTTATTCTCCCTCTTCTCTTTCTCTGCTCCCTTCCCCTCGCAGGTTTTCCTCATGCTTCTGCCCTTTAACCTGTGGACTGCTGAGGGACACAGAGCCTGTCAGCGTGGAGGGAGAAAAGGACCAGAACCTTAAGAATCTGATTCTTTACCTTGGGATGATGGCCTTGAATTTGGGTAGTTAGTTCCATAAGACCCGGCATGGGTGCAGTGCGTTCAAAATCTGTTTCACAGCACTTTTCTGTCTCCAGGGTGATTGATGTAATCGGGAAATAACAGGATTATTAGAATATATAACAGGGTTATTGGAAATTACCTTGGAGTCTGTCCACAACACCTTGGAAAACCTGTGTTTGAGTCTTGACTCAGCCATCTGTTTCTATGGGCAATCACAACTCTCTGATACTCAGTTTCCTCACCCATAAAATGGGTGCAATGCTAGACTTGGAGTCAGACCCAAATTTAAATCTAGCCTCAGACACCGTCCGTGTGACCTTAGGTAAATTATACAACCTCTCTCTCAGTTTCCTATGGTTTCTTCATCTGTTTAATGGAGATAATGGCTGGTACCTCCCTACCATGGCTGCGGAGGAGACATGTGAATAAAAGAACAAGAGTTATTGTTGTGGATCGTTCTAGAAATGTTATCCTCATCTCGCCAAGGAGAAGACGGAGGTTTGGGGAGATGAAGTGATTTGGCCCCCCTTGTTCATAGCCCAGGTCTCCGGACTCCTAGAGTTTGGGGCCTGGTCTCCATTTTCTGAGAAATAACTAAATGAGGCTTCCCTCTCCTTCCTCCCTCCCGAGACCTTCCGTTTCTTCTAACTCTTTTGTTTCTTTTCCACAGTTGAATCCCTTGATGCCTCTACACCCAGTGGGGACCTGCCCACACCTGAGGACTTGTCCATGCAGGGGAACTTGACTCTGCGACCAGATTCTATCCCCTTGGCCTTCCTTCCCGCCAAGCAGGGTGATCGGCCGCAACCTGAGGGGGCCAGCTCGGATGCTGGAGCGGGCAGCACCAGTTCTAGTCGAACTGCTTTGGGAGAGTGCAGCCCCGTGGTGGGACCCCCAAAAGGACTCCCCGAGGAACCCCTCCTCCTGGAGAGTCTGGAGCCTCGGGTTGTGATGGGTGAAGAAACGAGCAGTAGCGGGCTCCAGCAGGCCAGCCCCGAGCTGCCCAAGGAGCCCCAGGCAGCTGACCCCCTGACAGTGACACATTCAGAGCTCAGGGACTTGGAGGACAGGCGAGCTGGCCCCAGCCCGCCCCCCGAGCTGCTCTCTCAGGGTGACCTCCCTGTGCCTTCCCCCCGCCTGGACTCGGACCCTTACTTCACAGCCCCTTCCACCCCCACCAAGGTGGCCTGTTCCTATCTATTCTCCCACTCTCTCTGCCTGAGTGAGGAAGTCAGTGACACTGAGGCTGATCTCCTCAGCTCACCACCCACATCCCCCTCGGGTTCCTACATCACTGCCGAGGGGGGCAGCTGGGCTTCTTCTAGCAGCTTTAGCACATCCCCATCCTGTTCCCCCAACCTGCTCCTGGAGACGGAGGGCCGGGACTCTCCTGACAATGGGGACTTCTCCCTCCTCGGCTCCAATGAGGAAGGTGGCCAAGAGAGTCCCCTCGGGGGGGCCTCTGACTCAGATGACACGGAGCTCCTGCCTCCAGGGCCTCCGGGCCTCCTCTCCTCAGAGTCGAGCCTCTCTGGGGACAGTGGCTCCTGGAGCCCGGGGGGACGGGGAGACTCCTTCCCGGATGTCGGCTCTCCCGGCGGGGATCCAATGATCCCGGCCACCTTGCTCGCTTTCAGAGGTAGTCTGATCTTTGAGGCTGATGCTGTGGAGATCACGCTGCTGCCCCAGGAGGAGGCTCTGAGCAGAGACAGTGATGAGGAGGACAGCACCTCAGCCTCCTTCCTGCAGTCCCTGTCAGAGATGTCCATCAATGAGGGTGTGGATGAGGCCTTTGCCTTCCGAGATGACACTTCAGCTGCCTCTTCTGACTCCGACTCGGTTTCCTATGCTGGGGAGGAAGATGAGCGGCTCTACAGCGAAGAGCCCCACGCCCAGCCTCCAGTCCCCCTCTGGCTCAGCTCCCCAGAGTATGGGGATGGCTTAGCTGAGAAGGAGGACATAGCATCTACATGGCTTCCAGCCCAGTGTATGGGGCTCGGCATAGGTGTGGAGCCAGCTGCTGTGGCACCAACCCCTCAGTCCCTGCAAGACATAGTAAGTCTAGAGCCCATCGCAGTGACAACATCTCAGACCACACAAGAAGTAGCAGACCTGGAACCCGTTGCTCTGTCAGTGACCCCTGAGCCCCTACAAGAAACAGCAGGCCTAGAACCCATTGCCACAAAGACATCTCAGACCCTACAAGAAGCAGCAGATCTAGAACTGACTGCCATGATGGCATCTCAGACCTTACAAGAAACAGCAGGCCTAGAACCCATTGCCATGATGACATCTCAGACCCTACAAGAAACAGCAGGTCTAGAACCGATCACCATGATGAAATGTCAGACCTTACAAGAAACAGCAGATCTAGAACCGATCGCCATGAAGACACCTCAGACCCTACAAGAAGCCGCAGATCCAGAACCCATTACCATAACGATATCCCAGACCGTACAAGAGGCAGCAGGTGTAGAACCCATTGCCACGACGACCTCTCAGACCCTACAAGAGGCAGTAGATCTAGAACCCATTGCCATGACGACCTCTCAGACCCTACAAGAGGCAGCAGATCTAGAACCCACTGCCACGACGACATCCCAGACCCTACAAGAGGCAGCAGATCTAGAACCCACTGCCACGACGACATCCCAGACCCTACAAGAGGCAGCAGATCTAGAACCCACTGCCACGACGACATCCCAGACCCTACAAGAGGCAGCAGATCTGGAACCCACTGCCGCGACGACATCCCAGACCCTACAAGAGGCAGCGGATCTGGAACCCACTGCCGCGACGACATCCCAGACCCTACAAGAGGCAGCGGATCTGGAACCTACTGCCGCGACGACATCCCAGACCCTACAAGAGGCAGCGGATCTGGAACCTACTGCCGCGACGACATCCCAGACCCTACAAGAGGCAGCGGATCTAGAACCTACTGCCGCGACGACATCCCAGACCCTACAAGAGGCAGCGGATCTAGAACCCATTGTCATGAAGACATCTCAGACCCTACGAGAAACAGCAGGCCTAGAACCAATTGCCATGATGGCATCTCAGACCCTACGAGAAACAGCAGGCCTAGAACCAATTGCCATGATGGCATCTCAGACCCTGCAAGAAACAGCAGGCCTAGAATCCATTTCCATGAAGACATCTCAGATCCAACAAGAAACAGTAGATCAAGAACCTATTACCATGTTGACATCTCAGACCCTACAAGAAGCAGCAGTTCCAGAACTGATTACCATGATATCTCAGACCTTACAAGAAACAGTACATCTAGAACCCATTGCCATGAAGACATCTCAGACCCTACAAGAAGCTGAAGATCTAGAACCCACTGCCATGAAGACATCTCAGACCCTACGAGAAACAGCAGGCCTAGAACCAATTGCCATGATGACATCTCAGAACTCTCAAGAAATAGATTTAGAACCCATTGCCATGAAGACATCTCAGACCCTACAAGAAGCAACAGATCTCGAACCCATTGTTATGATGGTATCTCAGACCCTGCAAGAAACAGCAGGCCTAGAATCCATTTCCATGAAGACATCTCAGATCCAACAAGAAACGGTAGGCCTAGAACTCATTGCTATGAAGACATCTCGGAGCCTACAAGAAACAGTAGGTCTAGAATCCGTTGCCCTGACTCCTCAGACAGTACAAGAAACAGCAGGCCTAGACCATATTGTTGTGGCAGCGACCCCTCAGACCCTACAAGAAGTAAGTCTAGAACCCGTTGCTGTAGCAATGACTCCTAAGACTCTACAAGAAGTGGACTTCATGTTAGGCCTGGAACCTATTGCTATGGAAATGCTTCAAGCTGACAGCACCCAGGTAACAACAGAAACCCTCTCTGTAATGGGACAAGAAGAGGGAGAGGAAGAGAAGCCACTAGAGTGCCCCCAGGATGAAAAAGAGTCCTCTCCAACTGAAGCGCTCCACTCAAGGGAGGGCCTTACTGTCTGTCTCAATGCAGATGAGGGAGACAAACCGTCACCCTCCCAGAGAGAAGCTCTGCCAGAGGCCATGGCCAATGGCCAAGATCCAGGTGCTGAGGGGCAGAAGGGGCTGGCTGGTGAGGATGAAGGCTTGAACTCTCTGGCTGAGCAAAGTTGTGTGGTTATTCCTAAAAGCTCTGAAGATGCTCTGTCCAGAGATGTCAGTGGGAAAGGGTGTCCCCCTGTCTCTGTGAAGTGCTCCCTTCACTGGCCTCTGGGCCATGTGGAGGAGGAACCAGATTTGGGAAGTGAAGGCCCTGTTGGTAAGAGCAAGAGCTCAGAACGGTGCTCAGTCTCTCCCACAAAGATGGACCTTGTGTCAGGGTCACTGGATGCTATCCAAGCCTTTAAAACTGGTGCTCCAGGGCCCAGTTCTGGACCTAGTCTGGAACAAATGGATATCCTGGGGGAGTTACTGGGAAAAGTTGAATTGAATCTGGAGAAAAACCACCCTGAAAAGCCAGATCAGAAGCCTTTACCCAGTGTTGAAATCCCAGAACCCAGTGGAGCCCTTGAGCCTTTGCTCAGAGCAAAGAAGTCCCATGGTACCCCAATGGAAGGTCCCCTAGGTCCTCTGGTGTTTTCTGAGGTCCCCCGGCTGAAGGCTAACTTGAGGTGGGACACTGAACGGGTGTCTTTCCTCAGGCCAGGAAAGAAGGTACTCAGTTCCTCATCCTCTGAGGAGCTGTCTGATCGCCCCTTCACATCCAAGCCCCGAGAGACGCTGGTTTTTTTCCCCGTGCCCATGACAGGCCCCCGACTCCTGCTGGAGAGCGTTCCTTCCTCTGTTTTGTCCTCAACTGACCGTTCCCTCGAAGGACCCAAAGGTTCATCTGAAGAGAAGAGGACCCTGCCTCAGAGCTCCCTGGGTAGGGAGAAGCCACCAAATGCAGCAGGTGGCCCCAACACAAAGTTGGGGAAATCACAGCCCCGTTCTGCCCCTCCTGGGCCTCCCTTCAGGGAGGCCCAGAGCTCTTCTGCCCCTGCTAAACTAATGCCCAGCCCAGTGGTTCCCCAGCCCCCTTCTAGCCCAGAGGCCTCAAGCAATAAAGGCCCCCCACCTCCCCCGACCCAGAAGCAAGAGGTGGGTAGGGTAGAGGGAGAAGTCTCTTCTTCAGCCCGGGCTGTCTCAGGGAACATGCCTCCACTGGCTTTGTGCCCATCAGACCTGGGCACAGTAGCAGCACGAAAAGTAGGATCTCCCCGGCACCGTTCCCCAAGGGGTCAAGTCCTAGTGTCCCCCAGAATACCAACCTCAAAAATGGTCCCCTATGCCAAAGACCAGGCCCCAGCAGGGTCTCCTGAGGTAATCTCAAACCCATGCTCCAGGGGGTTCTGGGCAGGGCAGGCTCCCCTGGGGTCGGTACCTCAGGTGGTTCCCAAGTCCCCCACTCCCAGTCAAGTGCCTCCAGGCCCTGCTCCTGGCCCAGGGCTCTGGGCCCCAGCTCTCTCCAGGACGGGGCCTGCTGCGGTTGCTGCTGCTCCTCCTCCTCCACAGGAAGAATGCAGCCCGGGAGATGTAACCTTTCCACCAGGACCCCGGTTGAGCAGAGAAGGTAACAGGGCTGGGCATGTGGTTGGGCAGGAGTGAGGCTTGTTGGCAGGGGTAATAGGAATGGGCTAAGGGGGATTTGGGGATGGTACAGATGGGAGATGTGGGAGGGGGAAGGAAGGTGGGGTTGGGACATCTTTTGGGGACAGAGGCTTATGCTAGATTCCCTCTCCTGCCTTTCCATCCATCGCTGCCCACTTCTCAGGTACTGATCGGCCACCTCTGCAGGGCTTGGTGCAGTCACAGTCAAGTTCCTCTAGTGAGGCAGACCCCCTCTCAAGGTGTACAGAACTGGAGGAGCTTCGTCAAGCAGCTAACACGGCCCTGCGCCCAGCCCCTGGGGCACCCCCCAATCACAGGGGTGAGTGCTGTGGGGGCTCCAAGCAGGGTCTGGGGGTGTGGTGGGTTTGAATGACCATTCCCTTTCTTATTATACTCTTCAATCCATTGGGAGTCTCACAACAACTATGAATGGGAGGTAAAAGAGGGCAAGGGGTCAAGGCACCGAGCAGTAAAGCAGCTTGCCCAAGTGAGTCAGGAGCAGGGCTAGGACTTCCAGCTGACCAGGGCTTTCTCTGCCGTATTTTGGCTATCCTGTGGCCAGCTTTAGCCTGTCCCAGAGGAGCCCTGGTATGTGTGGCCTGAGGCGGGAGCCCTTGGCTGAGGCCTGGGTAGGCCCTCTCTTGGCCAGGGCAGTCTCCCCGTGGTTTGTGCTTGGGGACCAAGGGGGAGGGGGCTTTTCTTGTGCAGACAAAGTCTAAGCAGCGATTCTTTCTGCCCCTCTCGCCTTCGCCATCCCCAGCACCCCGCAATGACTCTGAGAGTAATGGGGAATCTCTTCCTGAGTTGGAGGAGCCAGACAGTACGGAACCCAGGACTGCACCATCTCAGGTAGCCCCTCCCCCCTGCACACTCTTTGGGGGCGGGTTTGCCCATCTTGAGAATGGGCTCATTCTGTGTCCATGATTTGGGTTGGAAAGTCCCTAGAGAATAACTATAAGAACTTAAATTCTTTTTTTATGGCTTTCAAGTTTACAAAGCACTTTTCTTTTCAACTGCCCTTTGCAGTATACTGGCATTATCTCCATTTTACTTAAGAGAAAAACTTCCCATGAGAGGGGTTGTGATGTTGGCCTAAAGTTACCATAGTGAATATAGCTGCTTTGAAGGGCTTAACATATGTTATTATCTCACTGGATCCTCACAACAACCCTTTGAGGTAGGGGCTGCTATATTATTTCCTTTTTATAGTTGAGGAAAGGGAGGCAGAAGTCAATTGACTTGCCTAGGGTCACACAGCTAGTGCCTGAGGCAGGATTTGAACTCGGGTCTTCTAGACTCTCAGTCTAATACTCTATCCACTGGGGTACCTTGCTAGTAAATATAAGAACCAAGCTTCAAATCCAGGCCTTCTGTCTCTCAAGTCAAGTACTCCTTCCACCCTCCAACTATGAGCTCCTTCTGGACATGGATGGACTCTCTCCTCTAACCTCCTCACAAAAACACAAAACAAAAAAACCCCAAACAACCCAACTAGATGATACGTTACACTGAAGGCTCCTAATTTGACCCTTGGGTCTGAGACCTGCAGTGAATCAGGCAGTAGGTCCAGTGAAAATCCGGCAGTAACCTTTCCAAAGAAAAGTTTCTTTTCTAGGCTTCCCCCTCTTTTCCTTGGAGGCTTCTGTTACTTGACAAAGGAATTAGCCTCTGGACTCCTTGCTCCTGACCCTGCATCCTGCTGCCCCCTGACATTCTGTACAGTGCCCATGGCCTAGATCTCAGGAGACAGGCTGTGCGTGTGTCCCAAATGATCAATCCAGTTCAGGCTCTGTACCATCCACAGGCCCAGCTGGCCCACTCCCTGGGAAGTGGAGAAGAGACCAGCAATAAAGCCAAGCAGAGCCGTAGTGAGAAGAAGGCTCGGAAGGTGGGTTGCCTCTGAGCAGAGAGGGCATGGGTGGGCTCTGGGGGTCCTAGGGTGGTACAGGCTCACCCAGCAGACCAGAGAATGTGGAATGCTGCCAAATGGGGAAACTGATACCCAGAGAAGGTCAGAGGTGGTTTAGTTGCCTCTTGGCCTAGGGTCTTGTTCTGCTACACTAAATGGGTGCTCCTTTATGGACATATACTTAATGTTCCACAGCAATCAAATAAGAACCCCCAAATGGAATGAAAATTCCTTCCTTTTCCTGGTTAATGACCAAGTCAAACATTCTTCCTTGACCCCTGCAAAGTGTGATTTCCTTCCCCTTCCTCCAGTGGCAGAGAGGGTTGAGATTGACTCACCCTAAATATGGACAAGCTCCCAGATGGGGCCTGAGGTCACTCACTCGCCCTTCATGCCCTTCCCCTCACTAGGCCATGTCAAAGCTCGGCCTGCGGCAGATCCATGGAGTCACTCGAATCACCATTCGGAAATCTAAGAACATTCTCTTTGTCATCTCCAAGCCTGATGTCTTCAAGAGTCCGGCTTCAGACATCTACATAGTCTTCGGGGAGGCTAAGGTCAGCCTGCTCAGGTTACTCACATTGGAGGTGGTGGGGTAGGGAAGCGGTGGGGAATCTCTTTCATGCAAAACTCAGGGAGGGGAGGTCAGGTTGTGAGCCCTGGAACTCAGTCCCTGGGCTGAGAAAGGCATATATATTCTACTAAGGGGAATGGGGAGTGTCTGCCTCACCTCTTTCCTTGCATACCTCCCACCCCATCATTCCTCCGTAGATTGAGGACCTATCCCAGCAAGTGCACAAGGCAGCAGCAGAGAAGTTTAAGGTACCGGCTGAACCCTCACCTATCATCACAGAGGCGGCACCAGGCCTCAACGTCAAGGAGGAGAGTGAAGAGGAGGAGGTGGGCAAAGGAGGCATTGGCTGGGGCCCTTGGGCTCGGAATTCTGGAGCCATTTATAGGGTCTCTCCTAAACACGTGGGGAAAGGGGAGGCATGTGGGGTTCAGTGAGTGGTTTGTGGGAATGTCAAGGCAGCCACATTGAACATGGGGCCCAGTCCCTCCTAGCCACATACCAGCTCTTGATTTCTGCTTCTTGCTAGGTGGATGAGACGGGGCTGGAGGTGCGTGATATTGAGCTGGTGATGGCTCAGGCCAATGTGTCTCGAGCGAAGGCCGTGCGGGCTCTGAGACACAACAATAATGACATCGTCAATGCCATTATGGTGAGCATGGAACCAGGAGAGGCTGAGTAGAGCTCATGCCGTGGGGTAGCACCAAAAGCTTCTGCCCTTCTCTTCTTCCTCATACCAGGCTTCCCACCTTCCATTACACTACTGTTCCCCCTCCTTCCTCCCTGCCCCCCCTTCCCCAAGTAGTATCTAGAGGCAGCATGTCAAGGGCCTACTTGAAGGCCCCAGTGAACCCCAGTGAGCTGTCTCCTTGGTCTTCTGGCTGTTCAGCAGAGCCAAAGGCAGGCATGTACCTTGTCTAGAAGCAGCTCTTCTTCCCCTTAGGCTTGTCCTGGGGTGGGGTGGGGGAGAAAGGAGGGGCTATTGCTACATGAACCTTCTAGCTCCCAGCCCTGATGTCTCTTTTTTGTCCCTTTCTTGTAGGAGCTGACCATGTAGCCACTGCCCTGCCCGGCCAGCTCCACCCCCTTCCCCTTTGCCCCTGCATCCCTCAACTTAATGCTGCTCAATAAACCTGTATTCACTCCCTGTGGCTGTACAGTGGCTTTTACTTCACTGCTCCCAACAGGAGGAGATAGGAAGGGAAGAGACTAGAACTTGAACCCAGAATTTCCCCAAGAATCTAGGACCTTCTAGTCCCACCCCCTTATTTTACAGAAGAGGAGCTGTGACTTGCTCAAGGATGTAGCCTAGCAAGTAGCAAAGTTTAACTGCAAACTCGGGTCCTCTGCCCGGTCACCATTCCCTGAACTTAATTTAGGATGGTGAAGGAATTGCAGACCTTGCCATCTGAGGATTTATTGAAGAAAGTGGAGGAAGTTTAGCTTGGAAAGGCAACTAGTGGGGGGTGCGGTATGAGAATGGGTAATGGGTCTTCTTTTGGAAGACAGCATCTGTGTTTGCTCTTCTGCAGAGGGCAGAAGTAGGGATGCCGTTTGTTGTTGTTGAGTCCCCCACATTAGGGGGTTTTGTATGCTGGGGTTTGAGGCCTCTCCCCACCCTGATTTGCCCTGGGTCTCAGTTTCTCCTCTGTAAACGAGGGAGCTGGGGTAGATAATATCTAAGGTTCCCTCCAACTCTAATCCTATAATGCAGCTGACAATCCCCAGGAGAAAAAGGTGAGGAAAAAAGGGGGAAATCATTTCTTTCTACGGCTGTGCAGGCAACTGTCCCCATTGTTCCTCCTCCATCCTACCTCACCTCTTGGAGCACTCACTTTGCCCTGACCCCGCTCAGAAGACAACTGGAAATCTAGCTCTTTTCACCCACTGGCAGGACGAGGGGTGGCTTCTGGTCTGGCCTCATAGGAATAATCTAAACATCTCTTTTGCAACATCCTCCCCCTGTAGGAGCAAAAAGGTTTTTCATGGCTAGGAGACTCGTGCATGAGTGAGGCCGGTAATGGGACTAGCTGGCACCTCCAGGGACTGAGCTTCCTGAAACAAGCTTTTAAGAAGAGGACTCCAGCAGGGGGGGTGGTGGGGGTGAGTGGAGGAATCTCCCTCCCAGCCTGATTTGGCAGTTGCTAATGCAGACTCAAAGGTCATTTCCTTAAATGCTGAGCCAAAGGCAGGAAGACAGCCTTCCGGGAGTGTGGATTCACTTCAAAGTGGGAAGGATATCCTAGAGCTTCTGTCTTGATATGAGAAGCAGGGGCCCAGGGGTGAGGGTGAGAATCTCTCCTTTTCTAGACCCTGGGGAAACAAGGTTATCCACTCACTGTATTGACCCATTGTATGACTAAAATTATCATTTGCTAACAATTTTTTTCTTGATCTATAGATTGAAAATTAACACCAGTTATGGTCAGGTTTTCTAAAAGTTAGATGGGGGATGCGGAATGTGGCCTATATTTCCAATCAATGTCATATTTTGGCCTTCAATTCAGTGCACACTGAAGCTTCTAAAAGGCTGGGGGGGGGGGGCCAAGAAGGCAGGTGTATTCTGGTGCAGTGCGGTCTTGCTGGAATTTGGACTTCAGGCCCAAGCAGGGCTGCAGGGAATGCTGCCTCACCCATTTCTCTTGAGCACTTCCCTCCCAGGGTTTCCATCTCTTCCCACAAGCAGATAGGGAATTCAACCCCCTCATCTTGCAGAAGCAGCAACCGAGGCCCAGTGAAACCACGGCAAGTTACTCCTGGTTAGTGGGCAGCAGGAGCTGTGGAGCTAATCTACCAGACTGCCTCCCAGAGAGGATGTCTGGAGCATGGTGACAGGTGCTTACTCACCAGAGTTTAGGTACAAGGTGTGTGGGGGGCTCTTTCAAGTCAGCAGTGGGTGCCTACCATGACAGATCCTGTTCAGAGCTAGGGAAGATTTTTTTTTTTTTTTGGGAGTGGGGTGGGGAAGGAAAGAGAAGAGTACAAGGTTGTGAGGTCTGAGGACTGTCAGTTCTCTCTCTACCCCAAGAAATCTGGGAATGATAACAACAGACTCATTCCAGAGACAGGCAAACTTTTTGGGAAGAGTGGAAAAAGCACTTGACTTGGAATCAGAGGAGAAACAGCTGAGTTTTGGAAGAGGACCACAAGCCTGGCACAGCGGCTTGCCATAGTAATGATGAGGGACTTGAATTATCCAGACATCTGCTGGAGCTCTCTCTGCCAAAAAGTAGGGCAACCAATAATTTCTTGACTTGTATTTATGATAATTTCATCCTTCAGTATGTAGAGGACTGAACAAGGGAAAATCTATTCTGGAACGGGTCCTTGCCAACAAGGAGGAATTGGTTCCTGTGAGCCTTGTAGGGAACTGACTATGCCATCTTAGGATTTTTGATGAAGGAGATGCTTGGCACAATATGACCAATACTCTAGAATTTTGGAGAAGAAAGCAGGGCATAGCCTAAGATGTGCCCTAGATTTTGGGTGAGCGGATTCAAAAGATTCTGAAGAAAGGGTAGGTAGGACTCCGTGAATTAAAATTCTATAGGGAAGTCAGTCCAGAAAGAACAGGACTGCTTTTAAGAATGAAAATGAAGACACAAAAAGAAACAGTTGTGGTGTGGAGGAAGAGGAGTTAAAATAAATAATCAATGGAGATATGGCTGCACAGGGAGCTCACCAATCAAGAGTTTACAAAGGCATGTGAACAGATTGAAGTTGTAACAGGTAAAGGAGAATGAATACTAACAGGGCCCAGCCCCGTAAGCATAGTCAGGAGTGTTAAAGAAAATTTCAAAGAAGGATTTATAAAAATCTATCCTGGGGAAAAGAAGAGCAGAGAAGAGAGAAGACTGCTGCCCAGAGTGGATGGTATGGCAGACAACAGAGAAGCTACACCAAACTCTTAATTTGCTTCTGCTTTTTATGCTGAAGAGAATGATCTTTGGACTGGAAAGGACCAAACAAAAATAGTGAGTAGGAAGTTAATAACCAAGATTAAGTAGGGAGATAGTAGTACCTCACTGCCTTTCACAAGCTGTTCACCAGGCCCAGATGAACTATGCAATATTAATCCTAGCATTTATGTAACACTTTAAGGTTTGCAAAGTACTTTACGAATATCTGTTTTATACTCACAATAACCCTGGGAAGTAGGTGCTGTTATCCCCACTTTACAGATGAGGAAACTAAGGCAGACAGGGTCACATAGCCACTAGATGTCTGAGGCTAGATCTGAACTTGTGTTTTCCTGACAGCAGGCCCAGAGTTCTATCTCCTATCTAGCAGCATTTAGAGTACTAAAAAGATGTGATTGATAAGGTACAATCAGTGATTAAGAATAGGAAAACTAGGGTTAGATGGAAAAGGGCAAATGTTTTTCCTGATTTTCAAAAACAAGACCCTGTGACCTATATAGGTAACTGAGTGATTCCTAGGAAAATTCTGGAATGTATTGCAGACATATAGGAAAAGAAGCTGTGACCACAACAAGAATCATGCAAGTAAGGCCCCAGTGAAATGTTGAGAAATGTACCTCCTTCCCTTCTTTGAAGAGGTGAGGGGGTATGGGTTTTAACACTGCATTTATTGTCACCCATGTCTGACAGGGTTAGTTTTACCATACTAGTGCCTTTATCCCTTTACTTTCTTCTTAATTGTTTATTACAAAGGGATGGCTCACTGGGGAGGGAGGGTGGAAGAATAAAATTGGAAAGGAAGATGTGAAAGAAAAAATCAATTTTTTAAAAAAGAATATCATGGGGCGGCTAGATAGCACCGTGGATGAAGCACCGGCCCTGGATTCAGGAGTACCTGAGTTCGAATCCGGCCTCAGACACTTGACACTTACTAGCTGTGTGACCCTGGGCAAGTCACTTAACCCCCATTGCCCCGCAAAAAAAAAAAAAAAGAATATCATATGTGATCATTTCTACTTTTTTTTTTTGGTGAGGCAATTGGGGTTAAGTGACTTGCCTAGGGTCACACAGCTAGTAAGTGTTAAGTGTCTGAGGTCGGATTCGAACTCAGGTACTCCTGAATCCAGGGTCGGTGCTCTATCCACTGCACCATCTAGCTGCCCCCATTTCTACGTTGAGTGTTATTAGGCTGATAGACCAGGGAATGCTATAGATATGATTTATATAGATATTAATGAGGCATCTGATATAGTCTCACATGCTATTTCTGTGGAAAAGATAGAAAAATGTAGACAAGGTGAGCATATGTATGATTAGGTGCATTTGTAACTGAATGGCTGGTTACAAGTCAGTTTGGAGAGATTTCCAGGGGAATGCCCCAGAAAATCCGTGCTTGGCTCTGTGCTGTTAAATTATTTTATTTCCCAATGTCCTGGATAAAGTTAGAGGTGGTATGCTTAAGCGTTCAAACCTAGAGAGGTTGGCTGACACAAGAGTCAGGGCCCAAAAGATCTTGCTAAGCTAGAACTTTAAGCTGAATCAACGAAGATAAAATCCAAGTAAAGCTGAACACTTGGGCTAAGAAAGTCAACCTCAAAAGTACAAGATGAAGGAGGCACATCTAGACAGTAGTTCATCTGAAAAAGACCTGGGAGTCTGAGTAGACCACAAATTCCGAAAGAATCAACCATGGGATGCTTTGGCCTAAAGAGAAAATGCTACTTCCTGCTGCCTTAACAAGGGTCATCCTGCCCTGCTCTCATATGACCACATTAGCAGGGCAGTATTCAGTTCTGGGTGCTGTGCCCGTGTGACAATCAGTGGAAGGAACTAGAGATGTATAGCTTGGAGAAGTCATTCCAGGACACAGCAGTTCTATACCTGCAAGTCTGTCATCTAACTAATCGTGTTCAATGCAAAGAGACAAGCTTAGATTAGGTCAAAGGAAAACAAGCCTGACAGCCATCCAGGAGGAGAATGGGCTGACAGAGCAGCTTTCCCTTAGGGGAGGTCTTCAAATGAATGCTGGAAAACGTTTTGGGGGTGTTTTAGAAGGGGCACTTCCCTGTTTATTGAGGACTACTTGATGGTCCCGTGGCCCCTTCTGTTTCTTTTGACCCAAGTCCAAATCAGGAGACCAAGTGGACCTACTGGCAGGGGGAGGGGGAAGGAATGAACATTTATTAAGCACCTCCTGTGTAGCTAGGCTGCCATCTCTGAAGAGTGCAAGTCGAAGGGAATTATTTTGGTAGCCTGTATGGATAGGCCATATGGCAATCCTGCTGGGCCAGAACTCTGCTAAGAGCTTTACCAACATGATCTTCTTCGTAGGGATGTTCCTAAAGTTTCTAAAGCTACCTCTTTTAATTCCTCCTTACCAAAAGGTTAGGGAAATATAGCGCAGTAAAAAAGAACGTTAACTTTGGAGACAAAATGACCTGGGTTCCAATTCTGGTTCTTCTGCTTACTACCTGGTGTGACTTTAGGCACTAAGTCACTGGGCCTCAGCTGCCTCATTTTACAAAAATAAGGAGGTTGGACTGGACAGCTTCTGAGGACCAGACGCTCTAGACTGATGACCTATGTATGGGGACTCTGGGGCCACTTCTTAGACGACAATGCCGGTGTGGGACTTCAGGAAAAGAAGCAGGGATAGGTTGGGTGCTGGAATATATTTACCTGTAACAAAGACTCCATACAGAAAGCATACATACAAAACCGCGTACAAATGAGGTGAGGAACATCTTGCCATACATACAGCTGCCCCCCATCTCCCACAATCCCACACAAAAGCTTGAGGACATTTTTAATGGCTCAGGTGACTGTGTCAGGGGCCAAAGTCCTCTCAGTCTCACCAGCACAAAGCCCACTTGGGGAGACTGAAGTGCTTTCAAACTCTAGGGCCCTGATTTATCCCCATTCCCAGAAGCCCATAGGGCAAATTACCTTTGTATATAAATCTAGAGACCATATAAAAAATAAAGGCATCTCTCCCATCCAATCCCCGCCCTCCCCCCCCCCCACCCCCTTCACTACCCAGGCATAGCACTGGGGACAAATTTCAGTTTCAGAAACTGACCAAGTCCTGGACAAGGCTGGGCCAGGGAAGGACATGGGGGCAGGGAGAGAGGAAGACAATTATTCAAATAGCCCAGTACCCAGAGAACTTTGTTCCCAGTGACCCAACAATCCATGGCTACCAATACAAAAATACTGCAGCTCTTCTTGAGTCACGTCGCTCAGCATGTATGACAATGGCTACAGGTCTGTAACAGGCAAGTCCCTGAAGTCGATTCCGGAAAATCACCCCCAACCTGTCATCGCCTGAGCTTTGTCAGCTGAGCATACGCTAATTCCAGCACGGTGACGTCAAAGGCACTAACAATTCTAATGGCCAAAGTTCTGGGGAAGCCCCTAGCAAGCTGGGGTTTTGGTGAAGGGCCACCAAGAATACAGGTGGCCCTCATCTACACCATCAATGACCTGATCACCCCAAGTAAAGTCTCTAGCAAGCATCTACCATGTGACCAGCACTATGCTAGGTGCTAGAAACTTCATGTGTTAATCCAATTTCTGTGAATTATAGCCTATCTTCAATGCACCAGGAAGCTTGCTAGTAGAGGAATCCTCTCTAGAGTGAACAGCCATGCTCTACTTTATTCATTAGGTCAAACTGGCTTTTCATATTTTGCTTAAATCAGGAGAGACATCCAGCTTCGTCTCAAGCCTTTGGGGGAAGCAGAATCTCCAAAAGGGCAAGATTCTCTGCCCCCAATTCCCTTTGCATTTCCGTGCCCTAGGAGGGCATTGCATATCCATGGTCAGTTAAGGTTAAGCTCATCTCTGGGCTGAGCAAAGAGCTGTCAGCCTTGTTGTTCTGGGCAGAAGGAAGGGACAGTCTCCTTGCCCATTATTCTGTATAACAGAAACAATTGATCACCATCAGTCAACCAGGGGCTCTAGTCTGGCTAGAGGATCCTAGCTAGTGGCTGGGTTGGAGCTCATGGTGTTGGTGCCTTCTTGCTGGCAATTGTAGAGAATAGAATTAAATGCCCAATTCACTGTGAAGAACACTTGAACCCCACCCCTCCAAAGCCTTGAGGTGGGTAATACAGAAAGGGACAGATACGACAATGCAATTGTACCCCTAGGGCAGTCATGTTGCAATCTCTGAAGAGCTCAATTCTAGAGGGAGCCTTTTGGGGTGTTTGTTGCTACTCTTGTTCTTCTTCCCCAACCAGAGAAAGGGCTTTGGGATTTTAAAACTTTTGGGATTTGAAACTTGACAGTGAAAAGCTGCAGTGGGGGTGAGGACAGCCCAGGAGGTCTTGGAAAGATCTCAGTGGCAGGGACCCCAGAGACCTGCAGCATTAAGACAAGGATGAAGGTAGAGGTGAAAGGTATCCCAGTCAAGGTGGCCTTGTATGGCCGCCCACTTCTCCTTGCCTTTCCTTTGTGCCTGAAGAGCCTCAGGATAACATGAAAAGCCTAGAGTTGGAAGTTGGCAGTCTACAAAAGGAAAAGGAAGACTTGATCTTTTTACTCGATTCAGCAAAGAAAGATGTCAACCAAGCCAGTGGAATGAGCATCATCAGAAATGGCTCCAGAGGCTAGAAGGGGAAATTTCTGACCTGAAGAAAAAACTGAATGAACGATTGAAGTTTCTGAAGTGAAAAGAATCCACAGATCACACAGACTACAAACTTAGGCAGGATATATAGTTGTTGAAAAGCCGGAGTACAGTTAGTGTGTCAGATGAAAGAAGCTGATGAAAAACGTAGACACTGGAAGCCATGAGAAGACAACAGAGCCAGAGTTGAGGAATGGAAAGAAGTGTAGCTTGGGTGAAGAACTGGCTTGGAAACGAAGCAGAATTTATGGTCAGTACTGAAGAAGTCAAATGTCCTCTGAATGACCTTCTTGAAGATCGAAAGATCCTTGCTCAGGACAGCAAGTGGCTGCCTCCAGCAGTACTGAAAACAAATACACACGACTCTGAAGGCTCCTTCAAGCAGGAGGTTCCCACAGAAGTGACCCCCCGGACTGAGCCTCTCCCCCATACCAAGACTACGCAAGAGATGTATGATGGGGGCCAGGGGCTGTCAGTCACAAAGTTAAGGAAGTGGACTCTTCCCCTGCCCCTCTAAAGACTAGCCCTGCAGCCACCTCCTGGGAGAACAAGGCCCCAGGGGTGGAGCAGCAGTAGCAACACTAGCTTCTTCTCTGGCTGTGCCCATTAGTGAGGAGGGGGCACCTGCTGCCCCAGCCAAGCCTGGGAGCTATCCTCGCACTGCTTTAGAGGCTGCTGAGGGAGAGGGCTTTTAGTGACTCTTTTGCATTTCTGGTTATTTATTGCCTAACAAAGAGAAAGTTGTTCCCTTCTCCTCCATTTCCCAACTATCTTCCTTCTCTCTAGATGTTGCCTCTGTTGTGAGCAGGCTGCCTGGAACTGTTGAGCCCAGAGCCATTCTCATAATCCTAAAAAGTCCCACACAAATGTTGACATAACAGTTGAGGTTGCCCCCTTTCTGGGATTTATGTTGGAAGTTAGTCTGGTGCCGCCCAAATCAATAAGAGGTGTCTGCTCTAATCCCAAGAAGGTGACCGGGATGAGGCTTTATTGGTAGTCTTGACCTAGTTGTAAGTCTGAGTTAGGTCAGAGGCATGGGTCCAGGTTATACCTTGGGATGAAGGCATGCCCTGCGCTGTTGTTTTAGTAGGAATAGAGATCCTTGGTTTTTTAGCTCTTGAGACAAATTTTAATGATGCTTTGTTAATATTGAGCAAATAAATAAACTTTGGAATCTTTAAAAGCAAAACAAAACTCTAGCTCAGGCAAAGCTGAACCTGAATAACTCTGGAGTTAGGGTGCTTCTATCTGGCCTGGAGAGGGCTGAGTCCAAGACATTTCCAGAAAGATTAGGCAGTTCAATGGATTATGATTCCTCCTCTCTCCTTTTCCCTTCTCCCACTCCTCCAGAGCTGACCCCTCTCCTAAACTCTGGGTACCAACACCACTTTTCCCTGTGAAGGTTGAGTTCCTAGGTCAGTGCCATAGGTCCTACTGAAATCGATGACTAGCCAGCCATAGCTGCTCGGAGACAGGAAGTCAGTGGGGATGCATAGATGAACTGGGGTTGCAATGTGCAGCATATACCACATTAGAGCTCTCAATTAAAGTCTAGATTTCATATACATCTATCTTCTGGGTGAGATTTAGCATAGAGACTGAAATGATAGGCAGACATGCTTTCCATCTTGGGGAAAGCTGGTTGAGATTGTAGCCACTATTGAGAGGGCCCAGAGAAAGGAAGTCAAGAAGTTAGGAAGGAAGGTCTCTGAGAGGAGGTACAGAACAGGGAGATTGAGCTGGCACATATCTGTGATAAGAATTCTCATGAATCCTGCCTGACCTCCCAACAGAGGAGGGAGAACTGAAACACATCCATACTGCCTACAGCCCTACCTTGGCTTAGTTTCTGAGACTAGGTCCCCCGCACGGTGACCCTGCCCTCCCCATCCCAAGCATGAACTTCATCTTGGACTGGTTTTCCATTGGTCTGAGAATCCAGGATCCACTGAGGTGCACAGAGGGAGGTGGTGTGGTGAAGTAGAAGTAATGCTGGATCTGGGTTTACATTCAGTCTCTAGCTACTTACTGACTAGGTAACTTTGGATAAGTCATTTCACTTCTCTGGTCCTCAAATACTTCATTTTACAAATAAGAAGCCTGGATTAGATGACCTTTAAGACCCCTTTCCACTGTACATCTATGACCCTATGTCCAAGAATGAGAATTCAAAAGGTAAAGGTTTGGGCTGGGGACTGGGCGTTAGCCTGCCTGTGCTAAGGAGTTTCACAAAGAAACTTCCCATCTAGCAATGAGTCACGGTGGTAGAAACTGTGACCCTCTCATAGCTAACTTACATACATAAAGGTCACAGATGGCTAGCCAAGTCAGTGTCATGTGACCAGCCTCACTGGCGCTCAGTAGGAACATATGCATATGTGAAAGAGGGGGGAGGGGAGAAGAAAAGGTGGGGGGGGGTATGTGGAGGGGGCTGGGCAGAGATAGGGGGAGGCCAGGGCAAGAGAAAGCCCAAGAGAGAACAAAAGCAGGAGAATGAGACAGATGAAGAAGGAACATGGTGAGATCAGGGCCAGGAAATAGATGGAAGAAGGCAAGGGAGAATGAGAATGAGACTCTACACTAAACCACTCCGGGAAAGAGTCAGAGAGGATTTGCTGCGCACTAACAGTTTTACCCCAGAATGAAAACAGAGCTGTGACTGTCCCTTGGCAAAGTCTTGGGAAGCTTTATCTAAAAAGGAGTAGAAAATATAACCCTAGTATAAATTAAGGAATTAGGCTATTACGCCAAGAGGAGAGCAAGTCCTACCACCTTGGGAAGGCTGGCTTCCCAAGCCAGGATCAGTATGGCATATGGATTAAAAAAATAAGTGTCTTTATAAGAGCATATTTACACTACATGTACATTATATTATATACCTCATGCAAAGGTAAAGCCTCCCAGTTAAGTGAACATGATTTGGTCTTCCACTTATTACTATCTCTTGTCCCTCAGAGAATCCTGACCATTTGATCCTACAGGACTGCCACTATCTCAGCCCCAGTTCTAAGAAGGGAAAACCAGAGCAAGCCAGACATGAGGAGCTCCTTGCACCGACAGCTGCAGCTTCCTCTGGGTTTAGGGAAAGCAGCAGGGTGTCCAGGGAACTGCTGTGCTGGAGAAGGCGACGGAGACCACCCAACAAACTCAGATGAGTCCACACCTGGCCCCTCTCTGGCCAAGCCCCTATTCTCCAGGAATAGGTTTCTCCTAGGCATATATAAAAGAGGCCAGGATAGTCTCAGTGAACAGAGCACGCTCCCCTCTTTGGCCCATGAGATCTTATTAGGGCTGTGAACTGATGGGGGCAGAAGTCAGTGAAAACTCCCCAATGCCATATTCTACATAGCCCAGTCGAGTTCTCCAGCATCCCTGGTAAGCATTTAAAAGGGGAACTGCCTACCACCTAAAATGTACTTCTCTTGGCACATACGACCTCCCCATTTAGACTAGAAATGTGTCTGACAACAACAGATTTAAATTATTCACATTGTGATAAACTTCATTTTTCAAAAAAGGTCTCTGAGAGTTACAACAGGAACATCATGTGCAAAACTGTAAACTGTCCAGGGGAACTGAAGTGAGCCACAACTTCACAAAGTTGGCTCTTTTCCCCATCCTTCTGCCATCCCTTGGTTGACACACTCCTACTCAGGAACTTTCTGGGTAGTGGGTGGGAGCAAGGAACATGGACAGTTTGGACAATTGCAAAGCTCTCCTATATTCCTGGCACCCAAAAGCCCTCCTCTTCACACAACACATTCATTTCTTCACAGTAGAAGGGTCCTAGCTCACCTATGCTATCTAATGACACCATCCTGCTTCCCACCACTAAGGAAGGAAACAAGGGGTTCAACATGATGGCTGGTCCCCTAGAACCTTTTCTGAGGAAGGACTGGGATGACAGCTACGGGAGAGGGTGAGCCAGAAGGAGGGGAAGGCCCCTTCCAGGCCTGAGAGCTGTTTCTCCTCCCCTCCCTCACGCTTTTTCCTCATGAAGAATCCTGGTCCATACTGCAGCCGAGCGCCTCAATGTCATTGCTGATGTCAGAGATCATACGGTCCCATTCATCCCCTTCTGACGGCGCAGACTGGTCGTCTGAGCTGCCTGCGGCCCCATTCCCATTGGTGGTCGAGTTAGACGTGGTGCTCATTGCCCGCCGGTACCTCCCAAAGCTGTCGGTGATGATGCCTCGGCCATCCTTTACTCCAATTGTCTCCAGAAAGTTCTCAAAATGTTGGTTGTCTTTTTCTGGGATGAAGGGCCTCAGACCTGGCAGAGAATGGGGAGAATGAACTGAGGGGAGACAGAAAGGAAGGATAACAATCACCGGTGCTACCGAACTTCTACCACAGAGCAATTCTATCTCCTGCACTGTATGAGAAAGATGCACCCCGGGAGGCACAACCACTGGGACGGGAATGTAGGTATCGGAACGAGAATGGGAAATAAACACAATTCCATTATCTAGAGCTTGAGGCACAGGGGGAGGAGAGAAACAAGGAGGCGATATCAGGGCTTCTGCAGGAACACAGATTTCATAAGGTTTAGAGTTGGGAAGTCACCTAGCCCAATGCACTCATTTTACAGTGGCCCAGAGAGGGGAAGGTCAGACCACAAGTCAGGCCACGCAGGTGTAAGGTGAAGAACTTGTGCAATCACAAACAGCTCTCCCTCCAAAGAACATAAGTACTCCTTCTATCTCTATAACCCTTTATGACTTACTAAGAGCTTTCCTTATAAAAGTCCAGTGAGGTAGGTGGTCCCAGTGTTATTATCCTCAAATTATAGGCAAAGCAACTGAGGCTCAGAGAAAGGCAGTGCCTTGCCCTCAGTCACACAGCCAGAAGTGTGGGAGCTGGCCTCTGAATGCAGGTCTTTTGACTCTCAGTCCAATATTTCCCAGTATGCCATACCCTTTCCTTAGATTCGAATATTGTTAGAGGGTCCGGGGTCTGCAGCCAATTTGATTTGCTACAAAAATCAAACCTGGCTGTTGAGGATGTGCTCTTTTCCTTTGGGTTTTATATTCCTAATAATTCTCAACATCTTGATATAATCATTTTATGGACTAGGAAATAATGGCTCAGAGAAGGGATTGCTCTGGCCTGAGCTTAGTCTTTGGAGTCTAACTCAGTTCTCTGAGCTGACTCTAAGTCCTTTGGCCTCCCTGGGGCCGCTCTCTATTTCCTCCACTCTGCCCTCTTCTAGATCACCCTCGGTTGTAGTGGTCTCTATCAAAGATGCTAAACTCTGGGGGAAGAGGGAAAGGTGGTGAAGAGGGGAGCTGGCTGCAGAGTCCACTACCACACTCCACCAATCATCTGCTGAGGTAACAACTAGCAAGAAGTCAAGTTTATACAAAACTATTTATAGCTTCATAGCAATGTCTTGGTAAAACACCCTAGGTTCTGTCATCAGCCCACCACCCCAGACATGGCCTGGGCTTTGTGATGTGCTGCTCAGAAAGAAGTCAGGGAGGGAACTGCACACACCCATGACTGGGCCCTCCTCTATTCTACAATTCATTGAGCAATGACACAGAAAGGTTCTCAGAGACAATCATCCCTTTTCCATGGTGGTCTGCCATAGTGTATTAACATTGGTGAAGTATTTCATCCATTGTGGTGGCATGAAATCTGCAGAGGTGAGGTTTGGGCCTGATTAGACACTTTTTGGGTTCAAGTTTATTTCCAGTGTTTCTATTCTATTAGGGGAACAAGAGCTCCCTCTGATGGTTAAAACAGTAACTTTCCACTAAGCTAAAGCAGAATCTAATTAATTTAGGGACACTTCTGAAATGATTCCAAGTATAAACAGTAGATGGCACCTAAATAGTTGGGTGAAAATCAAAATTTGAAAAATGAATAAAATTTAAATGCACCAGGGGAGATTGCCCTTGAGTAAGGATACTCAATAAATTGGTCATTTAACACCTGAAGACTAACAAAGCCCATTTTAGTACCACTTACATGTTATGTCAAGCTTCCCCTTAATCTTATACAGGTGGCTCAGATTTCTTATCTCAGGTCTGTTCCTGTGAGACCTTCTTCATTACCAACTCACTCTGGGGGCTAACTTCCCTGGTAGGGTCTACTTTTTCACTTTCTATCGAATTTAGGTTTAGGTATATCTTTTTGGCCTTCCTGGACACTTCTGGTAATTTAATTCAAGAGCTATTTATTATGCCTGCTATGTATTCAGCCATGTATTAAGTATTTGGGAAGAAGGGAGGTGACCTTAAGAAGCTCAGAGTCTTAGTGATTCATAAGAGGAAACAGAACATCTGAAATAGAGAACAATATAAAACAACAGATAATCAAGATGATACGGATTACAAATGCCATGAGATTTCCAAGAAAGTAGTCCTTAACATGGGCTGGAGTAGCTGAAGGCTTCTTGGAGGAGGAGTGCCTTGATCTTTTTTTTTCCCCAAATGTTTGAGACCAAGTGTCCCTGTCTTACTATAGGTAAGTTAGACAGGGATAGTATGAAACATTTTTGTTTTGAGCAGGGGGAACGACAATATAGGCACTTCACAACCATATTGTAACTTATACCTGCAAGGGGTGCCTTGATCTTGATAAAAGTCAAAGGTTTAAAAGTATGGAGATCCAATCCTACTGGTACATATCATTGGAAATGCCCTGCATGTCTGACAGAGGATATGATCTGGCTAGCCTCAGGCACCCAATCAAAATGCAGGGCTAGGCACCATTGAGACAAGAGTAGGGTGGGATTGGGATTGTCTCATTCACTTCTATCCCCACCACCTGGCAGAAAACTGACCTGAAGGCACGAAGTCTAAGAGAACTCATGTGGATTGCTTTGCTGACTGGAGCTACCATCACTCCCAGGGGCTTAGTTATACTTGGCTGCTAGAGTAACATGGCCCTGAAGTCCTCAGTCACTCACAAGGCCTGGTGTCCAGTCCCCTTCTCCTTTGATAGCCCTGAGACCCCTCTTCTTTGAGCCTGAACTTGATGACTGGCTGCTGCCTCTCTGCAGCCTGTGGGATCCTAGAGAGGTACCGAGGGCCCCGGAGGCCCACATCTCTGTATGGATCTAGGTAGACCTGTCAGCAGCAACACAGCCGTGCTCCCGAGCTGTGGGGATGTGCTTTCCACTGCTGCAGACAACAGCCCCTCCAGGAGTCACTTGTTGCTAACTTCTGGGGAAGGACCTTGTTGAGCTTAGCTAGCTCTTGAGACTAGATGCGCAAGTCAGTTTCTGGGTCCCTCTGTAAAACCATTCCAGATTATCTCCATTTCACAGGTTAGGAAACTGAGAGATTAAATGAGTTAATAAATGATAGGACTGGGACTCAAGCCTAAAGCTCCAAATTTGGAGCCATACTTCTTATTCCCACTGAAAGACACTAATTTCTAGATGCTGAAAAATAGCAACAAATAACAGGACTAAGAAAGCCAGGTGACACAATGTGTAGAGCACCCACCCTAGAGTCAGGAGAACCTGAGTTCAAATTTGGCCTCAGACTCGACACTATCTGTGTGAACTAGAGCAAATCACCTAACCCTGATTGCCTTGAGGAAAACAAACCAAAACAACCAAATAACCAATTTGATTGTTACTTCATTCCATAATGGTATTGGGGAGGAAATCCTATCTGAAGCCAAGCATTAAGTCTTGATAATATGCCTTGAGCCAAACCAGTAGAGAGCAGAGTTCTAAGGTGCAGATTCCAAACCTAACTCTGAAAAAGATGAGCTCTGTGACCTTCACCAAATCACCCAAGTTCTCTGAATCTCATCTATTAAAGGGAGTTATTAAATGTCTGCCCTGAGTCCCTTCTAGAGGTGTGCAGACTGAATGAAAGAATATGTGTGAAAGTACTTTGGAAAATTAAGTGTTATGTAAATGCAAAGCATCTTTTTTTTTTTTTTAAATGGGCAGCTAAGTTTGGGAGGAGGATATGTGGCAAAGTCCATGGAGGGCTGACTGCTTTTGTTCTTGTCCATTCTAAAGACAGCTTGTCCCACAAAGGAGGTACAAAACATTTTTCAGGCTTACCCTTGTCCTGTAGAAGTGATTCAACTCCATCAGCCAAGACTGGCTGGCAAGAGAGACAAATGGAGAGACATCTATTGGATCAGGATCACAATCTCCCTGTTCCCCCACCAAGGAGCTGCCTCTTTCCAACCTCTGAAAACTCTTTCATGAATTGCTAAGGCTAAAACATTCTTCACTCAATGGCCGAACTTCTTGAAAAGAGCTAGGCAGGCCCATAGGGCCACATGACCACACAACTCGACCCCCCCGCCCCACTCTCTCTTTCTGTCTATATACAAGTCTTTCCAGCTCACCTAGCAACAGGAACTTCCTGCTGTCTCCATAAAGTTGCCGCAGATTGATGCAAAACTCATGAATGGAGGCCCCATTTCGGTACTCACGCAGCAGCATGGCAAACTGCTGGATCTCCTGGGATGACAGCTTGGTTCTCAGCTGCCAAGAGAATACAACCAAAGACCAGTGCTATCAGTCATCCCTCGTACCCGTATCCATGATTACCCAACTAAATGCCCCTGGAAAGCCTTGCAACACTGTGACAACTGGGGCCACCAGGAAGTCTAGAAATGAAGGAGAACCTTTTTGCCAAGTGGATTATGTGGCAGAGAAAAGACAACTTGAAGTTCCGTGTCATTCAGGTCCCCAACACTTTTTCTCTCTGAGGGAGTACTGAGCCTGCGGTCCAGGGCCTCAAGGTGAATCAGGAATAACCACCATTTCCCTCTCCCTTTTTTCTCACCTCATAACTGTACCCAAAGAGGGACCAGAGGAAAATCAGACCAGGACAAAATATGGGGATAAGGAGGCAAAGTCTCCCAGACTTGGCCCGAGTGCTAAACACATACTTTTTCACTCAGTCATGGAACTGCAAAGCTGACCTGGGCATTAATTACCTACCCTGTGTCTAAAGGATCTCTCCCCTTTCTGGAAAGGGATGGCTCTGATCTCCCTAGTCCCTTTTCAAGGCCCTCAAAGCTTCCCTGGCTGAGCAACTAGGACCCTTAGGGAAAGGGCCTTGCTTCCCAGAGCCGTTGGAAGAGAATGCCAGAGGCATGGCTTCCCCTTTGGGTGAATCATTTCGTAGGAAGTACTAGGAGCTTTTACCAGGAACAATGAGAATGACTGGTTATTTCACTAGAAGAATAGTGAGAGCACACAAGTCAGTGGTGCACAGGATCTTAGGATCACAGATGTAGACGAGGAAGGAAATTTCCAGGCTGTCTGATCTAAGCCTTCCATTTTACAGATGAGGGAGCTGAGACCCACAGAGGATGCTACCCAAGGTTACATAGGGAATGAGGAGAAGTTAATGGGTAAACTGGGCATCATTATTACATTTCCAGCAGTGTTTCTGGATTCACTGCTATGACCCTTTCATCTTATATCTTTTCTTTTCTTTTCTTTTTTTTTTTTGGTGAGGCAATTGGGGTCAAGTGACTTGCCTAGGGTCACACAGCTAGTAGAGTGTCAAGTGGCTGAGGCTGGATTTGAATTCAGGTCTTCCTGAATCCAGGGCCAGTGCTCTATCCACTGTGCTACCTAGCTGCCCCTTTTTTCTTTTCTTTTTTCCCCCTTCATCTTATATCAAAAGAAACCTGATTTTCCATCCTTAGCTCCTGCTTTTGATGCCTGCACTACACATCTTTGAAGAAGAAATCCTTCAAGGCCAGCTTTTCTTACAGTGCTGAGAGAAAAGGGCAGTAAAGTGGTGGCTGGGGTGGGGAGGAGAGGCAATGAGCCATCCACCATGTACTTGCAGGCCAGCCTATTAGAATCCTCAGATAAAAGTTCATATCCACCACAAAGCCTCAGACCTCTCTGGTCAAATACGGACTGAGAGGTTCGTTAGACCAGCCTTACAAATACTGAAATGCCCAAATGCAACCAGCTCTTACACTTCTCCAACCCTACCACCCCGCCCCCTTCCCCATGACATACTTTTTCTCATTGATCTGGTAGTAAAATGAATGAAATGGGAAATCTGGTGTATGACTTGATACTTGCCCTAAGTCAGTAAATAGGGACAAGGACCCTGGTTCAGTTGCGGTGGAGCAGTGGGATTCAGAATAAAGCCTTCTTTTGTGCAGTGCTCTTTCTAGCAAATTTATTCTATTTTTCATTAACTCTGTTTCTGACCCTTCAAGTTATCTCTCTGATTCTTTATTCTGAATCCCACTGCTCCACCACAACTGAACCTGGCTATGAATGGTCTGTTCCTCCAGGAGGCAATAGTGTGTTACCCAACAAGGCCAGTTGGCTACAACGTTCCGCGGTGAGGAAGCTTTGCATGCTGAAGGAGGGCAGCTACAATTCTTGGGCCCAGAATAGCCAAGCTTGGAGTACCCCTTCCCAAAACCTTGGCTCCTGTGTCTCAGCAGACAAGGCAGATGAGGGCCAGGTTAAGTTTTCTTTTGACACCCCCACTTTGACTGTATCTTCTATATGAACCACAGGGTGATAAAACATTAGCAATGCTGCCTGGCCCTTTGAGGAGGAGGAGACAGGGAAGGAGGCCAGGCACACCGTCATCATGTAGTCTTGCAGGAGTTCGGAGGCTGTGGTGCTCAGCTCACTCTCGCTGACTGTTTTGATGTGAGGAGATGGCTGTGTGAAGGAAGAGGATGAGGTGCCACCTGTATCCAGCAATTTTGAAAACAAGCTGAAACAGTAAGAACATAAATATGTGAGCAAGGCCTGGTATTTAATGAGCTGATTGAAAAAAAGTTTCTGCCCTGGAAGGGCTTACTGTTAAGTAAAGAAAGATAAGCTATCTATGTTC
Organism: Dromiciops gliroides; assembly: GCF_019393635.1. Taxonomy (NCBI): domain Eukaryota; kingdom Metazoa; phylum Chordata; class Mammalia; order Microbiotheria; family Microbiotheriidae; genus Dromiciops; species Dromiciops gliroides. The sequence continues at coordinate 680,333,188 of NC_057861.1, read as the reverse complement.
CTGTGTATGAATGCAGAGAGAAGTAGCTGTGCTGGGCTATGAAGGAAGAATGAGTTTCACAGGCAGAGATGCAGGAGTCCACTGCCAGCACGGGAGATGGCCTGTGTGGATGCGCCACGGCTGAAGAGGTCTAGGGGGAGGCTGGGTGAGAGCAGGGTGTCCAGCATGGTTGGAACACAGGAAATGTGAAGGAGAGTAGACCGAAAGTAAGACGGGAGTCATCCTGGAACAGCCTTAAGCTCTAGGAAAAGAGCTTGTCTTTTACCTTGCAGGGGATGTGGACCCACTAGATGTCCAGACTTGTGTATTAAGAGGATTATTTTGGAATCCAAGTCTTCTGGATTCCATGTTCACACTTTGGCACCCACGCCCTCCTCTTTACCATATGGCTGTAATCACCACCCCGTTCAGGTCCTCCTCACCTCCTGCCTCTAACCCACTCTCCAAACAGCTGCCTAAACAATCTCCCTAAAGCACAGACACGTCCCTTGCTCAGAAATGCCCAGCAGTTCCCCACTGGCTGAGAAACAAAATGCAAACTCCTTTGCCGGGCACTTAATACCCCATCCCCTCCCCCAAATCTGGCTCCACTTGCCTTTTTAGACTTATTCCAATTTAAATGGACAATTAACTATTTCCCCAACTTTGCCCTCTACCTTCTGCCTCCTTGTCCCTGTCTCTCAGAATCTTTGTCTGCTTTCAAGGCGCAGCTCAGGTGTCATCTCCTCCACGAAGCCACCTTGTACTGACCTGGTTGTTAGTGTTCTCTCTCTTTCTGATTTACCCTGAGTTATATTTATGTGTGTACACGCTACACCCCCACCTTCTCCTCCTAGTAGTTTCCAAATTCCCCGAGGGCAGGGCCTGTTTTATTTCTGTACCAGTGCCTTGCATACAGTGAGTGGTTAATAAATGTTTGTTGAATTAAACTGAAGAATGAATTAGAATGGGAAAAGACTGAAGATAAGACCACTTAGGAGAGGTGTTGAAGGGCTGAGTTAGGGTTGTAACAAGAAGGGATGAATGTGAAATTTTGTGTACATAAAATCAACAGGACAGAATGTGCAGAATGAGGGGGAAGGACGAGTCAAAGATGACAGATTTTGCACCTGAGGGATGAGGTAAAAGGTGCTATTAAACACGTAGGGAAGCTGGGAGGTTTTGAATGTAAAATAAGGGGTTAAGTTTGGGGCACATCCTGCGCTTGAGGTGCTGGTAGGACATCTAAATAAGTAAGTCCAGAAGGCAGGTGGAAATGTGACCATAAAGCTCAAGGTAATGAGCAAGGCTGATTGCCATGCTACAAACCAATTAGCTTAGTTCCATGGCATGTTGGCTATTTGTGTCAACCCACAGGGCAATTCATTCAGGGTAAAACTGCTACTCATAAACTGCTTCCTTGGATTCAGAAAGTGTTTGAATGAATTTATGCACCAGAGACATAAGAAGCTTTGCGATATGCCTAACTTTTAAGGATGGTAACAGTAAAGACAACTATGCTGTATGCAATGAGGAACATTCTTAGCTGAATGACCCATCATGCTGACACAGGATGGCAGTTCAAAGATAAGAGAATCTGAACATAAGAGTGGAGACAGATTGGGGAAAGGGTAACCCTACTCTTGGAAGCAGTTAAAAACATATATCCTAATGACAATAGATCAATAATATCATCTTTGGATATGAAATATGGCACATGATGCAGGCTGCTAAATCCTCCCCTACATTCAATCAACCAACGATGTATCAGGGGAATGCTTGGAAAAGGATAGCTCCCCTGAACTGGAAAGAAATGGGGAAATGGTCATCTGCTAGATGGCCTTGGCCTGACCCCACTTCAGCCACATCTGCTAAAGGATTCAGGGGACCATATCTACTCACAAAGAACTTGTTTCACTTTCATAGGCTTCTTTCATGTCCACCTTTGTAGAAGAGTCATCTGCAAAGAAAGTGGGGATAAACTTTTAAAGACAGGTGTAAGTACCTCCTTTTCAAGTTGCCAAGTCATAGATGAGTGCTGGAGTGCTTAGCTTTATGCTAAAGAGATAAAACAGCAAAAACAAATGAAACTTTGGTGCCCTATCTTCTTTGGGGTGCCTCTCTTGAAATTTTCCCCTTCCTCCTCAAATCACTATGAATCTACTGACCTTAGCACGGGTATGTTAGTCCCATCCAACATACTATAAGCAGTGAGCTCCTTGACGGAAGGAGCTGTTTCATTTTTAGCTGTCAGCCCCCCAATCTAGCAAGTGCCTTGAATAGAGCTAATAAACTTCTGCTGATCTGAGTTCAATAAACATTTACTGAGTGTCTCTTATGTACAAGACATGCTACCAGGCTCTGTAGAAGATACAAAAACGTCTAGGAAGGGAGATGATCAGGTCTGACCGCATCACTGCCTTACTCAGTAACCTCTGGATCAAATATCAGTTCTCATGCCCACTATTCCAGTCCCAATCATTTAGTTATTTATTTTTAAGCATTCCTTTTTTTGTTGTTGTTGTTGTTGTTTTTTTGTAAGTGAGGCAACTGGGGTTAAGTGACTTGCCCAGGGTCACACAGCTAGTAAGTGTTAAGTGTCTGAGGCCGGATTTGAACTCAGGTACTCCTGACTCCAGGGCTGGTGCTCTATCCACTGTGCCATCTAGCTGCCCCTGCCCCCCCCCTTTTTGTTTTTAGTAAGGCAATTGGGGTTAAGTGACTTGCCCAGGGTCACACAGCTAGTAAGTGTTAAGTGTCTGAGGCCGGATTTGAATTCAGGTACTAATGAATCCAGGGCCAGTGCTCTATCCACTGCGCCATCTAGCTGCCCCTGCCCCCCTTTTTTTAATAAAACATTTTGAATTCCAAACTCTCCTTTCCTCCAGCCCCTCCCCTCCCCATTGAGAAGGCAAGCAATATATCAATTATGTATGAAGTCATACAAAACATATTTCCATATTAGATATGTTGCCCCCAAAAGGGCAAGAATAATAAAGAAGGTGAAAAAAGTATGCTTCAATCTGCATTCAGAGTTAATCAGTTTTCTCTTCTGGAGATGGAGTGCATTTTTCATCATACGTCCTTTGGAATTGTCTTGGATCACTGTATTTTTCACATTTGATCATTGTTAGAATATTGCTGTTGTGTTCTCCTGGTTATGCTCACTCCATTTTCTATCAATTCAAGTAAGTCTTCCCAGGTTTTTCTGAAACCATTCCCCTCACCATTTCTTATAGTACCACAAGATGCCACCTACACTACAACTTATTTAGCCATTCCCCAATGATGGGCATGCCTATAGTCTCCAATTCTTTGCCACCACAAAAGGAACAGCTACAAATATTTTTGCATATATAGGGCCTTTCCTTTTTCTTTTGATCTCTTTGGGATACAGACCTAGTAGTGGTACTACTAGGTCAAAAGTATGTACAGTTTCATAGCCCTTTGAGTATAATTGCAAATTGTTCTCCAGAATAGTTGGACCCATTCACAACTCCACCAACAATGCATTAGCTACACTCCCAATCTTATAAATCACTCTTCTTCATATACTTCTTACTGTTCCTCATGCCTGGCACTTTATTTCCTACCTTCCATGCCTAGAATGTGCTCCCTCCTTACTTCTACCTCTTGGAATCTCTAGTTTCCCTTAACACTTAGCTCAAGTGCCACTTTCTACAAGAAGTCTTTGCTAAGTGCTCCACAGCTTCCAGTGCCCTCCCTTTCAAAATCACTTTCCATCTATTTCAAATGTATTTTTATGTGAATATGTTATCCCACGTGATAAAACATAAGCTGCTTGAGGGCAGGGGCTATTTCACTCTTGTATTTATATCCTCTGCACGTCATCCAATGTTTGGGACACAAACACTTATTAATGATTGAGACAGGATTCACATCCATCAACAAAGGAATGTAGTTTAGTGCCAATTGAAAATGATAAACCCTCCGACCTCAGACACTTGACACTTACTAGCTGTGTGACCCTAGGCAAGTCACTTAACCCTCATTGCCCTGCCAAAAAAATAAATATATAAATAATGTAAAAAAAACAAAAACAAAAAAACACAGACCTAACAGGATAAGTTAAAAAAAAATACTGGCTATGGAAATTGATTGTCACTTTCTTTAATGAAAAAAAAATCTATTGAGTTAAAACATGATGAAAGAGAAATAACTACAGCTCCCATCACTAAGCAGTTAATGGATACAAGTATAATGTAGAACTAGAACTGAATAAAGCTCTTCTTGAAAGTTTAAGAAAACCAACCAACCAACCAAACAAACAAACAAACAAAAAAAGATAAACCCTAAATGCTGATCAGAGAAATCCAGAGAAGTAAAAGAACATTATAGATAGTAATACTCAGATCAAACTTTAAGGAGGAGCTCTCTCTTGTTTGGAGCCTTTAAGGAAGTGTCAGAGAAGGTCGGTAAAGGGATGTACGTTATGGGCATGAAAACCAGCATGAACAATGTGTGTGGGAACATAAGTGGATACAGGGAAAACGCTAAAATTTGGACAAAGGGAAGAAACTCGCTAAAAATAACCTATCAGGAATTTCAGTGTTTAAAGAACAAAAACTGAATCACAATTTAGAATATGTAAGTACTAAGTCCCCTTGCTAATAAGTTGGTTACCGTTGATAGGAAAATGGTAAAACGAAAAAAACAAAACTCCAGTTCTTTATAGAGTCCTGGCATTTGCAGAAGGAAATAGGTCAGAAATCTTGGGCTTCCTAGAAGAAATTTCAAAAGGGTTCCTTGTTTTTAGTTAACTCAACAAAAGATAGGGGAGGATATCCTTCTTGCTCTTGCTCCAACTCTACATTTCCTTCTATATTTTCTCCTCTAGATGAAAGTCCTATAAGTAATTAATCCAATAGATTAGACAGACCCAGAAGCAAATGACCCCAATACCACAGTATTTGATAAACTCAAGAAAACTTACTATGGTACTATTCAGTAAGAACTGAAGGGAAAAATGGAAGTTGGCATGGTAAAAGATAAGTTTAGATCGGTATCTACTACCATATGACATAACAAGTTCTAAATATTTAAGTGATCTGATTATAAAACATCACATCATAAAAAGTAAATTGGGGAGATCTGATAACCAAATCATTAAACACAAAAAACAAGACACCCAACTTTCATTGTATAAAAATAAATTTTTTTTTTGGGGGGGCAACCAGGGTTAAGTGACTTGCCCAGGGTCACACAGCTAGTAAGTGTCAAGTGTCTGAGGTCGAATTTGAACTCAGGTCCTCCTGACTCCAGGGCTGGTGCTTTATCCACTGCGCCACCTAGCTGCCCTGGCAAAGATGACTCTTGATGGAGTTGAGAGTCCAAACATTCTGGAAAACAATTTAGTATTATGCAGGAAAACTCACTAAACTGTTCACAACTTTTGACCCAGTGATCTCCTTCCTTGGTGGCATCCCTAATGAGTTCAAGGATATAAAAGTCCCATGTATAATGAAATATTCCACCTAGAACTTTTTGTGATAGCAAAATAGTAGATAGGAAGTGAATGCCTACCAACTGAGTTGAAGTTATACTTCATTTTTATCACCCAGTCCAGTACCTTGATACAGACATCTACTGGCAAGGTTAAGAGTGTGAGACAAATAATGAACACCTCAAGAAAGGAGGGAGCATGATCTGAGGGCTAGTAGATAACATAGTGAGAAGATTTAGATGAAATATTTTTGGCATATAAATGTATTTCCCTCCCTAACAACCTTGTATTTATTGTGTGGTGTTTTGAGTGTGTGTGTATAAGAAAATTCCCAATTCCCAATATATTAATACAGATATAGATATTTAAAACGCAAGAGTAGGGATTGTTTCATTCTTTGTGTACAAATACAAATCCCCAGCTCCTGGCACAGTGCATGGTACACAGCTTTTTAATTAAAAATGTTTGTTATTTATTGGTTTTTCAAAGCTTTAGTGCTGACTTTTCCTTCTTCGTAACAAAGAAAAACAATAATGCATTTTAAACAAACTTAGTAATGTCTCGTAATCTTTAAATTGGTAATAAATGAGCAGACCTAAGTTTCTGTGCTGTCTATCTTGGTCTTTTAGTACACATTGTAAGCAGTGGCTATGTCTATAGGTATATGAATTTGTATTCTTTTTTTTGGTGAGGCAAATTGGGGTTAAGTGACTTGCCCAGGGTCACACAGCTAGTAAGTGTCAAGTGTCTGAGGCCGGATTTGAACTCGGGTCCTCCTGACTCCAGGGCCGGTGCTCTATCCACTGCACCACCTAGCTGCACCTCGAATTTGTATTCTTAAAGTGCTTTGATAAGGACCCCAAACATGAGGGCTACTGTGAACTGGATTTGTTTTAAAAATGAAAATAACCCAAACCAAACAGCCATGATTTATAGAGAAATTTAAGGTTAACAAAGCACTTTAATATCTCCTTTGATTCTCAACAAAAGCAAAGTAAGGTAGATGCTATTATTATCACCTTTTTTTCCCAGTTGAGAGATTAAATGTTTTGGCCAGTCACATGTAGCTAGTAATTTTCTGAGACAGGATTTGAACTCAGTTTTTCCTGACTCCATAAATACCTATGCTCATATAATTAAAGAAAAACCTTTCTGATCGTCCCAAAGAAAAGTACTGCAGGTGGTCCAAAATTTTCATAATTTCACTTGAGTCACTTCCCCAGTAGATTAAGTCATCAAAGAATATGGAAGCTGAAAGTTTTCAAAAGAATTATAAACCACCTGTGACCATATGAAAAAAATGCTCTGCTTTCATCAAATTTGCAAAAATGACTATACAATCATTCTGGAAACCAATGACAGCTGGGTGGCACAGTGGGTGGAGCACTGGGATTGGAGTCCAAATCCAGTCTCAGACACTTTCTAACTGTGAGACCCTGGGCCAGTCACTTTTCAGTCCTTTATCTGCAAAATGGGGATTTTATAGATAACAACAATCTACTTCCCAGGGTTATAGTGAATATAAAGTGAAATAATAAATTGTTTCTTCCTTCCTTCCTCCCCCCACCTCTCTTTTTCTGTCTATATCTATATAAATGTCCTTTTATCTCCATTTCTCTCTGTCTCTCAGTCTCCCAAACTCCCCTCTCCCCCAAGTAAGAAAGGAGGGCTGCCCAGACGTCCTGTAATCTTTTTGTCCCTGGTAGGCAAATCCTCCTTGCTTGACATCCCAAACCTCTGGAAGCAACATTCAAAACAATAATACCACAGTTGCTGGAATGGAGGTGATAATCAACTTCCTGCTGGGCTTCACAAACCCTGTCTCTCTCCAGGTAAGACTTCTATTATTGTTTCCTGATATTAGAATATAAGCTTTTCGGGGCAGCTAGGTGGCGTAGTAGATAGAGCACCAGCCCTGGAGTCAGGAGTACCTGAGTTCAAATCCGGCCTCAGACACTTATCACTTACTAGCTGTGTGACCCTGGGCAAGTCACTTAACCCCAATTGCCTCACTAAAAAAATAAAAAAATAAATAAAAATAAAAAGAATATAAACTTTTCAAGAGGAAGAACTGTAAAACTCTTGTATCTGCATCTCCACTGCCTAGCACATATTAGGTGCTTAATAAGTACTATTCCTTCATTCATCTCAAGTTTTTGCCTTTACTAGATAAAACCCAACAAACAGTCTGAGAGTGTTCTCCCTAAGAATGCTGATAAAATGGTCCTGCTTCTCTTCTGCTGGTGTTTTCTATTAACCAAACCAGAGACCAATGATAGAGGGTTAACCTAGTTAAGTGCTAAGACAGGTGGTTTCTTTATGAGGGTCTGAATGGAAAAAGGCTCATTTAGAACAGTAAAGTCCCAGCCACAATGAAAACTGCTTAAGGATCCACCCAGCCTGCGAAGACTCCAACAGGCCACCAGATTTTTCCTCCTAATTCGGCTACCTACCACTGTGCAGGGACAGTTGGCGGGTGGGTGTAGAGGCCCCATCAAATATCGCTCGATCTAAGAAGTCTATGGTGGACTCTGTGTAAACAATCTGGAAGACTTGGCTGAGCAGGGAGCAGAGTTCTTCTGCAGCCACCTGGAAACAGGGCAGTGACAGTTACTTCAGTTGGCTTCTTTCCCAAACTGCCCCCCTTTCTAAACCTTATATGGTGTGACACCACATGCCAACAATGTGGGGGGTGATGTCTGCTTTGCTTACAGGATAAAATACCAGACACTAAGTCTTTGATTCTATCATGGCCTTGGCTCAACAACCCCAGGACTTCTCCCCAGATGCCTTCAGCCCACACGAACCACCCTACAATGGCAAAGCAGAGTACGCACACAAAGGAGGAAAAAAGTATAGAAGAAAAGCAATGTTGCCCCAAATGGATTTTATGCAGAGATTGACTGGGTAATCAACATTCAAGGCCTTCTCTGGTCTGGCCCTAACATAACCTTCCACTACCCTCTCTCTCTTCCAGCCAAAACATATATGCTTATTATCCTCTGAACACATCTTACTTACCTTACTTTCACACTTTTTGTTCCTGAATCCCTGTATGCCCTCCCTCTCCTCTAAATCCTGCCCATCACTTACAGTGCTGCAACTCCTCTGTTGCCTCCTGGATGAAGTCTTCCCTAAGGGGGCACTATGCTCACACTGATTCTCATCTAAACAACAATTCTATGATTAATCTATTTTGTCGCAGTTCGTCTACTAGTGTCTTAAACTGTTTGAATCTTTTATTGCCATTTCATACTTTCCACACATTTTTACGTCTCATCGAATCTACTAGACTGCTAACTTCTTAGGCTGAAGATAGTGCTTTATACTTCTTTGTGTTTTCCACAGTGCTGATTTGATTTTATTATTCATCAGAAACCCTAGCTTTTAGTTGCTTTGTTAGATTATTCAGGCTTTGGCTACCAGGAGAGGTCACTGTGAGTAAAAGCCAGTCACACTTCACCTTAGACTTAAATGAACTCCCCCCTGCATCATGGAGGTCAAATTCTGAGTCACAAGTTTAAAGTAAGGGGTTGGTTTGGTGAAGAACTATCCTCTCCTCAAAACAACAACAACCCTGATGGTCAACTACTCACCATATCACTTTTTTTTTAATTTAATTTTTAAAAAATTAATTAATTATAACCATTTTATTGATATAGTAATTTTGACATTTGTAAAGTACCTTACTATTCTCTCATTTGTTCTTTGCAACAACCCAGTTTCAGAGAGAGAGAAAGAGTCATTATTTTCCTCCTCCCTTTTCGCGCCTCTTCCTCATCCTCTCTCACTCTTTCATGGATGCAGAAATAGAAGAATGGAGTGTTTTAGTGACTTGCTTATGGTCAGCTAGTTGTGGGGACCAGAATTTAGATTTCTAGACTTCCAGCCTTTTCCAACTATATCATGGGGAAGAGAAGGAAAAAGGGGGTGAGAAAAATAAAAACATTAAAAAAAAAAGAATGCATACAAGTCACAAGGGGGCAAAATGAATTGAGGTTTTCAGAAAACTTAGTGATACAGCATTTCCCTTATCCCAGGGCCTACCAGGCAAGTCACTGTCTAAACACAGACCTTCCTGAATAAAGCTCCTTCTCCCAAGAAAAGCCATGATTTTACGTAGTGTTCCCTTTTAGTGGCATTAGTGAAAACTACAGTCTGAAGGGAAAGTGGGATGTGATCAGCTGACCATCTGGAGATGGCAGCTTGGACCTCTAGTCCACAGCATATAAGAGAAGCATAAAAGAGAACAGTCAAGTGCCTGGAGAATTAGAAAACTAAACATGAGGCCATGTATACACTACTCTATCAAGCTGTGACAGACTTTCCTAATGATGAGTTGTCCATGCCACAGGGGAAAGAGACCGAGGGAGCTTCTAGTTCCCTCCCATCTTACTTTGTTCTCTGTAGCCAGGATGACCAAGCAGCACGCTTCAACGGGTACCACTCCACTTTCAGACAGGGAGCCTGAGGTGAGGGTTTTGGAGCCTTCTGCACACAGGCTCTGGCTGGGGGAGATTCCAGGGTCCTGAGCTGAGAACACACAAATAATCCATGATTAATTAAACCAAAACGGGGAGGAAGAAGACATAAGTACTATCCCTAACAAGGAAGAGTAGGCTGGAACTCCTATAATGGGAACTAGGTTCTGAGGCCTTGGGATCAATGATTGGAAAACCAATACAAAATTCGTCTGCCTTCAAGAGGTTAAATTCTAGTGGGCAGATACCACATATTCATGGAACAAATAAGTGAGCACATAATATATACAAAATAAAGACAAGGAGATGGGAGAGTACTAACAATAGAGGGAATCAATAAACACTTCTTGAAGGAGGTAAACTAAGTTCTTAAGGGAGCTAGAAATTTCATGGGGTGGAGGAGAGGAGAGACAGCATTCCCAGCATGGAGATTGTATTAAGGAGGATAAAGAAGCAGACAAGGTTGTATACGGCGAGGAGGGGAACTTGTCATCCACCTGGAAAGAAAGCCTGGAGAAGTGGTGTCAAACTCAAATAGAAATGGGGTGGGAGTGGGGCACTGAACCAACTGTACATAAGGATCCCACAAGGTTCAGACTGACTTAGAACTAACAATATATTAACATGATCCATGTTCTAACATATTTTTAATTATTTTGTTAAATATTTCCCAGTTACATTTTAATCTGGTTTGAGCTACAAGCACAGGCAGGCTTCGTGTCTAACACCTTTGGAGCAGAGCTAGATTGTGAAGAAGTTTATATGACAGGAATTTGCATTTTATTCTGCAGGCAGTAGGGAGATCAGTGAAGATTCCTGAAAGGGGGAGTTATTTCTCCTCTACAGAATGGAGACAATAATAGTAACTACCTCATAGGGTTTTTGAGATGCTCAAATGAGCTATCTGTAAAGTGCTCTGCCAACTTTAAAATGTTATATAATTATCAGTAGTTATCACTACTGGTGATTAGTGGAAACAGGGGAGCAACTGAGTTAAATTCAACATTTATTATGTGCCCACTGTTCAAGGAACTATGCTGGATGCTACAGACACAAAGGCAAAAATGAAATTGTCCTTGCCCTTGAGGAGTTTACATTTTAGCAGAAACAAGAACAATGATGCAGTCAACCTGAACCAAGAGCAGGAACTAGAAAAGAGTTTATTACTCTCTTGGAAAAAAAAGTTTATTACTCTCTTGGAAGCTTAGGTAGAACCAGCAGCAGAAGCAGAGATGGAAGTAGGAAGCTGGGTCATCTCCCCACCCCCCCGCCCCCACTCTGTCCCCTACCCCACCTTAAAAACAAACAAACAAACAAACCATCAAAAATCAAAATCAAGTTTGCCAACCTGGAAGAAAAGGTAGAAGAAGCAAGGAAAGGGAATTGTTACTCTGGATCTGATTCTCACTGACAAGAAGGATCTTGGTGCTAAACTGATAATGCTGGAAACCTGGGAGGCAAACTCTTTCTCCACCTTAGAAGGGCTGATAAGAAAGAGAAGAAAGCAAGGGATACATCTGACAGGTACCCTGGATTCTGGGAGAACAAATTTCAAAGAATTCAGAACATAGACAGATAAGGTCCTATGGACTAAAGCTCTACACAAGAAGTTAGTTCAGAAGAGATAGAAAGCTCTCAAGAATGAAACTCTGAAGACACTAAAAGAATTATTCCAGATGACAAAGAAAAGGAGGAGCTAAAGAGACCAATTACAAAGACAGAGGATGGAAGCAAGAGCAGGTTGTAGAGGGCAGCTAGGTGGCACAGTGGATAAAGCACCAGCCCTGGATTCAGGAGGACCTGAGTTCAAATCCAGTCTTAGACACTTGATACTTACCAGCTGTGTGACCCTGGGCAAGTCACTTAACCCTCATTGCTCCACCAAAAGGAAAAAAAGAAAAAAAGAGAAGGTCGTAGAGAACCTATACCAAACTGTGGCACAATCCTGTAAGATGTGTGGGAGGAATGCTGAAGCTCAGCATGAACTGAGGCTGTTCAGAAATGCTACGGACAACAAAACAAAGGATTTTTAAAAACCCATATTGGGTAAAAGAAGAGACTTAAAGAAGGGTCTTGAGCATGGGATGAATCATGTAATAACAAAGTTTTTTTAAAGGTAAAAGTACCTAACTGTTATTTTATAAAAGGATGGAACATAAATGGCCAATAAGGTGTCTGACCCTAAGAGAAAGGAAGGGAGCATCTAACTGCCTCTAATGATTACACAGTAAGGGGCCCAGACAAACTTCACTCCACGGTACTCAGAGTCTGGCACCATCAGTGACCTCTGAAAGAACCCACAGACAGATACTGCAGGACTGGAAAAGAGCAAATGTTTTCTTAATTTTCAAGAAAGAGAATCTGCAAAATAAGCACCAATAACTTGACTTAGATTCCTGCAAAATTTTTTTTTTTTTTTTTTAGTGAGGCAACTGGGGTTAAGTGACTTGCCCAGGGTCACACAGCTAGTAAGTGTCAAGTGTCTGAGGCCGGATTTGAACCCAGGTACTCCTGACTCCAGGGCTGGTGCTCTATCCACTGTGTCACCTAGCTGCCCCCCTGCAAAATTCTAAAAAGCAAGGGACAATAAGTGGACAATTAGAAATAGAAGAGGGAATAAGAAAAAGTCAGCCTGCAACAAGTTCCTTAAGGGCAAATCATGTCAGAATAACATCATTTCCCTTCTGATAGTGTTATTACACTACAAGATGAGGGGAACGTCATAGAAAAAGTTTAATAATTTGACAAAGTTTCACAAGTTGGGTCAGAGATGAATACATGTGGTGTAGACAAAGTTCCAATTAAATAGATTTGGAAATGGGTAAATGGCAGGCAAGGTGGTAAAGTGGATAGAGTGCTGGGTCTGAAGTCTTTTGAACTCAAATCTGGCCTGAGACACTTACTAGTTGTGTGATCCTGGGCAAGACCCTTAACTGTTTGCCTCAGTTTCTTCATCTGTAAAAATGAGTTGAGGTCATGAAGAGTCAGACATGACTAAAACAACTGAAAAACAAGAAGACCCAAAGAGCACTCACTAATCATTTGCTATCAATTTGTAAGGAGATCTTCAATGGAGTACTCAAGGGATCTGTGTTCAGTCCTGTGTTGTTTAATATTGTTATCCATCACTTGGATATGGGCACAGATGGCACACTTATCAAATATTCAGAAAGAACAAATCTAGTAGGGACAGTTCACATATTGGATGATAGAGGCAGGATGCAAAAGTATCTCAAAAGGATTTAACACTGGGTCAAATCTAATAAGATGAAATTTAATAAGGATATAGGATATAGAATTTTACATCTTGGTTCAAAAAGTGGATATAAGGTGGATATCCCATGGACAATATGAGGCTAGAATCTTAGGATTTTAGTGGATTGCAAAGTCACTACAAGTCAACAGTGTGACATGGCAGCCAAAAAAAGCTAATGTGATCTTGGGCAACATTAAAAGAACCCTGAATTTCAGATTTCAGAAGGGGTGGTCACACTGTACGCAGTCCTGGTTGCATGACATCTGGAGCAACGTGTTTACTTCTGGGCGCCACATTTTAGGAAGGACACTGATGAAAGAGGAGAAGAGTGTCTAGGTGAGAAAAATGCGGAGAGGGAAGGGCTTCAATATCATGCTGCCTGAGGAAGAATGCTTTGAGGAACTGGGGCTGTTTATCCTGGACAAGAAAAGGTTTAGAGGGACACAAGAGCTGGCTTCGAGTAAATGAAGGACGGTCATCTGGAAGGACTCGACTTGCAGTGTTTGGCCTCAGAGGTTCACCTAAGAACAAGAGGTCAACACTTTAGAGGTAGATTTTGGATGGATGTAAAAAAATCTTTCCCATATTTCATGTTATCCCAAAGTGGAACGAGCTGTTTCTCATGCATTATAGAGTTCCTAGCAAAGGCTGGACGCTTCCTTATGGAGATTCTCTGTTCAGATCCTAGTTGGTCTAGACGATCTCTGAGGCCCTTTCCAGTTCGGAGATTCTGCTCTTTCAGTCTCTCACTGGATCATCATCTCTCTATGTCCCAGGCCTTCTCCTCTTTCTACTCTGCTTTCACACCTGGTAACCTCATCAGCTCTCAAGGGTTTAATGATCATCTCCATGCAGAGACGTCAGAGAGATAGCATGGGGCAGTGGATACAGAGCTGGTTTCAGAGCCAGGAAAATCTGGATTAAAGTCCTACCTCTGACACATTCTGGGCAAGTCATTTAACCTTCCTCAATGCCCTTGGCAACTCTCTAAGATGACAAGTTACAGAGAAGTTGCAGACCAGCATGGGGAAGAGGCACCTTCCTCAATCAGGAGTACTCCACGCCAGTTAAACCAGAAGCCCAGTGGACAACCCTAGCAGGACTCCCAGACTCAGATATATCTGGCCTGTTTGCTGAATTCCACATGTTCAACTACCTACTGGACATTTTGAACTGGATGTCCTGTCATCCTCTAAAATAGTCCAAACAGAACTCATGACTTTTTTCCAGACCCTCCTCCCTCCAGAACTTCCTGAGGTTGAGGTTACTACTGTCCTAGTCACTATATTTGCAATCAGTGTTCTCCATGCCTGAGATACACTCCCTCCTCATTACCTCTTAGAATACCTGGCTTCTGGGGGCAGCTAGGTGGCATAGTGGATAAAGCACCGGCCCCGGATTCAGGAGTACCTGAGTTCAAATCGGGCCTCAGACACTTGACACTTACTAGCTGTGTGACCCTGGGCAAGTCACTTAACCCCATTGCCCCGCCCCCCCCCAAATACCTGACTTCTTTTAAGACTCAGCTCAAGAGCAATAAGGGAGTTAAACAACTGATCAGAAGGAGAACACAGGGGTCTCTTTGTTGGTACTGGGGGCAGGACTCTGTTGCTTTGCTCATAAAGCACTAGCACACCAGAGCTTGCAGCCACAGTGGACTAGGCACCATCATCACAGTTTTGCAGCAGAGTATAGGCCAGGAGAGTAGTAAACACACCTTTCCTTAGATCATACCACCTTGGAAGAACTGAAAACTTACAGGTCCCTAGAACTATCTCTGAAAACAGCTGCACAAAAACCCTGAAGCTTGGAACAGTGCATCCTCCACCCTGGAAGCAGAGCCCTACTTTAACAAAGAATTAACAGTCAAGAAATAGGCTGGGGAAAATGAGCAAACAACAGAAAAAAAATTCTGACCACAGAAAGTTACTATGGTGACAAGGAAGATCAACACACATTCAGAAGAAGATAGCAAAGTCATAGCTCCTACATCCAAAGCCTCCAAGAAGAATATGAATTGGTTTCAGGCCATGGAAAGGCTCAAAAAGAACTATGAAAACCAAGTAAGAGAGGCAGAAGACAAATTAGGAAGAAAAATGAGTGTGATGCAAGAAAATCATGAAAAGAGTCAACAGCTTGGTAAAGGAGACACAAAAAAACCTCAAGAAAATAACACTAAAAACCAGAGTAGGCTAAAATGGTAAAAGTGGTACAAAAAGCCAATGAGGACAAGAATGCATCAAAAAGCAGAATTGGCCAAAGTAAAAAGAGGAACAAATATTAACTCCTTAAAAAGTAGAATTGGGGGCAGCTAGGTGGCACAGTGGATAAAGCAATGGCCCTGGATTCAGGAGTACCTGAGTTCAAATCCAGCCTCAGACACTTGACACTCACTAGCTGTATGACCCTGGGCAAGTCACTTAACCCTCATTGCCCAGCAAAATAAAAAAAAAGAAAGAAAAAAAAAAGAAAAAGTAGAATTGGCCAAGTGGGAAAGGAGGTACAAAAGCTCACCAAAGAAAATAATTCTTTAAAAATTAGAACTGAGCTAATGGAAGCTAATGACTTTATGAGAAGTCAAGAAACAATAAAACAAAACCAAAAGAATGAAAAAATAGAAGAAAAGGTGAAATGTCTCATTGGAAAAACAACTGATCTGGGAAATACACCCAGCAGAGATAATCTGAAAATTAATGGACTGCCGTATGAAAGCCATAATCAAAAAAAGAACCTAGACACGCTCTTTCAAGAAGTCATCAGGAAAACTGCTCTGACATTCTACAATCAGAGGGTAAAACAAAAAATTGAAAGAAGCTGCCACTTTCCTCCTGAAAGAAATCTCAAAATGAAAGCTCTCAAGAATATTATAGCTAAATTCCAGAGCTCCCATGTCAAGGAGAAAACATTACAAGCAATCAGAAAGAAATAATTCAAGTCTCTTGGAGCTCCAGTCAGGATAGCAAAATATTTAGCATCTTCTACATTAAAGGATCAGAGGACTAAAGCATGCTACTTTTCACTTTCTTTCATTTTTTTTTCTTTTAATCAAGTTTTCTTGTACAAAATGACAAATATGGTAATGTTTTACATAACCATACATGTATAGTCTATATAAGATTGTTTGTCACCTCAGAGAGTGGGAAGGGGAGGGAGGGAAAGAGATAAAAATTGGAACCCCAAACTATAAATAAAAATGTTTATTATTTAAAAATAAATTTAAAAAAAAGGATCAGAGGACTTGGAATATGATATTCTGGAGGGTAAAGGAGCTAGGATTATAACAAAGAATATAACCTAGTGAGCAAAACTGAGTATAATCCTTCAGTGGGAAAAATGGACATTCAATGAAATAGAGGACTTTTAGGCATTCTTGATGAAAAGACCAGGGCTGAAAAGAAAATCTGACTTTCAAATACAAGACTCGAGCATAAAAAGGTAAACAGAAAAAGAGAAATCATAAAGGACTTAATAAGGTTAAACTGTTTACATTTCTACATGGGAAAAGAACTTTCTCATTATTAGGGCAGTTAGAAGGAGTATATATAGACAGAGAGCAGTTGAATGTAAAGGGATGATATTTTTAAATAAAATTAAGGGGTGAGAAAGGAATGCACTGAGAGAAAAGGAAAGGGAAAGCTAGAACAGGGCAAGTTATATCACATAAAAGAGGCAAGAAAAAGCTTTTACAGTGGAGGGGAAGATAGGGAGGTATAGGAAGGGAGTGAATGAACCTTACTCTCATCAGAATTGGCTCAAATAGGGAATAACATACACCCTCAATTGGATATAGAAATCTACCTTGCTCTGTTGGAAATAAGTATGGGAAGGGGATAGGGGTCGTGATAGAAGGGAGGAAAGATTGGGGGAGGTGATAGAAACAAAACACTTTTGAGAAGGGTCAGAGTGAAAGGAGAGAGAGAATAGAATAAACAGCGGGAAATAGGATGGAGAGAAATACAGTTAGCAATCATACTGTGAAAAAAAAATTGTTTTTTTTGTTTTTAGTGAGGCAATTGGGGTTAAGTGACTTGCCCAAGGTCACACAGCTAGTAAGTGTCAAGTGTCTGAGGCCTGGTTCGAACTCAGGTACTCCTGAATCCAGGGCCGGTGCTTTATCCACTGCGCCACCTAGCTGCCCCGAACTCAGATACTCTTGACTCCAGGGCTGGTGCTCTATCCACTGCGCCAACTAGCTGCTCCGAAAAAATTTTTGAAGTAAGTTTCTCTGAAAAAAAAAAAAAGCCTCATTTCTCAAACATGTAGAGAACTGAGTCAAATTTATATAAATAAAGAGCCATTACCCAAATGATAAATAATAAAAAAATATGAACAGTTTTCAGATGAATTAATCAAAGCTATAAATAGCCATATGAAAAAATGCTCTAAATCATTACTGATTGGAGAAATGCAAACTAAAATAATTTTGAGGTACTACTTCATACCTTTTATATTGGCTAAAAGGACAGAAAGGGAAAATGAGAAATGTTGGAGAGAATGTGGGAAAAAAATAAGACACTAATTAATGTACTGTTGGTGGAGTTGTGAACATTGAATCCATTTACAACCATTCTGTAGAGCAATTTGGAACTATGCTCCAAGGGCTATAAAACTATGCATACTCTTTGACCTAGCAATACCAAACACTAGGTCTGTATCCAAAAAGATTTTTTTTTTAAAAAAGGAAAAGGTTAAAAAAATATTTATAGCAGCTCTCTTTTGGTGGCAAAGATTAGGAAATTGAGGGGATGCCTATCAATTGGGGAATGGTTGAACAAATTGTGGTATGTGATTGTGATGGAATACTGTTATGCTATAAAAAATGATCACCAGGATGCTCTCAGAAAAACCTGGAAAGACTTACATATGCTGATGCAAAATGAAATGTACTATGAACAAAGTAAGAACAATATTGTAAAGTGATCAGCTCAGCAATACAATGATTCAAGACAACAATGAGGGACTTATCATGAAAAATGCTGTCCATCCCCCAGAGAAAGAACTGATGGTATCTGAATACAGATTGAAGCATACTTTTTTTTTTTAACTTTATTTTTCTTGAGGATTTTTTTTTGGGGGGGAGGGAATCTATGTTTTCTTTTACAACATGACTAATATGAAAATGTTTTATATTACTACACATGTATAACTTAGATCAAATTGCTTACCTTCTCAATGAGAAGGTTGGAGTGGGAGGAGAGAATAAAAAAGAATGTTAAAAATTGTTTTTACATGTAACTGGGGGAAAAAATAAAATAAAATACTAAAGAAAAAAAGACTCACCTTGAGGTCCACCTTCTACATGAAACTTTTCCTGGTTTTCTTAGGGCTTGTGCCTCACCCTCCTCAAGGTTACCTTGAATCTCCTTTGTATATATCTACATATATGAATGCTATCTCCATGAGAGGGCAAGTCTTTGGAGGGCAGAGGCTGTTCTGTGTACCTAGAGCACCTAGAATTCACCTAGCACAGAGCAGGCATTTAATATTCTTGCTGATTGATGGATCAGGTTCTGCAGGTTCCAATGTAGAGACTCTGTTGTAGTTCTGCTGGCCTCATAAATCCTCATGCCTTAATAAAATAGCTTTTGTAGAATTCAAGAATGTGCTTCTAGCAATAACTTACAACAAGAAGGGAGAAAGCGCCTATTTTTTTTTTCTGTTTTTTGTCATTTATTGATTACCAAAAAAAGCATTTGCTTGGCTAAAGTAAAACACAACTTTAAAGTTTCTTGGCCAAAAAGCTGCCTCTCATACACACAAGATCATTTGAGTTTCCTTGATTAAAAAAAAAAAAAGCAATTGTTTTGTTCAATATTCCTCTTTCTTTCTTTCTTTCTTTTTTTTTGCGGGGCAATGGGGGTTAAATGACTTGCCCAGGGTCACACAGCTAGTAAGTGTCAAGTGTCTGAGGCTGGATTTGAACTCAGGTCCTCCTGAATCTAGAGTCAGTGCTTTATCCATTGCGCCACCTAGTTGCCCCCCAATACTCCTCTTTGAATGTTATGTGAGGCATATATTTTATGCATTTTAAAATGGTTAGTGACTTTTTTTTCCAATTATGTAAAACATTACCATATTAGTCATTTTGTAAAAGAAAACTTGAATAGAAGAAAAAATAAAAGTGAAAAATAGCCTGCTTCAGTCTGTGTTCAATCAATATCAGTTCTTTCTTTGGAGGTGGATAGTATATGCTTTGTCATTAGTCCTCTGGGATTTGTCTTGGATCATTGTATTGCTAAGAATAGTTATGTCATCCACAGTTATTCATCAAACAATATTGCTGTCTCTGTGCAAATGTTACCTTGGTTCTGTTCACTTCACTATACATCAGTTCATACGAGTCTTTCCAGGCCTTTCTGAAATCATCCTGCTTGTCATTTCTTATAGAACAATAATATTCCATCACCATCATATACCATAGCTTGCTTAGCCATTCCCCAATTGATGGGCATTCCTTTAGTTTCCAATTCTTAGCCACCACAAAAAGAGCTGCTATATTTTTGGACAAATAGGTCTTTTTCTTTTTTTTGGAATGTCTTTGGGATATAAACCTAGTAGAGGTATTGCTGGATCAAAGGGTATGCACAGTTCTATAGCCCTTTGGCAATAGTTCCAAATTGCTCTCCAGAATGATTGGATCTTTTCACAACTCCACCAACAGTGGATTAGTGTCCCACTTCCCCTTCTAACTTCCAATATTTTCCTTTTTTGTTATATTTGTCACTCTAATATGTGTGAGGTGATACCTCAAAGTTGTTTTAATTTGCATTTCTCTGATCAATAGTGATCTAGAGCATTTTTTATATGATTATATATAGATAGCTTTGATTTCTTTTTCTGAAAACTGCTGTTCATATCTTTTGAGCATTTATCAGTTGGGGAATGAGTTGTATTTTTATAAATGACTCAGTTCTCTACATTTGAGAAATGAGGCCTTTATCAGAGTTACTTATTGCAAAAATTCTTTCCCAGTTTCTGCTTCCCTTATAATCTTGGTTACATTAGTTTTGTTTGTACAAAACCTTTTTAATTTTATACAATCAATTATCTATTTTAATTTTGTTTTACTCTCTATATCTTCTTTGATTCTAAATTCTTCCTCTGACCATAAACCTAACAAATAAACAATTCCATGCTTTTAATTTGCTTATGGTATTTCCCTTTATTTGTAAATCATGTACCCATTTTGACCTTATTTTAGTATACAGTTCCATACCTAATTTCTGCCATATTGCTTTCTAGCTGTCCCAGCAGTTTTTGTCAAATAATGAGTTTTTGTCCCAAAAGTTTGGATCTTTGGGTTTATCATATACTAGATTACTATAGTCATTTATTATAGTGTCATTTCTACCTATTCTATTCCACTGATCCATCTCTCTATTTCTTAGTCAGTAACAGATCGTTTTGATAATGACTACTTTATAAATACAGTCTGAGATCTGGTACTGCTAGACCTTCTTCTTTCATATTTTTTTCATTGATTCCCTTGATAGCCTTGAGCTTTTGTTTTTCTAGATGAATTTTGTTATTATTTTTTCTAGATCTATAAAATATTTTTTGACAGTTTAATTGTTATAACATTAAATAAATTAACTTAGTGACTTTTATTATATTGGCTCAGCCTTACCCATGAGCAATTAATATTTTTCCAATTGTTTGGATCAGACTTTATTTGCCTGAAAAGTGTTTTGTAGTTCTGGTCGTATAATTCCTGGGTTTGTCTCGACAGGTAGATTCCCAAGTATTTAAACTGTCCAGTTATTCTCTTTTATTTATTTATTTATTTGCAGGGCAATGGGGGTTAAGTTACTTGCCCAGGATCACACAGCTAGCAAGTATCAAGTGTCTGAGGCTGGATTTGAACTCAGGTCCTCTGAATCCAAGGCCAGTGCTTTATCCACTGCACCACCTAGCTGCCCCCTGTCCAGTTATCTCAAATGGAATTTCTCTTTCTATCTGTTGTTGCTGTACTTTGTTGGTAATATATAGAAATGCTGATGATTTATGTGGGTTTATTTTTTTATCCTGCAACTTTGCTAAAGTTGTTAATAATTTCAAGTAGTTTTTTCGTTGATTTTCTAGAATTTTCTAAGTATAACATCAAATCATCTGCAGAGGGTGATAGTTTTGTTTCCTCATTACCTATTCTAATTCCTTTAATGCCTTTTTCTTCTCTTATTGCTATAGCTGACATTTCTAGTATAATATTAAATAATAGAGGTGATAATGGGCATCCTTGCTTCACCCCTGATTGTATTAGGAAAGCTTTTGCTTATCCCCATTAGAGATAATGCTCATTGATGGTTTTAGATAAATATCACTTATTTTAAGGTAAGCTCCATTTATTCCTATAGTGTTTTTAATAGCAATGGGCACTATATTTTGTCAAAGGCCTTTTCAGCATCTATTGAGATAATCATATGATTTCTTTTGGTTTTGTTATTGATATGGCCAATTATGCCTATAGTTTTCCTAATACTGAACCAGCCCTGCATTCCTAGTAAAAATCTCACCTGGTAATTGTGTGTGATCCTTGTGATGTATTGCTGTAATCTTTTTGCTAGTATTTTATTTAAAATTTTTTGCATCAATATTCATTAGGAACATTGGTCTGTAATTTTCTTTCTCTATTTTGTCTCTTCCTGGTTTGGTTATCAGCACCATATCTGTCTTATAAATGGAATTTGGTAGGGACTCCTTCACTTATTTTCTCAAATGATTTATACAGTATTGGAATTAATTGTTCTTTAAATGTTTGTTAGAATTCACATGTGAATCCATATGGTCCTGGGGATTTTTTCTTAGAAAGCCTCTATTCTTGAGGCCATAGTAAACAATGATGCTGCTTTGTCATTTACATGTAATTGTAGAGTATAATAAATAGTAAGGTGCAGATTAGACAAAACTAATGAAGGAGCTTCAAACTGATCAAAACCTCCACCTTTTGTTGCTACTTGTTCATCTGATATTATCTAATGAGGACCTATACCTCACTTTTGCTTTGTTTCTTGCCACCTTTGTTTTTTAGGCAATTTCCACTGATAACATGTATGGCCAGGATTTTATCATCTGGCAATCTGTTTTAAGATGTGATCTCCAAGAATATATGGTGTTTAAAAATGTGAGTGCCTCTATTGAAAGAGGGATAATAAGGAAATTCCCTTACTGTTCAATGAAAAAAGCATTCCCTGTGTTCTAGTCTTGCAGAATAGGATAGAATGAGGGGGGAGCTTTTGGGGCAAGTTAATGAAGGAGAAAGTGGGCCATCCTCCATTGTAGAAGACCTGATACACAAAGGCCAAGCACAAAAAGTGCATCTGATACCTGGAACAGAAAGGCCAAATCACAGGACTATAATTTCTAATGGCTTACTCCATAAACCATCTCAACTTTATCCTTGTGGTTTAAGACTACAACAGCCTTCACCATAGCTAGATCACTACTTCAGGCTCAATTATCCTCCTATGACCATATAAGCTAGTGATCTTATAGCTCAAATAGTATGTCATAAGGTGACTCATTGTAACAAAGGCCTATGTGTCCCAAATGCACAGTAAATCTCAAGTCTTAAAGAAAATAACTCAGTGACAGAACTGTATGTTACCCTAAATCTATAAGATGATCTTCCTTCTGCAGTGCACACTGGCATTGTTATGGCCTAACAAGTTCAAACTCACCTTCTAAAGCCACTCTGCTATTAACCCTCTGGAAGGAAATAGGCTTCAGGGGCAATTTCAAGAGGTCTCTAGAAGCAGGGTCTAGTTACTTCCAGCAACATCAATTTAGAACTTTGGATGTACAAAATTTCACATAAACTTCGATTAACTATTATTTAATAAAGCTTCTTTCATCTTTAATTCTAACTGTACTCCAAACCATGGCTGGAGTCTGCAGAAGGCAGATAGCATAGGTGTAGTGCCTAAGTGAGGACATTTGCTATGCTCTAAGGACAGGATAAGATTAGTCAGTGTCCTATACAGATGAACAAGGATACTATCTTGTAGCAGTCTAATAAACCCTCAGAACAGGGGCATGAAAGCTGTGGGTATAGGTTTTTGTTGTTGTTGTTGTTTTTTAGTGAGGCAGTTGGGGTTAAGTGACTTGCCCAGGGTCACACAGCTAGTAAGTGTTAAGTGTCTGAGGCCGGATCTGAATTCAGGTACTCCTGACTCCAGGGCCGGTGCTCTATCCACTGCGCCACCTAGCTGCCCCTTGTGGATATAGTTTTAACTTTTGTTAAGTGTTAAGGTTTCCTATGCACATGAGAGAATAAACCATTTCCACCTGGTTCTGAAAGTACCTGTTTTCAGCACCACTAGGTGCGACGAGTCATCCCGGATGTAGGAAACTGCTGCAATGTCATGGATGGGAACCCTGAGTATGATGTCTTCTCCATCTCTCCACACCAGCTTTATGTTGTAGGCAGAGAGACTGATCACAGCGTCATGTTCCTGGGTCAAGTGCCCAGGGAGCTGATGAGCCCTCTGAAAGAAAACGACGGGCTATCAGAATACGGAGGTGCTTCTGGCTCAGGTATAGGCCAAAAAGTCTGAACCTCTTCTCCAAGGAAGAGGCGACACTATAAATTCACGTGACTCCATCTTTTTAAGCAAACATGTGAGAACTTTTACATTCAAATGAGTTTCATTCTTTTCAAATTATTCCCCCTAGGGAAGCAATACCTTAAATCTAACAATACTGCCCTTTGTCAAAATTTTTTTTCACTTCTTTTTGAACTTATTACCTTCAGAGTTTGTGGCTATTTGCTTTTAATAATATTAAAGGATGGAATATCATCTGTTAAAGGTAGATTTGAGTTTTTGAAACAGAAAAGTAATTTGGGACCAAGTCTAGTGAATAAGAGGATAACAGTGATAGACAGTTATTGTTCTCAAACTGCTTATGGCTTTTTTACCTGGATCTCTTCCCTGAACTTGTAACAGTCCATTCTTTATAATAGTTATTTATACATCTTTGTCATCCTTCCATTAGATCGAGGCCTTTGACAATAGGCTTTGCAATGTATCTCTCTTTGTACCATCAGTTTCTAGCAGTGTCTCACACATGGCAGACACTAGAATGGTTGGACTGTTAAACCATCATATGACTACAAAGAAAAGGGACTAATTTTCTTGTGAGCTTACTAAACTAGCACTGAGAGCAATGAGTAATGGCAGCATCTATGGTATGGGTGTTGCCTCCCAAGAGGCATATTTTGGAGGATAATACTCATTTGGGTAAAAAAAGTTCTAGTGTGTTTGTGGGTTTCTTTTCTTATAGTCAGATCAGGCATAACATATCTGGTATAATGAGGATGACATAAAAGCTACTGAGGAGTTCTTCTCAATGCATTATGCTGGGGGTGAGGGGAAGGACACCAAGAATGTCGCAGATGGCTAACCCATTTCCTTAGGTCTAAAATGCCCTTAAGGAAAAGGACCTAGTTATAGTAGGCATAAGTCACTAGCTACATACACTTTGAACTTCTGCTCTAAGATGAAATAAAAAGCTGAGTGATGACCATTCCTATTGTGGCTAGTGGCCATCAAGGGACCATTCTCACCCCAAGCCCTCTTCTGCCTAAGGTAGGAAGGAAGAGGTAGTGAAGTACAGCAATTAAAAAAAGGTGGGGGGGGGGAAGGAAAGAAGGAGAAAGTTTGTTTAGCTCTTGGAGGGTTATTCTATTTGGTGACATAAATTATGAGCTTTGGCTTCATTGCATATCTTCAACCTGACCATAGTTAACTAAATATATCCATTGTACAAAATATACCTAAATCTTTTAAAATCTCTTCTGAAGATCAAAGTTTCCATTTTAGCAATTAATGATGGCTTATTCTCAATGATTCTAAATCAGGTTATCCATCCTCCTCATTCGGGGAGAATCAAAGGACTTTAGGATTAGAGTAAGATGGTGCTTACCTTCGCATTATCTATGAAATGCAGAATTTCAGTCCGACTGGAGGGATTCAGGTATCCTGGGATTGATGTTAATTGGCCTAAATACTGAAACAGAAAAAGTAACTTCTTTTACTCCATACTATATTAAGAACACATATAAAGAGTCTCCTACAAGTAACTAAAAACAGAGCTTCTTAATGGCAAAAAAGTACAATTTAGTAGCAAAACCACACAATAGCAGAATTTGGTAATGGACAAAAGGGGGAAGGAGAATTTTCTTTCCTTCGATGAATTAACAAAGCATTCATGGGGCAGCTAGGTGGCGCAGTGCATAGAGCACCGACCCTGGAGTCAGGAGGACCTGAGTTCAAATCCGGCCTCAGACACTTAACACTTACTAGCTGTGTGACCCTAGGCAAGTCACTTAACCCCAATTGCCTCACTAAAACAACAACAACAACAAAAACCAAAGCATTCACTCCCACTCCTGGGAATGGTGACACCTTAATGCACCTACCAAAATTCTGGATGAACAGTGACCTCACATTCCAAACTACATCTCAATATGCAATGACATCAAATGCTAGGACAACATATCTCTCAAAACTCCATAAGTTTAACACAATTTGTTTTATTGTGGGTTTCTTTAAAAAGATAAACAAAGATAGCCTTCCTCTAATCAAGCCCCTAAGTCATTATAAGAGAACCAGATAGGTGGTACAGTGGACAGAGAACTAAACGTGGAATATGAAAAACCTGAATTGAAATCTGACCCTAGACACCAGCTATGTGACTGTGAGCAAGTCACTTAAATTCTACCTACCCCAGTTTCTTCATCTGTAAAATAGGCTTAATAAATATCATCTATTTTCCAGGATTTTTGTGAGGCTCAAATGAGATATCTGTAAAGTGCTTGGCATAGTAGGTAATTAATACATGCTTGTTCCCTTCCCTCCTGATAATTAAAGTATAATAATGAAGGTCTATCCAACATAAGCCTGGTAAACTACCAATGGCAGACAGCAATTTTAATGTAATGGCTATTAAGCACTTATTTGGCATGTATCAAGGAATTCACTGTTTTTTTATTAGACTTAATGGATTTCAAGTTCAAAAACAGAACTTAGTAATTACTACCAGATTCTAGACTACCATGCTTTCTTGTACAAAAGAAGATTCCCTGTGGCCAGCACCCATCAATCTTCCATTAACAATTTTTATTATATGTGCTCTATACCTAACATTCAAGTGTGATGCAATGTTTCAATTCTAAATCTGTACAATATGACACTATTTATATAGATATTGGTCCAGAATGACCTTGGCCAGGAAGCTGCCTACATTTACATAGCCCTTTAAAGTTTGAAAAGCACTTTATTCACATTTTGTTTGCTGACCAGGGTAGGAGCGAAGGGGTATATTTTGAAAGTTGACACTCTCAATTTGCTTTATTTTTTTCTTGATGACACTGAAGATAGTGACATTGTCTTAAGATCTACATAGTGAAGAAAAGTCCATTCAAAAACCAAAGTTAAAAAAACCAAACAAACCCAAGCCGAAGTAGAGGCTCACACCTCCTGCCCTCAAACATGCTGGCAGTTACGACAAGTGTCAAGTTCTAGCGGTTTGCTCTTCAAGGTTCTCACAGCTATTTTGCCCCAAAGACTACAGCAGTGACCTTATTGTCTCAGAATCGTTTTATTCACTTCGACAAACATGTATTAAGTGCTTACTATGGGCAAAGCTCTGTGTGGGTTCTGGGCATGCCACAGCACAGAAGCAATAGCCCAAGAGTATCAATCTCCTGGGGAATATGAGACATCTTTGTGATCTTGGGGAGGTGGCTTCCTCTCTTCAGGGCACCACTTTCCATTGTCTCTAATATGAGGAGGGTGGACTAGGTGATGGCTCAGGTCCTTTTCAGCTCTAAATCTTCTCACCCCACATATGCTCTTAATCAATCAATCAATCAATTAATTAATTAATTTTCTTTTTGTGGGGCAATGGGGGTTAAGTGACTTGCCCAGGGTCACACAGCTAGTAAGTGTCAAGTGTCTGAGGCCGGATTTGAACTCAGATCCTCCTGACTGCAGGGCCGGTGCTTTATCCACTGTGCCACCTAGCTGCCCCCCCCACATATGCTTTTAAGGATATAGAAGATGGGCAAGTCATTTAACTCTCATTGCCAAGCCCCCCCCCCCCCAAGGATACAGAAGATAATTTGAGGCAAAGTAGTAACAGTGAGGTAGGGAAGACTTCCCAGAGAAACAGGGACCAGAGATAAGCCTTGAAGGAAATCAAAGTTCTGATAGGCAGGAATGAAGAGGGAATAAGGTTCTAAACATGTGAAGGGGACTAATGTGACAAAAGGTTGGGAAGGTTAGATTGTGGGGGGCTTGAAATGCCTTCTGTAACTTCAGTCAGTTTAACCACCACTATGCCTATTCTCTTTGATTCATTCACAGCATCCTAGAATAGGGAGGTGATGGTCCCACACAGTACTCTGCCCTCATCAGACTTCATCTCAAAGACTGTATTTCATTTTGGGTACCACAATTTTAAAAAGACATTGATAAAATGAAGAATGTCCAAGACGGTGAAAAGCTTAGAGCTCATGACGTACACACATGAAGACCAGGTGAAGGAACTGCCTGCATTTAGTCTAGAGAAAAGTACAAGTGTGTGAATATGCAAGACTCTGTGGGAGAGAATGAAGACTTATTTTGTTTGGCCTCAGAGGGACCAATAAGAGCAATGGGTGGAAGATGCAAAAAGGCAAATTTAGCACCACCAAAGGAGTGAGTGGAGAGCTTCCAGAGGTGCCGTGTGCAAGTGGTGCTAGAGAGAGTCATTGGGTTCAACTATGACCCCCAGACATGTACTAGCCACTTCACCTTTGCCTGCTTCAGTTTTCTCTTCTGTAAAAGGAGGATCATAACAGCACCTACTTCATAGGGTTGTTGTGAAGCTCAAATGAGATGATATTGGTAAAGTGCTGATTAGCTCAGTACCTGCCATATAGCAGGTGCTTAATCAATCCTTGTTCCCTTCCCCTTCCTTGGAGGTCTTCAAGCAATAGCTGCATGGTTGATCACTTGTTCGGTGTGTTATAGCAGGGATTCCTTTTGTATATGGGTAGGAGTAGATGGTTGCCTAGGTCCCTTTAACTCAAATTCTGTGATTTTATAAAATGGAAAAGCTTTTGAACAAACAAAATCAACGTGGTTAAAGTGAGAAGGGAAAGAGTTAACCAGGGAAAAATTCTGGAAAGCAAAAAGTCAGTAGGGAAAGAATCTAAAGAGATCAAAGAAAGGAGGGACCTATATGTACAAAAATATTCATAGCAGCACTTTTTATTGTACCAAGTAATTGGAAACGGGGGAGGGTGCCTATCAGTTGGCTTTGGCTGAACAATTTATGGAAGTATGCTTCTCACTGTCTTGGCAGAGATGACAGACCAGGAGTATAGGATGAGACCTGTATTTAAAATATGCTCCTTTCATGGATTAGTCTTGCTAAATTATGCTTACAAGGAATAGTTTAAACTATTTCTCTGTGTGAGAGGAATTGTTGGGGGGAGATAATGATGTATCTCCACCCCCCAAGGAAAATAAGCACAGAATGTGAAAGAAGGAAAAAAAACAGTCCAAAAGTAAAAACAGTATGGTTCAAGCTGAATTCATAATTCACAGTTCTTTTTTCTGGATACTGAGAACATCTTCTATCATGAGTCCTTTGAAACTGTTTTGGATCGTTGCACTGCTGAGAAGAGCCAAGTCTATCACCATTGTTCATCACACAATGTTGCTGTTACTGTGTACAATGTTCTGGTTCTGCTCCTCTCACTCAGCATCAGTCCACTTAAGTCGTTTCAGGTTTTTCTGAAATCTGCCTACTCATCATTTCTTATAGAACAATAGTATTCCATTACATTCATATACCACAACTTGTTCAGCCATTTCCCAATTGATGGGCATTACCTCGATTTCCAATTCATCCCAAAGAGAGCTGCCATAAATATTTTTGTACATGTGGGTCCTTTTTCCCTTTTCTATGGTCTCTTTGGGATACAGACCTAGCAGTGGTACTACTGGGTCAAAGGGTATGTACAGTCCCAATAGCCCTTTGGGCATAGTTCCAAATTGCTCTCCAGAATGGTTGGATCAGTTCACAGCTCCATCAACAATGCATTAGTATTCCAATTTTTCCACAGCTTCTCCAATGCTTGTTGATGTTTATCAAGTTCAGAGTAACATAAAATAAAAAGAATCCACCATCTACTTCAAGAATTTCTTTGCATGTTTTGTTCTGAACGCAGTTAAAAGAACCTCTTTACTGTTTTTCCTGGCTATAGTCTAATTTACCCCATCTCCTCTACTATCTCTTTTTTTTTTTTAGTGAGGCAGTTGGGGTTAAGTGACTTGCCCAGGGTCACACAGCTAGTAAGTGTTAAGTGTCTGAGGCCGGATTTGAACTCAGGTACTCCCGACTGCACCATCTAGCTGCCCCCTCTACTATCTTTTAAAAACATTTTTATTTTATTATATTTTTTTCAGGGCAATGAGGGTTAAGTGATTTGCCCAGGGTCACATAGCTAGTAAGTGTCAAGTGTCTGAGCCAGATTTGAACTCAGGTCCTCCTGAATCCAGGGCTGGTGCTTTATCCACTGTGCCACCTAGCTGCCCCTTCCTGTACTATCTTTAAGCTTTGAAAGGGCAGGCATACCATGTCTTTTTCATTTTTACATTCTCCATAATACAAAGGACAGTCCTTTTTATAACGAAGGCACTCAAATTTTAATTGAATAAATCAATGAAATAAAATGTTGATAAGTTTATAGAAAACACCAAATTGGTATGAGTTAAAATCAAAAGGGCTTGGTAGGCATTTATAATACACTCTAATAGATCTGAGATTTCATCAATTGAAATTCTACAGCAATGCAGATTGCAATCCATTCATGTTTGCCCATCTTATGCAACTCTTGCCTTGTCTTCCACTTGTCAGTTGGTCAGCAATGAACATTTATCAAGTACCTACTATGTGCCAGGCATTGTGCTAAGGCTAACACACTAGAGGCCTTTCTTGCTTTCTCCCTTTATTGAAAGGCTACCTGAGGAGCAATGTGGCTGTCCACTTGATATTCCTCATCTTGCCACAGTGCCAACCCATCTTATCTTCCTTGATGATATCATTTACTCTTGCCCTTCTTCGAAGTTCCTCAAGGTTATGTGTTATATCATGTGCCTCAACAATGCCCTCTGAAAATCCTTTCTAGATAAAGGGGACACAAAGATAAAAGACAGTCTTTGTTCCTAAGGAGCTTTAATTAAAGCCTGGTAGGACATTGCATTTTCTGTCTGATTTGGTTAGTTTAACTGAATTGTTTTTCTGTACAGGGGATGGCTCATTAAGTTGGGGGGAGAAAAGAGAACTATCTTTATATGCTAAGGTGATTAAAAAACCAAAAGATATAGATATCTTTTCATATAACTAAAAAGGATTTTATTGGGAAGGTGATATTAGTGCAACTATAACACAAAGCAGACTGATCTAAAGGTGCCATAAAGAGAGAGAGAAGAAATTACTTCTTTTAACTGAATGTATCAGGAAAAGTTTTAGGAAGGAGGTAAAATTTTAGCTAAGCCTTGAATGACCAGTTGAATTTCAGAGATGGGCACCATAAGAGAATTAAAAGAAAATTACTTCTGTCTGGGGGATCAGAAAAGATATGAAAGAACTAAAATCTTAGCTAAGCTTTAAAAGATTGGTAGAAATTCAGATATAAGGGTTAAGAGATGTTTATTGTAGATAGCTGAAATAACATGAGCATGGGCCTTGAGGAAGGCAAGTGTAGGATGAATTTGAGAAATAATGAATGAACAGTTCAGTTTGGTTGGACTGAATGATGGATAGTAATGGGGTGTAAACTGGAAAGTTGTGGCCAAACATGTTCCCCATCTTCTGATGAGAGAAGCGATGCACTTAGAGCACAGATCGGGATATTTTTTTTGGACATGGTCAGTTCAGGAATTAATTTTGCTTAAATATATGTGTGTATGTGTATCTATCTATCTATCTATCTATCTATCTATCTATCTATCTATCTATCTATCTATCTATCTATCTACATACATATATAGATATACACACATACATATATAGACACATAAAACATATTTATAGCTATATGTGTATATATGTATGCATACAAACATATTTATAGCTATGTGCCAATCTACATATGTAAGAGGGATTTTGCCTTTCTTTTTTTTCCCGTGCAGGGGGAGAGAAATGGGAAGAAGAAAAGGTAGATTCTCACTGACTGAAAAAAGTTATATTTAATTTTTTTTTAAAAAGAAAGAACAGTACAAAAATATGTATAGCAGCTCTTTTTGTGGTGGCAAAGAATTGGAAATTGAGGGGACGACCATCAATTGGGGAATGGCTGAACAAGTTGTGGGATATGAATGTAATGGAATACTATTGTGCTATAAAAAAATGAGCAGGCAGATTTCAGAAAAACCTGGAAAGACTTACATGAACTGATGCTGAGTGATGTGAGCAGAAGTAGGAGAACATCATACACACTAACAGTAACATTGTGCGATGATCAACTATGACAAACTTAGTTCTTCTCAGCAATTCAATGATCCAAGGCAATTCCAAAAGACTCATGATGGAAAATGCTATCGACATCCCCAAAAAGAACTATGGAGTCTGAATGCAGATTGAGGCATAATATTTCTACTTTGTTTTTGTTTTTTGTTTCTTATGTTCTTTCCCTTTTGTTGTGATTCTTCTTTCATAACATGACTAATGTGGAAATACATTCATATATTGTACATATATAACTGATATCAGATTGCTTGAGGTCTTGGGGAGTGGGAAGGGGAGGGAGAAAAATTTGGAATTCAAAATCTTACAAAATTGAATGCTGAAAACTATCTTCACATGTAATTGGAAAAAAAAATACTATTAAGTGAAAAAAAAAAGAAAGAACCTTGGGGCCAAATTGAAATGTGCCCACGATCTATAAAATCAAGGGGTTGTACCAGATTATCTATAAGTGATATGACATACTAAAAAAATGTGGTTCAGTAGACAATAGGTTGTCCCTGAAGTTTTTTTTTGGGGGGGGGGGCAGTGGGGGTTAAGTGACTTGCCCAGGGTCACATAGCTAGTAAGTGTCAAGTGTCTGAGGCCGAATTTGAACTCAGGTACTCCTGACTCCAGGGCCGGTGCTTTATCCATTGTGCCACCTAGCTGCCCCTGGCTTTTTTTTTTTTTTTCAAAGAAGTTTTGTTTCTTTCCAGTCTTCCCAATCCTTGTCCCACTTCAGCCATCTGAAATGTTGATTGGGATCCCTGGTGACCTTTAAGCCAGATCACAAATAGTTAGGTAGTAAGCTTATAGGGAGAAAAGAGAAACATTGAATACAGACCACACTTTGAAGAAGTCTGGCAGTTGTAACCATTGGAATGATGCCACCTGCTGGAGACTTACTGTAGGAAAGCTCCGCCATGAGGAGAAGGCGTCTGAGGGCAAGCCATGTGGCTTTTCTTTGGCGTCAGGAAATGACATTTGCTTATGGGAGGAAGAAGGGGCAAGGTTGGCTCTCCCGCTTTTTTTCGTCAGGACTCTGGTGGAAAGTGGAGCTAAAAATGCACTCTCCCTTTGATAGATAGATGAATCTAGGCCTTTCTCTCTCCACCAAATGCTTATTCTCCTTAATAAATGCTTAAAAATCTAAACTCTTGCTAAAGCTTATAATTTACTGGCAACCACTCATTAGATTTTTAGATAATATAGCTAGAATTTTAGCCCCTTATACAGTGAAAGAAAGATTAGACTATTACTGGGAGTGGAAGAGGGGGAGGGAGGAGGGAGAAATGGGGTTAGGATAAATGGGACAATCACATTCACAAGCAAAGGAAAAGTCAATCATCAGAAAGTTTAAGAATATAAGAGATCCAGGATAACTTATAGGTAAGGTTTAGGAGGCAACTGGAGGGGGACACTTCTAATAGCAACCCACCTTAATAGAGTGTTTTCAGATTTGCCAAGCACGATGCCCACAGTAACAGTGTAAAGCCAACGTAAATAACATCATTTCACAGACCGGAAAACAGAGGCTCTGAGAGGTAGAATACAAGGCAGATATTCTGGTCCCAGGTCTTGAGCTTCATCTACTGTGTCATATCACCACTCACATATTTCTAGCTTTGATACAGGAGAGAAGGAAGATCTGGGGAGACAGGCATGCTGTGGACTGAAGCTATGGGAGCCCAAGGTGCCCAGCCTGGAGGCCTGTGCTATGTAGCACCAGTCTTGCTGTGGGGTTCTGGCAAAACTACTGTGCTTCTGGCTCTGGTTTTCTTCATTTGTAAGAGGAGAGGTTGGACTACCCTCCCAGATCTAATATTGCTGCCTCTAGGATTCCGGGAAGTTTTGATAAAGAGAGGTAAGATGGGGGCATTGAGACAACAACATAACCCTTAGTTGTAGTCAAGTTCGTCTTCTAAGAGTTGGAAAAGTACGGTAATAATGAATAATACTATGGATCAACTGATACAAATCTATTGATGTGAGTCTTCTTCATGCAAGTAACAACCACCTTTGGTAAGCATACATTTGTTAAGAATGTTCAGATGAGGGGGCGGCTAGGTGGCGCAATGGATAAAGTGCCGGCCCTGGATTCAGGAGTACCTGAGTTCAAATCTGGCCTGAGACACTTGACACTCACTAGTTGTGTGACCCTGGGCAAGTCACTTAACCCCCATTGCCCCACCTCCCACAAAAAGAAAAAAACATAATCTGAGAAGAATGATCAGATGACTAAAGAAGATTTTTGTTGTTGGTATACTTTCTTTCTTTTTTTTCCCCCCAGAGCAATGAAAGTTAAGTGACTTGCCCAGGGTCACACAGCTAGTGAGTGTCAAATGTCTGAAGCTGGATTTGAACTCAGGTCCTTCTGAATCCAGGGCTGGTGCTTTATCCACTTCACCACCTAGCTGCCCCTGTTGTTATAACTTTCAAGAGATACTGTATAATATTGATTCACATATGGGATATACCTTGTTGGAAGATAGCCTCTCAGGTAGCGTTTTTGCCTGTATAAATCAAATGCTTTTAAACTGGTCAACAATCAATAAGTTGGGAGATGAAGAGTCCTAGCCGAGATATTACAAAACTAGGAGATATACACATCGTCGGGAATCACATGTAAGCAAACTAAAAGTCTTGCCATAAGAAAGCAATTTGATTATTTTCCTTTTCACTCTCAACTCAACTCATGAATCCCATGAACAACAACATACCCATGAGAGTCTTTGGTAAATACAATGCTCATCAGAAAATCCTTTACTTCAAGTTGCTATTCCCTCCAATGGAGCATATCACAATTTATCCATGCCTCTTTGCTTGTTTGTATTCTTCCAAAGACCATCTCAACAGCCTGGAGATCTTCCTCTAGGTCTTTTTATATTTTATGGATAGCAGTAAAACAATCAGACTTATGTTATCCCCAGCTCTTGACATGTTTTTCCCAAACATATATTTCCTCAATAATAATCCTCATGTCACTTCACTGGAAATAAGCTGTAGTCTACTTATGCCTAACATTTGCCATCACTTTACAGGTTACTTACATTTCTGATTCTTCAGAAGCTATGTGTAATGTTATAGGATTTATGAACATACAACATAAATGGGAGGGCATTTATGTTTAAAGAAAACAAAATGAAAACGGAATCTTTGTGCCAGAGTAGCTTGAGACTGTTAAAAGCACATTACAATTTTCCAAAAGCAAGTAAACCTGCTCTCTCCTCCTATTCTATTCTGAATTTGACTCACTGTCCATCTGAAGTACCTGTGCCAGACTTTATGTATGGAGGAATAACTTGGTATAATGGTACTCCTAATGCCTGTCACAGTCTTACAAAAGACATTTTTTCATCTCTTTGTACCTACTGTCATCAGCATGTACCAATTGTTATTTCTATGGTAATCACTGTTCTCTCCAAGAAGGTCTTGTAATGTTATAAAAATTATTACACACATCTCAAAGACTGTCTTGTTGAAAATAAGAGGTGAAAATGGGTAGACTTTCAAATATAATTCTCTATAGCTGATTACAACTCTATAGTCCTAACTGCTACACATATTATTTCCAGTCTTCAGAGCATTTACTAGGGGAAAAGTATAGCACAGAGTGGGCTTCAACTCTGATCTCTGTCACTAACTAGTTACATGATCTCGGGCTACCCGTTTAATTCTCTTGAGCTTCAGTTTCCAATAATTTCTGTAAAATGGGGATAATAATACCGATACTATCCATCTTTCAGGTCCATTGTGAGGCTTGCATGAAATAAGGGACTTTGTAATAATTCTATACAAATATATGTTGTCTTCATTATTATTATTATTTGCTAGAAGGCCGTCATTTTAATATCCTAAGCAATGTTCCACAAAACTAAATCCCTGCTCTTTGATGCTAAGGAGTTATTTGTTCCCTGCTCATAAATGCCCTTTCCCTTCTAAGGCCACAATCTTCAATTGGAAGGTGAACCCATTTCTCATCTCCGCCATCCTCTACTTTGCCCCAAGTGCTTAGATTTCAAATTCACTGGAGATACATAGTTTCACTGTCTGCAGTGGTCCTTTTCTGGCCCCTCTCGGGAGCTAGTGCCTTCCCTTCTCCCATTAACTTCCATCTACCCTGCATATATCATACACATACCTACTTCTTTGTATGCTGTCTCTTCCATTCAAATGTACACTCCTTGAGGGCAGGCAGGGAGTATTTTTTAATCTCTCTTTGTAACTCTAGCACTTGGCACACAGTAAATACTTAAAAATAAGTGCTTGTTGATTAATCTTACAGATGAGAAAACTGAGGTTGAGAGACATTAAGTGACTTGCCTAGGGTCATATAGTTAGTAAGAGTCTGAGGGAAGATTTGAAATCAGGTCTTACTCTGGTTCCCATTCACCTGCTGGACTCCCCTGGAACTGAAAACCGGTCTTCAGTAGCAGAATAAAGACTACAATCAATAGGGAATAGATGAATGCATTGCTCAGATAGTAGCTAGACTTCTTTGGACCGATCTATAATCTGAGGGAGAAGAACAATGAATTCCAGAGCTGGGACCATTCATTCACCCTGAAACTTTACCTCTGCCACTGCTGCCTATTCTTCCTCTTTAATCTCCTCTGGATCCCTAGAGAATTAAAGATCAAGCATGATCTTGATAATGGTGCCACATATATGCATGACTTCCTAAGTATCTACCACATGAGACCTACTAGGCTACTTTGTTGTTACCTGGAATGGCAAGGTCCACGTTATCACAGCATGTCTGTGTTACACAGTACAGTAGTTGGGAGGTTAACATAGGATGCTTCTTCTAAAGGCTAATTTTTTTTTGTTTATTTGTTTTTTGTTGGTTTTTTTTTTTGGTGGGGCAATGAGGGTTAAGTGACTTGCCCAGGGTCACAAAGCTAGTAAGTGTCAAGTGTCTGAGGTCAGATTTGAACTCAGGTCCTCCTGAATTCAGGGCTGGTGCTTTATCCACTGTGCCACCTAGCTGCCCCTAAAGGCTAATTATTAACCCCAAGTTAAAGAACCACCGAAGAGGTTCCTGAAAAGCTGCCTGGATCTGGGTATGAAACATCCAGAAATGAGTATGCCACAGGAGGCAATAGGAAACCCAAAAAGTGCCCTGGTACAGGGTAAGTCTTCCTAGGGGAAATAATGCTTATAGCAGGTAGCTTTTTAATAGAACAATGGAATAAACCAGCAAGAGTTTTTCCAGGTTCTCTTCAGATTTATGATGTAACTTCTGTTACTCTTTCTTTTGTAGATATAATAATACCATTTCCATCATGTTCACAAACTCTGAAGTTCCTTTATTTGATCATAATTGGATGTCCTTCCATCTCTCTCTCTGCCTTATGACTTCAAATCCTGTTCTTCATCCTCACCATGATCTCCAATCCCACCACCCTTCAGTTTTTTCCCCAAACACTGGGAAACCAGGAAAGCCAAGAGTTGTGGTAGCTGTAGGAATGGAAAAAAGGGGTTGGACTAGGATGTTGTGAAGGTAAAAATGGTAGGATCTGGCAACTGACTGGATATGTGGGGTGAGGGAGAATGAGGAGCTGAGGATAATGTAAAGGTTACAATCCTAAGAGAATGGAAAGACTGATATCTTGACAGAAATAGGGAAATTTGGAAGAGGAGAGACTTTAGGGAGGAAAAGATGATGAGTTAAGTTCTAGTCTTGGTGGGTTTAAGACATCCAGTTATAGTTATCCAGTTTGAAATGTCTAATAGGCAATTAAAGATGAAATAAAAGCAAAACATGAATAGGAAATCTATCAAGGAGCATTCTGAATTTAGATCCATAGCCATTATCTCTACTAGTGATAAAATTCAATAGAAATTATCAATTCAGAAGGCTATACAGGGTCAAGCTAAACAGGACTGTGGCTAGTAGGTGATTAATAAATATTTCTTGGATAAATGACTGATTAAATGATATTAATTCTACAAATATGAACTTGGATTACAAAGAGAAAAACTCTCTAGATTAAGTGGAACAAGGCAAAGGGAACAGATAAAGCTTCTTTTCTAAATCCAATAGCTATAGTTAATAAGAAGGGCTTGGGGCAGCTATGTGGTGCAGTGGATAGAGCACTGGCCCTGGAGCCAGGAGGGCCTGAGTTCAAATCCAGCCTCAGACACTTAACACTTACTAGCTATGTGACCCTGGGCAAGTCACTTACCCAATTGCCTCACCAAAAACAAAAATCCAAAAAAAAAAAAAAAGGGCCTAATTTCCTTTTAAGTATAAATTTCTCAGTGGTAGCATTTTTCTTTTAATGAGTTGACTATGCTCTGACCTGGGTGTGGGGAAAAGGCTACCTAATCTCCTTGCCTTGTTCTGTAGGCCCTGTGAAAGAGATTTCAGGTTTTGGTCTGTTTCAATTGTCCTTTTCAGTTCTGGGGGCAGTTAGTGGAGTTCCAGCCATAGTGACCCGAGAGGCAGGATCCCAGCCTGGATGCTGCTGTCAGCCAAGTAGGGCTTTGGACTCAGAGCTTGGTGAGATGATGCCAGAGAATTAAGTTCAGCTGTTAAACTAATGACCCTCCTCTCTGCAGAAGAAGCTGAGTTTTAGGGAGGACTGTGCCCCTTATGGTTGCTATACTTTTGAAGTAAATATTCTTTTGTGAAAGGTAATTTGACTATTAAGTAGTTAAACAGAACTAGAATGCTGGAGACCACTCCCCAAACTGAGGAACAGTATCCGATGGCAGACATTAGAAACCACCAAATCCCCTTGAAGGGACCAAAGAACCCTGAAGGGTGAAACGTAACATACCTGGCCTTTGAATGGGGTGGGGAGAAGAGTAATCACTGTCACATAATTTGCCATTTTTGTGTGTGTAGGCAAGGGGGTGACTTTGTTGTTAAAAGATGATTTTGAAATTCCAGGGTCAACTGAGGTTTAAAAAAAAAGTCCATTTGCTTATACAAATTATATATATTTATACATATACAATTATTTCCTGTTTTCACCATCACTACTTACCTTCACTTCCTTTTCAATATAGTCATTTAACAGTATATCTGGTTCAACTCTATCAGGCAGAGATAGCACCACAGTATGAAGAGGGCGTCTTTCTGTGACCTTCTCATGGGCCTTCTTATCCCGACCCTTTTCTCCTTTTAGAAAAACTCGCTTAAATGGTGACACAATTCCAGGCTGTTGGAAAAAAGATGGCAATGTTTGGCTTCTTGACACTTAAAAATTGTTTTGTAACAGATAAGATTAATGAATAAATGACCAAACCAACACTAAGAGATTCCCTAGTCAACTATAAACAGGTAATTACTGGGCAAGTGGGAAAAAATGTTGAGTCCATAGCCAACATAATACTGACTTTTGGTCCTCAGGATAACAGAATGCTAAGATTAAAATCGGGGCTGTCATTGCTGCCTTCTGGGTTAACAAAAAGGCCTCATTATTCAATTGTTCATACCCTTGCAAATCAATGACCAGTTATTTTGCAAAGTATAAGAAATATTTGCTGGCAAGAAGACAGGAAAAAAGTTTGTTTTTTCCTGGATGATTAAGAATGTAGTACTCTATCCATTTCTCATCTATTTCATTTAGGGGATGCTGGGAAGGCAGAGTGTGAAGTGTAGCCCAACGCTGGCAACTATTTGAAAATTAATGGAAAGTACCAAGGACAAGACTTCATTGTCATTCCATATTCATTATGTAAACAAGCATTTAGCTCTCTAAATGTAACTGTGAATGTTGCCTAAGGGAATAAAAAATAAACACAACATTGCAGAACAAGGCATGGTATTACATTCTCGATGGCACTACAAATGAAAAAAGTTGATCAAACAGAACCTTTTACCATTAGAAAACTACAAGATATTTGAATTAATCTGGCATCTCAGAAAGCACTTCTTTTCTTTTTTCTTTTTTTCCCTTTTAGTGAGGCAATTGGGGTTAAGTGACTTGCCCAGGGTCACATAGCCAGTAAGTGTTAAGTGTCTGAGGTGGGATTTGAACTCGAGTTCTCCTGACTCCAGGGCCGGTGCTCTATCCACTGAGCCATCTAGCTGCCCCTAGCACTTCTTTTCTTACTATAAGTTCTCTCCAAAATGCCTCATCAACTCTAATTCAATTACCATCTCTATGTATATTGTGTGTACTATACACGCGAGAGCTAAATCTCTCTCCTGAGCTCCAATCCCACATCACTGTCTATTGGACACTTCATACTGGATATTCCATGGGCATTTCAAACTTAATAAGACTAAAACAGAACTCATTATCTTCTCCCAAAAAACTGTTGTTCCTTTGTTCTCAAAGAGGACCATGACACCGGGGAAGTGATGTCATGACTTGCAGTGAATTGGATTTAAGTGAGACAGGGCTGTGCCAAGTCATCAACTGAGCTCACTCTCTCCTCTGGAGCCATCTAGGTCCAGTGGCAAAGATATACATCAGGATGACTGCAGATGGCCCCCTCTCTAACCCATCCCCCAAAACTACCTGTTTTCTGAACCTCCCTAATACTGCTGAAAGCACCACCATTCTTCAAGTCACTCAGGTTCTCAACTTTGATGTAATCCTCAATTCCTCATTCATCCCTAAATACCCAATCAGTTGCTTCCTCTTGCTTTAATCTCTATCTCTCAGATATATTGCCTTGTTTTCATTCACACAGACATCACTCTAGTTTGGGCCTTCATCCCCTCTCTCCTAGACCAACTTTGCTATTCGGTCTTCTTTCCTTAATGACTCTAATCCATCTTCCAAACAACGACCAGAGTGATTTTCCTAAAATGTGGGTCACTCTGTGTACTTGATGTTTAACTCCAGTGGCACCTTAATACTTCTAGTATCATTCTAGTGTATTAACTCCTCTTTTGGCAATTAAACTTCATCAACCTGACTCAAACCTACCTTTCTAGTCTTTTGGCACGCTGCCTCCTCCATGTAATGATCTATGTTCTGGCCATAATGGCTTTCTGTGCTTCTGCACTTGCTTCCCCCGGGCCTGGAATGTTCTTCCTCCTTCCTACATACATGGCTGTAATCCCTGGTTTCCCTTCATACTCAGGTCGAGCCTCTCTTGCACAAAGCTTTTTCCTGGCCCCATCTGACTAGCACAGCACCCCCTTCTAAGGTTAATTGATCACTAAGACCTCCCAGAGAAAGTAAAAGTCCTCCTTTGGATCCTGACCCCTCCTATTTTTCCAGTCTTCTTCACACTCACTTCCCTACAAGTACACTGGCCTGGCAAGAGTTAGAGATGCCAAGAGGTGGGGAGCAGGAGGAATTGTTTGCATGCTGTCTCCTCCAACTGCTCTTGAGGGCAGAGACTATTTGCCTTTATTTGTAACCCCAGTACAGGCAGTGGGGAGTGTAGGGCGTGAGGTTGTGCAAAGGGGGATAACAAGTAGGACATTCTGCCTGGAAGATAGTCTGGAAGGGCTTTAAGTGCTAGATACAGAGTTTTGTTCACACGCCCAGTGAAGACAGAGCGGTCTCATACTGGTTAATGTGTATCTGCTCGGCCATACCCAACTCAGTGTCTGGCGAAGCCTATTTTACAGGTTTAGATGACCAACAGTCTGGTCTCTGAGGTTTTGTTTTAAACCTGAGAGTCATCATGTATTTGGGGCACAGAGGCTTTTTAATAAAACCAAGCTCCCAATGGCAACGTCTCATGACAGATCATTTGAATTTTTTGATAATTTATTTAGGAGTGAATCTAAAAACCCCACCACTTACTGGTGGGATGTATTACAAGGGGGTGCTGGAGCCAGACTGAACTGGCATTTACAAGCGAGGAAAATGTCAAACAATACAGGCCAGGGCTCGATTTATTGCTCTGTTGATTGTCTAGAAGGAAGGCCCGGAGAAAATGTCAATGTACATTTACACTTATGTCATGGGGCATATTTTATAAGAGCTTGTTGTTAAACATTTACCAGCATTACAATGGCTGTAACCTGTGAAAGTCATGGTGATACTAAACCATAAGGAGAAAGCTACAAAGGTTTATAGAGTTTGTATGTGGAAACCATAGCCCTGTGATTTGGCCGTTCTTTTTTGGTGTAGCAAATGAACTCTTCTCCTTCCCCCTGATTAGACTAGTGTTGAGATGGGGGTGTGACTCCCCTCCTCCATAATAAACTTCCTCCAATAGTTGTTTCATCATTCTTTTTCCTCAATGATGCATCTGACTTTTTCATTTAAGAGGGAATCTTTCATGTTCTTAGAATTGTAGCTCTCTTAACAGGGATAATCGTTCAATCTAACATTATGAGTTAGTTCCAAGAAAACAGTGGTAGAAGAAATATAGGAAGAAATTCCTTAGAAACAATGTCATATACGTGCAAAATGAGTGGCAAGTGGAACAATGTTGCACAGAGGTCTCTGCTGGGGCTCGGCTAAGATGTCACTGAAATTACTTGGTAAGGGCAAATTTACAGGGGTTATGTCTTCGTAGGGTACTCCCAATATTAGATAGAGGGCATTTCTAGAAATAGCTTATTAAAGCAGCTTGTACTAATTTGCCTTTACTTTCCTCAAAGTTCAGACATTGATGAAACTCCTAAGGCAACTAAGGAGATTCAAACGAAAGTAAGATATGGTCCCTTCCACTTCAATAAGCTGCCCTGAA
The DNA here is from genome assembly GCF_019393635.1 of Dromiciops gliroides. Lineage (NCBI taxonomy): Eukaryota > Metazoa > Chordata > Mammalia > Microbiotheria > Microbiotheriidae > Dromiciops > Dromiciops gliroides. The sequence continues at coordinate 680,290,890 of NC_057861.1, read as the reverse complement.
GCAACTAATATATGTCATAAATCAGTACATATTTAACTTCAAAATGATGAGAATTATAATGACTAATATTTATAAAATGCTTCAAGATACTTTATACATATATATATACACATATATATATATATACATATATATAATACATAAATGTGAATGAATTGCCCCACCTCATCCATGTTATATAATCATTTAAAGCTTGTAATGCTTAAACTACACTTCCCCAGTTTCTTAGATTGCCATAATATTTTTTATAAAGCTTTAATAAAATAATTTCCCCTCTTCCTATCTGTCATTCTGTTAGAGTAGAACAGACCAATCTGATTTGAGTTACTCTTTATCCAAAGTATCCTTATTTATTCATTCATTTATTCAAATTACTGTTCCCAAGGAAATGACAGTTTGTTCCTTATTCAGTTAGACAATCCTTAGCTGGTCAATTATTACACAGTCAACAAGCATTTATTAACTGCTTACTATGTGCAAGAGACAGCTCGGTGGCACGGTGGATCAAGTCCTGGGGCTAGGGTCAGTTCAAATTTGGCCTCAGATACTTTCTACCTTGTGTGGCCCCTGGGCAAGAGACTTGACCCTATTTCCCTCTTGCCAAGAAATGGGGTCACAGAGTTGGACATGACTGAAAAACAACTGAACATATCCCAGGGATTCTGAGAGCTATGTATACAATGCAAGGTGGTCCTGGCCTGTCCTCAAAGATCTCATATTCAAATAAGGGAGACAACATTTAAGCAAGTATGTACATACAGGATATATGGAGTGTAAATGGAATGTTATTTCAGAGAAAATGGGCAGCAGTGGGAGGAGCAAGGAAAGGGTTCCTGCAGAATGTAGGATTTTAGCTGTATCTTAAAAAGGAATCAAGAGAAATCAGGAGGTGAGAAGGATGATCAATTCAGGCTTGGGGGACTGCCAGTGAAAATGCATGGAGTTGTGAGATATAGTGTTATGTGCAAGGAACAGAAAGAACTCCAGTTTTGTTGGGTCACAGAAGGGAGAAAGGTATAAAAAGATTGGAAAGATATAAAGAAGTCAAGTTACAAAGGGCTTTAAATGTCAGAGGAATTTATAGTTGATCCTGGAGGTAATAGGAACAACTGGAGATTACTGAGTGAGAGAGGAAAGTGGTCAGACCTGTGCTTTAGGGAAATCATTTTGGGAGCTATTCAGCTCTATTCAGAGAGGATGGTTTGGGGTGAAGAGATCCGAGGCAGGAAGACCAAATGACTGACTTGTAAAAGGCTATGCCAGGAGAGCACACATTTCTGGCAGTGGTGACAGAAAGACTTTGAGAAGTAGTCTAGGTCTTTCTGAGGACCTGCCTACTTTCTGTGACTCATCATTAGGAGGCTTACTATTAGGCAATGATTTTTTTAAGCATGGCAATCCAAGAAATGTAGAAAACACAAAATGGCTCTGAGTCTTAAGCAGTCACTTACACATTAGCAGTGATAGCGGTAGGAGGTGGAGTGGGGTGGGAAAAGGGATAGAGAATGACAAGAATCATATGATTTTTAGACATCAATAAGCATTAATTCAACTGCTGGTCCTCTAAATGTGAGAGCCTTGTCCTATGACCAATGACTCAGCATACTACTAGGGAACTGAACAATATCAATATTTACATTCTTACTATAAATGAAACTAAAAGATAAAAGGAAGTTACAGCTAAATTAAAGGATGGTTCACAGGTTTTCTTTGGAGAGGTAAATAAAGGGTTGTTGGACTTGGTTACTTGGTTTCCCTCAATATCTTCAAAATCATGCTACTTGAAGGATGTTTCGTCCTTCTTTTATTGTAGATGGGTTTTTTTGTTTTGTTTTTTGGTGGGGCAATGAGGGTTAAGTGACTTGCCCAGGGTCACACAGCTAGTAAGTGTCAAGTGTCTGAGGCCAGTTTTGAACTCAGGTCCTTCTGAATCCAGGGCCAGTGCTTTATCCACTGTGCCACCTAGCTGCCTCCCCCCCCCCCCATCCTTCCTTAAGTATCCTTGAGTCTAGTCCAGCCACCCAGCTCTTTCCAGCTTTTCTTTCAGGGTTGATTGCACTTCCTCACAAAGCACATCCTTGGCTGTCTTGGTAGAGTCCACAGGGGGATCTTGTCTACTTTTTCTCTGTTGTCCTTCCAGTCTTACTCCTAAATGACCTTTGGATGACTTTACTTAGTTGAATCTCTGTCTAAACTTTCTGGAAACTTGTTTTTTCCTCAACTATTTTAAGAAGTAACACTGTTCATAATCTTCCACCATCCCTTGTATAAATTTTACAAACAAGTTTGTTCTAACTCAGTGTTTGCCCTTGGTTTCTCTAATGGGCAAAGAGACTAAGTATTTCCTGGCTGAAAGAGCATGTTGGTTCTCTTGGACTCACTATGTTTGTTGTTTGAATTTTATCATTTAAACTTTTTCTGTGTCCTTTCTTTTATCTGTTTTTCATTTTTAAAGGAGACCAATGGGATAAGAATTTACTATTTGGTAAAAATTCTTAGGAAAACTGGAAAGCAGTCTCACAGAAACTAGGTAGAGACCAATATCTTACACCATTTACCAAGATATGATCAAAATGAATACATGACCTAGATATTAAGGGAGATATCACAGGTAAATCAGAACAGCATGGAACATATTACCTATCAGATTTATCAATAGAAAAATTTATGAATAAACAAGAGAGCACTGTGGGATGTAAAATGGATAATTTTGATTAGTCAAATAAAAGGTTTTTTGTACAAATAAAACCAATGTAGCCAAGATTAGAAGGAAAGAAGAAAATTGGTAAAAAAAAATTATGGTCAGTTTCTCAGATAAAGGTATAAATATATAGAGAAAAGAGTCAAATTTATAAGAATAAGTCACTTCCCAATTAATAGATGGTCAAAGGATATGAACAGGCAGTTTTTAGAAGAAATTAAAGCTATAGCTAGTCATATGAAAAATGCTCTAAATCATGATTGATTAGAGCAATGCAAATTAAAACAACTCATATCCATCAAATTGGCTAAAATGATAGAAGGGGAAAATGACAAATGTTGGAGGAGACATGGAAAAACTGAGACATTGATACACTGTAAAGATAGTTTTCAACATTCATTTTTTTTGTTTGTTTTGTTTTTTTAGTGAGGCAATTGGGGTTAAGTGACTTGCCCAGGGTCACACAGCTAGTAAGTGTTAAGCGTCTGAGGCCGGATTTGAACTCAGGTACTCCTGATTCCAGGGCCGGTGCTCTATCCACTGCGCCACCTAGCTGCCCTTCAACATTCATTTTTAAAAGATTTTAAATTCCAAATTTTTTCCCTCCCCCCTCCAGAAGCCAGCAAGCAATCTGATAGACGTTATACATTACAGTCATTTAACTCATATTATTAACCTTTTAACCTTTTCTTCATCACTTTCTTAAGTGTACACCAGAGGTGTTAAACTTTGTCCACTAAATTAGAATGTAATTAGGAAATATTTAACAAAATAAAAATGTAATACCACATAGATAATGTTAATTTGTGGTTTTCTAAGTAAATATGTAGCCTATAGGGATCCTGTTTCTATTTGAGTTTGACACCACTGGTCTAGACAATTAAGAAAGCAATAATTCAAGACTGATTTATATAGCATTTGTCAATTTTCCCAGTGGTAAATGCTCATAATGAAAATTTAACAATCAACTCTTCTGAGCTGGGACAAGCTAGCTCCTAAGCGAAATTCTGATGAAATGAACATTCTCAGTCCTGGAGAAATGAGAAAGAAACACTCTCTTTGAAAAGATTGGGCTATGAATATGGAATGCAGTATATACTGTGTGGATATGTATATATGTGCTGTCAGGTTTCACTTAAAATGCTACTCTTTGCTATGAGGAACGGTTTATTAAGGGCAGAATAAGATGAAATGACTTGTGAAAACAGAAACTACCAATAAAACTCTGAAAAATAAATTTTAGGGGCAGCTAGGTGATGCAGTGGATAAAGCACCAGCCCTGGATTCAGGAGGACCTGAGTTCAAATCCGGCCTCAGACACTTAACACTTACTAGCTGTGTGACCCTGGGTAAGTCACTTAACCCCAATTGCCTGACCAAAAAAACCAACCAAACAAAAGAATGACATGAAATTATAATAACTACACTTCACCTCAAAGAAGAATTTGGTGAATACACCTTCTTTTCTTTGCAGAGGTCAAAGACAATGTGATGGACACTGCATAAAAATGTTAGACTCATCTGATATGCTGATTACTAGTTTCTCCTCCATTTTTATTATTATTGGTCATATGAGATAACTCTCTGGAAGAGAGAGGGAAGAAGGATATGTTGGGAAATGAAGGTGATGGAAAAACAAAAGATAACAATATTTTTAAAAGGTTGCTGAATTTACAACAATATACTTATTATAAAAATTCAAAGATACATGTCTACTGGCCAAAGGTAGTATCTGAAATTGAGATAAGTTAATCAAACAACTAGCAAATAGGCCTCTTTCCTCATCTGTAAAATGAGTAGGTTCATTTACTCATTTCTAGGGTCCCTTTAAATTCTAACAATCCATGACTGTATTTTTCTTAATAATCACCTAATATGCTAGGCACTATACCTAGCAAACCTAATCACCAGAACATTGCTTTCTTTCTTTTTTCTTTTTTCTTTGCAGGGCAATGGGGGTTAAGTGACTTGCCCAAGGTCACACAGCTAGTAAGTGTCAAGTGTCTGAGGCTGGATTTGAACTCAGGTACTCCTGAATCCAGGGCCGGTGCTTTATCCACTGTGCCACCTAGCCGACCCCAGAATATTGCTTTCTAATGCAGAACTTTAAAGCAAAAGGAATTAAATGTCCTGACTTTAAGGGATATTTTTATCTAGTTATAACATAATATGGTGCTACTCTTCTACACATATATAATGCCGCAGAGAGCAGAACAGCTGTGTTTTGTTTTCTTCTTCTTTTTTTTTTTTTGGCGGGGCAATGAGGGTTAAGTAACTTGCCCAGGGTCACATAGCTAGTAAGTGTCAAGTATCTGAGGCTGGATTTGAATTCAGGTCCTCCTGAATCTAGAGCCAGTGCTTTATCCACTTCACCACCCAATAGCTGTGTTTTCCAGGAAGGATGCTTTCTCTTTTATACCATGCCACAGACACACTAAGGAATTCTTCATCTCCAACTCTCCTCCTTTGAGATTCCATGAACAACACCATTCTTCCGTTTCTACTTAATATTACATAATCCTTCATTCTAATAGGCTCTCATTGATAACATTTTAATTTGGTTGTTTCTGAATGGCATATCATGCCATAATGGTGATGACATGACCTCAAAATAATGTAGGATATGTTACACAAAGTCAACAAATGTTTACTAAGTGCCAATTTCTATATGCAAAGGAGTGCTGCCCACACTAATTTAAAAGATTTTAATAATAGCTTCAAGTTTACAAAACTCAAGAACTAATTTATAGTATCTACAAATTTTCTGTAGTCAGCTGAGTCCTTATCCATGATATGGAATTTGGTTAGTTTTAATCAAAAGCAGTGACATTTTTGGAACTCAGAATAATACTATCTTCTTCCTGATTTTTTGCCTCAATAATTTATCATAAAACTCTGGATAGACAGATATTATCTCTCTACCCATTAACTATACCACACCATTTACAAGAAAGCTGAGTAAATTCCAAAAAACAATTATCTGTAAACCCTCAATCTCACAAAAGAATATCTATCCAAAAACATAAATTGTTTAGTGCAGAAAATTTAGCAGATTCAATGAAATAGTCTGATCAAATCTTTTCAAAGCAATGGAGACTCTGAGATTAGCCCAACTTTGCCAACACAAATTGTGACAACCCAGATCACAGCAATTTAAATGTTGGCTTTTGGTTAGAGTATAAAAGCAATCCTCTAAAACCCAACACTTTGAAAGGCCATTTAATGTTCCTTGTTTGCACCTACCTCACTCCCCATTGGGTCTCTAAAAGTCTGATCGGAGAGAGAGTAACTTCTTTGGAAAAATTCCTGTTCTTCCCACTCCACCAACAGTTTCTATGCGTTTTCCTCTATTCTCATGTCTGATCTTGTTGAAAAATATGGCTAGATTTTAACCTTCTCTCAGACAAAAACATGTAAACGAACAGGAAGAAGAATGACCACAATTTCCTCCTACAAAACCCCCTGACGTTTGCCCACACACAAAATAGAAAAGTGTCGGGCAATCTCATACAACTACTGCCAGGAACTAAAGAGGCCTAAGTGCGCACAAAATTGTATAAATGTAAGCATATTTTCATAATTTTTCATTCATCTAGTACATGTAGCTCTGTAAATAGTCCTCCCCCATCCATTGCTGGTACTATTATTGACTTATATTGTAGGCTTAACATTTTCATGTACTCATATATAGGAACTTACATAGATCAACACTAAAAATGTGCTATCAAAAACCTTCTCATTCATACTAGACTGCATTCTTAGACTAGGTTTTTACAAGTTAACATTTTGCACTATTGGCTGGTTAATACTGTTTGTTGGATTTCAGAACATCCACTGTGCTAAGTATAGAGATTGTTCCATTTCCATTTTCTTACCTAGCCTCCTCTGCTTCTGAGGAAGGCTGCAGTTGGGGAATAAGACCATTAATTATGACCCCCTATGTAGAGGGTAAGCTTCTTGAGGGATGAGATCTTCTTGCTTTTGTCTTTGTATTCCCCACAGCTTGGCAATGCCTGGCACACAACTGGTGCTTAATAAATGCTTGCAGATAGAATTTAACAAAATCTCATCTTAGTCTAAATCTCCCTCTATAACAGCCATAGGTGTGAAGGAAATCAGGAAAGGGTTTTTGTTTGTCCTTAAAGGACAGGAAAGATTTCCCTACATGGAGAGAAAGGATGGGGGTGGAGAAGGGTCAGGCATTCGAACGGGAAGAACATAGAGACACAAAGGTAGGGCAAAGCAGAACATGAAGAAGGGACTAGGTGGCAAGAGTGATGAGGCTGGATGGGTTGTATTGTTCTAGACGGTTGAAGGCTTTGAATGCCAGAGCTGGGTTAAGTTTTATTTGGAAGGCAAAAAAGAGGTACTGAAAAGTTTTAAGCAAAGTGATGACTTGACACCATCTGTACACAGGAAGACTAATCTTGCAGGGGAGGGAAGGGTTCCAAGACCTAATTGAAGGTTATTTCATCAGCCATAGATTAAGATATTTAAGATGCAGGTTTAAATCTCAGGAACGAGTAAGGATTAGAAATAAAGACTGGGGAGCTATTGTATAGAGAAGGTACCTGAAGTTACAGAATTAAATGACTCTATTAAGGAAGAGAGGAAAAAGAGAAGGGGGCCAAGTGAAGAGACAGAATTACGATATAAAGGCATAAATGGACAGTTTTCAAAATATTAGACTAAAATTCCTATTATCCTAAAGGTGATCAGTAAAATGTGATATTCTTTTGATGTTTCAGAAGGCACTCCAACATCTTATGATACAACAGAGTCATAATTAGGAATAGTATCATTCTACAGTCTAGCTTATGATCTCATCTTCAACAGAAACTCTTCTCTCCAAAGTTATGCATGATTTCTTAGTTGCCAATCTAATGGTCTTTTCCCATTCCTAATTTTTTTTGGTCTCTCTATAGCATCTAACACTGTTGATTACCTGCTCCTCTCTGATACTCTTCTCTCTAGGTTTCTGTGACAATGGTCTTTCTTGGTTCTCCTATGGTCTACTCTACTCCGTTCTCTCTTCCTGGCTCATCCTCCACATCATGCCTGTACAGGCCTGGAGCCTATCATTATTTAATTGAATTTAATCTTAGCCTGCTATGACTAAGTAAATCTCCTTTTGTTAACAGTTGAATGACCTGCAAGTGTCTGACATCAAAGATAAAAACCAGGGAAATGAATGGCCTGAGTCAGACCCAACCCAGAACAGAGGAGGTTATGTGACTTGCTTCCCCATGAACATACACAGCAGAGGGATGTGAACCCAGGTCTGCCTGATCCGTAGTGTAGCATGATAACCAGTACACCATTCTGCTTCTGAGGTTAGGCAAATCTTCATCAGAGACAGAGAGAGACACACACACAGAGAAATTGATTGACTAGAGAGCTGACCATAGTAATTCATCCTGAATCTATGACTTGGACTCAGAAGCTTCCTGATAACTGTGTTTAGCTACACCTTCTCCAGTTTTTCTTCAGAGGGTAATTGGGCTCAGGAAATCCCTTCTGTGACGGCACCTTCCGAAGCCTTCTTCTGAAGGAATCTTCCCAAATACCTCTCCTTCGGTCACCTTTTCCAGCCTCTATTCTTCTCTCATTCCATTGGAAGTAATGCATGAAATTAGTGTCTTGCTGCTGGGAGCAATAAACCTCATGAACAGATTCCTCCAAATATATGTTTTCAACCGCCTTAAAGAGTAAAAAGTATCTCTCATTCCTCAACATGGTGGAATGAAAATGAAAAAAAAAACACACACACACACAAAAACCCCCCCAACTCTTGAGCAGAAAAAGAGGAAGACAAATTAAGAGATCAAATTCTAATTTTAGTTTTGTATGTAAAGATCCCTAAATATTTATTCTTTTACTCAATCATCTTTGAAGCAATATTCATACAAATTTGGGTTCTCTGGATAGAAACCTGGGGGATGTTGGTAGGAAATTAGGTTACACTTGAAATAATGAACAAGTCTTTCTTGAGTACCCAGTACCCTACCATTATAAGTCCTAGGAAGTGCCACAAAAGTTTGACATTTCCTGCCCACAAGGTTCTTCACAGAGTAGGCACTCAATAATTGTTGTTCATTGATGGGAATATCTGGAATACTGCTCACAGGAGAAATAATTTTTTTTTGATGATAATAATAGCTGACATTTGAATAGAGCTTTAAGATTAGCAAAGTACTTAACCTATTTACCTTATTTGATATGCATAAAAATCCTCTATGGTGGGTATTACAGGCATTATTATCCCATTTTACAGAAGTAGCTGAGGTTTAGAGAGATTAAGTGACTTGACTAAATTATAGTTACAACACAGATGGAAGTTTAGGTATGATGTTAGGAAAATTTTCCTTTAATATTGTCATTCCCAATGAATGAAAAATGTGGTACTTGTTAAAGAGCACTTATAATTAAGAAGTTAATGACTACAACTACATTTAATCAGCAACCCTTACCAAGTTGCAGATACATCAAGTGCTACTGTTTACCCTAGAGAGAACAAAAAGGAGAGTAATGAAAGAAGAACCAATTGCAGTAGACAAGAGAAAAAGAAATAAGGGCAAGATAAAACATTGGTGACCTAATCTAGTAGCCTTATTTCTACTTCAAGATCACTATAAGGGCACCAAAATGTCTGGCATTAATATTCCCCCAATATAATCTCTAATAAAATTATTTCTTGTTGTTGATTTTTTTTTTTTAGTGAGGCAATGGGGGTTAAGTGACTTGCCCAGGGTCACACAGCTAGTAAGTGTTAAGTGTCTAAGGCCGGATTTGAACTCAGGTACTCCTGACTCCAGGGCCAGTGCTCTATCCACTGTGCCACCTAACTGCCCCCATCTCTAATAAAATTATGAATATCCAATGTTAAGTACAATCCTTGAAAAAGAGCTTTTATCCAGTCTCTCTCAACTCCGACAATTTTAAGGGATTTATCAGTACCATATTTGCAAGAGAAATGAGATCATAAGCTAACTTACTCCTTACTGTGCTTGAAAGTGCCATCCCATCCCCCCCCAAAAGGCCTCCTCTATCTTGAGGTACATATCTAGGGGTAATAAGTAACCAATAAGTCTGGATCATTGTGAACACTGCTATGGGGGTCAAACTCTTGCCTCTAATACTTACTAGCTGTATGACTCAATAAGTCATTTAACCTCAGTCTCAGTTTTCTTTTTTGTAAAATGGAGATAATACCTACTTCAAAGGGTTGTTATAAGATCAAATGAGATACTATATGTTAATAAGCCCTTTGAAAACCTTAAAAAGTCATATAAACATGAGCTATTATTAAAGATATTTGTTACTAATATTATTAATCAGTAGTAATACCAGGAAGTGATCATCAGTCAACATTCTGACAGTCAATAGGTTCTCCTCTGATGATCGGTCTATGTCACATCATTCCTAGCTGACACGTATATAGATTTGCAAAACACTTTGCATGCCTGAACTTATCTGAGTTTGACAAGTGATTAGTTTTATCTTTATTTCTTATTTAAGCACCTCCTAGGCACAATCCATGGCATATGAGATGCTTAATAAATATTTGTTTACTAATTTATTATCTTACAGAGTCTGTTTTCCCTACAATGTGGAGGTCCTTTATTTGCAAGCAGTAATTAGGTTCCTTTTAAGCTCAGTTTGGGGAAAAAATAAGGAGGAACAAGAAAGAGTACAGGAGGAGGTTGATCCAAAACAAAGACGAATCAAGGAAACAATATGCATGATGAACTTCTGACATGCAGAGAACTAAGTTTAGCTTGTGTTACAAACATGAAACAGTTTTGGTGTCCTGGAATGACAATCTGGCTAGAAGAGGTGTGGACTGTGGTATGGCAGATGTTACAGACAGCTGGTACATAGTAAAAGGAGTATGACATAGTAAAAGGAGTAAGTTTTTATTTAATGCAGAAGGTAATACTTTTGATGGCAGCTGCTTTGAGTTGGGGATATGGGGGTTAAACCACATTGCCTCTGAGGTCCCTTCCAACTCAGAAGTTTTATGACTATTCTAAACTTTATTAGTTGAGGGAATTAGAGATAATAATCGATAACAGCTCAATACTAAGGACCACGACTAGGGTTGTCTGAAAAGACAACCACGTATTAATTCAACAAGCATTGATTAAGGAGCTACCACTATGTGCCAGACAATGAATTAAGTGCAAGAGAAATAAAGACAAAACTGAAACAGTACATGGGCTTCTTTTTATTGGAGGGAGAATGTGAACAAAGATATGTAAATACAATATAGTTGTAGTAAGTACAAAGTCACTTGGGGGTGGGGGGAGAAGTTCTAATAATGAGGGAAGTGAGAATAGGTCTCATAAGGTAAGTGGCACTTGAGCTAAATGCTTTAAGTAAGCCAAGGGGAAAAGTAGAGAAGGGAGGCATGGGAGAGCATGGGAGAGCCTAAGTAAAAGATGGAGATAAGAAACAGAAACAGTGCACAGGGAAGAATGAGAAGGCCAGTTTGGCTAGAACACTGGTCACATGGAGATGTACACTTGATATACATTAAGCCTTAAAGAGTAGGGTGGGGTGACAGCGCAAGGCTCTAAAGGCCAGAGAAGTTTGTATTTTATCATAGAGAACAGGAAACTAAGGGACCTTTGTGAGCAAGGCAGTAATATATGGTTGGATTTGTGCTTTAGGAATTTCAGTTTGATAGCTTTGTGGAGGATGCCCCTGAGCCAGGAGACTAGACACGGGAACTAAACGGAAGACAGTGTCAATAACTTCAAATACATAGAGGACAGTTGAAGGAAAGAGGCCTTAGATTTGTTATGCTTGGTCTCAGAGTTTAGAATTGCTTACTTTAGTGTCAGAGGACCTAGGCTGAAATCCCACTTGACCTTTTGTGGCCTCGGTTTCCTCATTTGAAGGGGTTTAACTAGATGATCTCTCTAGCTCTGTATTTATGATACAGTGGTATCAGGTAGGTATTACAGTTTTGGTTGTTGGGTAGTTGGGTTTTTTGTCGGGGGTGGGGGGAGTGTATGCCACATCAAACTGCTGACTCATTAAGTTTGTAGTCCTCTAAAGCTCCCAGATCTCTTTCAAAACAGCTGCTGTCTAACAACACCTCTTCCATCTTGTACTCATGAAGTTGATTTTTGTACTGAATTATAAGACCTTACAGTTATCCCTATTCAATTTTCTCTTAGTACATTCAGCCTAGTTGACTCTAGCCTGTCACAATCCTTTTGGATCCTGATTCTTGTCTTTCAGTGCTAGCTGTCCCTCCTAGATTTGTGTCATCTGCATATGAGTATGCCATCTATTCATTTATCCAAAATACTGATAAAAATGTCAAATAGCACAAAGCAAAGAAGAGATCCTTGGAAACCTCTTGTCACACTGACATCAAACCATTAACTATTCTTTCAATCTGGCCCTCATCCAGGGTACTCAGTCCTCTCCCCTAAGTTATTTGCTAGAAAGTGCTGTTATAAGTTTATAATAGGGGGCAGCTAGGTGGCGCAGTGGATAAAGCATTGGCCTTGGATTCAGGAGGACTTAAGTTCAAATCTAACGTCAGACACACTTGACACTTACTAGCTGTGTGACCCTGGGCAAGTCACTTAACCCTCATTGCCTTGCCCCCCCCCCAAAGACTTCAATAAGTTTATAATAGAATATTTATTAAGCACTTAGTATGTTCCAGACACTCTTAAGTTCTGGGAATACAAATACAAGCAAAAATACAGTCTCTACTCTCAAAGGACGTATATTCTAATAGAGGAAGACAGTACATAAAAGAGAGTTGGAAAATGGAGGGTTGTGAGTGGCGGCAAAGCTGATGGTGAGAAGTGAGTAAACATTTATTAAGCACCTACTATATATGCCAGGCACTCTACTAAGCACCGGGGATACAAAGAAAGGTAAAATATCACCCTTGTTCTGGAGGAGCTCACAATCTAGTGGGGGAAGACAACATGTCAATAACTATGTGCGAACAAGTTTTATATATAGGATAAATAGGAATTAATCAACACAGGGAAAGTACTAGAATTAAGGTAGATCAGAAAAAGACTTCCTGTAAGAAGGTGAGATCTTGAGGTAATGAGAGAATTCCAGGAAAGGGGAATGGCCTACTCAAATGTCTGTAGTCAGGAGATGAAGTGAGGAAGACACCAAGGTGGCCAGTGTCGATGGACTGAGGAGTAAGGCAGAGATGGGTAAAGTATAAGACTGGGAAGGCTGGAGGGGTGTACTGATTATGAAGGGTTCTGAACACCAAACAAAGGATCTGATCCTGGAGGTAACAGGGAGTTTACTGAGTAGTTGAGGGGTGGGGTGGGAGATGACATGGTCAGATTTGTGATTTAGAAAGATAAAGAACAGGTGGAAACTTATGGCAGAGAGACTAATCAGCAGGCCATTTCCATAATCTAGGCATAAGGTGATGAGGTTCTGCACTACAGTGGTAGCAGTGTCAGAGGACAAAAAGAGGTTGTTGTTCAGCTGTTTCCTGTCATGCCTGACCCTTCATGACTCCTTGGCAGAGATACTGGAGTTTGCCATTTCCTTCTCCAGCTCATTTTACAGATGAGGAAACTGAGGCAAACAGGGTGAAGTGGCTTGCCCAGGGTCATACAGCTAGTAAGTGCCCGAGGTCAGATTTTAACTCAAGAAGATGAGTCTTCTTGACTCTAAGACTAGAATTCTATTCACTAAGCTCTGTAGCTGCCCCCTAGAACACAAGAAATGCTACAAAAATAAAACTGAAAGGTCTTGGTTTCATATTAGATATGAAGGGTGAGAAAGGAATTAATGATGACAAGTAGGTTGGAAGCCTGGGTGATTGAAGGCATGGTGGTGCCCTCAAGAGTGATAGGGAAGTTTGGAAGTGTGGAGGGTTGAAAAATAATGGGTATGAGGAGAAAGATCATAAGTTTGGTTTTGGACATGTTGTGTTTAAGATATCTAGGGGATGTCTACTAGGCTGTTGGAAATGTACAACTGGAAGTCAGGGGAGAGGTCAGGGCGAGATATGTACATTTATGAATCATCAGCACAGAGATGATAATTGAATACCTGGTGGCTCATGAGATCAACAAGGGAAATAGTATAAAAGGAGAAGAGAAGATGACCCAGGGCAGAGAATCCTGTGGGACATCCATGGTTAATGGTTGTGACCTAGGTGAAGGTGTAACAAGGAGCCTGAGTAGAAATCAGATATGTAGAAGGAAAACCAGGAGAAGGAAGTGTAGTGAAATCTAGAGAGAAGAAGTAATCAAGGAGAAGAGGATAAATCACAGTTTCAGAGGCTCAAGAGAGGTCAAGAAGGGGCAGGTAGGTGCTGAAGTGGATAAAGCACCGGCCCTGAATTCAGGAGGACCTGAGTTCAAATCTAGTTTCACACACTTGACACTTAGTAGCTGTGTGACCCTGGGCAAGTCACTTAACCCTCATTGCCCCTCAAAAAAAAGGGGGGGTCAAAAAGGATGAGGATTAAGAAAAGGATTTGGCAATTAAGAGACCATGTCAGACAGAAAATAGCAGTTTTAGAGGAATAACAGTGCTGGAAAGCATACTGTAGACATTTAAAGGGAGTGCAAGAAAAGGAGACGGCTAGCCTTCTTCAAGCAGTTTAGCCACAAAAGGCAAGAAAGATATGACACAATAATGGGGATGAATGGATGAAGTGAGATTTTTGACAATAGGGGAGAAATGCCTTACATTTGTAGGCAGTGGTTAAGAAGTCAGTCTACTTGGAGAGACTGAAGGTAATTGTCCCTTCTCTCATCCCTACTTTTTCAATCTACTGGAGAAGATAGATGGAATGGAGTCACTTATGCAGGTTAGAGAACTTAACCCTGGTTAAGAAGGGGCTCCAGTCACTTTTTCATATCAGACAGGAGTTAATGAGGAGATAGTGGTAGAAAGCATGGTGAGTGGGATAGTGAGTTAATTAAGGAGGTATACAAGGACTGTCTTGCAGCAGGGAGAGTCCTGAATTTGACCAGAATCAGAACAATGAGCATGGATGGTCTAGACACTTCATGGAATAGTGATTCTATCCAGGGTCTCACCAATTAGAGGTGAGAGCTCAAGAGGGGAGGCATCGCCTGGGTAAGGGTGCTGGTGAGGAGAAAGTCTGGGCAGCCAGAAGAGAAGTGAGCTGGATGGCTGGGCCTTTCATGAAATAGTGGTTGCAGCTATAAATATTGGTGTATATTAGACTTTTGTTTCTCTCTTCGAAGACTTCTTTAGGATATATGTTCAGAAGTAGAATTGCTGGGATAAAAATAGTTTAGTGACTTTTCTTACATAATTCTAAACTGAAATCTAGAATAGTTAAATCATTTCACAGCTTCATCAGCAGTATATTCTTGTTCTTGTCTGCCCAGAGTTCCTCCAGGATTCTCAATTTTTGTCATCTTTGTCAGTCTGCATGTGGGAGGTAATTTGCATTTCTCTTATTATTAGTGATTTGGAGTATGTTTTAATGTGGTTGTTTATGGCTTGCGATTTCTGTTCACACGCTTTAAACTCTTATTAATTAGAGAGTGGATCTTCCTGGAAATAGCTTCTTGATAGTTCTTTCTACCTCCACATTCTTCTTCCCTTCAGTGTATTTTTCACATAGATGCTAGAATAATCATTGTTAATGCATAGCTTTGATTATGAGGCTCCCTACTGCCTACCAGGGCAGCTAGGTGGAGCAGTGGATAAAGCACAGGGCCTGAAGTCACAAAGACTCAATTTCCTGAGTTCAAATCTGGCCTTAGGTACTTACTAGCTGTGTGACCTTGGGCAGGTCACTTAACCCAGTTTGCCTTACTTATCTGTAAAATGAGCTGGAGAAGAAAATAGCAAACCACCCCAGTATCTATGACAAGAAGCCCCCAAACAGGGTCATGAAAAGCTGGACATGACTGCAAAATGACTGAACAACAACACAGTTATTATTCTCCCCCATTTTACAGATAAAGAAGTTGAGGCTCAGAGAAGTTTTGCCTATAATTACATAGCAATTATTTGGAGACAAGATTTGAACCTAAGACTACCTGACTATAAGTGCAGGAGTCTATTTAGTATCCCATGTAGCTTCTCATAGAAAAACATAGGTCGAGAGCCTAATGTGCCTTCACAGCTATTTTCCTTATTTGAAGCCTCACAGAGGTTAAATGACATCACAAAGATTATTCATCATTTCAGAAATCAACATGGATTATTGTAATTGTCTGATTTATTTAAAGTGTTATTTTTAGGGACAGACTCAAAAATAGGACTGTCTAAAGGAAACAGAGATGATAGTAGAATGATAGAAAGAGGGAAGGGAAAATGCACGCAAAATTCTTTCTATTATATATTGCTGACAAGTTTAGAGTTTCTTCCTACTTAGATATGAAGCCAAAGTGCCAAAGACAAAGGAAGCTGACTATATGTCTACTTCATTCATTCATTCAAGAGCTATGAGCACAAGACAGTGTCCTAAAAAAGGTGAGAGACATAATTCTTGCCCTTACACAACTTACTCAAAAGTATGTGTGTGTAGTCTCTTAATTTTTCAAACACAAAGAGTCATTCCTTTGCATGTGTATAGCTCTAAGGCCTGTGGCAACTTGCATTCTGTTTTCCATGATAAGCGATTCCCCAAAGAAGAGTGTCACTTAGATTTAGGAAACAGGTTATTTTTGTCACCACTTGAAAACAAGATTTCATTCAGGCCTACAAGGTTCTAAACTTAGTATATACAGACATTTTAGAGGGTGTGCATACAACTAGGCAAAGTTTCTGCCAAAAAACAACCCAAATGTGGTTTGTTTGCCTTTCTCTGGAAATCATTTCACTTGAAGAGTTCAGCTACATACCACAGGCTTTGCCAACTGGTACAGAGTAAAATTAGTACTGAAGTTTATTAAAAAGAGCAAAGGTTGTTTGTGATAACCCATTTTACACAGCCTACCAAAGTAGCTTGTCTCATCCTACCAAAACTGTATTGTGCTATGGTCTTCTGAGTATTAAGATACATCACATTTATTCCTTCAAATTGATTCCTTAAATAAATGTCTAGCCTAGGAAAAATCTGAAACTATTGGGGAAAAGGGTGTTTTACACCAGGCAATCTAGAGACCAGGGTTCTAGTTGTAGGTTTGCCAGTAGCTGTGTGACCTCAAGGAAGTCACTTTACTTCCCTATCCCTTAGATGACAAAAATTCCTTTCAGATCCAAAAACTGTCCTATTCAATTGTGGTCCCAAACCACTGACTATTTTCTGTATCTGTTCAAGGTATATAGACTGATAGTCAAGCTACATAGGTTATCTTTTCAATTAAATATCACAATCTGGCATTCTTCATTCTGCATAGGCAGTTAAGAAACTTTTAAAGAGTTGTTATTATTATTGTTATTTTTTTTTGCAGGGTAATGAGGGTTAAGTGACTTGCCCAGGGTCACACAGCTAATAAGTGTCAAGTGTCTGAGGTTGGATTTGAACTCAGGTCCTCCTGAATCCAGGGCCAGTGCTTTATCCACTGTACCACCTAGCTGCCCCTTTAAGAGTTATTATTGATCTGCATTACTACAAGGAAATTACAATTTCTTCATCAGGAGTTTCCTACACAAATGAAATCATAGGTCTAGGTTTATTTATTTATTTTTTAAAATCTCATTTAGGTGGCCTTACAATGTTCCAGGACTTGCTATAATTGGAACAACACTGTATACAAGCAGGGACATTAAAAGGAATTCTTCACATCTATAAGGAATTCCTCTTCAATTTGGATTAAATGTTGGACCTTTTCCATGACAGCAGTAACCATCTTTGGAAGACATAGATCTCCCTATTTTGTGCCTTGCTTTATAGTGATGAAAGCCCAGAATAATGTTATCTCTGTGTTTATATCTTTCAAGAAATCTGGCATAATTCTGACACATTCATGGGAGATAAATTGTCATAAAAACATTTAAGGTGGTATTTTGCTGTCAAATCCATTTTTAAAAATGCTAAAGGTAATAAGTTCAGTGGGATCCTGCAGTTTCTACATCTTTTAGTTGACTGTGTGAATATAACAGATGTACTCTACTAAGCAATATATCTAGTAAAAGCCTGCCTATTCTCTTCTAAGATCCTTATCAATAATCAAGGTATGTGAGGATTATATTCATAAAATTTTTATACAGATGGAAAGTAGGAATTATGGGTCTGTAATTATTTTTGTCCTGTTTTCTTTTTTTGGTAATAAGTTAAGGTCCAAGGCTTTTTTTTTTTTTTGCTTTTAGTATCTCTCCCTTCTTCAGACATTCTTGAGAATCTATATTCTTCAATGCCCTCAAAACTGATGCCTTCAGCATGGACCTCTTTTGTGTATACTTAATCTAATCCAGCTAGCTACTTTTTCCATCTTTATTTCCTTCAATAAGATTTCTACTTCCTCTATAAGCACACCAGCAACTGCGATGTTAGAGGCCAAAAGTTGTGGTTCCATTGATTTCAATAGTCAAAAAAGTTTGTTATACAAATCCTTGAAGATGTTTTCCATTTCCTGTCCATTGGTTGTCTTCCTTCTAATATTATTCTTAAATGCCCATGAGTTGACTTTACTTGAGTCTCTTGCTAAGCTTTCTTTAAAATGTTTTGGGTTTTTTTCCCCCTTTCCACTGCTTCTGGCTGGTCTATTAGGTAATACTACTTGATCTTCCAACACCTTTCTCAGTAGGATTTATAAATGACTCTGTATCCTAAATGCTAACATACCTCTTTGCTTAACAAGTTAAGAGTTTGCTAAGTTGATTTCAAGCTCTTGTAAGTCAGTTACTATAATGGGAGACCATATCAGGTAAACTTCTTGATGAAATTGTCATGATTGTTGTCAATGTCCTTTTCTCCATTTCTGATTTTTTAAGTCAATAATTTGTTTAAAGAGGTCAGGGTAGAGTTTGCTTGTGTTTTTTTGTTTTTTTTTTTAGCGAGGCAATTGGGGTTAAGTGACTTGCCCAGGGTCACACAGCTAGTAAGTGTAAGTGTCTGAGGCCGGATTTGAACTCAGGTACTCCTGACTCCAGGGCCAGTGCTCTATCCACTGCGCCACCTAGCTGCCCCCACATGCCTTACTTTTGAACACATTTTTTTTCTGACCTTGATTTCCTCCTATTTCTACACAGTAGATTATCAAAGTATAAGTCACTTTAATTTAAAGTCTTACTGAGTTCTTCATCACATTTCTCTACCTGGTCATCCTCAGCAATGAATGTGATATAAGCTGTTCACTCATTTGTCAACGACCAAGGATTTTTAAATTTTACAAGAGTACCAATAGCCAAATTACTATCTAGAGGCAGTCTAAAAGCTGTGATTCTTAGCACCCTCTGCTCCCTTTTCTACCACTCTGCTGCCATCTCTGAAGAAACAGAAGGGGGCCACAGAGTACTGAGGACTGCTTTGTATTTGCCTTTGCATCATGGATTGCTGTGGCCAGTTGGTGGTGAGCCTCTTCATATCTAGCTAGGCTGGTCCTTGGAAAGCAAACACTGTGTTGACTTGCTGGGGTTGTATGCTATTATACATGTTTTCTGAGAGAAATGATTATTAATAATAAATTATGGGGGAGATGCAGGCTTTTCCCACTGTCCTATATGGTTTGTTCAAAGTTCACCCTTTGAGGGACCTCACCAAAACCATCTTCTCTGGGTGAACTGCAGCCCACTGCGTTCTACTCAGGTTTGGATGGGGATGAGTTCTTTGATGAGACTGCCCAAGACTAGGCAATTTAGAAGTGAATGACATCAAGTTACATCCCCATGGCCTTCATTAGAATGGTTTCACCTCTCATTGTAACCAATGTTAACCAATCAGAATGGACTGCCACCCTCAAGAACATCCACTCTTCCAAAGGTACATAAACTGTGAGCCCACCACCATGATTCGTCTTTGGTTCAAGAAACAGCCAAATGACCATTTTATTAATAAAATGATAGCATTATTGGGGGGGGGCGGAGCAATGAGCGTTAAGTGACTTGCCCAGGGTCTCACAGCTAGCAAGTGTCAAGTGTCTGAGGCCGGATTTGAACTCAGGTCCTCCTAAATCCAAGGCCAGTTCTTTATCCACTGTGCCCCCTAGCTGCCCCCAATGATAGCATTATTAATAAAATTATGAATTATCCAGAAACTATGTCTCAAGCTTTTCAGATGTTACATTTTCCAACCTACAGTGCCAAACAATGTCTTACACATGGTGGGGCTCACTACTACCAGCTGAACAAATTAATATATAGAATGTCCTCCAACTAAATGAAAACTTCATTGCCTAACTTGTTAGAAAAGGCCAGAAGAAACAACGTTCAGATTACAAAAGCAAATTTCATTCAATGTTACCAATTAGAGAACACATATTCCCATCATTTTCTCCATTCAGATCCTGAAGAGTATGCCTTACCACTACAAATTTAGTTTTATTTGGAGTAAAGAACAATACTCGAAGTGGGGAGGGAAAGATGGTACTTAAGGCAATTCTATATGAAAGGAAAACCTTTTTCCAAGGATAGTGCCTTGAGGTCTGCATTCAAAGTCAACAAAGCGCAAGGGAGACATTTTTAAAAGGTCAAGCTCAAGAAACACCCTAATAACACCATGGCACTACTTAGATGAATTTGTGAACTATCAGGAAAGGAGCCTGTGACTCCAGGGGAGTCCAGCTGTTTCCAATCTCATTCTTAGCTCACTAAGCTAGTTTGCTGCCAAGTTCATGAGGACACAGTGGTTTACTAGGTTTTGTTATTGTTGTTTTAATCGAGTCTTACTCTGGGCACTCTGGAATCCTTTGAGATTCTGGGGCTGGGGCAGATGGGGATAAGAGAACTGGCAGAGAGAAAGGAGACAGGAACAAACTTTGGTTTTTCTTTCCTGTTCATACTTATTGCACTCCCATCACCTGCTGGTTGCCATAGTTGCACAAACATACCAAAAACAAAAGTTAGTATTAAGGTGACCTGTGCACCTTCCCAATCCTCTTACATTTTTACTTCCCAATATATACTCTTTGAATCAGCAACATCAGCTTCCTAGTTGTTCTATAAACACACTCCAATTCTTACTTGGTTCCAGGTATTCTCTCTGGCCCTTCCCAATGCCTGGTCTTTTTGACTTCCTTTAAGTCCCAACTAAAAGAGTACCTTCTACAGAAAGCCATCCCCAAGCCTTCTTAATTCTAGTGCCTTCCCTCTGCTAATTATTTCTGTATTTATCCTGTGTATAGTTTGCTTTGTATATATTTGTTTCCATGTTGTCTCCATTAGATTGTAAAGCTCCTTCTTGTATGGACTGATGTATGGTGAAGTGAGCAGAATGAGACAGGAATATTGTTTGAAGAATTGGGAATGACTTAACTATTCTCATCAGTACAGTGATCCAAGACAATCCCAAAGGACTAATGAAGTATATTATCCACCTCCAAAGAAAGAACTGATATTGATGAAACACAGACTGAAGCATGCTATTTTTCACTTTCATTTTTTTTACTCGTTTCCCTGTACAAAATGACTAATATGGTAATGTTTTATATAATTGCACATGTATAACCCACATCTGATTGCTTACCACCTTAGGGAGGGGGGAAGGAAGAGAGGGAAGGAGGGATAAAATTTGGAACACAAAACTATAAAAATGTTTTTATTATTATTTTTAAAAAGATGGTGAGCTCCTTGAGGGCAGGGACAGTCTTTTGCTTCTTTGTAACCCCAGCACTTAGCACAGGGAGAAATCCTGAGAGTCTTCCCCTCCCTGACTTCCTTCCTTCCTTCCTCCAGTTATTTATTTATTTGTTTGTTCATTCATTCATTTATTGCTGAGACCTGGGGAAGACCTTAGCTTAAAAAGGCTAAGGTCTCCCACTGCATCCAGGCACATCTTCAGTGGTCTTGATAAATATCTAGCCACTTGATCCAGATGGCTCTGCAGGAGAGTGAGGCTGGTGACTTTGCATTGCCCTCCCTTGCTTAAATCCAATTCATTGAGAGTCATATTACCTCCTGATGTCATGGTCCTCTTCAAGAAGGAAGGACAAACAACAACTTAACACAGTGCCTGGTAAGTAGTAGGTGCTTAATAAATGTTTATTAATTGATTGGCATATATAAAGCTCACCTTTCTTCTTGGAATGTACTGCCAATTAAGATGCACTTCTATGAAACTGTACTAAAAACAAGCCTTTTGATAGGAAGGACCAAGCAAAAATAGTGGGTCATAAATTTAAAAATTTGGAGTTAGATAAACTAATTCAGGGTTCTTCAAAAGACTGAAATATACTGGTAGATAGATCTTCAAGGGTACTGCCCAAATTCTTTCCCTCTAAGTCTTCCTCCTTGCCTCCTCCTAAGCTCCATATACACCAATGACTTTGAGAAAAGCAAAAGGAGTTCCACAGAACTTAAGAAAAGCTTGGAGGTTCCTGGATCATTCAACCAATTTATGTTACAGAGAAGGAAAATGAGGCATAAAGACCATTATCAGCAAAAAAAGAATCTTAACATCTTAAGGGCTAGAGAGGGATCTTAGAGGTCATGCAGTCCAACCTATCTGATGCAGGAATCCCCTTTAGTATATCTTTAATAGGTGATTTATTCAGCCTTTTCTTGAAAAAAGTTTATGGGGAAATAAACCAATAGTCCCAAGAGGTTTTTATTTCAAGAATTGCTACTTAAATGTTAGCAGATAAGGATACACTTTCTACATAAAGTAACCCAGCCACTCATGCAGCCCTTAGAAAGTACTTGATGAGAAACAGCCTGAGGAAGTAACATGGAAATCAAATTACTTTTTCTAGTTTTCAAAATGTTACAGCCCAAGTGCTGAAAACAGCTCGATGGCCTTAGACTGAACTACCCTTTTTCCTGGAACTGGTTGGTCTATTGGCTTCATAAAAGAAAGGGCTGAATGCCAGTCCCAAGACCAAATCCAAGAGAATGACATCTACTGCTCAAATTCAAAGTTTCAGAGGAAATACTTTCATGGGTGGGGGTGGGTGGAGATGGAGAGAGAAACAAGAAATCAACAGAGACACATGCATAGAGAGGGAAGCACTTCCAAGGACACACTATAACCCAGGACCAGGATCTCTCCTCTCTCTCTCTCCCTCTCCCCCTCTCCCTCCCCCCCCCCTGTCACTGTGTCTCTCTCTCTCTGTTCACCCCTATTTTCTCCCCTTTTCTCCATTCCCCACGTCTCTCTTAAGCCCGAGAAAGAAACAAATCCCTTTCTAACAGTCTAACTTTGGGTGAGTCACTCTTTTCTCTCTCTAGGCCTTGGTTTCTCCATTTGTAAAAATAAGAGGGTTGGGACTAAATGTTTTTTGACGTCTCTTAAATTTCTAAAACTTAAGCAAGCCGATAGCCTACTTTTGTCAATGCATATTTGCTACCACCAGATTCTGGTTATAACCAGAGAATTTGGGCAACCCCTCAGTTTGACATAACAACATTTCCCTGCAGTTTGATGGCAAAAATGAAGGTGCCTTGAGGAAAGATCCCTATAAAAATGGACACATAATATATCATATCTAGGTGTAGTGAATAGTATATTTGATACTTCAAAATCCCCAAATCAGGATTATGGAGTGGGAGAGGGAAAAAGGCTGGGAGTTGCTTTTCCTCTATCTTAGCTTTTAACTATAACAAAGTCAACACAGCAACCCCTCCTGGAAAGAAGATCTGGATCATTCAAAAGAGATACTGCATAGCAGGTTCCCTTTGAATGGTTCCAAAAGACCTCAGAAATCTCTGCAAACAAAGTTCAATCCATGATGAAGTAACAGAGAGGGTAACAAGATTTCTAAACAGAAAAGAGATGGAATGAAATGGAAAGAGAAAGCATTTGGAGTCAGGAGACCTGCACTTAAATTCTCTCTCCAACACCTACTATATATACTACCACAGGCACTGTGCTAGACACCAAGGGTACAAAGACAAAAATGAAATTAAGCTCAAGGAACTTATATTTTTAATAAAATTTCTGAATTTTGTGATAATAGATACAATTAACTCATTGCTGCCTCCAATAGCCCAGTGAGGTAAGCACTACACATATTATTATCACCCCCAGTTTATAGATAAGGAAACTGAGACCCAGAGGAGTTAAGTTACTTGCCCATGGTCTCAAGAGGTCATATTTGAATCCAGCTATCTCCTGGTCTTAAGTTCAGTGCTCTTTCCCTACACTGTGCAAAAACAATCAATTTTAACTAATCAAGCAAACCCTTGGTCTTTGATAGCAAATTTTGCCTTATACCAGGCACTTAAGATAAAATATAGACAAAGAAACTCTTCAACATTCTTTAAAACAAAGCTTCTTAAAGCTGTGGGTCTTGACTCCCATATGGGGTCACTAACTGAAAGTGGGGGTTGTGGAAAAATTTGGCAACAGTAAAAGGTTATGAATACTTATTTTATATACCTATATACCCTGGGGTCACATAAAAATTTCTCAGTTGAAAAGGGGTCTCAAGTGGAAAAAGTTTAAAAAGCTTTTCATGTGAAATTTCTACTTCCATGATGTCTTAAATCTACAAAACAGAAATAAATATAAGAAAGCAAAAATTCTCAAAGAGAAATTTTGCAAATACCAAAAGAATAATAGACAAAGCCCACAATGAATGATTATAATGAGAAATCTGGAAATATACCCCTAATATACCTAATTGACCAATACTATTTATTTATATTACAATACTATTTATTATTTTACTATTTTCCAAAAATCTATTCTTCACAAAACACTCTCTGCGACAGGACTCAGGAACCCATGCCACTTAAGCTAGAGATGGCAATTAGACCAATTTCACTTACAACCTCAGTTCAACCATTCATTTTTTTTGTTTGTTTGTTTGTTTTTGCGGGGCAATGGGGGTTAAGTGACTTGCCCAGGGTCACACAGCTAGTAAGTGTCAAGTGTCTGAGGTCGGATTTGAACTCAGGTACTCCTGAATCCAGGGCCAGTGCTTTATCCACTGCGCCACCTAGCCGCCCCCTCAACCATTCATTTTTAAAGCACCTACCATATGCAATAAACTGTACAGTCTGAAAAGCACTGGGTGGGGGTAGGGAGGAAGACAAATATGAATAAGATCAGGTTCCTACAGTAGGAAGCTTGAAATGACATGTGCAAAGATAAATTTAACACAAATTAAAATATGGTAAAGGACATAAATAAAAAGTGTTATGATTCAAGTGACTGAAGGATTATTCCCACCTGGAGGAATTAGAAGTTTGACAAAGGAGATACCACTTAAACTAGATTCTGAAGAATAGATAGCAACAGGTAAATATGGGGAAGGGTATTCCAGGTTCAAAAAACAGCATGAAGCAAAAGTGAGGGAGCAGGAGAGCAAGAAGGGCCAGACATGTTCAAAGATGAGGAGTAGTACAATTTGACTGTAGTGTAGCAGACCTGAGAGGGACTACTGTGAAATGGCTCTGAAGAGGTAGGCCGGGAGTCAAATTACAGATGGTCTTAGCTAAGGAATCTGGATTTTATTTGTACTGCAAAATGCTAAGTTTACATGTATCAGCTTCAACTGGACTCCCCATCATGAACTCCCTACTCTCTCTATCTTCCCCAATTTAACACTTCAAATGACCTTTTTTTTTTGGCTACAGCCTTAGAATAAAATGGTTCTTCCCCTTGCCAACACTAACTACCTACTTGTTCCTTTGATCCTATCCCTTCTCATTTTCTCTAGGACTCCAGCTCCTTAAATCATCTCCTCAAAAAAAAAAATCATCTCCTCTCACTCCTACTTTTCAACTTCTTATTCACTGCCTCCTTCTCTGGGGCCTAGTAACATATGCCCAGATGTTCACCATTCTTTAAAAAAAAAACAACCCCACAAAATTTTCACTTGACCCTGAAGCTCTCCTTTTCATAGTCAAATTCCTAGAAAAAGCTGTTTATACTCCTTGGTTACATTTTCTTATTACCTACTCATTTCCCAACTTCCTGGCAAGCTAGGTTGCAAACTGATCACACAACAGATATTGCTTTCTCCACGGTCACCACCAAGTATCTCTTAATTGTTAAAAACCTGTGGCTCTTTTTTAGTTATCTTTTTTTTCCTTAAATTTTTAAAAATTTTATCCCCTCCATTATATGTAAAAAATAATTAACATGTTTTAAAAAATTTTAGAGTTACAAATATTCTCCTTCCCAATTTTACCTCCCCCCTCATTGAGAAGGCAATTTAATATAAATTACACATGTGCATTCATGCAAAACATTATTTCTATGTTAGTTATCTTGTGAAAGAAAAAAGACAAAAAAAAAGAATGGAGTATTTATAAAAATAAAAAAAAAGTAAAGTGTGCTTCAATCTGCATTCAGACTCCATCAGTTCTTTCTTTGGAGATGGATAGCATTTTTCATCTTAAGTCCTTCAGAGCTGTCTTAGATCATTGTATTGCTGAGAATAGTTGTCATTCGCAGTATTATCATACAATATTGCTGTTACTGTATATAATGTTCGCCTGGTTCTGCTCATTTCACTTATTATCAGTTCATGTAAGTCTTTCCACGTTTTCCTTAGAACATCCTGCTCATCATTTCTTTTAGCACAATAGTATTCCATCACAATCATATACGACAGGGGGCGGCTAGGTGGCGCAGTGGATAAAGCACTGGCCCTGGATTCAGGAGTACCTGAGTTCAAATCCAGCCTCAGACACTTGACACTTACTACCTGTGTGACCCTGGGCAAGTCACTTAACCCCCATTGCCCCGCAAAAAACAAAAACAAAAAACAAAACAATCATATATGACAACTTGTTCAACCATTCCCCTTAATTTCCAATTCTTTGCCACTACAAAAAGAGCTGCTATAAATGGTTTGGCTTTTTTTTTTTTTAAACATATAGGTCCTTTTCTTTTTTGGTTTTTATGTCTTTGGGATATAGACAATCTAGGTGTATATAGTGGTCTCAATTTTCCTTCTTGACCAGAGGCATCAAAATATAGCCCACAATACCTGGGCCACAAATGTGGCCTGAACCCAGATTAAAATGTAATTGGTAAATATTTAACACAAAATAAAATGCAATAAAATAGATAATATTACATTTTAAAACTAGTCAATAAACAGCCCCCAAGGGATCCTTAAGTATGAATTAGTGGCCCCAGTTGAGTTTGATACCTGTTCTCGACCTCTTTGCAGTATCAAGACAGGGTAGACCACCAGAAAGAAGAGTTTAACCCTAGAGCAAGTTACTTAACCTCTCTGTACTCTAGGCAACTCTACAAGAGGCTGAGCAGCTTCCATTATACAAAGTCAGAGGGAATTTCTTCACTGAAGTTCCCTATACTAGGAAAATCACAGGTTCATTCACTTAAAAAGGGGGTGGGGGCAGCTAGGTGGCGCAGTGGATGAAGGACCAGCCCTGGATTCAGGAGGACCTAAGTTCAAATCTGGCCTCAGACACTTGACACTTACTAGCTGTGTGACCCTGGGCAAGTCACTTAACCCTCATTGCCCCGCAAAAATAAAAAAGGGGGGGGGAATAATACTGGGAGGAAGGGGTGAGCAGATTGTGAAGGGCCTTGAATACCAGGACTACAAGTTTATATTTTATGTAGTAGGACATGGGAAATCACTGAGCTTAGAATGTGACTCCAATGGTTAAAGGTATGGATAGGATCATCAAGTATGTGGAAGGGGAGTGGAGTATAAGAAGACTGGAAAGGTGGGAAGATGGCAGGTTGTGATAGGTTTTAAAAAACAGGATTTTATATTTTAACCAAATGCTCCAAATCATTAATAATGATATGAAATGCAAATCAAAATAATTTTGAGGTTCTACCTTACACTCAACAAACTGCCAAAGATGTCAAAAGATGAGGAAATACTGAAGGGATTAATCATACTAATGCACTGTTAGTAGAACTATGAAATGGTCCAACAATTCTGGAAAGCAATTTGGAATTATGTGAAGACAATGACTAAAATGTTCCTGTCTCTTGACCCAGATGTTCTACTATGCAGAGTATACCCAAAAGTGGTCAATGATAGAGGTCCCATATATACCAAAATATTTATAGCTGTATTTTTTTTAATAGCAAAGAACTGGAAACAAAATAGAGATGAATGTAATGGAATATTGATGAACAGAGGGAGAAACATGGGAAGAATTATATGAACTTATGCAAAGTGAAGTAAGAAAAATCAGGCAAGGAATATACAACATATAACATTGCAAATAGAAAGAATAACAACAAAACAATTGAAAACTAAATCAGGCCAAAATTATAATGACCATGTTTAGCCCCAAAGAGATATGAGAAGGCAACTCCTTCCTTTTCTTTACAGAGGTGAGGTACTATGGGTATAGGCCATGGAAGATAATGGTAGATTTTTTACAATATGTTGGTTAGTTTTGTTGAGCTGTTTTCCCTCCCTTTTAAAATCCTTTATAATAAAAAATGGCTTTTCTGGGAGGGGTGGCAAAGGACTATATTAGAAAATGTAGGTAATGTAAAAACAAAAAATTATCAAAATTTAAAATAATAATAAATGGCTGTTGAAATGAAATAAAATTAAAGATTTGGACTAAAAAATGTTTGGCCATTTTTTTTTTCTGGCTTTCAAATAGGTTGGGCTTTCCTCTAGAATAGTGGGAAAGGAATTTTCCCTGGTAGCTATTTTTAGAACAGTTCTGGTCTTTCTTAATATAAACAAGAGATTCATGTAGCCTACTTTCCTCACTGCCTTTTCTTTTGCATTTAGGGTATTTGTAGGTATACAAAGAGGTGGGAAGAATGTCGAGAGTACTTTTAGAAACAAGAGGACTTTTTTGTAAATAGGAAGGTCCTAGGCCATTCTTTTTTTTTGTTTTTAAGTAAGGCAATTGGGGTTAAGTGACTTGCCCAGGGTCACACAGCTAGTGTTAAGTGTCTGAGGCCGGATTTGAACTCAGGTACTCCTGAATCCAGGGCCGGTGCTCTATCCACTGCGCCATCTAGCTGCCCCGTCCTAGGCCATTCTTAAGACTACAATGGAAGTCTGTTCAGAGGACTAACTTTGTATCTTAAGACCTCTGTTCAAAATGTGGCTCCAACACTAAGCTGTGAGACCACAGACAGGCAAGTCACTATTGGAAACTCAGTTTTCTCATCC
This sequence comes from Dromiciops gliroides, assembly GCF_019393635.1. Lineage (NCBI taxonomy): Eukaryota > Metazoa > Chordata > Mammalia > Microbiotheria > Microbiotheriidae > Dromiciops > Dromiciops gliroides. The sequence continues at coordinate 680,262,069 of NC_057861.1, read as the reverse complement.
CTAAAAAGTGGATGATACTTGTACCTACCTCAAAGAATTATTGTGAGAAAAATATTTAATTAACCTTAAAGTGCTATTAAAATGCCAGCTATTATTGCTATCTCATAATCTCCTTGCTCACCCAAAGTCCTAGCTCAATGCCTCATTAGAGGAATAGGTTCTTTGTAGCTATGCCAAGCTGTGGCAGATTCTACCATGTTGGAAAAGGTCCAAGTATAGTACCAATGACAGACAGACTATTTGCTACCTGAAGATCAGCGTTTATTTTATGGACCTATCAGAATTATCACCTGAAGGTTGGCCACAATGTGAAGAACTATTTGACCACGGCAATCAATGAAATACATAATAATACAAAATAGCCCTCAGTCCAATGTGGTTCCTTTTCACTGCTGTCCCAGTGTGGGAGATGGATGTGTCCTTTTATCCTTATTTTGCTACCATCTATAGTCATCATTAGTTAAACTACACAATTTTCCCTAAAATTCACCAAATAAAGTCCTATTACTTTACATTGCAGGCTCATCTAATCCTTTTTTTTGAAGCTCCCTTTAAGTCACAGCAAAGGACTAGAGCACTTGACATTCATTGTGTCTCTTTTCAGTCTTTCTGTGCAACTCATAATTTGGGTTCTTCAGAGATTCTGATGCTCCAGATTTCACAACCATACAATATTACTCTGAGAATATTAATGCTGTAAAGCTGGAATTTTCTAACAGGAAGCAGCTTGTGATGGCTGGAAGGGTACATGGCTTCCCTTATGCAAAAACAGTGCTCTCTTTTCTTTATGTTCAATTCTGGGATTACATCATAGCCCATTTATAGTGTCTAATCTCCAGTCTCAGTTGTTAGTATTCTCTCCTTCTTATTCATATATTTATCTGTTTATGTACTTTACACCCTCATAGAATGTAGGCAATCACTGAGGATAATGATTGACCTATATAGTTTTCTGGATCTTGATGAAATCAGCAAAATACCCTAAGTAAACTGGAAATTCAAGAAGGACCTCATCATTTATAAGGACTCCCTCTTCCATTTTTATCCTGCCAAGGAACATTTGTTTCCCTATTTTATGTTTTTCTTGATATTGGTAATTATATAGAAACCTTAGACAAAGTCATCTTTGTGGTTGCAAGAAGCAAGGAACCAAGATCTTAAAATATGCAATGGAGAAACCTACTTGGAGGAGACCATTTGAAGACAGTTTCATGTTAGGGATTCAAATACTCCATGGTAATCAGTAAACAATAAACACAGATGGCTGTTGTAATCTCCTTTACACCTCTCAGTCAGTCGTTATAGTGAAGATATGGTTTGCTGCAGAGTATGGTCTAAAAGAGAGCTTCTTAAACTTTTTCCATTAGAGACCCTTTTGCATCCAAGAAATTTTTACATGACCCTGGGTACGTAGGTATATATAACCTTTTATTGTCGCCAAATTTTCATGACCCCCACATTCAATTAACTCATATGGGGTTGTGACCCACAGTTTAAGAAGCTTTGGTCTAAAACAGAGAGAGAGGGATAGATTTTGGAACTCAAAACTTTACATAAAAATGTTTATTCTTATTTTTTTAAATCTTTCATCAGAGCTTCGATGACCACCTATAAGATGTGCTGTAGATGAAATTAATTTTCAGTTATGAGTTGGACTACATGGCCTCTAAGGTCTCAACTACATTGAGATTCTGTGAGTAGACCTGGTTTTGTTTTGTTTTTTAAGCCAGCAACTTCACAAAGATAAATTTAAAAGTAAAAATGAATGTCTGTGTGATTTTAATTAATTCTGTCACTACAGACAACAAGGAAATGGTTGAACGGTTAAAAAATTGATCTTCCTCTTATAAGTCCACAAACAAATAATGGCACAAAAAGGGAGTTCTTGTAATAAAAACAACGGTGAACATGATTTTCCTCCCTTTTTGTGCCTCTGCTTCTTCAGAGACGGCTGCAGAGTGGTAGAAAAGGGAGCAGAGAATGCTAAGACTCACACAGCTTTTATACTGCCTCTAGATAGTAACTTAGCTGTTGGCACTCTTGTAAAGTTGTAAAATCCTCAGTCATTGACAAATGAGGGAGTATCTTTCCAGAGCAACCAAATTGCATCAACTTTGACATTCTCAATATGAATGAAACTAGAAAATGGAAGGATTACTCACAAATTTTTCTTAAAGAGGCAAATAAGGTGGCGAATTTTTCTCATGCATCCAAAGGTAACAAGAAATATAATTTTGTGGGGTATTAGGTCAATTTATACTTCATGCTTATAAATGTTTGCAGAAATCAAGGTTGAACTCCACATAGTTTTTGAGAAAAGAAAGAATTTGGACTATTCAGCTTTGAATTTGACTTGAAAAGAACTAAAAGGCATATACCATTGAAGATGTCCCAACCAAGGGAGTTGTATGATAATTCTGTTAAGATGTCCACATCTGTTGTTAAGCAGTTCACCCAGACTCAGATCAGCTGAGCTGAGTGGGCAGCTTCCACTCTGCTCAAATTTAGCCCATTCACACCATGTTGACTGCTCCCACCAGTCCCACATTGTACCACTCAGCTCTGACCCTATGTTTCACCTATCATCATGATTTCTTGGAATCAAGGTTAAGTGGAGCATATTTGTATAAAATGAAAAAGATAATAAAAGAGATAATAAAGAGATAAATGAACATGATTATTAAAGCAAACTCTCCAACCATCACAACATATTTTAAAAATCTAAGGATATTAAACATATCTAAAAAACCCTTTTTTAAAAATCATGTCTTGGGCTTTGCTAAAGAAAAAATAGTCAATGTATATTTTCTGAAAAATTTACTTATTCTCTATCCAAATAAATTAAAGCTAGTTCCCTTGACTACCTCCAGATCACAATCCCCAAAAACAATCATAACATCTACTTAGATAACTTTTTTAATTAGCTTACTTTTCAGATGCTAAAAAGATGCTTCATTGACAAAATATACCAGCTGCTCAGAAAACTCAAACATACTTAAAGATATATAAGTTAAATTTGACATCAACTAAAAATTCCAAAGCAACATATATTCCAATGTCTTGAGGACCAAGGAAAAAGGGAGGAAAACAAGAGGAAAGAGTGAACAGGAAGAAGAGGTGTGGCAATTTCCTTGTGGCTTTCCAAACACAACACATAATTCCAACTGCAAAGGTTCATGAAAACAACCTCTGTGACTACACCATTTTAAAATTTCGGAAAATGTGTTTGAGAAATCCAGAACAAGCTGGATGCTATCACACATGCTAACATTCTGTTCTTCCTAATATTTCATCTATGCAAGATCAGAATGACAAATTTCCCATGCTTTTAGCTGGTATCAGTTAAAATTTCAGGACTTAGATCTAAGATGCAACAATTTTCCTAGAAACACTAGAAAAGAAAAGGACCCCACTGACTAAAAATTTCATTTAAATGAAAGGCATATGGCTTCCAAATTATTTAAAATGCTAACAAGACATATAAACTAGAAATAAGTGGTTAGTCAGTAGAGAGCAGAACAATTCCAAAAGCTCATATTAATCATCTCCTTAACACCAAACATTTTTATTTACATTTTTTTTTTTAGTGAGGCAATTGGGGTTAAGTGACTTGCCCAGGGTCACACAGCTAGTAAGTGTTAAGTGTCTGAGGCCGGATTTGAACTCAGGTACTCCTGACTCCAGGGCCGGTGCTCTATCCACTGCACCACCTAGCCGCCCCCTTTATTTACATTTTTCAACCAAGTAAGAGGTGATAAGGCTAAGATTAGAAACAAATGGTACAGAATTCAACCCTAGTTGTGTGCTCCACTCACTATCATTTTGGCAAAATCACCATTAAAATATCCCAGTTATTATCCCCTTTCCTTCATTTTCACATATATACAAGTCTAGCAACAACAACAGCAGCAAAAACAACAACAAAGCATAGGTTTAGAGCAGGAAAAAACCTTAGAGGTTATCTGGACCAATACCTTCTTTTTCCAAATGAGAGAACAAAAGGCCAGAGAAGTTAGGTAACTTGCTTAAAGTCACCTCCTTGAATACTTGCTTTTGTCAAGTTCTCCCTTATATAATTTCCAGGATCCTCCATAAATCAGTAAGCCTGGAAAGGGTCTAAAAGACAGCATCCTAGATAACATGCTTAAATTAGGGCTTCATGTTATTCTATGTTGGAATTAATGCCACAAGTTTGGCTTATCTTTTTTTTTTAAAGCAGTTTTTAAATACTAAAAAAGAACACATAGGATCGATCATCTTAAAGCTAGAAGGTCCAACCTCCTTATTTTATATGTTTGAGGAAAATCAGGTCCAAGGGAATTCAGTGATATCCCTAAGGTCATAAAGCTGGTGAAGCCAAGCCTTCCAGTCCAGTACTGGGGGTCTCCCTTATATAACTGATCCAAAGAAGGGCTCTAAAACCCACAAGCTAAACACTGGAGCTCTTCCTTTCTGGAATATCACATTTTGCTTAAGTTATCTGGGATTTTTAGGGGTAGACATCCCAGATACAACAAATCTGTATTTCACAGAGTATACTTGCAACCCCAGGCCACTGGCTGAACACAATCCAAAAAAATGAAACCAAAATCCTACATACCATGACGGGAATCCCCAAAGCACCCAATTCACTGCTGGGCCAAAACTGTTTGGAAAGAACGGAAGACTTTGCTGCTAATCATTTATGATGAATCTGAGATACCCCAGCCTATCACAGGCAAGCAAAAGCCTAGAGCCTTCCCACAATTTGTCTGGAGAGGAATTTAAAGGGAAAAAGGAAAAAGCCGCTCCCAGGAACTATCTATTATATTCTTGGTTTCCAAACTCCCTATGTATCTCTGACAGGATTTGGAGAAGAAGGAAAAAAGGGCTACTTTCCAACTCCACCCTGACAAACTAAGAAAAGAAATCAACAAGTAGGGAACATAAAGCACTAGACATAATTCTCATCTCCAGAACTGACCCAGATTCTCATTTCAGGCTTTTTCTTTTAAAAAATACATGAGGTTTGCAAAAAGGAAACATTTTTAGGAAGAGAGCACCTTTTCAGTCATCTTCTAACCTCTGTTAACAAGCTCTAAGGCTTATAAAAAATGTTCTCTTCATATCCACTTTTTAAAGTCTTTTACTCTCACCTAATAACTTCCTCCTTTCAACCTGAGTAGCATGTGGCTCAGCCAACAGATGGAGACACTTTAGCAGTCTGAATTTGATTTGCCTCTTTGGAAGATCAGATGAAGCATATTCCCTGGTGGAAGCTTTCAGGGGAGTAACAAAACAATGATTAACTGCAACAACTTGTTTGCCTGGACTTAATCCTAACGGTAGCAGAGAGATCCACTCAAGAGTTACTTACCACATTAGGAAAAGCTTGTTCTGGGAAGGCTTCTGACCAACCTGCATCTAAAATAATACATGGACCATAAAAATCTGACACATGCTTTTAACTTAAAACCACACTGGGCTTCTCTAGATACAACCTCTCTGGCAATGAGGCATCACATCACATTACTTTGTGCCCCTCAAATGGCATTTATAAAATGGTCTCATTTATTAGCTTTCGCGGAAGATCATGTGACAGTGAAAAGAGCCCTGGATGAGGTCCTAGGTTCGAATTCTGGATTTACCACTTCTGGCCTCAATTTCTGAAACTGTAAAATGACCCAGCTGGATTAGATGATCTCTGAGGTTCTTCACAACTATAAATTACTGACCTTGTGAACCTAAGACACACTCCATTCATCCTTACCAGACTGTCAACTCCCTGAAGGCAGATTCCAGCTCTAGTATAAAGCCTTGTATATAAAGAGGTACTCGATACACATAACCAATAATTGAGTCTGGCTCTGAACAAGGGGTGGATAAACTATGACATTCAAAGACAATTCATCACAATGCCTGGTGAAGACTGTACTGGGGTCATGATACAGATGGAGGAGTGGCTATACTCAATAAAGGTATTCTAACTTTTAAACATTTTTGATTTGAATGTTACTCATCACCATCTGACAGCTCCTCTGAATTCTCAAACTCTCACCTTTCCCATCCCTATTCTCAATGATACAATCTGGGGGTACCCTAGAGGGGCTTTTGATATCTGAAGAACTGAATAAAAGTGGTTTACTAATTTCTTCCTAAGTGGATCACCAAATAGCATTCCTTTGTTTATAAAGGTATACAACTCAGCACTGGAACATTTTTAATATTACAACATTTTTCACTAATTCTCTTTTTTCACACTAGGTTTTCTTCATGGCAGAAGAGGTCAAGAGCAACCTGGTTGATAGGGGCTGTTTCATTCATTAAGAATAACAAGCAGTATAACATCACAGAGCTAGAAATGGAAGGGACCTCAGAAGTCATCAAGTCAACTCCCTCATTTTTTTTTTTAAGTGAGGCAATTGGGGTTAAGTGACTTGCCCAGGGTCACACAGCTAATTAAGTGTCTGAGGCTGGATTTGAACTCAGGTACTCCTGACTCCAGGGCCAGTGCTCTATCCACTGCACCATCTAGCTGCCCCAACTCCCTCATTTTGTAGAAGAGAAAAGGAAGACTAGTGAAGTTCAAAGGCTTGTTCAAAGTTGGTCACACAGACATTAAGTATCTGAGGCAAAATTCAAACTCAGGCTGTCTTTTGGACTCTGGTACTCTATTCCCACCATGCTCCCTATCTTAGCAGATTAAGTCAAGTTCTAGATTTTTATCATATAATTCAATTATTATTATGGGAGAATAATTTTACTTGTAATAATTTGTAAAATTTAGGGGCGGCTAGGTGGCGCAGTGGATTAAGCACCGGCCCTGGATTCAGGAGTACCTGAGTTCAAATCCGGCCTCAGACACTTGACACTTACTAGCTGTGTGACCCTGGGCAAGTCACTTAACCCCCATTGCCCCGCCAAAAAAAAAAAAAATTGTAAAATTTGTCAGATATAGCCTCTTCATTAATGGGATTCATTTTATTCAATGGAACAAAAAGTTTATCCTGCACCTACAATGGTGGTGCAATTTTATTTTAATACTCACATCTTAACTGAGTTGGACAACAATATCAAGTGAGACTGGAGGGAGCTGTGTAAAAGGCTTTTTGGTCCCGAGTTTGTACATATAACTAAACAGAACTAGAGAATGCCAAAACAAACTGAAACTTTTTTTTAAGGAAAACAGGGTAGGAATGTAAGTCTGTGGTTAGAGTCCAAAGCAGGGACTTAAGTGTTGTGCATTCTATTCTTGGTCTTACCATTGCCTTGCTGTGTAAATGGTATGTGTTGTTAGTATTGTCTTCTTGTATGAAGGAACAACATATTGACCCCCCCCCCCAAAAAAAGTGAGGTTGCATGAAAAAGGATACTATTATACTCTCTTCCAAAATACAGTGGGCATGACTGCTTCTCCACCTTTGATTACTCCAGTTCTATACTCTTAACCCTCTACTTATCTAAGACTTACACATGTTTCAAGGCCCAGCCCCTCCAAAAGTTTTTTTGAGAGTGGGACCCCTTTACTTGCCCCATCATATCTCTTGCAATCACAGGATCGTAGGCTAAAAGCTGAAAGGAACCAAAGAGGTCATCTAGTTCAATCCCTTCATTTTACAGATAAGGAAACTAAGGACCAGAGAGAGTGTGACTTGTTCCAGATCACATAGGTAAGTGGCTGAGTCAAGATAACAATCCCAGGTTCTCTGACTTCAAATTCAGCCTTCTTTCCCTTGTACATTATAGGTTTTCAATAGATGTCTACTGGTTAACCCTTGATCCTAGACTTCTCACTTTCTAAACATTTGGATTAAGCAACATGGTTCAGTAGAAAGAGCAGTGACTCAGGAGTTAGAAAGCCTGAGGTTCAAATTGTGCCTCTGATGGTACCTACCTGTGTGAGCTGTACACTCAAGTTTCTTCATCTCAAAAGTGAAGCACTAGGGGGCAGCTAGGTGGTGCAGTGGATAGAGCACCGGCCCTGGAGTCAGGAGGACCTGAGTTCAAATCCGGCCTCAGACACAACACTTACTAGCTGTGTGACCCTAGGCAAGTCGCTTAACCCCAACTGCCTCACCCCCCCCAAAAAAAAAGTGAAGCACTTGGATTAAATGGGCTCTAAAGTCCCTTCAAGTCCCAGAGCTATTATCTCACTACTCAAAGCAAAGTAGTTTAGCTGCTTAGTAGCCCAGCAAATTAAATATACCTGTTCCCTTCCTAAGGAAAAAGAAAAGAATATGGATGTTCTAGAGAATTATGACAATTTTTTATTAATAAACAAGAAGTAACTACTAAAATGGTTTAGCAAATGTAAAGCACTCTAGATCTCCTAAATTAATGTAAATAGATTAATATAGTAGTTAAGATAAAGTGCCAAAGCCCTAAGCTTGGGGTTCTTAACTTTAGGTCTGTGGACTTGCTTTTTAAAATGATTTAATCAACTTTTGTTTTTTGGGGTTTTTTTTGGGGGGGGGCAATGGGGGTTAAGTGACTCGTCCAGGGTCACACAGCTAGTGTTAAGTGTCTGAGGCTGAATTTGAACTCAGGTACTCCTGAATCCAGGGCGAGCACTTTAACCACTGCGCCATCTAGCTGCCCCTAATCAACTTTTAAAGTATTATTTATTTTCTTTGTAATCCTATGTATTTTATTTTATGCATTTAAAATCTTATTCTGAAAAGGGATTCACAGCCTTCACCATACTGCTGAAGATATCTATGACACACACAAAAGGTTAAAAATTCCTTCCCCAGGCCAATATATGGATACCAGCCTTGACCCCAAGAGATAAATCATCCACTTTGTTGACTATACATTTGTCAGCTTGCTCAATCCAAAAATGGTTACCTTCCTGAGATCTCCCAACCATCATATCTATACCTTAGCTTTTGATTTATTCTTTTTTGTTTGTTTGTTTTGATGAGGCAATTGGGGTTAAGTGACTTGCCCAGGGTCACACAGCCAGTGTGTTAAGTGTCTGAGGCTGGACCTGAACTCAGGTCCTCCTGAATCCAGGGCTGGTGCTCTATCCACTGCCCCATTTTGATTTAATCTTACCCAGTAATGAACCTCTGACGCAAACATTTACTTACCCAGTCTGTAGAAGCAACACCTAGATATCTAACATAAACATCTACTTTATTCAGGCACACAGGCATTCCAGTAAATTAAGTTTCCAATAATTTGGTTAAGGCCAACAATTCCAGTTTCTCCCGGGTGGCTTGCACCAAGCCACCCACTACAGTGGGATAAATGACCCTCTTGCTTGCCTCTTGCTAAGATTCCCCTGCCTGTCCCACTCAAAACCTCTCACCTTTGGTTTTACATTAGCCTACTCAATACACTATATGGTCTGGATGATCTTTGTGATCCATATCTCTTAGATGGAATGGACTGGCTAGACCTACAGTCCATTACAGTATTTAGAATGGGTTAGCTTTCCATTCCCCTTCTTTAGGGCTGCTCTCCACCGAGAAAGCCTAAAGGGAGCCCTAGTTATGGTACAGGAATATGGAATGCAAAATGGCCTAAGAGCCCATGGAATATCATGGGTTTAAGGGAATGGGACTCAGGAAAATACAGTTTCCTGCATTTATCCCTATCAGAAACAATATACTCCTCAATCAGGGCACGGTGGCAACCTTTAGGAAGGGAGGAAAGTATGGGTTATAATCAAATGTCTACAAAGATGACTCCTCGATTAGAACAATACATATTGAGCCTTAGTCTCTCTTGTGAACTCCTGCATCACCAACTACCTACTGGACATTGCTAATGAGTATACTATAGGCAAATCTCAAACTCAACATGCCTCAAACTCTTTTCTCTAACTTCCTTGTTTCTGTTGATAGTATCACCATTGTTCCAATCATCCAGATTCAAAATCTAGGCGTCATCCTTGACTCTTCCTTTTCCTTTACCTTCCAATTCCAATTAGCAACCTAGACTTGATTCAAAATTGTTCCTATTTTCCTTTATTTTCAGTCACATAGTTACTAATTTTATTTCAAGCCCTCATCAAGTCTTAAATGGACTATATTGCACCAGACTCCTAACTGGTCTCCCTATTTCCATTCTTTCTCCTCTCCAATCTACTTGTCCTTTAAAAAGATTAAAAAAAAATTTAGGGGCAGTTATGTGATGCAGTAGATAGAGCACCAGCCCTGGAGTCAGAAGGACCAGAGTTCAAATCTGACCTCAGACATTTGACATTAGCTGTGTGACCCTGGGTAAGTCACTTAACCCCAACTGTCTCCCCCCCCCAATCCAAGCATTTCAAAATAAAAAGTAGAAATACACATATGTTATATAAAATGCATATTCTATGCTGCTCACTTTAATAAAAATTACTTAATAAATTCAACAAGTTACTTTCCAAATTATCTCGCTATCTGTGTTTTCTTCTGTACTCATGTGCATTATAGAAAACATTTCAATGGCCTTCTTGTCTTGTGTTTTGGCGTCACTATTACTAATATTTGCAGTGTTTTTTCTTTGACCTAGAACTCCAGGATTTTGTCTATGATATTCCTTGGACTTTTCCTTTTGAGATTTTTTTTTTCAGGAGATGATTGGTGGATTCTATTTTCACTTTATTCTCCAGTTCTAAAACATCTGAGCAGTTTTCACTTATGATTTCTAGATTTAGTGTCCAGGCTTTTTTTTCTTTTAAATCATGCTCCTCAGGTAGTCTGATAATTCTTAAAATATCTCTCCTTGTCTTGTTTTCCAGTCAGTTGTTTCTGATAACACATACTTGACCCCCCCCCCCATCTTTTAACTTTGCTCTAATATTTCTTGCCATCTCATGAAGTCACTTGATTTCTGTTTGGTCTATCCTCATTTTCAGGGAGTCTGTGGCTTGGATGAGGTTGGCCACTTTCTATTTTAGGCTATTTTTCCCTCTAATTCTTTATTACAGACCTTTATTTTACTTTTCTTTTACTTCATTTCTCTGAATTAGGGTTTTGTGCCCTGCCCTCTGCTGTGCTTTTGGGTGTGGTTGTTGTTCCTACTTGGTTTTTATGTAGGTCTCTGAGCTAGCCTCTGTTTCCTGACGTTAGGTTTTCCTGTGTCTCTGAAGTTCATAACATTGGATCTTCAGGGGATTTTATGGGATCTCAGGATACAGTAGTGAGAAATTTGAACTCCTGAGCCTTAGGTATTCCATTCTGAATGGTAGACATTAGTCAGTGCCATTCCTGGTGGTTTCCAAGGTCCACAATGTGGGTTTCCAACAACCTTGCGGCTTTCTTTGGGGAGCCCTGCATTCTTGCTTCCTCTGGATTCAGAGCCTTGCCAGTTTCAAGTGTTACAAGGTCACAATGGGAGACCTATGGCTTGTTTGGCTGAATGTACACTGGCTTTTCTGACAGATACCCTTTGTTATTTATTATCAGTGAGCTTCTTGCTGATTTCTTGTTAGCTCTGGGGTAGATGAAGTTTCTTACTATAGATTCTCATTACATGTCTTGAGAATTGGTCTGGTAGTGACCATTTTTTTCTCAGTATCCTTTTGCAAAATCTTCATCCATATCCCACTTCTTCCAACTTTGGGTGTATCCCGTTCTAGTTCTTCTCTTTTTCTCCTCTCTGCACTTTGATGGTGACCACACCAGTTCCTACAGATTCAGCTATCATTTCTATGTATGATTTCTAAATCTACATATAGAAACTTCATTTCTTTCCTGAATCCTACATCTCCAAATGCTGACTATATATCTCCATCTAGACACTCCAAAAGCCTCTCAAACTCATCATATTCAAAGCAGAAATCATTATGTTCCCCCAGAAACTTAAGTTTTCTTTTAACTTCTGTGTTTTTGTTGAAGGCACCACCATTTTTCTAGTCACTTAAGTTCACAGAGATCACCTCTGACTCTTCCATCTCCCTCCCCTCCCATAACCAATCCCTCCCCTTTTTGAATCGCCAGCACTTAGCACAGTGCCTTGAACACAGCAGGTGCTTAATAAATGTTTATTGAATCTGAGAAATGAGCAAAAGATGGTCTAGAGTGGGGAGAGGAGGCACTGGGGCTGGATAAATATATCTGGGAATCATCTGCATAGCGATAATCACATACATGAGAACTGATGAGCTGACCAAGTGAGACAGTGGGAGAAGTGAAGAGAACCAAGGGCAAAACCTTGAGGATCTAACCCATGGTTAGTGGGCAAGACCTGGAAGCAGATTCAAAGACTCCTCAAAGGAGGTAAAACAGTAGAGAACATAATCAAGCAAACCTATGGAGAAGAGAGTGTTCAGGAAAAGAGAGCGACAGTGTCAAAGGCTGCAAATGGGTCAAGATGGAGAACTGAGGAAAGGTCATTAAATGTGGCAATTAAGAAATCACTAAATAGAAAAAAACAATTTTAGTTGAATGATAGGGTTGGAAACTTATATTGCTGTACTACCATTTAACTCAAATAATTAAATTTTTCTTTGTGTTTGTCTTGTTTTCCCTACTAGACTGTAAGCTCTTTTAGTGTGGGGAGCCTAAAAATAAGTTGTCAATTGAGTCAATGGGCCTGGACTAGAGGCAAAATTAACTCTTCCCTTTCTGCGCTCTTTCCCTTGCTTGCTTCAACATTCTCAATCAACAAGCATTTATTAAATACCTATGTGCCAGGTACTGATGAGATGCAAATATAAAAACAAGCTAGTTCTTGCTCTCAAGAAACTTATATTCTCCTGTCTGTCTCCCCTGTCTCAATCTGTCTCATTCTCTCCAGCCAATGCTTCACTTTTTTTCTCTCTGGGTTTCCCAGTCTTTTTCAACTTCCACACCTGACTTAATACCATGAAGTCATTTGTGGCTACACATTCTTATGAACAGATTTAAAATCACAGGCTCTCTGGCAAATGCACAAGTATGCTTGCCAATCCAAAAGAGCACATAATAAGTATATCCAGCAATGTTTCCATGTACAATTACTCCTAGACAACTTGCCACAAGGGACACTTTCCAGTTTTCACCTTTGGCTAATCTTAATCACGCAGTGTTCTGCTGGTTCTAAAGTTAGCCACAAATTTCTAATCCACAAATTAAAATACAAAGTGTCTCCTGAAACTATGCGCTAAAACTTCCTCCCCTGCTTTGTACATTACTTGGCAGGGTCCAAACAAAATGCTACCCTTCTGGCAGAGTTGGAAACTGAAACAGATTGGCCTCTTGTCTGTGCTACAATCCCTGGTTAACGTGAAACATAATCCTTACTCATAAACCCAGAATGATTCATGTTGGAAGAGTTCAATTTCGCCTGAGTCAGGTTGGTATGGTTTTCCACTTAATCCCATGGGTACAAAGCAGGGATCTACTTCCATGTGGAAGCCAGCTGTGAGGGAGTAACCATTTCCTTTAGTGTTCAAGCCCTATAAAAAGGATTAGTGCAATGGCTCCTAAACTTTTCTTGTTACAATCCCAAACTCCTTTATCAACAAGGTATTGTGGCGCTAAAGGAGAAAAAAGGTACTATGCATTTGAAAAAAAAGTCCCAAACAGATTTCAACATGTATAACAATGATTAACACAATACAAGAACAGCCCTTAGACCTTTAGGTTGCAGTGGTATGTAGCACATCCCAGACCATTTGCTATATCTTCCACTTCCAAATTTCCTCCAGGAACCCAGTTAGTAAACACAATGTTGGAGACACCAATGCCTCTTTTTTTTTTTTTTTTTTTTGGTGAGGCAATTGGGGTTAAGTGACTTGCCCAGGGTCACACAGTTAGTAATGTTAAGTGAGGCCAGATTTGAATTCAGGTCCTCCTGACTCCAGGGCCGGTGCTCCATCCACTGCGCCACCTAGCTGTCCCCCACCATTGTCTCTTAAATAAGTAACAATCAGTTCATTTCAATGCCAAAAAGAAGTAGCAACATCAGAACCAAAGTCATCTTGCTGGTGGTATGACATGGGGAAAGATTTTGGTAGGCTATTCCTCTTGCTATTTATTCCCTCTTCATCTAACTAATAAAAGTCTCTCTATTCTTTAGCGTATTCTGTGATCATCTAAGAGTTTGAGGAACACTTGCAGTGTATGTGAGTAAAACAATTTCAATCAATTAATGACATTAGGCAGAGGAGGTCTCTATACTGCTTTATGTATAGTTTCTTGTGTATATATGAGTATCTTCTCCACTAGATAAGAAATTACTAAAAATATTTTTATTTAAAGTTTTGAGTTCCAAATTCTATCCCTCTCCCCCATCCCCCTCCCTGAGGCAGTAAGCAATCAGATATAGCTTCTATGTTGGCAATTATGTAAAACATTTTCATATTAGTCATCCTGTATAAGGAGACTCAAATAAAAGAAAAAAAATGAAAGTGAAAAATAGCATGCTTCAGTCAATATTCAAACAATATCGGCTCTTTCTCTGGAGGTGGACAGTATGCTTTATCATTAGTCCTTTGAGACTGTGTTGCTGAGAACAGGTAAGTAAGTCATTCAGTTTTTCATCAAACAATATTGCTGTCACTGTGCACAACATTCTCTTGGTTCTGCTCACTTCACTGTACATCAGTTCATATAAGTCTTTCTAGGACTTTCTGAAATCATCCTGTTTGTCATTTCTTATAGCACATAACAATCATATACCACAGTGTTAAGGGCTAAAATTCTAGCTAAACTGTCTAAAATATTTAATGAGTGGTCGCCAATAAATTATAAGCTTTAGCAAGAGTTAGACTTTTAAGCGTTTATTAAGGAGAACAAGAATTTGGTGAAGAGAAAGAGAAAGGCCTACATTCATCTATCTATTAAAGGGAGAGCAACGTTTCTAGCTCCGCTCTCCACCAGAGTCCAAAGGAAAGAGAGCGAGACCGAGCGCCAGTCTCTTCCTTCCTCTTCCCACTAGCCCGCGTCACTTCCTGACGCCAAAGAAAAGACTCCTGGTCTTGCCCTCAAAGACCTTCGCTTCATGGGTGAAACTCTTCTACAATAAGTCTCCAGCAGGTGGCGTCATTCCAATCGTTACAACAGCTTGTTTAGCCATTCCCAAATTGATGAGCATCCCTCTGGTTTCCAATTCTCACCAAAAAAAAGCCGCTCTAAACAGTTTTGTACAAATAGGTCTTTCCCCCCTTTTGGGGGGATGTCTTTGGGATAAAAACGTAGCAATAGTATTGCTGGATCAAAGGTTATGCACAGTTATATAGCCATTTGGGCATAGTTTCAAATTGTTCCCCAGAATGGCTGGATCAGTTCACAACTCCACCAATAGTGCATTTGTGTCAACGTTTTCCAACATCCAACATTTCTTTTTTTTTGTCATATTAGATACTCTGCTAGGTCTGAGGTGGTACCTCAGAGTTGTTTTAATTTGCATTTCTCTTATCAGTAGTGATTTAGTTATGCTCCTTTTTAAACTCTTCACACAATTAGTAAAGTGCTCTCTGTACATAGGCATTCAGCAGATATTTGATAAATAAAGGAACAACCACTGACTATAATGTTTGGTAGATTACCTAGAGATGACTACAATTACCTTGGGCTGGTGTCCACTAAAGTCTTAGTTCAAGGCCTCATCATGGACTAGAGATGACCTCATGTTCCTATAGGCTCTGGTAGGGAAACACAAGTTCTAACAACCAGGCAAGAACTTGAGGGATGGGCAATGTCTCTTTTCTGAAGACAATGATTTAGAAAGGTTCATCAACTGACTGGCTTCAACAAGACCATGAATATTTCTGCCATACACCTTTCAAAAACCAACCCTTCTTGAAATGAGCATTGGTAAAAGTATCACCCACATTGATCAAATTACCAATCCCTGAAATGTTTTGGGCTTGTGATATAAATTAGCAAACCAACAAATAAAATCCCTCACCCATACTTCTGTCACTTCCCAGTTTAGCTGTATTGAGATAGAGTCATCATGGGGGTGGGGAGGAGTAGGGCGGGGGCGGGGCGGGGAAGCTGGAGAGAGAACTAACCTCCCTTCATGTACCATCTGTAGCTTGCTTTATAAAAGGCAAAGTGACTAGGTTTTTTACCTTCATAACTCACATGTTCAGGCTGCTGAGATAAATTTGGCATCTATACTCATGTTAATTTTCTTCACTTCCTGACCTACATTCCTGCCAAAAATACAGAGGCTTATATCAAAAGATTTTACAGCTCCCTCTGTATTCTGTATTAAAAAAAAAAAATCTGGAAGCAGCTGGTCTGTCCACTGAGCCAAAAGGATACATACAGACCAAACTGTGCAATACTGTTTATGCCAGAGAGGCAATGGATAGGAGATGCCTGTTTGTCTTCAGTTTTATAATTCACATACTAGGTAACCTTGGACAAGTCCTATTCTTTCTTTGTTTTTGTTTACCTAGCTATAAAATAATGATGCCACGCTAGGCAAAGGTCTTTTAGATCATAGAAATTAATTTCCTGTCCTCAATTCCTTATTCTGAAGATACACTTCTGTCTTCATATCTATTCCCCTCTCCTGCTCCCCAAATCTTTTTTTGTTTGTTTTTTGGTGGGGCAATGGGGGTTAAGTGACTTGTTCAGGGTCACACAACTAATAAGTGTCAAGTGTCTGAGGCTGGATTTGAACTCAGGTCCTCCTGAATCCAGGGCCAATGCTTTATCCACTGTGCCACCTAGCTGCCCCCTGCTCCCCAAATCTTAAAGGGGAGGAATGCACCTCCTTTCCTCTAAAACTAACTCTTCTTCCTAACCCTTAGATGTCACCCCTTTCTGACTCCTGAGGCCAGTCACACCTCCACCCATCTCCAGCTTCTTCAGTCTTTCATTCTGTATTAGTTCTTTTTAAATATATACAAGGATTCCCCGCCAGCCCCACTGAAAATATCTCCACTTGACCCTGCTGTCCTCTCTACTTAACATCTGTCCTTTCATTATTAAACTCTTCCAGGTAACCCTTGTCTACTGATTCTATGCTCTCCTTTCTCACTCTTGCTATCTGCTTAAATCACTGAAATTTGACTTTTAGCCCATCATCTGCCTAAGAGCCAACAATTCCCTGTAGCCATTAGTCATTAGTTCTCAGCTGCATTTGATGCTACTTATGACCTCCCTCTTTGAAATGCTCTCCTCCCTTGGCTTCCATGAAATTATCCAAGGATTGTTATGGTAGTATATTACAGACTATCCTAGCTAGATGAAGGATGTGGATAATACTTTTCTGATACAGACTAACACCAGGGTAAGATTTGGCATTAATGATGAATCTCAAATATCCAGACAACTAATGAAAATCTCATTTTTCTCAATATTGACAGAGAATCTGATAGATTTATTTGCTTCTATTATAACAATTTCATCCCTCAGAACACTGAGGAAACAGGGCAGATGGCAAATCTAGAGTGAATTCTAACCAAGAAAAAATTAGTTAGGTAAGAGTTAAAACATATGATCCCATAACCAAAGATACTAAAAATGCAATTCTAATAATACAATCCTGAAATAATCCCAATGAGGAAGAAATCCTCATTAAAATGAGGAAAAGGTATCTAATGAAACCAATCTGGCCAATAAAGAGAACCCTCAGATGAATTCAAATTTTAAAAAGATATGTAGAGGGGGTAGCTAGGTGGCACAGTGGATAAAGCACTGGCCTTGGATTCAGGAGGACCTGAGTTCAAATCTGACCTCAGACACTTGACACTTATTAGTTGTGTGACCCTGGGCAAGTCAATTAACCCTCATTGCCCTTCAAAAACAAAAAACAAACAAAAAGATATGTAGAGAAGCTGGAAAGGACACATACCCCAAAATCTGGAGTCACAGGAACACATGAAAGGGACAGATCCAACTACTTATGGCAGACAGTACAGTGTTAAAATATAGAAAGGAAGTAGCAGATCAACCCCCACTTTGTTTTAGTTTCTTTAGGAAAAAGAATTTTTAAAATAATAATAAACATTTTTAATTTAAAGCTTTGAGTTCCAAATTCTATCTCCCCTTCCCTTTCTCTTCCCTTCCCACTCCATGAGGCTGTAAGCAATCAGATATAAGTTATACATGTAAAACATTACCACATTAGTAATTTTGTAGAAGAAAACTTGAATAAAAGAAAAAATTGTGAAAAATAGAATGCTTCAGTCTGTGTTCAATCAATATCAGTTTTTTCTTTGGAGGTGGATAGTATGCTTCATCATTAGTCTTTTAGGACTGTCTTGGATTATTGTATTCCTAAGAATAGTTGTCTTTCACAGTTCTTCATCAAACAATATTGCTGTCACTGTGCACAATGTTATCCTAGTTCTGCTTACTTCACTAAACATCAGTTCATATAAGTCTTTCTTTCCAGGCCGTTCTGAAATCATCCTGTTTATCATTTCTTACAGTACAATAATATTACATCACAATCATATACCACAGCTTGTTTAGCCATTCCCCAATTGATGGGCATTCATTTGGTTTCCAATTCTTAGCTACCACAAAAAGAGCTGCTATAAATATTTTTGTGCAAACAGGTCTTTTTCCTCTTTTTTGGGATGTCTTTGGGATATAAACCTAGCAGTGGTATTGCTGGATCAAAGGGTATACACAGTTTTATAACCCTTTGGGTACAATTCCAAATTGCTCTCCATAATATTTGGATCAGTTCACAACTCCATCAACAGTGGATTAGCATTCCAGTTTTTCCACATCCCCTCCAACATCCAATATTTTCCTTTTTTGTTATATTTGCTACTCTGATGGGTGTGAGGTGATACCTCAGAGTTGTTTTAATTTGCATTTCTCTGATCAATAGTGATTTAGAGCATTTTTTCATATGACTATAGATAGATGATTTCATTGTCTTCAAACTTCTTGTTCATATTCTTTGACCATTTATCAATTGGGGAATGACGTATTAAAAGAATTATTTTCAAAGTAGAAAGAAAAGAACAGGGCTATAAGAGACATGCGGCCCAACCCCTATGAAAACTCTATAACAGATTAAACAGATAATTATGAGCACTTAGAAAAGTAGGTAGTGATAACAAAGGGGCAGGATGGGTTCACTAAAAACAAGTCATGAAAATTTAACCTCATTTCAATTTCTGAGAGAGATAGCATGATGTAATGAAAAAAAGTTTGAATCAGAAGGTCTGAGTTCAAATTCTGGTTCTATGGGCCCATTCATTGTACTTACTGTAAACTGGGAATAATACTTGCACTAACCTATCTTATGAAATGTTGTGATGAGAATGCTTTGTAAACCTAAAATATGTAGATGTGTTTTCTTCCTATTATTAAATTAATAGACTGATGAGCTTCTATAAACACAATCTATATGAATTTCATTAAAGCATCTGATAAAAAATTTCTTATAAGATCCTCATTGACAAGATGAAGAAGTATGAATCAGATATTAGTGCCATTAGGAAGCTTCACTGCTGTTTGAACAATTATACTCAAGGAGTACTAATTAAGAGAAAACCTCTAATCCCTAAGTGGTATGTTGTATAATAAATGCTTGGTCCCATCCTGTTTTAAAAATTTTTTTCAGTGACTTTTATGACATAACAAAATATACAGAAAACAAACTTATTAAATTTGTAGGTAATGTTAAATTGGAAGAAACAGCTAATATTCTGATTAACAAATTCAAGATTCATCAAGATCTAGAAAGACTGAAATTAAGGTCTAATGAGATTTAATAGCAATATATGTAAAATCCTGCACTCATGTAGCAAGAAAAAAAATCAAGGAAGGTGCAGATTTGATTCAGTTCACCTGCACAACTAAAAACTCATTATAAATGGAAAGTGTGATATGATTGCCAAAAACGTAACACATTCAGCCTGTATTAGTAGAATATCCTCTTTGCTTATCAAAACAACATCCTGTTGAGTTTCAAATGTACACTTCAAGAGAGGCACTGACAAATTATATTGAGTTGGGACAAGGTGAAAGGTTGGACCTTTAAGACACTTGCAAACCCTTAGATCTTTTTGATTTTAGGTCTCACCTCCTCCATGCAATTTTCCCCAACTAACCTCCAACTTGCACAGCTCTATCTTATTTGGATTCCTATTTACATTTTCCACCACACCTTTCACCATTAAAAATAAATAAATAAATAAACTGTCTTGTATCATTACCTAATTTTTTCATGAGTCTTGTCTTTCTAGTCAGAGTATAACTATTTGATGTCAATGAATATACTTGATATCTCTTGTATCTCTCCAGTGCAAAGGCAATATTCCATTTATAGCATAAATTGGAAAACCTGATGATGACTGAGCATATATATACTAAAGATACATTTTTTCCTTGTTTGCAAAGAATATTTTTCTCACATGAATTAAGAATTTTTCATTTCCCACACAATTTATGGATGTTGCCAGATACAATGAGCAATGCATTCTTGCCTTCTCACAAATAATGACCCTAAGGACATTAAAATCTAATATACTAACAGATTAAAACCAGGAAACATATTATCTGGCCTCAGATACTTACTAATTGTGTGACCCTGGGCAAGTCATTTAGCTCTGTTTCCTCAGTTTCCTCATCTGTAAAATGAGCTGGAGAAGGAAATGGCAAACCATTCCAGTATCTTTGCCAGGAAAACTCCAAATGGGGTCACAAATAGTTGAACATGACTAAAAAATGAGTGAACAACAAAGATGATTATGAGAACAATGGAGCTTTGGAAAACAATCATGTAAAGTTCTCATTCACTGGTAAGCTGCAAACAACCAGTTGGAAACAATTACTTAAGGTAACCTGGAGTCAAATTAAAAAACAAGTAATTGTTCTAAATGTAACCCCTATCAGTATAAACTATGACATACTCTTGTCAGTCACTCTTGTTATATCAAGTCATTACTTAAACTGTGTTTTTTTCTAAATACAAAACAGCAGGGTTTTATGGGGTTAGGGGAGCTATACTGGATGTGTTAAATGATCAGAAGCTAAAAAACATATCAGCAGAACATTAAAAGAACAAAAATATAAAAGTACTCCCCAACCTCAATGAGAAAGGCTCCCAGTCAGCACTGCCCTGGAACTCAATTTGGGTGCTCAGCTTTCCCCCAGCTGGTTCTAGTTATTTATCAAATTAACAATATGTCCTCTGAGTGATCTGACCATTTCTAAATAAACATGTATTTTTCTCAAGAGTCAGGTATATCAACATGAAGCAGGAACTGGGAAAATTTTAAGTGCAAGTTACACTCCTATTAATTCTATGCTTTCCACAATATTCTGAAACCAAGTTTGCAGAAGTCTTGAGCATTCCCAGCAAGCCAGCTGAAGGTCATCATGAAAGAAATGGCATTATACCTTGTCCTGACATCTATGACTGGCCTGTGATATTCTGTCACAGCGCTCCAGTAAATCTCGTGAAAGTAATGTTTTTATTCTGCCTAGGTTGCCTGTAAAAGTCAAAATGTACATCCCCACTCACTTGTAGGCAAAGATCCTAAAGTTAACACTGCTTCTTAGGAAAAAGAGAAGGAAAAAACAAAACAAAACAAGAAATTCCTGACCAACAGAGAGAGAACAAAGGAACACAACTCTAGCCAAGGAACATCATGTTACATAAGCCCAGAGACAGGTGTAGCATCCTAGCTTTCCATAAGTTAGTGGGCTGTCTTCTCTGTGTGTATTAGGATTTCAGACATCTTTGTGAAAGGTACTAGGATTATAAACAAGCTACATCAAAGTTGATAAATGATGGAAATAGTCAATGTTGGAGTGGCTATGGATAAAAGTCACTAAACTTAACTGTTCATGCATGTCCTTTGACCCAATAATTCTATTACTGGGCCAACATCCCAAGGAAGTAAAAGATTTACTAAAGAAAGGAACTATATGAAGCAAAATATTCATAGAAGCATTTTTTTGCATAGCAAAAGAGTGAGAACAAAGCAGACAATCATCAATTGGGAAATAACAAAACAAACTGCCACATGAAATGTTACTGTGCTATAGGAAATAATGAATGAAGAATTCATAGGAATATGGAAGAAATTCACATAAACTGATATAAGTGAAGTAAGCAAAACCAGAAGAACAATACACAAGATGAATATAATGTTGTGAACAAGAAAAATATTATAAGAAATCCAACCTACTAATTATAAAGACCAGTTTTTGGTCCTGGAAAACAAATGATGAAATGTGCCTCCCTCCTTCTGGTACAGAAGAGAGGGAAAGGAGAGGGACTAGGGGTGTGGAATTTTACACATCATATCAGGCTCATCAGTTACTTTTATTTAACTGTTCTTCTTTGGTTCAAGAAAGGCTCATTTGGAAGTGGGGCATATCCGGATATAACTGTGATATAAAAACAAAAAGCATGAGTAAAATGTATTACAAAATTTAAAAACCCAAAAGGTCACCTTTGATGTTTACTTGCCTGCTGCTCTTAAATTGTTTAAGTTACATTTTGGGCAAGTCCAACCATAATTATCTAACCAAGGATCTAAGAGTGTAACTTTACATATATTAGTGACTGAAAGATTAAGGTCCCATTAGTTGAGGAAAATGCCCTATGGATGACAATATTTAATGGATTTTGCTTTTGAAAATCCTGTCTTTGTTGTTTTAAAATTAATAATAATAACTAATATTTAACACCTAGCATGTATGAGACACTATGCTAAGAACTTTATGAAATGAGATATTTCTTTTCAAAAACCTTTCTATTTTTAATTATTTTAATTTGTTTTTACTGCATCTTCATGTCCAAATCCATCGGCAATAAGACAAGAGGAAGAAATCAAAAGAATGGAGATGAAGAGGAAATAAAACTATACTTATTTGCTGATGATATGATGCTATACTTGGAAAAATCCTAGGGGATCAGCAAAGACACTAATTGAGACAATTAATTGCTTCAATAAAGTTTCAGGCTACAAAATAAATCCTCAAAAAGCAACTGCATTTCTACATAATAATAACAAAACCCAAGAAGTAAAAATAGGAAGAAAAACCCTATTCCACATAACTACAAGGTGTTTAAAATTTCTGGGAAAGATCTACAAAAGCACATAAAAGACATATAGATTCAATACAAAGTGCTCATTAAAGAAATAAAGAACAACTTAAATAGCTAGAGGAGTATTCAGTGCTCTTGGCTAGGCAGTGCCAATAAAACAAAAATGACAATAGTATCAAGTTGATTTACATTTTTAATGCTGTAACAATCAAATTACCAAGGGGATACTTCATAGAACTTGGTAAAATTGGGGGTGGAACCAAGATGATGGAGGAAAGACATTAAACACACAGAGCTCCTGATACAATTACCCCCAAAACAGCAATAAAAGAACCCCTGGAATAGAAAACCCCACAAAAATATGGGCTGAGATTATTTTTCAGCCATAGACAGATTAAAGAGGGACATGCTGAACTACTGGTAAAGTCCAAACCCGTGATCATGCCAACAGAGACCCCAGGCACACACTGCACACACAACCCCCAAGCCTCCGAATCAGCTGCAACACCAGTGTCTTCTGGAATTGAGCTTGCAGTTGGGTACGAGGCCTAAATGGCTGGCAGAGGTGGGGGTGGGGGGGAGAAGTACAGGGGTGTCAGCAGGACCTAGGGAGGAATTCGGCTGTCACCCCCCAGCAGGGAACCAGGAAGAAATCCTGAGCTGTGAGCTGTGAGAGGCCCAGGTGGGAGAGGGGCACAGGCTTGTTGAAGCTAAAAACCACACCACAGAAAGCTTTGCTGGTTGGTTGTTTAGTAAGTAGGCTTGAGGTTATTTTCAGACCAGAGAACAGGCCAAGCAAGAGAAAAACCTGCCTTCCCTCAAACCAAAACACCTGGGACCCTCTGAAGCCAGGGACAGTAGTATAGCCTAGAAGCAGCCCCCCCCAGTTAAAAGTCAAGTAAAAGAGGGCAAGATGAGCAAGCAAAGAAAGTTTAGAACTATAGAAAGTTTCTTTAGCTACAAGGAAGATCAAGGTGCACCCTCAGAAGAAGATAACAACCTCAGGGCCCCTACATCCAAAGCTTCCAAGAAAAATAAGAATTGGTCTCAGGCCATGGAAGCTCTCAAAAGGGACTTTGAGGAAAAAGTAGGAGAGATAGAAGGAAGATTTAGAGAGAGGGGAGGAAAGAATGGAAAGAGAAATGAGAGCAATGCAGGTCATGAGAAAAAAGTCAACAGCTTGAAAAGTCAAATGGAAAAGGAGATAAAAAAGCTGTCTGAAGAAAATAATTGCCTAAGAATTAGGATTGAACAAATGGAAGCTAGTGACCTTATAAGAAATCAAGACACAGTAAAGCAAATTTACTTGAATGAAAAAATAGAGGGCAATGTGAAATATCTCCTTGGAAAAACAGCTGACCTGGAAAATAAATCCAGGAGAGATAATTTGAAAATCCTTGGACTACCTGAAAACCAGGACCAAAATGAAAGCCTAGACATTATCTTCCAAGAAATTGTAAGGGAAAATTGCCCTGATATTCTAGAAGCAGAAGGTAAAGTAGAAATTTAAAGAATCCACAGATCACCTCCTGAAAGAGATCCCAAAAGGAAAACCTCCAGGAATATTATAGCCAAATTCCAGAACTCCCAGGTCAAGGAGAAAATATTGCAAGCAGCTAGAAAAAAGGAATTCAAACACTGTGGAGCTCCAATAAGGATAAAACGAGATCTAGCAGCATCTACATTAAAGGCCCGGAGGGCATGGAATATGATATTCCAGAGGACAAAGGAACTGGGACTACAGCCAAGAATCACGTACCCAGAAAAACTGATTATAATCTTTCAGAGGAAAAAAATGGGATTTCAATGAAAAAGAGGACTTTCAGGCATTTGTGATGAAAAGACCTGAACTGAGTAGAAAATTTGACTTTCAAATACAAGACCCTGGAGAAGCATAAAAAAGTAAACAGGAAAAAGAAATCACAAGGAACATTAAAAGGTTAAACTGTTTGCATTCTTTTTTTGTGTGTGTGTGAGGCAATTGGGGTTAAGTGACTTGCCCAGGGTCACACAGCTAGTAAATGTTAAGTGTCTGAGGCCAGATTTGAACTCAGGTACTCCTAACTCCAGGGCCGGTGCTCTATCTACTTCGCCACCTAGCTGTCCAAACCGTTTGCATTCTTAAAGCAGAAGATAATACTTCTAACTCATAAGAACTTTCTCAGTAAGGAATACACAGAGGACACAGGTCTGAACTGAATATGAAGGGATGATATCTGTAAAGCATCCATTTTTTGTTTATCCTTGTTCTTTGTGGGGCAAATAGGGTGGGGTGTCTTATGTCTGGGGCTGGATTTAGGCTTTAGGCCTCCTGGGTCCAGGGCTGGTGCTTTGTCCACTGTGCCACCTAGCTAACCCATGATGACATCTTTAAAATGGGGGGAGAGGGGGCAGCTAGGTGTCACAGTGGATAAAGCACCGGCTATGGATTCAGGAGGACCTGAGTTCAAATCCGGGCTCAGACACTTGACACTTACTAGCTGTGTGACCCTGGGCAAGTCACTTAACTCCCATTGCCCCACCAAAAAACAACCACCACCACCACCACCACCAAAAAAAAAAATCAAAACATAAATAAAATAGCAGTGAGGGGTAGGAGGAACAGACTGGGGGAGGGGGAAGGGGAGAGATGGGCTGGGGAGAGGTAGCTCACATGAAGGAAAGAAGAAAAAAGCTTATGGAGGGGAGGGGAAGGGGGGAAGGAACAGGGCAGTGAGTGAACCTTACTATCATCAGAATTGGCTCAAAGAGGAAATAATATACATACTCAAGCAGGTATGGTAATATATTTTTGCCCTATGGAAAAGTGGGTGGGGAAAGAGATGGGGGGGGGGGGAGAAGAGAAGGAGGGAAGGGAAGTTTGGGGGAGGGAGCTGTAAAAAGCAAAACACTTTCGATTACTCCCAATTGGGAGGAGTAATCTATTTAACCCTACAGAAAAGTAGGAGGGGAAGAGGATAAGGAGGGAAGGGAGAATGAAGGGAGGGTCAAGCAGGGGAGGGGGCAGTCAGTAGCAAAACACTTTTGAGGAGGAATAGGGCAAAATAAGATAGAACATAGAGTAAATATCATTGGAAGGGAATAGGATGGAGGGAAATAGTTATAATGATTGACTATAATGGCAAAACATATGATACCTACTGTTTTATTGAGTAATCTCATTTGTTGTTTCAAATGAGACAAAGGGGGGAATGTGGTAAAAAACGGAAGTTTTAGCTGAATCATTTGAGAGTTGAGCACATGCTACTGAAGCAGCTTTTGAAGGACCTCCCTTTTGGGGTGGAGTCCTCGATGAACTTCTACCACTCCAGATTAAAACTGAGGGTGGAACAGAAGTTCTTGCTCTCTGGCTTCTCAGCTTAGCTGTGGTGGCGCATGTGTTTGGTGTTTGGTTGCTGGTTCTCGGTCTGGCAGGCAGCTTGGAATTCGGTGAGTTTTATAAAGGAATATAGACTAAGCTTAGATCTAAGATTATTCATTTGTATTTCTACTTTCCTATTTCCCTAATTGGTATCACCTTTTGTTGTCTAATTAATTCCCAAGCAATAAAAACGAATCCCTCACTGACTAAAGCTCAGAGGCTTCTTTTTCTTAGTGGTCTGGGATATATATATATATATATATATATATATATATATATATATATATATATATATATATATATATATGAAAATTTAAAAGGGGGAGTTTAATGCTCGTATATCCAATTTTAAATCTCACACTACTCTGCTGGGCTATTGTGAAGAAAATTCTTTATCAAGTTTAAAGTACTATATAAAAGTTATGATGGAGGGCAGCTAGGTGGCACAGTGGATAGAGCACCGGCCCTGGAGTCAGGAGTACCTGAGTTCAAATCCAGCCTCAGACACTTAACACTTACTAGCTGTGTGACCCTGGGCAAGTCACTTAACCCCAAATGCCTTGCTAAAAAAAAAAAATTATGATGAACAGGATGCTATTAGAAAAACCTGTAAAGACACACATGAACTGAGGCAGAGAGAAATGTACTGTATACAAAATAACAGCAATAGTGTAAGATGATCTGCTGAGAAGCATGTAGTTATTTTCAGCAAGGCAATGATCCAATAACTCTGAAGGACTTATGAAAATTGCAGTCCATCTACAGAAAAAGAACTGATGGTATCTGAAAACAGACTGAAACACATTTTTCTTTTTGGATAACTCCTTAACCTGAAGTCTTGTTTTTATCTATTTTCTCTCACAACCTAGCTAATGTAGAGATGTTTTCCATGACTACTCATGTATAACTTACATTGAATTGCTTGAGTTCTTGGGGTGGGGGTGGGAAGGGAGGGAAGCAGAGAAGTTGGAACACAAAGTTTTAAAAAATTGATATCAAAATTTGCTTTTATGTGTAATTTGGAAAATAAAATTCTAAACAAAAAAACAAAAAAGAACTTGGTAAAATAACAACCAAATTTATTTGGAAAAATAAATGATTTAGAATATCAAAGGAAATTATGAAAAGAAATAAGTATTAAGGGGGAAAAGTACTTCCAAAACTGTTGGGAAAACTAGAAAGTAGTCTAGCAGAAATTAGGCTTAGATCAACACCTTACACTATATTCCACAATACATTCTTTTTTTGGGGGGGGTGAGGCAATTGGGGTTAAGTGACTTGCCTAGGGTCACACAGCTAGTAAGTGTCTGAGGCCGCATTTGAACTCAGGTCCTCCTGAATCCAGGGCCGGTGTTTTATCCACTGCACCACCTAGCTGACTCCCACAATACAGTCTTAATGGATATGTGACCTTAATATTAAAAATCATGTTATTAAAAAATTAGAAGAAAAGCAGCTCACATACCTCTCACAACTATGAGTAGGAGATGTATTAACCAAACATGAGATAGAGGCAATTACAAAAGATAAAATAAATGGTCAAAGGATATGAACAGTTTTCAAAGGAATTGCAAAGTATTCACAACCACATAAAAGAACGTTTCAAATCACTAATAAGAGAAATGCAAATCAAAGCAACCCTGAGATTCTACTTTAAACTCTAGAAATTGGCAAAGATGGCATAAAATAGCAATGGTCAATGTTGATAGGGTTGTTGGAAGATTGGCACACTAATAGATTGTTGGTGGAGCTATGAAATGGCACAACCCTTTTGGAAAGCAGTTTGGAATTATACAAAGAAAGTGACAAAAATATCCACACCCTTTGAAATTGAGAACCCTTGGGGCAGCTAGGTGGCTCAGTGGATAGAGCACTGGCCCTGGAGTCAGGAGTACCTGAGTTCAAATCCAGCCTCAGACACTTAACATTTACTAGCTGTGTGACCCTGGGCAAGTCACTTAACCCCAATTGCCTCACTAAAAAAAAAAAAATTAAAAAAAAAAGAAATTGAGAACCCTTACTAGGCTTATGCCCCAGAAGAGACATCAATAAGAAAATCCCCATATACACCAAAATATTTATAGTACCACTTTTTATGATAGCAAAGAATTAGAAACAATAGATGCCCATTGACTGGGGAATGGCTAAACAACCTGTACTACATAAATGTAATGGAATATTACTGTTCTGTAAGAAATTATATGTGTGACGAATACATAGAAACATGGAAAGATCTACATGAATTCACACAAAAGCAAAGTCAAGAACACAATAACCACAACAATGTAAATGGAACAGCCATACACAAAAAAATCAAAAGTAAATATAACAATGTTATATAAAAGTGTTAAATATTGCACACCTTTTGAAACTTTTTCAAAGTATCTATCAGCTGGGTTGATTTTTTCCTCGGCTTTAAAAAATACTATTTGTTATATGGAATGGATCTCTGGGAGGAGGGGGGATACTAGAAATAACTGTGATGATGTAAAAACTTATTTAAAAAATAAAATAAACAATCCAGCTTCACTGGTTTTTGCTTTGGGAACTCACTAGTGATTCCAGAAATTAATGAGACGATGCAGTTTCTTTATTAATACAATTAATTTATCAATCATTTACAACCTTTCCAGAAATGAAGGTAGGATTACTAATCACATCTGTATGATATTCTTGAACAAAACAGGACTATTGTATATAAACATACAGCTGCATATGCTACTTCTGTTAAGGCCCCTATCACCTCTCACCTTGATTGTTCCCAAAGTCTCCTAACTGATCTGCCTGCTTCAAGTTTCTCCACTAATCCATCCTCTACACTGGAGACAAAATGATTCTCCAAAAGCACAAGTCTGGCCAAGGTACTCCCTACTCAATAAACTCCAATAGTTCCCTATCGCTGTAGGACAAAATATAAACCAAACTCTATCTAAGTTTTTTAGGTCCTTCACAAACTTAGCCCTAGGCTGTCTTTTCATTCTTTCATTCATTATTCCCCTACAGTATTCAGCAATCTGTCCAACCGCTCTCTGTTTTTCACCTGTAACATTCTACCCCTCCCATCTGTGTCTTTGCATTGGCTGTTGTCCTCCATGCATTCAATGCATTCCCTCCTGACCTCTGCCTCAGAGTCCATTCTCCTTCTAAAATGCAGCTCATGAACCAGCTTCAACATGAAGCATTTCCTGATCTCTCCAAACTATGAGTGTCCTCCCTCCCTTGCATTTGTTACACACACACACACACACACACACACACACACATCCTTCTCCAGCAAGCTCCCTGAGAGTACACATTCATTTTGTTTGTATTTGTATCCTCAGAGCCTAGAACAGTGCCTGGAACATAGTATATGCTTAATCCTTGCTGACTAATGATAACTCATGCATATAATTTCCTTCACAAGAATTCTATAAGGTTGGTGGGATAAGTACTATTATTATTTTACAGTTAAGAAAACTGAGGCTCAAGGAGAGATGTAACTTACTCAAGATCACACAACTCTGACTCTAAGAGTACAATGCTTATCCTATTATACTATGTAGCTTATGGGAAAAGAAATTATTCACATGTGATCAAACCAAGAGGTACAGGCTGGAGGTATTCATGCCAAAGTTATGCTGGTATCTTTGAGGTCTAAAAAACCTGGAGGAATTACAAATATCAAAGTAAGTCAAAGTCTAGAAAGGTACTTGTGTGGTATACTGAATGGGAGGATATTTTCATTTTAAAAGAAAAACAAAGTAAAAGGGAAGAAGAAAATAAACTAATAAAGCATTTAGGAGGTGTCTACCACTGTGCTATGCAATGGAAATGTAACATAAACCCCAGACAGCCTCTGCCCTCCAAGAATTTACATCCTATGGTAGGGAAGAAAGGCAGATACAACATTCTGGACGCTCTGTAAGCATCAACTGAGGAAAGTCTGATAATACGCTGTGATATAAGAATGGAATAGAATACTGCTGTGCTCAAGAAATGAGGAAATAGATGATTTAAAAAAGACATTCAAAGACATATGAACTGATGCAGAGTGAAGTGAATAATTTATGCTATACAATCAATATAATCAAAGCTAACAATTGTGAAAACTGATGAATGAAATAAGCAAAAGAGAACAATTTATACAATAACAACACTGTAAAAACAACAACTTTGAAAGCTGTAAGAACTATTATCGCTACAACAAGGATTTAAGATTCCAAAGAACCAATGATGAAAACTGTTATCCATGAGAGACAATGGGTTTAGGATGAAGAATTAGGCATCATATATTTTCTGTATAGTTACTGAAGCAATTTGCTTTGCTATAACTATGCATATTTCATAAGAAATGTTTTATTTTCCTGTAATAGTGTGGAAGGGACTTTAGAGAATCAGTTCTGTACCTCCAAACTTCCTGCTATATAGTACTACATACACGTCTCAGAGACATCTCAAACCCAACATGTCTGAAACTGAACTATTATCTTTTGCCCTAAACCTAACCCTCTTCCATTGCAGGGCATCACCATTCTTCCCATCACTAAAGTTTCCAATCTAGGAGTCATCCTCTATTTTTACCTCTCCCTCACTTCCCCAAATCGAATTAGCTGCCAAGCCTTGTCAGTTTTACTTCCACGATATCTCTAACTTTGTACCCTTCTCTCTATTCACAGAGCTACCACCCTAGTTCAGGTCCCTATCACCTCTCACCTAGACTATGATAGCAGTATCATATTGGCTCTTTATGATTCTCTTTTTTGTTCACAACCATTCTTTTAATATATTCTAAGACTATGCCAGTAATCAACATCAAAATCACTGGCTTAGAGTTTGCAGAATGGAAGATGACTGAGCAGCTTATCAATTGCTGCTTATCAATTCTATCAGGACCCTGAGCCTAGTAACTTGAACTGAAAAGGTAGCATGGTGTTTTCTCTATTCCCTTATCTCATATTTTAATCTCTTCCCTTTTTGGGGGGGGTGGGTGGTTGGATCTCGTTAATATGAATGTATAGATCACCTGGATTTGATGGAGGTACCTTATTAACCCAAAGCAAATTTTATGAAATCCTGGGTTAATAGGAGCAAAATGTCCTTCAATTGAACTCCAAACTGAACCCAGATAGCTAGCAGATAAAAGGCCCTACCTGGTGACTTCTTTCCTCAGGATAGTAAGTCCCTATCTTATGGGGACATCTGGGCATCCTCATCCTTGCCAAACTCCTTTTTGGAATCCTGTAATTTTATCATGGTGCTTCTATATTTCCTCCATACTTGTTATAACGGAAATTGTTAAAACTGCTTTGCATTACATCCATTCTTGTTATATTATTTGCTTTTGGGTTGATTTGTATTATGCTAATGTAACTGACAACACCTTGTAACCAGTGAATAAAAAAAACACCTTATATACCCTCAGAAAGGAGGAGTCTCCGAGCTCCCTTCTTAGGAGGGGGTCTCGACATGATCAAGTTTCTTTCTTCTTGGGACAAAAAAACCTGGCATTATGTTTTTTTTCCTGTCTGTTTCTGATCTGGGTTTTAGACATGTTCTCTGATCTGTTTTTTTGGTAGGAGGCCAGGTATGGAAACAAACTATAGGAGACGTTAAGAATTAATTTATCTAATCTGTTTATTAATTTTTTTGTAAAAGAGAGGCAAATAAAAACTATATTTAATTTTCAACAATCTGTAATTTCATTGGTGTGGGGAACCCTCTCTATCATCAACAACTGCTCAGCAATTTAGCTATTTGGGGAACTGATAAGTTAGGTAACTTACCAAGAATCATATAGCCAGAATATCAGGGTAAGGACTTGAATTCTTTGAGAATGCACAAAAATATCAAGTGTACATTTGATGAAAATGAAAAGGGAACAGCATAACAATATACAATAAGTCATAAAACTGATCAGAGATTTTGAGCCGCTGCTATGATTTTATACTAGAAATGTCACAAAAAAGGAAAAAATAAACTAGAAATATAAACACATTCATAGCAAGCTTATTTTTTACAGCAAAAAACTGGAAGCAACATGTTTATCCAATAATTAGAGAATGGTTAAATTGTGGCATGTTAATTTAATGAAAGTAATCAAGGGAGTCCCCTGGATCTGTTAGATTAGGATCCTTGGAAGCTATCTCATCCAGCATGCATGAGGACAGTCCTATGCCGTGGCCCTTTCAAGTTTGCCCCTTGTTCAAATACAGATGCACTTTTCAAAACTCTTCTCTAACAAGCAGTTTTTCACACATGTTAAGCTCATACAATATTCTTTGATAAATGCAAACACATGTGAGAAAATAATAATGATAATGGGGGGTGGGGGGATGAGGGTTAAGTGACTTGCCCAGGGTCATACAGCTAGTAAGTGTCAAGTGTCTGAGGCCAGATTTGAACTCAGGTCCTCCTGAATCCAGGGCCAGTGCTTTATCCATTGCACCACCTAGCTGCCCCCAAAATTAATTATTAATAATGGAGTTCTTGGGGAGACCCAGAGATCAGTTTCAGTCCTTTCTCCCCCTCCCTCCCACTCCAGGAAGTCCAGTTCAGGAGGAACTTCAGCATTTCTTATTTGGGACAAACCCATGGAAATAAAAGAAAAGGAGATACTCTTTTTGTCTAGCTCAATGAAGGATTGATAAGATCAAACCACACCTAGATACTGAACTTTAACCTTAGTTCTTCAACTAGGGTCTTTGACATTCTTTCCCAGAAGTCATCAGTAGAGTTCATTTAACTCAGACCACCCTCAAGTCATGTCAACCAATGGAATTGAATAACACTAACCTCTGAGCAAAGTATAATGACCTAGGGGGCAGCTAGGTGGCTCAGCGGATACGGCCCTGGATTGAGGAGGACCTGAGTTCAAATCCGATCTCAGAGACTTGACACCTACTAGCTGTGTGACCCTGGGCAAGTCACTTAACCTTCATTGCCTTGCAAAAAAAAAAAAATAATAATGACTTGCCTCTATCAAAAGAGGATAAAACCCTTGGCCAAGTCAGGGCCTCTCTCTCTGTGCTTGCTCTTCCTCTTGGGACAGTGTAGGTTTTGTAGGTCTTTTGAACTCTCCTTGAGACCATCTGCTGTCTCTGAGAGACAGCATGGGTCTGGGGTTTTTCTCCTGCTTGTGCTAACTGCCACGTGGTCAAATTTTACTGGTATAAATATTAATTAATAATAAATGCTGGGGGCGGCTAGGTGGCGCAGTGGATAAAGCACCGGCCCTGGATTGAGGAGTTCCTGAGTTCAAATCCGGCCTCAGACACTTGACACTTACTGGCTATGTGACCCTGGGCAAGTCACTTAACCCCCATTGCCCTGAAAAAATTAATAAAATAAAATAAAATAATAAATGCTTACTGCCAAAACTGGTATAATAGCTATTAATATATAAAATATAGTTTTAGCCTAAATTAAAAAACACACACAGATGTAACTGTTTTATGACATCATTAACAACAACCAAGGAATAAAAGAAAGGTATGAAAGGTGCAAATGCAGAAGGAATTCCCTATAGTTGCTTAAGTCCTCCAGATTTTATTGGCAAATAATAACTGGGACCACTGCATCAATTCCAGAATATTTACTTACAAGAGCTTCCTTAGTTAAACCCATGATCATTAATCAATGAGACTGGCCTAACATTCCATACAAGAAAAAGATAAAAAATGTCTACTATCCAACCTATGTTGACATGCAATTAGATATCCGATCCACTGAGGGCATATAATGGTAAAGGCAATGCAAATAGAAAATGAGTAGGAAACAGAAGTGAATAGAAGGAAGAAAGAAGGCTGGGTCACATTTGGGGAATGTTTGCAATACTTTAAACAATTTCAAAGTACTCTCCAGAACAAAAAAAAGTTATTTTCTGAAAATTTTATTGATACCTTTTGTTTTTCACACCATTATCATTTCCCAACATCCCCTCCCACATCCTGGATTGAACATTTTTGTAACAAAGAAAAAGTTAAGCAAGACCAACCTACAAAATAGTCCCATTTGATAGGAAATAAAACAGTTTACACCTGGAGTCTCTAAGCTCTACTGAGAACAGCAAAGTATTTCACCATATGTTCTTTGGACCTAAAATGAAGACTCGTTTTAAACACAAATATTCTTCACTGAATACTTGCCTGATGTGAATATTGGAACACCTTCATCTCTGGAGAATTAAAATAGTGGGTGACCAAAAAGGTAACAGAGAGAGACATATGGTTGGCATGAGTTAGTTACAGATTTTTCTTCCAGCTCACTTATGCTCAACAATTGGCATTAAGAAGACTGTCTGTGGGGGGCAGCTAGGTGGCACCGGCCCTGGATTCAGGAGGACCTGAGTTCAATCTGGCCTCAGACACTTGACACTTACTAGCTGTGTGACCCTAGGCAAGTCACTTAACCCCCATTGCTGAAGAAGAAGGAGAAGAAGAAGACGACGACGACGACAGAGAAGAAGACAGAGAAGATGAAGACTTCCTCATCTGTAAAAAAATGTGGCCTTGGACCAGATAAACTCTAAGATTCTTTCCAATTCTAAATCACTTTTTTTTTCTTTGACACCATGATTTTTCTTTCTCAGATCCTGACATCTAATCAACTTCAGATTCCCAAGACCTAATGCAACACTATGGCAACACTTTTTTTGCTACCTTATCTTGGGTTAAGTGTTTTCCTTGGTTAATCAATTAATTGATAAGCATTTATTACTATGTGCCATACACTGCAGTAGGTGCTGGAAATACATAGACAAAGAATGAACTATTTCCATATTATAAAAAATAACTTCAAAAGGTCTAATTAGCAGCTTTGAAGGTGAAATATTTATATAAGCAATTCATTCACCACAAAGAATCTCTTCAAAACTATTCTTGATAATCTTCTTCAGTAGAACAGAAGCCCCTTGAGGGCAAAGACTATTCCAGTTTAGTCTTAGAATCTTAACACCTGTGGCTATGCAAGGTAGGCTAAAGTTTATTTAACTGAAATGAATATTCTTCTTCAGGTACTAAGCAATCTACCTATACTTGTCAAAGCTAGCTTATCTAAAATTTATTTAAAAATTATATTGTCACCTACGGCACCTTTGTATTCAATCTCCATAAGGAAACATGAGATTAAATGCTAATTATATCATGTATTCATTTTTTGGTCTGACTTTTAAGTTTATCTCTATTTTATTAAATAGAAATTATATTTTTAAGAATTTATACTGCAACAAAAATGTAAACACATTTTTTAAATCTAAAGGAAAATAGCATTTCTAGAATCCCAAGACTTTTTTTCCAGAATATATCATTTGAAAGCTGGGATAGAGATCCTAGTAATTACCTAATTCGATCCCTCATTTAGCAAATGAGCAAAGCGGGGCCTAGCATAGTAAAGTGATTCTCCCCAGGTTAAATAACCAGAACTGGAATGCAGGTCTCTTAATGCACTCTCCAGTCCTTTTTATAGATGGATACACTATGAATATTTGGCAGCAAATTTACCTTTATATTTATGTTTTGTTTAAGGTGAGTTAAAAACGACAACACATCCCCTGAAAATACCTGATAGAACACACAAGAAGCATGATAAGCAATGAGATGGTGCTGATATGGAATATTTTTAAAATGTTATGGATAGTAAATTAAATAAAGATTATTCAATTATCCCTCCAAAAATTACAATTGTTACAAAAAATTAAAACGGACATTTTATTTATCGGCAAAAAAGGACTTACAACAAATGGTGAAATGTTTTGTAGTATTTTTTATGGCAATGGTGATACAGGAAGACATATGTTCATTTTTCATCCTTCCTAGATTTCTTTTGCCTCCCTCAATTACAAAGTGTACATTGATGCCCCCCCATTCTCAATTCCAAATTCTTACTTATTGTAATCGATATTAAAAGATATTATCTTAATTCCATATATTTAATATTCACTATTCTTAACACAACTGTGAACTAAAAATGTTAAAAGCCAATCTCCTTTAGAAAAAACAACAACTGAATTTTGGCACTGGTCCATATAGTTAATCAAAGAATCTTCACTTTTATCCCCTACTTAAATGCCTTTCATGGACTGGGAAAAAGCATCCAAGGCAAAGCCGCCAAAAATCCAACCTTGTTATTTGAAGAACAGCTGTTGTTCATAGTCTCTGTGACAGCTAATTGAGAAAGGGACCAAGGGAAGAACAAAACCAGCAAAATCAACAAAATAAGCAATATGCCAAGGACTGGCAGAGACCCTTTCAAATGGCATGCAAAAGAGGAATGACTACTGTCCTCTTCTTACATAGTTCACTGACTTAATAGCCCAGTGCTTCAAACATTAAATTCCCATTTTTTTGAAAATATAACAACTAAAATCGAAAATTCTCTAATTTTTAATGCTTAGATAAGGAGAATGTGAGTTCGAGAAGAACATCTTATCACCTTTGATCTTGTTCAATACATCTTGGATCAACAATAAATGACCCTCATGATAAGGATAGCTTTATCGCCCTCCTCACCTCATAGAATTAACAATTTTCAGAGCTGAAAGCCCTCAATTTAAATGTGAGAAAACAGAGACCCAAAGAACTTAAGTAATTTGCCAATGTCATGCTGCCAGTTAGTGACAAAACTGATCTCCCACTTTCAAGTTTCTTCACAAAACCACCAAAGCTATTTTCCAAAAATGCAGGTCTGACCATGTTACCCCCTACCCAATAAACTCTACTCTACTTCTAGGATCAAATATAAACTCCTCTAACTGGCATTTATTCTTGACAACCTTGCTTCTTCCTATCTTTCATATATGGTTCATATATATTATTCCCCTCCATGTATGCTATAATCCAACCATAGTGGCATACCTGCTGGTTCTCGCACTAAAATATTTGTTCCCCATCTTCTTGTCTTTGCACTGTCCTATAAAAACAGGTCTATTGAAAGAAAATGCATAAGGAAATTGCTGCAGGAGACATCTGCCTATTAAGTTCTAGTCTTACTGTAATCATGGGCCAAACACACTTTGCTCCAACTCAACATATACCAAATAGGACTGGTTATCCAAAATCCAGAACTCATTCTATTTCCCTCTAAAATCCTCCTCCATTTTTCAGTTTCCTTACTACTTATCAAGGGCGCTACCATGACCACCTCAGTGTTGCCTTCAACTCTCATTCTCACCCCACATTTGCCAGATCTTGTGAAGATAAAAATGACAAGATCTCTTGAATACTCCTCTTTATCTCAAATTATAGAGCCATCTCTGATGCCCTGGGGCAGGTCCTTAATCACCTCACATCTGTACTGTGATGGTTAGTCTCCCTGCCTCAAGTTTCTCCCCATAGCTATCAGTGATCTTAAAACACAAGTCTGAACAAAACAAAACAAAAAAACCAAGTCTGACCAAGTCATCCCCTTATTCAATAAACTCCAGTGGCTTAAACCTCCAAGATCAAATATAAAATACTTTTTGGCTTTTAAAATTCTTCACAACCTGGCCCTTTCTTACTTTTCCAGTTTTCTTACATATTTATTCCTCTCTACCTACTCTAAGAGCTTAAAGCATTGGCCTCTTACTGTTCCTTAAAGAGGACACTGTCTCCCAACTGCTTTTTTCACTGGCTCTACTC
This sequence comes from Dromiciops gliroides, assembly GCF_019393635.1. Classification (NCBI taxonomy): domain Eukaryota; kingdom Metazoa; phylum Chordata; class Mammalia; order Microbiotheria; family Microbiotheriidae; genus Dromiciops; species Dromiciops gliroides. Next base: position 680,224,230 of record NC_057861.1, on the reverse strand, counting down.
CATGCCCGGAATGCTCTTCATCCTCACCTCTGCTTCCTGGTTCCCTTGGCTTTCAAGACTCAGCTCAAATTTCACCTTCTGCAGGAAGTCCTTCCAATTCTCTCTCTCACCCCTTCCCTCTGATATTAAGAATCCCACCATAAAAAGATATTGTGGTGGCAGGGAAACTCAAGAACAAACCCAGAAGAGAATGATTCCAAATTGTCTGGAAGCAAAGCCTCAGAGAAAAACACAGCTGGGACACAAATTCAACTAGAATTCCTAAAAGAGATGAAGTGAGAGGTTTTAAAATTTTATTTAACATAATTTTTAATATTTTGAATTCCAAATTCTCTTCTCTCTCCCACCTGTCCCCCACTGATTGAAAAGGCAAGAAATGTGATATAAGTTAAACATATGAAACCACATAAAATATATTAACCATGTTGCCACACACACACACACAAAAAAACCAAGAATAAAGAAAGTGGAAAAAAATTATGCTTCAATATGCACTCAGACTCCATCAGTTCTTTCTCTGGAGGTGGATAGCATTTTTCATCATAGGACATCAAGGACTCTTCAGGACTGTCTTGGATCAAGGGGCATTAGAATTGGGGGAATCATAGAAGTTATTCCTGACTCCTAGGTTCTTTAATATATGAATAACCCGATCTAATGACATACTTCATAACTTAATTTCTTAGAACCAATGTGGATACACAGTGAGTTAGGAAAGGGGAAAATTGTCAGAAGTTTATTTCCAGGTGCTTTTCACGATTGACTCACCATCATCAGTCATCACCTGCTGCCAACTACCAGAAGATAATATTTTAAAGGAGTCAAAGCTCAAAATATTTTTTATAGAGCATAGAGGATACTGAGATATTTGTGAGCCACAGGGCTCTTATCACCTTGCTGTATGGCTATCCCGTAAGACCTCAGAGAAAACCACCTATCTTTTCCATTTGAAATTCTGAGGGAGAAGAGCTAGGTGATGAGGGCGGACAAAGGAGGATGCAAATGAACTTGGAGGGTTTTTTGTTTTGTTTTCCTTTTGTTTTTCCTGGAGGGCTTCTCAAAGACTGAGGTTGGCAGAGGTTACTGTCTGTACTAGGTGCAGTTAGAATATTGGCAAAGGTCTGCTAATTACTGATTGTTCAAACCCCCTATGCTAGAAAATAAGGTGAGGAAGTGTCTCATGAGAAGAGATCTTGGGTAGTCTTTAAAATTGGAGGCACTTGAGTCCAAGGCTGCTGAACAGATTTGGCATTGTAGTTCATTGCTATACAAGCGAATATCTAGGAAATGCTCCAGGTAAAGGAAGCATGGAGAATAAAGGAAGAATTCTGTGGACCAGCAGATATTTTGCCAGATTTCTGTTTCTGCCACAGGTAAAGTAACTGTGAGCTCCTTGACAACAGTGGCTGTTTTTAGTTTTTCTTTGTATCCCCAGTGCTTCACATAGTAGGTGAGTCATAAATGTTTGTTGACTGATTGACAAATTAGAAGAATAGGTCAAAGAGCTAGGAGAAAATGTCTCCCTTCCCTTTAACTCTCCCAGGATGTTAGGTACTCCCTGGGTGAATGGAAATAAGAGGAAAACCAAGAATAAAAAGTCTAAAGAAGACAGAGAAGAATAAAAAGCAGAGGCATAGAAGGCAACAGGTTTAGGAGTTAGAGAAAAATGTATAGAAAGGAAGGAAAAGGCTCTCTAGGCAGCTGTGACTAAAATAGTACCATATTGCCCTGGGAGGATAGATCTGAAATTTACCATGCCTTAGACACAGACTTATTGTCATCCCAATCCCTACCTCTGCTTCTCTGCTTCTCATCAACAACCTACCTCTCCCTTTGACCACTAGAACCAAAGACCTTTTCCTTTCCCTTTCCATTCCCCTTTCAATAGTGAACTTGGCCTGAAACTTTTCTTTTAAAAAATGTGGTTATTGGTGAGGAGCTCCCTCTTCTCTCCTGTTCAACCCTTCAAATGCTTTTAACATTATTTCCCATTATTCTTTTTCTCCATTCTGAAGAATAGTTCATTCCCCTCCCCACCTCGCCCAAGTCCACACTTACTACTTCATACGGTTGTTGTAAGGATCAAAATGAGATTTATAAAGTGTTTAGTACAGTGCCTGGCATATATTAAGTGCTTAAAAATTATTTTTCTCCTACCCTTCCTCATATATCACCTTAGATAAATATGTTCCTTTTATACAACAAATTGCTGGACTTTAAAAAAATGTTCCTCCGATCAGTCTTTTTTTTTTTTTTAGGGGGTGCAGGGCTGGGGGCTGGGGTGAGGGGGAAGTGGAATGGGAGAATCAATCAATGCATTCACCTGGAGTGTTAGATATTTGTACCTTCTACAAAACTGATAACTAGGTTACTTCTTCCTCCTTTACATGAGCACTTTCTAATATTTATTTTGCATACACTCATCTGATCAGGATCTCTTTCCATAACCCATCAAAGAGTATGGTACTAAATCCTTCTTATTCTAAACCCTCATACCTATTCTCTTAGTTTTAGTGGATAGAGAACTAAACTATGAGTCAGAAATCTTACTTCAGATATGTACCAGCTGTGAACCTGGGAACTTCACAGCTACCCTATACCTCAATTCTCAGAGATCACTTCTAGCTCTAAATCTATGATTTTATAATTTAAAGTGTTCCTTTCAGGGGCAGCTAGGTGGCACAATGGATAAAGCACCAGCCCTGGATTCAGGAGGTCTTGAGTTCAAATCTGATCGTATAGACAGACACTTGCTATCTGTGTGACCCCCCATTGCACTGCAAAATAAAATAAAGTGTTCCTTTCCTTTCTAGGGTAATCCAGGATCTAATCTACCCATGTGCTTTGTGCTTTCATGCTCCTCCTGCTCTCTGTGGTCCTTACATCAGTTTCTTAACTGTATAAGTCCTTAACTCTACAAGCTTTGTTCTCATGAATAACTAATTCAGTTTGTGTTAATAAAGAGCTCACTCTCTTTATCCATCTTCCCTTTTTTTGTTTAAAAGAAAGATTCCCCCCTCTGAAAAATAATCTCTGTAATAATAATTACAATTCATAAAAGAGGATATTGGGTATAGTGGAGAATATTATGTAACTTCTGTCAGGAGCCCAATCCTACTCCTATTCTTCCTCCCTCTCTCTCTCAAAAAAAAAAAAAAAAAAAGGTAAATCTAAACCTTTGAACCTCTCCTTTGCATTTATCATGTTTTCTCTTGTATCGCATTTACTTATATGTTCTCCCCAGAACTTTTGTGAGTAATACTGTATGCCACTGTAGGTGTACATATGCACGTGTATGTGCAGTATGCATGTGTATGCATATTTGTACACATGTATGTGTATATGTATACACATATATGCATATACATGTATGTATCCCAAACATGTCATTCAATTGCACTTAGTAGTTGGTTCAGTTCAATGACTGTATTTTTATGGGGCAGCTAGGTGGTGCAGTGGATAAAGCATTGGCCCTGCATTCTGGAGGACCTGAGTTCAAATCTGGCCTCAGACACTTGATACTTACTAGCTGTGTAACCCTAGGCAAGTCACTTAACCCCCACTGCCCCACCAAAAAAAAAGGGAAAAAAAACCCAACAAAACCCAATGACTACATTTTTTAATATTACCTTCATTTTACAAATGAGGAAACTGAGGTTCAGCAAGGTAAAGGGATTTGTCCAAGGTTACTTGGTATTAGAGCCAAGCCTTGAGCCCTGCTCTTCTGACTCCAAGTTCAACATTCTTTCCACCTACCAGAAATGGAACTGTATTATTAGATGCTATATCTGGAAACCTACTAAGATCCCTCATCAGAATATCATGACAGATACAGCATGGCATATTTTAATAGTGTTTAAAGTTTTCTTGCTATGAGCAAGGTTAAATGAAAATAAGGCAAATTTTTAAATAAAAAAAAAGCCTCTACTGCTATTGCCAAAACCACATTATAGATATATATATATATATTAATCATATTGTTTTTTAGCAAAAGCATGAAGAAATTTAGGCTCAGGTTTTCTGTGGTGTGTGTGTTTCCTATGCCAATGTAGTACTATGCCAATTAGGATGAACTCGTATGGTGGAGTCACATTAAGGCTGTTGTCTGTGCTACTAAAAACAGGAACTATAGAGTTTACAAATGAAATTTTGAGAGAAGACAATGGAATAAATTTACAGAAGATAACAGGAGATGGAATCAATACAAGTTAAATGGGTTCTTAATCTGCCTTATATTTTACATATTATTTTGAGCAATGGTTTTACACAAGTGGGTCTAATGAAATAAAATGAACTCAGGACTTTGGATCCAGCTATACTCAGGACAACATTAAGTAGGAAGTGGTTGTCATTTATTAATCAATGATAATAAGTACTTGAATATTCTTTGGGAAATCTTTTAATATTTTCCTTGTTTTCATGGACTAAAATTTAGTATATGGATATTATGTTCATCTGACAAGATGATTTAATAGGAAAATAAACTGAGGACACTGTATCTCAAAATGAGAGGGACCACATCACCAGCATAAACTCTTTAAAAGATATATGACAAAAAGCTACTGGGTTTTGCCAGGTTTCCCGATTTTTCCTAATATAATCTAAGAGGGTATTCTCATATCAAAATGGTTTTGTTCTCACATATTTGTGTGCTTGTAACTTCTGTCCTGCATCCTTTGAATTTTCCCAAATTATGGGTATCTCTTCTATTTCCAATTCTTTGCCACCACAAAAAGCTGCTTTCCCCCCTTTTTCTTTTCCTTTGATCTCTTTGGGATACACACCTAGTAGTGGTATTGCTAGGTCAAATGGTAGACACAGTTTTATAGCCCTTTGGGCACAGTTCCAAACTGTTCTCCAGGATGGTTGGACCAGTTCCCAACTCCACCAACAGTGCATTAGTGTCAAAATTTTTCCACATCCCCTCCAGCATTTGTCATTTTCCTTTTCTGTCATGTTAGCTGATAGTATTCCATTTCTATAATCAATAGTGATTTAGGGCATCTTTTTATTTGACTACAGATCACTTTGATTTCTTCTTCTGAAAACTACCTATTCATATACTTTTATATACATTTATATCATATCCATTTATCATTTGGGAATAACTCATTTTTATACATTTGCCTCAGTTCCCCATATATTTGAGAAATGAGTACTTTATCTGAAAAACTTGATGTAAGAGTTTTAAAATAAGTTTTTAATGTTCTTATAAATTGAATGAGAGCACGTGAGAAAAAAATGGAAAAGTTATGAGACATATGGAAGAAAGGAAATTAGCAGCTTGGCACAAGAGGTAAAAAACCTAGGCCAAGCAAAAAAACTCCCTGAAAATTAGAATGGGGGGGGGGTGGCTAGGTGGCACGGTGGATAAAGCACCAGCCTTGGATTCAGGAGTACCTGAGTTCAAATCTGGTCTCAGACACTTGACTTACTAGCTGTGTGACCCTGGGCAAGTCACTTAACCCCCATTGCCCAGCAAAAAAAAAAAAAAAAATTAAAAAAAAAAATTAGAATGGACCAAATGGAAGCCAATGACTCAGTGGGAAAACAAGAAATATTAAAACAAAGTCAAAAGACTAAAAAAAGTAGAAGAAACAGTGTGTAGGCTATCCAAAAACTATAACCCCCAAAATAACCTAGACATCCAACTTCAAAAAATATTAAAATAAAATTAATAAGATCCTTTAGAACCAGAGGGCAAAGGGGATATAGAATCTACTGGTCATTTTCTTAAGTGTAACAATTGGAATGACACCACCTGCTGGAGACTTACTGCAGGACGCTCCACCAAGAGAAGGCGTCTGAGGGCAAGACATGTGGCTTTTCTTTGGCGTCACGTTTGCTTGTGGGAGGAAGAGGGGGCAAGGCTGGCACTCTCACTCTCTTTCCTCAGGACTGGGGTGGAGAAGGGAGCTAGAAATGTGCACTCCCTTTAATAGAGAGATGAATCTAAGCCTTTCTCTTTCTCTTCACCAAATTCTTATTCTCCTTAATAAATGCTTAAAAGTCTAACTCTTGCTAAAGCTTATAATTTATTGGCTACCACTCATTAGATATTTTAGACAGACTAGCTAGAATTTTAGCCCCTTACAAAAGAAACCCTAAAATAAAAAACTGAAAATGAAAGGAATATCATAGACAAAATCCAGAACTTCCAGGTCAAAGAAAAAAATGCAAGCATCAAGAAATAAAGAATTCAAGTATAAAGGAGCTACAATCCAGATCACACATAATTTAGCAGCCACCACTATAAAGGAGCAGAGTAATTGGAATATATTCCAGAAGGTGAAGAATATGAGCTTACAACTAAGAATAGCTTACCCAAACTGAATATAATGCTATGGGGGGGGGGAGGGGAGAATGGATTTTTAATGAAATAGAGGACTTCCAAACATTCCTGATGAAAAAAACAGAGCTATAAGGAAATTCTGAAATTCAAACACAGGAGTTAAGAAACATAAAAAGGTAAATGTGAGTGAACAATGATAAATTAAACAAGGACAAACTGCTTATGTCCAAATACGGAGAAATGATACATGTCCCCTCTAAACTCTGTCATCATCAGGGGTCATAGAGGGCATCTAATAAAACAAGGACTGGAAGGGGTTCTATTATGTCTTAAAAGAAGAATGGAAAGAAAAACAAAGAGGAATACACTGGGGATGGGGAAGAAAAGAAAGGAAGGTTAGGGGAAATTATCTCACCTCAGGGAAGGGGGGGGAGGAGAGAAGGATAAGATTTGGAACTCAAAACTATAAATAAAAATGTTTATTATTTAAAAAAAAATTTTTAAGCTATGAGAGAACTTATACTGGAAAAGGTGGCCATTTGATGACACTATCCTCTAAACAAGTGTCTTTTGCTTAAAAGACATACCATTGGGCACGAAGCTGAAAATGGGCAGCAAAGTACTGACAGTGGGACCCTGCTCCAACCTATTCAAAATCAGTTACTACTGCCAATTTTATACATTTAAAAAATATTATTTCGAGAAGGGGTCCATTCACCAGACTGCCAAAGGAATCCACAACATAAACAAGGTTAAAAACCCCTGTTGAAGAACTTTCAAGTAAATATAGTTAAGTACAGGAGATCAGAAGCTAGACACTGTTCCATTTGATTTTTTTTTTTAAATAAATTCTTTTGTTTTTGCATCTGCTTAATTTCTGCCTGTACCTTCCTCCTCCCTCTCCCAAAGAGCTATCCCATTTAACAAATAATTTTTTACACTTTAAAAAAAAACACAATTGCTTACGTGTGATTTCATATGTAGATTTTAAACACCTTTAGTTGTTCACCAAGTTGTGAGAAGAGGCTAAGCATCAAATTCCATAAATTTGGGATGATCTCAGGTTGACACTTGTAGAGCAAAATTTCTGCTTACATGACCGTAGCATACTGTATTGAGTTAATATGTGCACTGTGTCATGGCTGATATATGCATCACTGCCCCAAAATGATCTGGCCAATATAAAAATAAGCTAAGGCAACTTGCTAGTCTATGAAAATAAATTCTAACACTATTCAGGATATATCATTGGATTTCCTCTAAATACGATATAAAAATAGTTACGGTGTCAGTATTTCAACTATGTTTTATCATTGCCTTCATGTCAAAAATATTGAAAGTTTTACTATTTAATCTCAAATCTCCAGAACATGTTATTATATATGTCCCCATATTTTTCAATCTCAAATCACAAAATTTTAGGGTTGAAATGGACCTTAAGAGTTAATCTTTTTTGCATGGGACAACAGAGTGGATAGAGTACTGTACTTGGAGTTTGGAAGACCCAAGTTCAAATCCAGGCTCAGACACTAACAAGCTGTGTAACCCTGAACAAGTCACCTAACCTGTTTGCCTCAGTTTCCTCATCTGTAAAATGGGGATGATAATAATAGCACATGCCTCCCAGCATTGTTGTATCAAATGAAATAATGATTGTAAAGCATTTAGCACAATACCTGGCACCTAGTAAGTACTACATAAATGTTAGCTGCTTTAATATTTTGCTTGAAGATTTCCAGTGAAGAGTAAGTAAGTAACCCACTATTTCTAAAAGTAGGCCATTCCATTGTAGATAACTCTAGTGGTTAAGAAGCATATATTTCCTTATATAAACCTTGACTTCTTTCTCCAAAACCCATACCCATCTCTCATGACCAACTTCTTCTCTTTACTCATATTGCTACCAACTTCATTCGGCCATCATGGCTTCTTGCCTAGATTTCTGCAAGTGTTGTAAGTGGCATTCCTGATTCTAGTCTTTCTCCACTTCAACTCATCCTTCACACTCTTGCCAAGATGATTTTAAGAACAAAGCTGATCAAGGTGCTCCCCTCCTCAAACTTCAGTTGCTTCTTCCTGCCTCTAGAATCAAAGATACCATACTGTTTAGCTTTTAAAGTCCTTCACCTTACCCCAACCTATCTTCAAGACTTTCCCTTCCTACACTACCTAAACCAGCAAAATTCCCCTAATCTCTGTTGCTCACACAGAACACTCAATTTCAACATCTCTATGGCCTTGTACTGTCTATTTGATATGGCCTGGGGGAGCAATCCTTCCTCAACTTTGATTCACAAAATCCTTTCCTTCCCTTAAGATTTAGCTCAACAGGGTAGCTAAGTGGCACAGTGGATAGAGCACCCACTGGTCCTAGTCAGGAGAACCTCAGTTCATATCCCACTTACTAGCTGTGTGACCCTGGGCAAGTCACTTAACCCTAACTGCCTAAAAAAAGGGGTAAAAAAGACATCTCAAGCACCACCTTCTACATGAAGCCTTTTCAATATTTAACTCCTTTATATTTATTTGCATTTATTCTTCATATTCTATTTATACTAGTATATCTTTGTTATTTCTCATTAGAAATAGAGAATGAATAGATTGTTACACTCAGTGTTTTTATTTAAAGCACTCAACACAATGCCTGGCACACAGCAGATGCTTAATAAATGTTTGATTTATTCAAACAGATCCTCATATGGACTTGAGGCCCTTAACCATTCTGGTTATTCTCCTGTGGAGGTTATAACTTATCAGTCTACTTCCTAACTGTGGTCCCCAGAACTGAACACAGTACTGCAGACATGATCTGGCCAGGGCACGAACAGCAGGACTATTTCCTCCTCATTCCTAAGAATATATGTGCCTTTCTCCATGAGGCCAGAGATTATCTTAGTTTTCTGATTGGCCGTCTCACAGAGCTGACTCATGTTTTACTTGGGGTCTAATAAAATCTTCAAGTATTTTTCAAATAAATCACACATCCCCACAAATTTTGGGAGGTTTATTTCTTGACCCCAAGTATAAGACTTTACGCTTATCCCTATTAAATTTTATCCCTGAAATTCAATCCAATGTTCTGTCCTTTCTCTCCTAAAGGTCATTTTCTGTAGCAAAGAAAATGGGGCACTAATGCCACATCTCTGTAGTCCCTTATCCTCACCTTATGCACCTTGTCCAATTCTTTATTTGTCCTTCTTTTCTCCAATATGGCTCACAAGAACCTAATTGTCTTTGGCACTTTGCTAGCCTTAGATCCTTCAGAGCTTTAGCACTCCAGGAACAATTCTTTTAGGAGCATGTCACACCTTTGTATGTACCCTGGTATCTGCCTTTGCTTGCAAATTTTCCACATTATCTTCTAAAAATCGGAAGAGTTGGTGAGTTCTGTACATCCAAATTGGTCTCTTCAGACAATTCCCATTTTCCTTCTTGATGAGAATTATTTCCATTTGTGTCTACTTTCCATTCCTGAATATCCTATCCCTCCTGAGATGACATTCCCTAGTCCATGAGATCCCACTTAGGCTTCCTCTGAAACATCTGAAGTCTCTTCTATTAAAGTCTGGAGTGTATGACAAACTATGCCTAGATTTCCATTCCTCTATCACATATTCTAGTCTTTGTTTCCAAAGAGAAATGTTTTACTATGTGAGTCTCAGCCAATTGCAATCCAGCTTGAGCAGGGAATTTGAAGCAAGTAGGTGGTAGAATGAAATGATAGACTTGATATAGGAAGATCTAAACTCAAATCTGGCTTCTGATAGTTAACAGCTATGTGATCTTGGGCAAGGCACTTAACCTTTCTGCCTCAGTTTCCTTATCTGTAAAAAGGGAAATTGCACCTCCAATCCTTGTGAGGATATTTATAAAGTGATTTGCAAACCTTACGATATCTAAATGCTAGCTATTATTACCATTAGTCATTATTTTCCCCATCTTCTAACCTTGACCCATTTACAAACCAATAGACCAAATATGTTTAAGAAAAATCCCATACCTCCCTCAGCAGTGTTTGTAGCACTCTTTGCTGCCACCTTTCTACAGGATGGCTACTGTGGGTAAAGCACTGCCCTTGTGATTTTAACAACCAGTATGTGACAGGTGTTACTGCAACAAACCACAAAAAACCCCAGACCTGGTTCTCTTCATTTCATGTGCATCTGCCATTATTAGGCAGCAACTAAGTGATCTCTCCTTTATGGTTTTTCAATTAGTTCTATAGTTGAAAACCTATGATTTGATCGTGTCTTTTGCAGCTGATATCTGCCAAATCATACTCTTTTGTAAAAAATCTAACTGTAATTTGCAACACATTTTCTTAGTTAGAAAAGTTAAGCCCTTTAAAAGACAGAAAAAAACACCAGATTTTACAACATTATACCTAGCACCAATCGTTGCACATAGTTTCAAGTGAGACTGATCTTATGTGGGCCACCCTCTACAAAAGGCAAAAACTAATTAAAAGGACAAACTCTACAGTAAAATGTGTACCAAGTACTAAAACCAAGGATGTGAGAGAACTTGTTTTTTGTTTTAAATCTGTGTATATAGACAAATAGGAAAACTTCGGGCAGACACTTGGATCAGATCATAGTTTATTGAAATATGCATACATTTTTAACACGCACCTTCCTTTTACAACCAAAAGCTACTGTAGCTGGTGCTCCTTTATTTTGAGTGACAAAGTGGGTCATTTTATCAGTTGTTTCAAGCCTGTAATCAGGGCCATCTTTTAAAATTGTGAAAACTAGGACCTTGGTGAACCACTTAGGATCATCGGCTATATTCCCAATTCAATTGCCAAAGTATCTTACAAAGTCCAATCAAACTGGTTGCCCAGGTATGTTACATCTAACAAGTTATTAGATCACATAGAATAAAGTACAAATCCTTTGCTCTGGCTTGAATCCCAAACTAAGGTCAAGTGAATAATGTCCAAAACACTGCTAACCTTTTACCCATTTGGCTGAACCACATAACTCACATGAACTTACCGAATCCCATCTACTCTTTCCCTTTCCCTTCACAATCAGCCACCCTTAGGACCACCACTTCCTCTGCCTCCCCTGGTCATGAGCACACACTGCTAACTCACACACTGAGAAAGAGCCAACTAACATTTGGGGTTAATTTCAAGGCATTTAAAAAGAGCAGTGGGCCCCGGAGAAAGGAATTTACTGTGTTTCGAGGAAATGCTTTTTAACTAAGTCACAAAACTTGGGGGCCTTACAGACTCCTATCCGGAAAGTTTCCCTTCCCTTCAGGCAAGTTGTGCCAAGTCTTACTTTTCCCACCCCCTCTCCTTTTTGGATCCATCCTAAATCCCTCTGCCTGACCCACCATACCTGCGAACCAGTCCCTAGCTTTCCAAAGCGCCTGCTTCTCCTCGGTCCTGGGCGCTTGGGATCCACACATCTCCTTCTCTGTCTGTACTCACAGAGCGAACATCCTCAGTAAACAGCCTGACACCACCCACAGGCGAAGCGCTTTGCACTGTCCTAGATGCCCGGTGCACGCTCCGTCCCAGCTTCCCCTCCCCATCCCTCCACCCTGGGGCTCTACAGATCCCACGCTCATCCCCCACCCCCCCTACGTGTACACACGGACACAGACGCACACACTTCCCACGGCCGCCCACCCCAATCAAACCCAAATTTCCCCCTCCTCCCTCACTGAAAAAGAATGAGCCTATCCTATCCTACTCCCGCCCCCGCCCCCGCCCCCGCCCCAGCTTGTCCAGCACCCTTCCTTCCTTTAAACCCTCAGGACCTCTCCCCTTAGTACCAAGACCCTTCCTTCCTTTGGACTCGCCAGACCTATCCCTTTAGTCTCCCAGGACCCTCCGCTTGGTCCCCCAGGATTCTTCCTTTAATGTCCCGGGTCCCCTTCCCCGAGTCCCCCAAGACCCTTCCTTCCTTTGGACCACCAGGATCTCTTCCCTTGGTCCCCCACCCCTCCCCCTTAGTCTCCCAGGTCCTTTAGACCCGCAGGAACTCTCTTAGTCCCCCAGGACCCTCTGGCTTAGTGCCTCAGGACTCTTCCTTTAGTCCCCCAAGACCCCTCCCCTGAGTCTCCACCGCCCCCGCCCTTCCCCCTTCTCTCAGGGTCCCCAGCCCCCTCCGCGGGCTTACAGTCCCTTTCCTTGGGGTCTCCTATCCCCTCCAGGCCCCTTTTCTTAGGACCCTCTCGAGGTTCTTACCTTCTTCCCTTTCTTGCCCTCCTCCTCCATGTCTCATGTGTGTGGCTCTGGCAACGGCGCGGCCCCCCCAGGGGCACCCCGGCCGTGGCTCGGCGCCCCCGCCCCCGCCACGGCTGCTACATGCCCCCTCCCGCCCCCACGGCCCCCGCCACAGCCTCCGCTCCCGCCGCCGCCGCCGCCGCCGTGCTCGCGGCCCGTCGCCGCCCACCCCCCAGCCCCGCCCTCTCCGGCCCGGCCCGGCCCGGCCCCCGGGGCTCAGCGGGGACAGTCACCGCCCCGGTCCGCAATGGGATAGACCGCGCCCCCTCCACCCCACCCCCGACTTCCGGGTCTGACGGCCCCGTCCTATCGGCCTCCTTCTGGCCCGTGCTCCCCGCCCCTCAGGCGCGCGCCAGCCCGTGCCCCCGCCCCGCCCCGAACCGGGCGCGCGCGATTCTTCCTTCCGCGCGAGCGCAGGGTGCCTCAGGGGCGACGGCGGCGGCGAACTCGGGACCAACTTTTCAAGCCTACCGCCATCTTTTGGGCGTAGAAGTTCCCAGCCGGCCCTGCGCGCTCAGGAGGACTGACCTCAGTCCTCCCGCAGCCGGGGCCTGCGGCGGCGCCGGGGGATGGAAAAAAGGAGGAGAGAAGGGGGGGGAGGGGGAAGGAGGCACGAGGAAGACGCAGGCGCAGAATAGAGAGGAGACCGGGGCGGGAGGGGCGTGAAGCTCCTGCTCGCTTCTCCCCCTCCCAACGGGACGCTTGGGACGTTGGCGGCCCGTTCAAACCCTCGCGCTCCTGGCCTCCACAAGTAGCCTGTGCTTGCCCCTTCCGCTCAAGATTGTTTGAGGTGGCCAAAGAAAGGACCCCCTCCGGTCCAGGTCCCCGCCCTTCCTCGGGGGAAGCTGACCGTTGACCGGGTGTGTGGGTGGCCGCGGGGCGGGCGGGCTTGGCGCACCCCCTGCTGGCTGCGGCTGGTTCTGCAGGCTTCCACTCCACGTGGGGCCCTTCTTTCACGGCTTGAGGGAGTTGGGGGACTCCAGAGGCGATGGGTGGGTGGGTGCACCATGAGGCTTTTTGTACTTGGCCAATGCAGAAAATTTGTTTTGCTGGACTGGATATTTATGACCGCTTCGTAGTATACGAGATAACATGCAAAGTGTTTTGCAAGAAATATGTGTGTGTACACATATTATTAACGTGCTAGAACGTAAGCTCCCTGAGAATATAGACTGCCTTTTCTGTTTGTTTTTACAATACTTGGCCCGTAGTCAATACATAGGCATTTATTAAGCGCCAGGCATGGTGCTAAGTGTAGGAAAGGCGAAAGAGAACCCCTGCTCCCAAGGAGCGCACAGTTTAATGTGAGAGACAACATGTAAACAACTGTACATTTTTTTTAATATATATATTTTGGTGAGACAATTGGGGTTAAGTGACTTGCCCAGGGTCACACAGCTAGTAAGTGTCAAGCGTCTGAGGCTGGATTTGAACTCAGGTCTTCCTGAATTCAGGGCTGGTGTTTTATCCACTGCGCCACTCAGCTGCCCCTAACTGTACATTTTTTAAAAATCAAGTCTTACAGATGGTATATTTCAAGTTGTAAGGGACCTTACAGATCATCTAGTATAATTCCGTTATTTACAGATGCGGAAACTAAGGCCCAGAGGCAATTTAGTGCCATGGAAAGAAGGCTGGGTATGGTGCTGGAGGTACTGAGTTGTGAGACCAGGTCAGCCACTTAACAACTGTGACCTCAGGGAAGTCACTCACCTTTGCAGGCTTCAATATACAATTAGACCCTGCCTTCAGGGAATTTATTCTCAGTTGGGAAGATGACATATATACCTATCAATTTATGAAAAATAAAAACAAGGGCACTAAGAATAGAAGGGAAATGAGGAGGGAAGCACGAGAGTAAATTTTTAAGTTGAACTTTGATAGCAATTAGGGATTCTTAGAGGCGGAGATGAGGAGGGAATGCATTCCAGTCCTGGGAGATGGAATGTCATATGTGAGGAACAGAAAGGTTAGTTTGACAACAGGAAGAGGAGTAATGTATGATAAGCTTATTTGTAAAGGATTTTTAATCGTCAACAGAGGAGTTTGTATTTGATTTTGAGGGTGATAGGAAAGGAATGGAGTTTACTGAGCAGGGGAGTGAAATGGTCAAAAATGTGTTTTAGTGAAATGAGCTGCCTCAGAAAGGTTATTGGATGACCACTTATGGGGGATATTGTAGAGGGGATTCCTATTGAGTACTATATGGATTAGGTGATAGCTGAGATCCCTTCTAACTCTTTTTTTTTTCTTTTTTTCAGGGCAATGGGGGTTAAGTGACTTGCCCAGGGTCACACAGCTAGTAAGTGTCAAGTGTCTGAGGCCAGCTCCTCAGGTACTGAGGTGACCCAGGTACTCCTGAATCCAGGGCCGGTGCTTTATCCACTGCGCCACCTAGCCGCCCCCCCCAACTCTTAAAATTTGTAAATTTTGTGTGTGTTTTTAGTTCCTGCAGGTAGGAAAGGGCACAAGATTCCTCAGGGGCTCCGTTAACATAATAATATTATGATTCTGAACCTCAGACAATGATTAAAAATTACAAAACTGGGGCAGCTAGGTGGTGCAGGGATAACACACCTGCCCTGGATTCAGGAGGACCTGAGTTCAAATCCAGCTCAGACACTTGACACTTACTTGGCTGTGTGACCCAGGGCAAGTTACTTAACCTTCATTGCCCTGAAGGAAAAAAAAATTACAAAACTTCAGAAAAGGAAGCAACTTTTAAAATCCAGTCAAACTCCTTCATTTTACATACAGGCCCCTGTAAGTGTGTGAGGTGCTAGAAGCCTTTCTTTGGTGCTAGAAGTCCTGTAACAAAGGCCTGGCTAAAGGTGCCTTAATGTCACACAACTTGGTATAGGTGGCCAGCCAAAGAAATGCCAAGACCATGCAGACAGGGTGCTCTCAGGCTAAAGTGGAGGCACCAAACTTTCCCCATTGTCCTAACGGGGAAGTATCAGACTTCCTTGGCTCTGATCACCCCCCACCCCCCAGGTTGTACAAAGGGAAAAATTAATATGATTTTCCACTCTTCACATTCATAAACTCAGACACAAAGCATTGTAAACAACCATGGTTTCCTTGTAATGGTTATTCCTTGCAGAATAAATTAGCATAGATACACAAATAAGCATTTAATAAATAAACATTGGCTCCCAATTCCAGGCTGTAGTGACCATAGCCAGGAGGGTGATAGGAGTCCCTCTTTCTTTCTTCCTGCCCTTACCCTATCACTTTCTTCCTTCTTCATGCTCTCAGAGGGAAAACTGGAAAGGAACTAGTCAGATGGGCAATGGGGAAGAGTGGGCATAGGTACCAGTAAAGTTCCCAGTAAAGGCAAAGAGTGCTTCCAACTGGCCACAAGAAGTCTCTAACATATCTTATTGCTCCATCCCTTTGCTCTTGGCTATAGTCTGATGGACACATGGCCACTAACAACTAGAGGAAATCGATACTCCTCTGTATAGTCTCTTGGGTGCTCTGCTCTTGCTGGCCTCGAGGGATATTACAGAGGAAGAACTTGAAGCCCAGAAAGGTGATTAGCCTAGGGTTACACCTAGAAAAGGACAGAGCAGGACTCAAGCCTGGGTCTTCTGATTCCAGTTCCAGTAGTTTTTCCTCATCTTAAATCAGTGAATTTCAAATCTTACATTAAATCAGTAAATCAGTTTTTTAAGTATTATAACTGTGTTTGAATATAATTTGTTTCCTCTATGTATTTTATGCACTTAGAAACATTATGAGAAGGGCGCATATGTTTCACCAGCTTACCAAAGGGGTGTATGACTCAATGAGGTTAAGAACCCATATGTGACTAAAGAGCCAAGTGAATAGGTTTGGGGACAGGTAATTAGTCATGCTAAGCTTTTAGCAAAGAACTCTTCGCTTCTCTGGGCCTCAGTTTCATCGGGAAGGGGTTGGACCTCTAATATCCTTTTCAACTTAAAAAGTATGATCCTAAGATTAGTGGTGTAGGCCAGCCCCTTTAGAGGGTGGCCCCAGACTGATAAACCCCAGAAGGTCACCACATTGTGCAGCACTTCCACCTAGTGGCTATTTTAATATGTCTTCAATACTTTATGTATTCTGTATGTGTACCCAACCCAATGCAAGTGACAAGTCTTCAGTAAATGAGTAGATGGTCTTAGAGAATTGTTACAGCCAAAAAATGTAATCACTGCAGCCAGACTGTTGATATCCCAATGGGTACAGGAGCCCGCGGACAAGAGACATATGGTCCTATACTCCTTATGTAGACAAAGTACAGTGAAACGTGGGCTTTGAAGAACCTTCAGGGAGTTATCTAGTATAGCCAATTTGTCTTAATGACCAAAGCATCCCCCCCCCATACAAATCCATTGCAGAGGAGACCAAAAATCTTTTCTTCTCTTGCCAAAGGTAATGCCAGAGGGATTGTGTGACTCTTTCCTCAAATGGAATATCTGGTCTATCCCCTCCTCTAACATGTGAACCCCAGCATAGCTATCACAATTTCAAGGTACTCTGAAGGTGGGTTCTATATCCGCTCATAACCGTTGCTAATGATCTCCGTCAATGTATTTACTTTTATTAGCCAAAGGACCCAATTAGTTAAAAACAAAAGCATTTAATAAAATAACAATGAAAAAAAAACAGCAGCAGAACATTCCTCCAATAAATCTGGCATATAATCTCAAAAAATATACACACCATCAGAATGGACATGCTTGAAGAACACACACATGGGGGAATATGTGGCTAACCCTTACATATGGAGTCCTATGATAAATAGGGAAAATATGTGGCCAGGCAACACAGGAAGAGTGACAACTGAAACCTCTGACATATCTCTGCAACAGCTGCTCACATTCCATTTGCTATCTGGCCCCTGAAATGTCATGCAAAGATGCATCTTTCTGTAGCGTGGGTGGCACTTTGGGGTTAAGGTTGCTTACTGATGAGTATTTTTGTTTTCTGTGGGGTCTGATATGAGTCCTATTTGCTAAAAATTCAATGTATATACAAAGTCAAGAGCATTGGATCTCTCGTATAATCACCCATATTTCTCTGCATCTGTCCCATGCCACGCTTGTCTAACTTCCTTGTTATGTCAGGTCAAGTATTATAGGCTTTCCCTCCAGGTAACCAGCCATAACCCCTTAATTGTCATTGGCGCCACACTGCCTAAATAACAACCTGAACTACATTTTGTTGGTACTATCCAAAGCATCATAGTTTGGAGCAAGTTGGACCTAGACCTTCTTTTCTCTATCATACTGGGTTGGTATGTTTACCTTGGCCATGAGGACATCATACAGTTTCTTTACAGCATGCTTAATCTGATGTTTGATGGCCTTGACATTCACAAGAACTACCAGGGTATTGGTGTCTTCATTCTTCTTCATAGTTGACTCAGTAGTCAAGGGAAACCTGATGACAGAATAGTGATCAAGCTGCCTTTTGGTGGCACTTGTTGGAGAGTACTTGAGCTGTCTTCCGAGCCAGAGTGTTGGGGGTCACCAGAATGTAGCTGTATTTTCTCCTTTTTGTGGCCATGTACACCCTTGCTCCTGCATCTTCTCTTCCTATCATAGTTTTTTGATAACATCCCTTTCTCCATTTCTTCAGAGTTCCTTGTTGATTATGTTTAATTCTGCTCATATTTGTGTGACTTTCCATTGCCTTTTGTGTGTTACTAACCTTTAGCATGAGATGATGCTGGTAAAATGTTAGTATTGAAAAGATGAGCCTCTGCTCTTAGGCAAAAGTGTCAATAAAAAAGCTTTGCAATTTCCCAAAAGCAACTAGGGGTGCAATTTTTATATGCACCACCAGATGGCACTCCAATCCCTAAGCTACCTGACAGTCCCTTTGTGTAAGGCTCCACAGGACTTTGTGTGTCGGCTTTGACTTTTAGTGCCTTGCCTAGATCTTGTCTGGGGTATGACTAGGTTCCCAATAAAATTCACAAATTATTAAGTTATTTAGGTTTGTGCCTCAATTCCCACGGGAGACATATCTCTATCCCCCTACATACAAGACCTGAATTATTCAAGCACATGTGAGTTAAATGTACATTTTCTAAAGCTGAAGCAAACTTCACAATGTTAGCTTTGAAGCACTCCTCCCTCTTACTGACATCAGAAATATCACCTCCACCCACTTTTCTGTGCTTGATGTTCACAGATGTTAAGGGCTAAAATCCTAGCTAGTCTGTCTAAAATATCTAATGAGTGGTCGCCAATAAATTATAAGCTTTAGCAAGAGTTAGGCTTTTAAGCATTTATTAAGGAGAATAAGAATTTGGTAAAGAGAGAGAGAAAGGCCTAGATTCCTATCTATTAAAGGGAGAGCACATTTCTAGCTCCGCTCTCCACCAGAGTCCAAAGGAAAGAGCGCGAGACTGAGCGCCAGTCTCTTCCTTCCTCCTCCCACTAGCTGGCGTCACTTCCTGACTCCTGGTCTTGCCCTCAAAGACCTTCCCTTCATGGGCAGAACTCTTCTACAGTAAGTATCCAGCAGGTGGCGTTATTCCAATCGTTACACAGACCATATTAGATGGGGACTACTCCTTAGTATTTGATCACAAAGTTCAAAGGGCACATACTAGCCTTTGTCCCAATCAATTCATTACATGCCCAGTCAGCTTGTTGGCTCCCAGGACCTGATGCTTTAGCAAGATGATTGGTCACACAAGGGTCTTTCTGGCGTTTCATTTCCATTATCACCCACTGTCACTTCTGGGCCTCGGGCCACAAAAACAGCTTTCATGCTGCCAGCTCACTGTCTCTGTTGTATCTCTGGTATGTTTGGCATGTTTTCTGTAAAGTCTTTCTTTTAAAAATGGTCTACTGCTGCATGGCATTAAACAACCTTAAGCAAATCCTTTTACTTTAAAAATCCTAGACAATTCAACTCCTACCCCCTTGAATTTTCTGTCCTTGTCTGGCAGAGAAAAACAACCAAAGGTATTTCAAACATAGGTTACATCTGGGAGTTGGCATCAGAGTGGGGAAATATGCCAGAAGGATCATGGAAAGCTTCATGAAGGGGGTGAACTTTATTTGGGATTTGAAGGATGACTAGTTTCAACAGGCCCAGGACATGCAATAGAATTGCTATTATCCGGGCGGGGGGGGGGGGGGGGATATGAATGGGAATTAGAAAGCCCAGGGTCTAAGTTTGGTTCTACCACTTGCTGTGTGACCTTGAACAAATCTATACCACTCTGTCTCCCCATGCATAATAAGCTAGCTTTGAAGTTTTAGGAGTCTATGGTCCTAAATATGGCTTGACTGTGTGTCCAAAGTTCAAAGTAGGTCGGGACTGGTCTGTTGGCCTTTTATTGGTAATTTTGAATCCCTGGAATGGTTGGTTCAATTTAAATCTCCCTCTGGACTCTAGGAACTCCCACCTCAGCATATTGGTACTTCATACATGGCCTCTGCTCATCTCCTCTTCTCTACTAACTAGGGAAGGTCAGGACTCTATTCACCTTGAGTCTTAGCCAGAACTGAAGCACAGACTTGTGGATCTTTCCCAGACAAAGATGACATTTGTTTATCATGTCATATATTGATGGCATTAATTGATGACATATATAATGACATAATGATGACATTAATTTATCATGATAGTGAAAGCAACATCTGTCCAGGAGAGCTCAATAGATCCAAAATCAGCACCCCTGGGCTTCAACATCTACTAGCTGTGTAACCTCAAGTGAAATACTTCACCTTCCTGAGCCTCACTTAAAAAAAAAAAGTTTTGAACTATAAAAAGCTATGTAAATATGAAGTATTATTACTACTAAAAATAGTAATAATGGTTATAATTAATTGTAATAGATATATAGTTCTAGTTAATACATAGTTAACAATAATAAATCTCTCCCCTATTAAATTGTGAATTCCTTGAGGGCAGGAACTGGTTTTTTGCCTCTTTTTGTATCCCTAGCTCTTAGCACAGTGCTTGGCACATAGTAGGTGCTTGATAAATGATTGATTGATTAATAATAATAAATACAGTTAGTCAACAAGAAAATGAAGCTTCCCTGGGTACTTCATAAGAGGCTGCCAGAGGGCCTGGGGCCTGGAGTTGCATCAATATCTCCTTTTCCAGGCCTCTGAAGTGTTCCTCAAGGATCTTCCTCAACCATCTCTCAGGGATTGCTGCCACGCTGCTGGGCACACCTGCTGTTTCCTTGCTCCTGCTAGCCTTATGTGCCTCTCTTGCATCCTTTTTGTTTTTGTTTGTTTTTTTTGGTTAGGCAATGGGATTAAGTGACTTGCCCAGGGTCACACAGCCAGTAAGTGTTAAGTGTCTGAGGTCGGATTTGAACTCAGGAACTCCTGACTCCAGGGCCGGTGCTCTATCCACTGCACCATCTAGCTGCCCCCCTTTTTGTTTTTTAAGCAGAGTGGAAACATTTCAGATGTTTCCCCTTGTAGTATAATATAAAAACAAACAAACATAAGCAACTGCTTTTATATTAAATGTCCTCAGCATTTTACCTCTACACTTGATGCCTTTCCCTGGTGCCTGGAGATGGGAGGAAATTGAAGAGGAAAATGAATAAATTCCTGACCAAGAAGAGGTTAATTCTACTAGGTTTTTACCATGGGCTTAAAAGAAAAAAAAAACACCCCAGGTGGATTCCTTGCTGGTTTCCCATGGAAATGGCTGGGTGACACTTAGCTTCTAGGTTTGAGGCCTGCCTGCAGAAAAAGGTTTACAGCCTGGTCTGAAACATATTTCATGAGATGGGCTGCATTTGTTTTTTAATTTTATTTTTAATGTTCTTTTAAAATGTTCTGTGTTTTATAAATTAACCAAAGAAGCACACAGCCAGTGATGTATATAACAAAAGGGAGGAAGCAGCAGGATCGAGGCTAGAGCCATGATCTGATTGGTTAACGCAGAAAGATTGGAGCTACAGGCTCTCTGGCAACCCATAGAGAGCATGGTGATTACTCCAAGAGTGGCCTTTGGTATCGAGTGGTGTGCATGATAGATAAGAACAAGCATTTCATGGGCAGCATGGGATCTGGTCCAAGCATAAAGCTCTCTCATCTGCTACAATTCTAGGATTAGAGTCTCTCTAAGGTCCACAGCAATGGGGGGAAAAAACCAAACCAGAACAAAACACTGGATTTAGGGGTCAGAGGACTTAGGCTGCATTCCACTTAGATACTTACTAGGTAGAGAAGTGACTTCATCGCTTTGCTGCTCAGATTCTTCATCCATAAAATGAGAAGGTTGGACTCATTTTTTTCCCCTAAGATTACATCTTATACTGACGTTCTCTGGTTCTTTGAATCTCTGGGTCTCAGAGTTCTTTGTCTTTCATATGACCAGAATCAAGCCTTTCCCTATCAACTTCACACTTCTTATGTAGATTATAAGCTCTGTGAAGGTTTCATCTACCTTTCTGTTTCCACTCTCAGAATTTTAATAGAGCCATGCACACAATAGGTCTACAGGCAAAAATTTGTTGACTAAGATGAGACAATCCTTCTAAAAGGAGTTTGAAAGTATAATAAGCTATACAAATTCAGGAGATGATTTGGGCTTTATCCAATCCAGATAGCTAGGGAAAAGGTCCCAGGGAAATCTCTTATGTATGCCCTAGAAAAATGGTCAGGATTTCAAAGCATTCCCATCTCTCAGATCCTTTGGATGGAGGATAAAATCTGTCTCATGGCAACTTTTTTTGTTGTTTTTCTGTTCTCAAGTCTCCTCTGTCCCATTAGCTTTCATTCACAAAGTTTGCCTCTCGATCAAGAATCAGTGAAAGCCAGTGCTACATAGCCTTCCTCACTTGCTCTGGACATCAAGAAATATAGTGGGACAGCTAGATGGCGCAGTGGATAGAGCACCGGCCCTGGAGTCAGGAGGACCTGAGTTCAAATCCGGCCTCAGACACTTAACACATACTAGCTGTGTGACCCTGGGCAAGTCACTTAACCCCAATTGCCTCACCAAAAAAAAAAAAAGAAAGAAAAGAAATATAGTGGACTCTCCGCTGAATGGATTTTAGACCAAATTTGTCCCTGTCCTACCCCACCCAAAACACAACTCTATTCCTCATTTAGGACACAGCTTCCCTGTCTACCCATCCTTCAGTCCAGAATGAACCCAGGCTTCCTGTGCCCCACCCCCATTGTCCCTGTTCATGCATCAGCATCTAGACAGAGAAGACCAGGAGAGTCCAGTACCTTTTGGCTCGTCTTAGTGATTTACTACTCACTGTTATAGGTTACTCTGAGGAGAGGGCTTTTCAACAACTGTTTTCTCTCCTAGCCCATGCCTCTTCCCTCAATAAGCCATCTACCAGAGCTAGCTTTAGGAAGCAGAGTAGATGAAGACCCAGGATTTTTATAGAAGTGGGCAGGCTGCTCTTGCTGAAAAATATGCCTCTCACCCAGATGCCATAGTACCTAAAATTCCACCATTAGAGAGCAATTTCTGAAGTGCCCTTTGGATACTTTTTAAAAAATATAAATACTTATGGAAGGTGCTAAGGTGGGGGGGCCAGGCAGGGGAAGCTAGGTGATGCAGTGGATAGAGTACTGAACTTGGAACCAGGAAAACTCATCTTCCTGAGTTCAAATCAGATTTATGACACTTACTAGCTGTGTGACCCTGGACAAATCACTTAAGTTGTTTGTCTCAGTTTCCTCACTATGAGGAAATGAGCGAGAGAAGGAATTGGCAAACCACTCCAGTGTCTTTGCCAAGAAAACCCCAAATGGGGTCACAAAGATTTGGACATGACATAACAATAACAACAAGGTTTGGAGCTGGCCCATCTTTCATCCCTCTACCCTGCTTATGCTCCGGGAGATCCTCAGCCACTTTCCTCCCCCTCCCCAAGAGCTCTCCTGTCTTTGTACCTGCAAAGATCCCCAAATCATTGACATCTACTTAGTACTCTAAGGTTTGCAAAGAGATTTTTAAATGTAACTCTGTATTGGTATTGCTAAGGCAATCAGAACATCAGAGAAGGAGACCTGCTGATCTGGCATGGGGGTTGGGAATGTCTACCAGGTTCCTCCCTTCTTAATCCCACGAAAGTTTACCTTAAATCGAAGATTTGCTGTGGACTTTGACAAGATATCTCCTCCCATAATAAGGTATTATAGAGAGGAGAAGCAGAGGGTACAGAGAAGAATTCGGGAGAATCTATAGGAAGTGGAAGAGATGAAAGGGGAAAAAAGGGCGATGTAAGGGAACAGCAGCCAGACTCCAGAGACCAAAATGATGGAATTGATTCGTTCTAGACATAAGAAGCAAGAGCTTCATTCCTAGAACCAGACAGGACTGAGGCCAAAGCCAGTAATCCTCCCCTCTCTTCTTATTTTTCTTTTTTGCTATCTTAAAAGTTTACCTTTCTGTCTACTTTTTCTCTTGAGGACAATTGTTACATAAAGGTTGTGTGTGGTTTTGCTAAAATGAAGAGAGGGACATTTGGGGAGTACCTAGGAGGGGGGGAGAGAGATTTTAAACAGTGTTATATTTTGCCCACAATCTATTGATTAAGAATTTGGTGTTGAAAGAGAATTATTTGTCCATTTCGACAACTTACCAGGGCAGAGAGAATGCTTATATTGGGGATCTATTTAGGCAATGTCAGCAGTGTTTGGAGGGATGCTGACTTGCTGGGCTAGGACAGAGCCTGAGTTTCTCCCCTTTTTATCCCCTAGAGGGGAGGTGCTAAGGAAGAGTGGTTAGGAAAGAGTACCCAAGCTCCTCAGAAAGGAGAGGGGAGAGTAAGCATGACAGTTCATATCTCTCACCAGCACAGCACCATCCATTCATGAAGATTGTTTAAAAGTCAGAATCTCTGTAAGTGGTACCTTTCTGTTTTAGAAATAACTAATGGCAGGAATGAGCACAGTCACTCCTCCATCAGGCACCATGATGAATATTGTTGCAGGCCATAGTTTATCCACCCCTTGTTTTGAGCCAAATTCAGTTACTCATTCATTAAACATTTTTTGAGTGCCTATTACACACAAGGCCCCGTGGTTGAGCCACAATCTCTGCCCTCGGGGGGTTTACAACCTAGTAAGAGTAAAGGGAGTGGGGTTAGCATCCTAAGATTCAGCTAGAAAGAACCTTAGAAGTCATCCAGTTCAACCCCCTCATTTTATAGATGAGAGAGGGGTGAAGTAACTTGAAGATGACACAGTCCGGAAGCGCAGAGCCAAGAATCAAGCCGAGGTCCCCTAACTCCAGGGTCAGCATTCTGTCCCTAGGGCAGCTGAGTTTTACAATTTACAAAATGCTTCACACCCCCGTGGAGGAGGTAGTTTTGCACCATCATTTTTGAGTGTACAACCTTAGAGTTGTAACTTACAAGTATACTTTATGTTGTTTATCCTTCATTCCTGAAGAGGACCATGACACGGGGGTGATATCATGACCTGCACTGAATTAGATTTAAGCGAGGGAGGGCTGTGGAAGAACAACAACTTCACTCTCTCCTCCAGAACCATCTGGTCCAGTGGCAAGATCAGGATGACTGGAAATGGCCCCAGATGTTTGAGGCAATTGGGGTTAAGTAACTTGGTCGGGGTCGCACAGCTAGCAGGTGTCTGAGGTGAGATTTGAACTCAGGTCCTCCCAACTTCAGGGCTAGTGCTGTACCTACTGTGCCACCTAGCTGTCCCACAAGTATACTTTATAGGGTTACCATAAATGCCAGAAAAGAGGAAGGCATGCATATTCTCCATGGCGATCTACAGACTGACTGACACCAACTTGGCTTCAAGAGTGCTTTATCTCCATTAAAAAAAAAAAAAGTGCTTTATCTCTCTGACTTGCATTTTCCTTCACTCACTTGGAAAAATCTTTGGAAACTTGTGATGCAATTTAGGTCTATGTATTCAATTACTCAACCTGCTAACAGACTCAGGTAAAAAAACAGCTCTGAAATAATGGAACATTTCATGGAGACAGAAATAGAAGATAAAGTTGTAGGAAACAAAATCAGCTCATATTCCCTAATGAGTAGGATCTCCTCCTCCGTCTTCTCTCCAGGGTAACTTGGGAAACGAACGCCTCCATACTGTTTCCTTTTTACCCTGGTCTGCAAGCAGGAGGAGGAGACTGGGACGTTTAGTTTGTGGGTAGCCTTGTCCTTCCTGCTTGACAACTTTACCTGTTAGCTTCTGCTCCCTCACCCAGCCATTCCTAGTCTCTTTGCTACTCTCAGCTTCACTCTTCAAGGGGCTCCAATCCCACAAAGAGTTTCATCAATTTTCCATCTTCCTCAACTCCATTGGCACAATATGCCTTAGTGGCCAACGGTCCTCCTAAAATCGGAACTCTTCCAAAGCATGTTCATTCATTCATCCCAGGCATCTTGGGAACTTGTCTTTCCCTGTTTTGGCCCTGCTTCAGCTGTACCCTATAAGTTGATAGCTTTAGAAGTATGCTGATAGGGGCAGCTAGGTGGCGCAGTGGATAAAGCACCATCCCTGGATTCAGGAGGACCTGAGTTCAAATCTGGCCTCAGACACTTGACAACTTATTAGCTATGACCCTGGACAAGTCACATAACCCTCATTGCCCCGCAAAACAACAACAACAAAGGAAGAAGTATGCTGGTAGGTGTACTATATGAGTAGATGAAACAAGTGTACCATATAGTCAACTATCTATTAAACACTTACTAAATGCCTAGCAAGTTAGTTCTAGGGATAAAAAGAAAGCCAAAAGACAAACAATCACTACCCTCAAGAAAAGTATATTCTGATGAGGGAGATCACATGTAAATAACTAGGTAAAGGACATGGCTATTCAGGTAGAGATGGGGAAGAATAATTTTTGGCCACTCTACATACCATCAAGTCAAGAGACAGTCAAGGAAGACCCTCACTCAGCACATTGGTCAGTAGCTTAGAAAGAATTTAAAGGAGAATGTGAACAAAGCTGCACATGATGAAAAGGTGTAGATGACTTAAGTTCTGCACCACAGGAGGGAGGATCAATATCAATCAACGAACATTTAAGTGCCTACTATGTGTAAGGCACTGTGGTAGTCGCTGGGGATACAAAAAATGACAAAAGACAGTCCCTGCTCTCAAGGAGCTCGAAGTCTTTGTTCAGTAAAATCATGGATGAAATATTGAAGTAGATTATGATTACTATTAGATCTATCACTATTACATCTCCTTTTCTCCAAAGATGTGTGCAGCTGAAAAATATTTTAACCCATATTAGGTTTCTTTATTTTTATTGTCTTGTGTTTTTTACATACCTTCATTTCAGAGTATCTTTCTTCTTCCATTATCCAGCAAGACAACACTTTTTTTTAAAACACAGAGGACAAAAAGCAAAACCAACACGGTGACCACGTCTGCCATCATATGCCATACTACAAACCCACAGTCCCCACCTCTGCAAAAAAGGAAAGACATTTTCTCAAGTCTTTTCCAAGGCTAAGCTTGATAATTATAATTATAGCACATTCAATTTCATTTGAAAAAAATTTTCTGGGTATTTTTAACAATGTTTTATTGATTTTCTTTTAAATTGATGCTATTTTAGTAGATGTTTTCATGGGCAATCATTTTCCCTAATGAAAATGCATCTCCATTTCATTATGGAAATCAGTAGAGAAGGAGGTTGAGGTTTACAGAAATTCCCTTTCTGGTCAGCATTTCAAGAAGACATCACACCAGATATGAAAGATGTTGGATTAGAATAGCAAAGGAAACTTGCTTGTGGCTGATAGTCCCCAGATGACTTTTTAGTCTCCTGGAAATGAGAAAGGTCTAATAGCACAAACACTTGTGAAAATGTCAGATACTGAACTAAGATACAAGGTACCAAGGACACTTGGAGAAATGTGTCAGTTCCTTCCCAGAGGATTCTGGGAGCACAGAGAGAGTCCATCTTATCCCTTGGCAATGGCTCCTGGGTACAGAATAGCAGTGAGGTGGCTTTCTGACAAGGGGAGAGGGACTTCATTCTTGGGCTACAGATACACTAGCAATAGAGAATGAGTTGCCTTAGGCACACAGACAGAAAGTTAGGAAACCTAAGTTTAGTATTGGCACTAAACTAATTTCTATAACCACGGGCAGGGCATTTCATCTTTGAAAGTCCCTGGGTCCTGAAACTCAGTTTTCCCCTTCTCTAAGATGGTGTGATTGGACTAGATGGTTTTCTGGGGTCCTCTGACACTGACTGTGGGGAAATTTAATATGTTTCAGTTCTGTTTTCTAGCCAACAGGAGAGCTGTTTAATGAAATCACTGGAAAATTCCTGGAGTTAGAAGGTATCTGAGGTCCTCCTGGCATTTGTCCTTTATGCTACCCCCAGGAAACAGACATGAACACAGACATAGAAGTTGATTTACCCACTTTGTTTTTTTTGCATTCTTTCCTGGGGATGCTTACTCCATGTCTACATTCTCCCAAATTAAAGCATGGCATAGAGCCCAACTATGAGAAGAATTTCCTGAAGTCGGTGCAGTGGCAGGCATAGCTCTGGTCTTAGTGGCTTGGGAAGGAGGTTGGGTTAGACCAAATTGGCTGGCGGGCAGCTGTGGGTGATTTGTCAGAATGCCTGGGGTGATGGTTTGGCAACTTCTGTATGCAGCTGTTTCTCCTGGCTGCTAGTGGTCTCTTTGTGCCCAATATACCCAGGATCTATACCTCCTAATCTGGGATACACTAGGGGCCATCATACTACCTGTACTACCCTGGTTACTCCAATTTTCCTGAACTACAGAGGAAAAAGTTCATGGAGTTTGGAGAGTAAATCTGATTTATCTTGGGCAGGGTTTTATTATTCATAATATGAGGGAGATGAATTAAAGCTCCTTCCAGCTCTAACTCTTTTCTCCCTTGGGAGTTGTATGACCTTGAGCAATTTACTTCTCCTGGCTGGGACTCAGTTTCCCTGACCAGGAAAACTGGGATAGTAATCTCTGCCCTTCCTTCCCCAGAGTCATTCTAAAGTCATAGATTTAGAACTGGAAGGGGCCATTATATAGGATATGTGTGTATTATACTTTCTGGAATTTCACATTTTGGAAAAGAGAGGAAGAGCCGGAGGTCAGACTCTGCTGTGGTAAGAACCACACTTGGTTCACCCCCCAGGATGAGAAAGGGGTGGCGGGGGGAGTATGACTTGTGGGGAATGTGGCCTGTCTTGGCCCAAGGCCCATCTCCCTCTCCCACAAGCTCTGTTCTCTATCTTTGCCTCTATGTATGCTGCTTTTTCTCTGAGCCTCTCTGTCTCCACTGTGTGCAGGAGGGAGTGTATGTGTGTGTTTTGGGGTGGGAAGATGTATCCTCTGGCTCAGTTTATCCCAACTTTTCCATTTTGTGCTATCACCCAACACCTTGACATATTGCCACTAGTATTTGTTTTTTCCTACTATATCTCTGTGCTTTTGCCTGTCTCGACCTCACCCATCCCATCCCTGCTCCTGGAAGTCCTCCAAGTACCAGACAAGAAGGAAGAACCCGTTGCTATCCTGGTCCCCCAAGACAGTGAAGCACCTTGCATCTCTCCTGGTACAATCCAGGATTCACATTCCAGGTCCAAGGATAGGGAGCCTCTCCTAGCTGCCCTCACTCCATGGGCATTGAGGGCTGGGCCCTTCCCCGGAGCTCTGGGGAATCTGAACCAGACTTCCTGAGCGCTGGAGATCAGGGTGTGAAGAACTCCAGCTAGGAAGAGGGGACCAGACCCCTGACTCCTTAGAAGAATCCAGACAGGGGCAGCTAGGTGGCGCAGGTGGATAGAACACCGGCCCTGGAGTCAGGAGTACGTGAGTTCAAATCTGGCCTCAGACACTTAACACTTACTAGCTGTGTGACCCTGGGCAAGTCACTTAACCCCAACTGCCTCACTAAAAAAGAAGAAGAATCCAGACCGGTCAAAGGCAAGATTGGGTAGTCCCACCTCCAAAAGTCATTCTTTCTTCCCTCTCCAACCTCATCCCTGCTAAATTCATCCCAATCTTTCCTCCTCCAGTCTAGAAAACTGTATCCCTGGGAACTCTGACAAGATAAGTCTGGATTAGCCACAGGCTCACCATGGTAGAAAAGGCCTCCCCCACGTCACCCCTGGGACCTTCTTTATTTGGAGGTTGATAGGAACAGCATCCAACCCTCTTCTCACCTAAAAAATTCACCTAAACCCCTAAACCCCCCCCCAAAAAAAGGGTTCCAGATAGGATGGAGCTCTCAACAGCTAAAATATCCTTCATCCACCCCCACCGCATGTCCTAGAGCAGCTAGAACAGAGCCTTGGGAACTTAGGTCTTGGTTTCCTCTGGATAGGGCATGTATAGAAAATGGTGCTGGGGGGGGGGTGGGCAGGGCTGAAGTTTCAGGTACAATATAGCAGCTTGAAAAGGGCTCTAAGCTAAAGCAGAGCTTGTCTCCCCATTCGGCCCTGGGGTTTCCTGCAGCTGACCAGGTGAGTGCCTGGGCAGGACTGGGCTGTGGTCACCAGCCCTCTGTCAGGCCCTCTGCCCCGCTGGCTGCCTTACACGCCCTGACTCTGGCTCACTCCAGCCATGGAAACTTGTACTTCAGCCCATAAAAATGTGGTTGCAGGAAATGAGCTTCTGTGGTTGCCAGATGTTGAAAGTTCTACAGACAGAGGCTGCTTTCCTCCTCGAGCCCTCTCAGGAAAAAGAAGAATGTGGCCCTTTGGGGCAGGACACAAGGGTCTTGGGGCTTTCTTTCTTCTTTGCAAGTTTCCCAATTCTCTAGACTCTTGGAAGGGGGTAGCAATTGAGTGTGGGAGAAAGAGCTAAAAGGAACAAGGGCAACCTTCTGGCTCTGCTCTGAGACAGGCAGACTACACCTAGCACTGGGCTTTAGACACGCTAATGTGATTGGACACGAGGGAGACTGGACCAGAGTGTAGTCACTGGCTCAGAGGTTTCTTCTTTCTCTAGACTTCTCTCCTCCTCTGCCCCTACATAAAGCCAGTGCTCCAATAAGCCAGCGTTTGTGGCGATCATCACCTCCCCTCCCCATCCCCTCTCCCCGAGTTGTGAACATTCCAACCTCGGAGCTCTTGCCTCATAGTATCTCCTTAGGATGCCCCTTCCCTTTCTTTCCTCCTTTCCAAATTCTATGCTTCTGTAAAAGGGCCAACTTGAGTCTGATGGCATCCAGAAAGCTTCTCCTGCTCAGTACAGCTCACGTTGATCTCCACTTCCTCTGGATTACAACACTTTCTCTGTACCCCAACTCACTGGCCACTTAGCAGATATTACTGTAGTTTTGTTTTGTTTTACTTCAGCAGTCTTGTGTCTCTGCCAACCCACAACCTAGACAGACTGTGAGCTTTTCCTTGGCTCTCACATCCCTCCTCTGTTCTAGCCACAACACCCTAGGAGTTTGGCCTAGGACAGGGTCTGGCTCCAGGGCCTCTCTAGATTATGCTCTCCCTGAGGGCAGGTTTAGGGCAGGTCCCTTGTCTCACTCATAGGTAATCCCTGCTTTAGAATGGCCGGGGACATTAGGCAGAGGATGATTGCTGATTAAACTCTGCTCTCTCCCTCCCAACCCTGATCTAGTAAGAATATGTATAAATAAACAGCAACATTTTGCATGGCACCAGAAAGCATCCGTGCAGCTAATGGAGAAGACACCGGACCTGGTGGGTTGGATTGATTCAAATGGAGAGGCCAGGTG
This sequence comes from Dromiciops gliroides, assembly GCF_019393635.1. Classification (NCBI taxonomy): domain Eukaryota; kingdom Metazoa; phylum Chordata; class Mammalia; order Microbiotheria; family Microbiotheriidae; genus Dromiciops; species Dromiciops gliroides. The sequence continues at coordinate 680,193,041 of NC_057861.1, read as the reverse complement.
CAGCTGGTTCAGGGCGAGAGAAGAGAACTTCCCGAGTCCCTTAGGTGGGCACCAAAACGTGACAGTGGCCAAGAAATTGGTAGAGAAAATTCGCTAAGGACAGCCAGAACATTCCACTGTTTATTATTAGAGACATAAATAAAAGAACCGAGAGATCTTATGGTTTATGTTTGGACTTTGTGGGTTTTTATAAAAAAGTTAACACATTACCAGTTCCCTTACATGTTTCTTCTCTATGGAGCAATATATACAGCTTTTCATATATATATGTATATATATGTGTATATATATATATATATATATTTTTAATAGATAACTACATTCAAGTAACAAAACATGGGATTTACAATCTCCCTCCTCGACCAGAGGAGCATAAAATTCACACATGATTCACAGAGGAAGGTACCTAAAACCCCAACCATGCAAAAGACCTGCTGCCTGAGGACATGGAGGCAGCTGGGGAAATAATTACAATCACACTGTTGCATATTATGGGGCCCAGGAGAGGGCTGAGAGGAGGCTGGGAGAGATCCCAGCCCTGTTTGCCCTGGGAGACCAGTACACATAGCTAGCTAGCACTGGTGGCTTTTGACCAAGGGGTGGGCTGCAGAAGTTTAACACTCATTTCTCCAGGAGTCGCTCAAATTTGGGGTTGACAAAGGAGAAGCCAGCAAATGGCTGTCTGGTCCCATGGAATCGATTGAGGTTCTTGTCACTGAAGGATAGGCGGGCCTTCTCACTTAGGAACTCACGATCAAATTGTTGTAGTCACCCGCAGACTTCTGTGATGGGGAGGTATGAAGCCTCAAGAAGTCAAATATGTCACAGGTCAGAGTGAACAGGGGACAGGATCTTGGGCCAGGAGGAGGACTAGCCATAATACTTGTTCCTCCCATAAGTCCCCAGGCGGATATAATGGAGGGAGAGCGAAGAAGGACCCTAAGTACTAAGAGAATGAGTGGATACCTCCCCCTTCTGTGTTCCCAGCCTTGGGATGTCCCAAGTCAAACCCATAGAAGCCTTCCTCATATGAGTTAAAACCTTTACTACATGAAGGCCTATTGCTTTGCACTGAATGGCTGGTCTAATTCTTGTGTGATGCTCAAGTAGTGAAACAGAATATAACTCTAAGGCAGGTAATGAGAAGACAACATCACAGAAAAACAACTTTGATTTGCTGGAGCCCCACCCTGTCTCCTGCCTAGGAGAGCTAAATCTAAGTAAATGGAATATAGAGAGGGGTGAAAGATGTATGGAAGGGGGGCTCAATCAATGGTGGTGGTCACACATCTCAGACAGATATATAACTTTTGCAATTTACATGGCTCTTCATATACATCTCTCCTCCCGAACTCTCTCCCCACCCCCAGGAGACCTTCAGCTCTTTAAAGACAGAGATCGGTTCTTATGTGTCTTTGGACCCTTCAGAAGATCTGGCCTTGGGCTAGGTACAAAGTAGGCACTCAATCACCAATATCTTCTAATTCAACTCAATTCATTGACAATTAATTGAAACACCTATTATGTGCCAGGCATCGTACCAGGTCTAGGAATACAAAACCAAAATTAATAGTGGCTGACTCATGGAGTTTACTTGAATGCTAAGCACATGATGGGGATAGGAAATGTCCACTCAGTTCAAGAAAGAGAGAGAATAGAGGGATTGAGGGGGGCAAGGTCAAAATCAGAGAGGAAGAGAGTGGGGTGAGTTGGTGGAAAAACAGGAGAGGCGGTAGAAAGAAGGAAGGCAGAAAAGGCTTTAGTTTGGAGATGGATCAGGGAGGAGGAGGGAGGAAGGAGAATCAGGGCCAAACAACTACAAGGCAGTGGAACCACTTACCACTTTGGGCTTGAAGGGGGATCCACTTCCCTCTTCTCCAGAAGAGTCCAGTTGATAGTCTTGAAGAATGGATGGACTTTGATGTTACCTGTCACCCCCAGCTCTTAGTGGATCCCTTTCGAACAACTGTAGCCCCCAAAACACCATGGTTATAATTGAAAGTAATATAAACACATGTTTACGTTCAAGCTCAGGAAGGATTTAGGCAAGTTTGCGATGTACAGACCTATTAGAATCAATCACTGAGGGACTTAAGGGATAGAGTGAGGATTGCATCAGAGAAGCTTGCCATGGTCTTCCCCAGGCCTCGGTTCTCAGTACCTCAGCCAGAGGCAAAGCCTGATCTGGAGGTAGATGCGGAGAGATGACTATAGTCTGAGAAGTGAGCCAAAAAGTTCTTGTTGGGGAATAAGGCCCTGTTTATTTTTCTATAATGCTTCATGCTTACCAAAGTGCCTTGTACATCATAATCTAATTGAGATAATCTTCAAAATAATCCTGTGTTTGGAATGATTATCCCCATTTTAAGATGACGGAAAGTAAAGGCCCGAGAGAAGAAAGTCATTGCCCAAACAATAGGGCTAGCAGGCCACAGAGCTGAGGCTAGAGGGAGTGAAGGAGAAGGAATATCGGCAGGAATATCAGTAATTGGAAAGATGAAGTTAGATGCGCACAGAAAGGCCAAAGTGTTGTGAACTTGAATGAACGCTAGATTTGGCACTGGGAACCCAAGCTCAAATACTGGCTCTACTCCCAATGACCTGCGTCACCTCAGGCCAGTCACTGAATTAAAAAATCATAGAGGTGGGACTGGATGACCTCAAAGGTTTCCTTCCAGCTCGGAAGTCTATGATCCTCCCAGGTTAATGAGTAAAAAGCAATATAGCTGTGTGACCTGGGCAAGTCACTTAACCCAATTGCCTCACTAAAAAAAAAAAAAAAGCAATGGTGGTGGAAGAACCAAACATCATTGATTCAGACAGACTAACTTCAGGGGTCACTAGGCCAAGTTAGCTGGCACTGGGAATGATGGATTATTTGGGGGGGGCGGAGGCAATGGGGGTAAGTGACTTGCCCCGGGTCACACTGCTAGTATGTGTCAAGTGTCTGAGGCCAGATTTGAACTCAGGTACTCCTGAATCCAGGGCCGGTGCTTTATCCACTGCGCCACCTAGCTGCCCATGCTGAACTATTTTTAAGGACCAGTGGCTTTATTATGATGGAATACATACACACACATGTACATATATGTATAATGGAATATATGGACTAAGGGCTAACAAAGAAGAGCCAGGTATCAGTCTCATGGACTGGATTTAATGAATAGATAAGAACCAATTGCATTGTTTTGTTTGTTTTCAATTAAATGCTGTCTTGGAATGAGTTTGAGGGCTTAGAAGAGACTGTTCTCTTAAGTAGGCTAACTCCGCCCTCTCCCCAATGCTCTAGAGACGATTCCTTGGCTCCAAAATAAACTTTCCCCTCCTTTCCTGCAGCTCCTTCCCTGCCCCCACCCCATCCTCTTCACCAGAGAGAACAAATCCCCACCCAGCCCGGGCTCAGTGGCTCTGGGGTTTGAGGAGAAAGAGCCCCCCTCCAAGACATGGCTTGAACAAGCACGTAGTGACTGAGAAGTCATGCTTCTGGAAGGAACCCAAACTCCAATGCCTGCCCGTGATCAGGAATACATGCCATCCCTAAAGGCAAGAATGGGCACTCAGGCCCTTTCTGCTTCTTTTCCTCCTGTCCTCTTACAAGCTTCATGCCTTAGAGGGTAGCAGCCATTAGATTGTGAGCTCCTCAAAGGCAGGACTATCTTCTGCCTTTCTTTGTATTCCTGGGTGCTTACTTAACACACAGAACCAGGCAGCTAGGTTTCCCAATGGTTAGAACACTGAGCCCGCAGTCAGGAAAACCTGAGCTCACACTAGCTGTGTGACCCTGTCACTTAACCTCTGTCCACCTCTGTATCCTTTGCTATAAAATGGAAATAATAATCACACCTACCTCCAGGGCTATTATGAGGATAAAATGAGATAATATCTACAAACTGTTCTGCAAACCCTACATTGCTATAGGAATACTAGCTTTTATTAGCTATTCTCTTCCTCCAAATCTTTTTTTTTTTTTTTTGGTGAGGCAATTGGGGTTAAGTGACTTGCCCAGGGTCACACAGCTAGTAAGTGTGTATTAAGTGTCTGAGGCTGGATTTGAACTCAGGTACTCCTGACTCCAGGGCCGGTGCTCTATCCACTGTGCCACTTAGCTGCCCCTCTTCCTCAAATCTTGCCATCCTTGTCTAGGCTCTCCCTTCCCTCCACCATCAACCAGGGTCTCCATACTTCTCCAAGATGTCTTTTGATTCCTTGGTGATCCATCTCGGGTAGTGGGGCGTGTCCACCCGGATGGACTCAAAGAGCTCATCTCATCATCCCCATGGAAAGGGGATTGCCCCAATGAGCATCTCATACAGGAGGACGCCGAAGGACCACCAGTCCACCGAGAATGTATACTTCAAGCCCTGCAGGATCTGTGAGGAGAAAGCAGGAGGGGTCCATGGAAGCTGCCTCTGGGATGGGCTCAGAATGACTTGGGTATCAGCGGTTCCCTCCTCTCATCACAGTCATGCCCATTTAGACTCCCTGAATCCCTTTGGATCTAGAAGGGACCCTAAGAGACCATCAGGGTTCAACTTCCTCCTTGGACAGAGGAGAAACTAAGTCCCAGCCAGAAAAGAGAAAAGAATGGCCCCAGGGTCTGACAGCAAGTTGGTGGAAGAGCTAGGACTACGATCCATATCTCAGGACTCCCAGATCAGTAATCTTTCCTTTCCGCTGTCCTTCCTAAGGTCTGTTTCAACTCAAACATTCTCTTATTTGTTTTCTTACTGCTTCAAATAAGGGATCAGAAAACCAATCCCCACCCCACAACCTGCCCCCGAATTCAAAGCACTTTCTCTCTTTTTTTTTTTTTTTGTGGGGCAATGGGGGTTAAGTGACCTGCCCAGGGTCACACAGCTAGTAAGTGTCAAGTGTCTGAGGCCGGATTTGAACCTGGGTACTCCTGAATCCAAGGCCAGTGCTTTATCCACTGTGCCACCTAGCTGCCCCAAAGCACTTTCTCAAAGCCAGATTCTCTATAAGGTGGGATCAGGGAGATGTGGGAAACCAGGGCCCAGAGAGAAAGAGGTTACAGAACAGTCCAAGGGAGAGAAGGCCCAGGTGTCCTGCCAGGTTACAGGGCGGATCCCTGGAGCTAACCAGGGACAGAAAAGAGACGACCGTTTCTCCTGCTCTGGGACATCAAGTCCAAGACTGTGCCTTCCAGCATTTGGGGGTGGGACATGCGACACAGCTTTCACTGCTATGCCACTGTAGTCAGAGGCTAAAATATTTGGTGCTGCCCCATGGCCCCCTGGAGACTCAGGACAGATGCTGAGGAACTCACAGTCCTGCGGGGCAGGCTTCATATGGTTCTGGACGTTCCCTGCCAAGGCCTTATTGGTAGGTACTATCAGGTGATGATCAGCCTCTGGCCAAAAATGGGTAGGGGGGCCCCTTCTTTGAACCACCTTGGTGCTCTGGGTTTCACAAGGTAGGTCCTATTCCTGGGATGGAGCAGGAATGCCTGTGGCCCACTCTTACCTCAGGGGCAATGTAGTCTGGTGTACCGCAGAATGTGCTGGCCTGTTCTCCCCACCACATTCTCCTTGCACATCCCAAAGTCGGCGATCTTGATGTGGCCTTCTTTATCCAGCATCACAATTGTCCAGTTTGAGGTCCCTGTGAGACCAGCAAGATAAAATAGAGGGATCTAAGCATTCTGGAGAGCAATTTGGAACTATGCCCAAAGGGTTAGGGGACTGTGCATACCCTTTCACCCAGTAACACCACTATTGGGTCTGTATCCGAAGAGACCATAAAAAAGGAAAAGGACCACATTGTATGAAAACATTTCTAGCAGCTCTCTTTGTGGCGGCAAAGCATGGAAATCGAGGGAATGCCCATCGACTGGGGAATGGCTGAAGAAGTTGTGGTATAGGAATGTAATGGAATACTATTGTGCTGTAAGAAATGATCCTGGAAAGACTTAAGTGGACTGATGCTGAGTGAAGTGAGCAGAACCAGGAGAACATTATTATTATTATTTTGGTGAGGCAATTGGGGTTAAGTGACTTGCCCAGGGTCACACAGCTAGTAAGTATCAAGTGTCTGAGGCCGGATTTGAACTCAGGTCTTCCTGAATCCAGGGCTGGTGCTTTATCCACTGTGCCACCTAGCTGCCCCACCAGGAGAACATTGTACAAAGTAACAGCAACACTGTGCAGTTATCAACTGTGATAGAATTAGCTCTTCTCAGCAGTGCAATGATCCAAGGACTCATGGTGGAAAATGCTTTCCACATCCAGAAAAAAGAACTGTGGAATCTGAATGCAGATTGAACCATACTGTTTCTACTTTTGTTGTTGTTTTTTTTTTCTTTTTTGAGGTTTCCTCCTTTTGTTCTGATTCTTCTTTCACAACATGACTAATGCAGAAATATGTTTAATGTGATTGAACATATATAACCTATATCAGATTGCTGTCTTGGAGAGGGGGGAGGGAGAAAAATTTGGAACTCAAAATCTTATAAAAACAAATGTTGAAAACTATTTTTACATGCAACTGAAAAATAATAAAATATTTCTATGATTAAAAAATAATAAAACAAAATAAAATAGAGGGATCTGTGAGCCAGCTTGATACTGCAGAGGAGACCTTGAGGCCAGGCCTTTGCCCTGGGCAGAGGTATCTGGCACTTAGGATGTTCTCTTCTTAAGCAGGGCATTAGAGGCCAAGAGGAGAGACAGACAGACAGACAGACAGGCAGAGACAGAGACTGAAACAGACCAACTCAGGCAGAGAGAGACATGGGGGAGGGGAAGATATAGAGACTCTTCTCTGTGGAGCTGAGCCAGAAGGGGTTCCCAAAGCCCTCCTAAGAGGAAGAGTGATTAAATGGGTCCTTCCTTTTCCTTTCCCCCTACCTCAAGGAGATCTGTCTTTGGTCCTTGGTCCTCAGCAAAGATCTCTTCCTCAGCTCTGCTGAACCTCTTCTGCACTAGGTTCAGCTCATTTCAACAGGTACTTACTAAGCATCTATTGCAACCAGAACACTGCACTACAAGCTGGGGGAACTATAACATTTGGCTTAGAAGGGTCCCTGTGTTCTTAGAGCTCCCAGTTGCCCTGGATCCCCAGCCTCCGCCTCCAGGCCACTCCCAGCCCACGACTCACCTGTAAATGATGCCTTTGCTGTGTAAGAACTGTAAACCACACAGGATCTCAGCACTATAAAACCTGTCCAAGAGAGACAGAGCCGGGAAAGAGAGTTAGTCACTGTTGGAGAAGGTGAGAAGGACTATGCAGGAGGTCAAGACTTTGGGGGGAATTTAGGGTCTTGGTGGAAGAGGTCAGGGCATGTGGGGCTGGGGCAGGGGAGGGAGATAAAATCATTAAGGAATAAGCAATGGCTATCAGGGAGCTAACTGTTACAGTTAAAACCACCAGAGGGTATTAAGAGTATTTTGAAGTAGAGGTTCAGGCTCATGTTGAGGTAGGACCATTGTCGGGGATGTTAGGGCCATGGGGAGGCTTCGAGCCACAGTGGGGTTTAGGCTTTTCAGGAAAGGTCAGGGATATGAGGGTGGTGGTGAAGGCCACGAGGTGGGATGGCAATGAAGGTGGTATGGCCCCTAGTGTTAAGATCACTGGGGTGGAAGGTGGGGGCAAAATGGGATCATTGGAAGGATGTTAGGACCATGGGGGTAGTTACCGTTACTGGAAGAGGAGGTAGAGTCATCAGAAAGTGTTAGAGCCCCTCCGTTTAAGAATATGGTCATGGGGCATGGGAATTATGACAGGAGTTAATCATAAGCAGTGGGCTCTAGCCCCACATAATTGAATAAGGCCATGTCAAAGGAAGTAATGTTAATAGTTATCAGAAGTTTAGGGCCAAGGGAAGAGGATTAAGTTTATGGGAGATACACGTTAGGACTATAAAAGCAGGTTAGAGCTCTTTTGGGTGTCATGAGAGTGGGATGGGTTAGGCTCATCCTCTGGGATGAGAGAGGATCTGGCTTAGAGATTTGCCAATTCCACCCTGAACCCTAGCCCTTCTTGTACCCTAGGACCCACACCCTTCCCTTTCATTACCAACTAAGGACCCTGAGGACAAAGCAAAGCTTGAATTCATACACTATCACAGGAGAGTTTTTATGGAAGTCCCAGCTTGGACTGTGCCCTGGATGGGCTAAGAGTCAAAGCTAGACCTCGATTCTCTTTCCCAAAAAGAACATCACCTAGGTGTTCCCTAAACCACTCCAACTAAGACTGATGATTTTTTCCCCACTCATAAGACAATGTGGACGACTTGAGTTCCTCAAAAGCAGGACCCAACACTGATGCTAGCGGTGCCAAAGAAACAATCTTGGCCAAAAGTCAGGAGTCAAAAGCCCAACCTCTAGTTTCAACTTGGTCCCAGCTCGAGGTGTGACTGTGTAATCAAATATGATAATTTATGTGAAAGTGCTATATAAATGCAAGGTGTTATTATTGTCTCTCTGCGCCTCATTCTTCTCATGTGTAAAAAGGGGATAATAATCTCTGGCTTGCCCCTTTAGTGTGAGGATCCCATAGGGGAATGAACATGAAAGGAAAAGGCCCTTTGGGCATATAAGGAGTTATTATCATCTCTCTGCACACCCAGAGAAGAAACAGGACACTAAAGCAAGGAAATCTTGGATCCTAAGATCAACTCATATAACCTCCCAACTCCTGACATTTTACAGAGGAGGAAACTAAGGCACACAATGGGAAGGGTCTCCTTAAGATCTCTGTTCATTCGAGACAAGGCTAGGATGAGAAGCCAATACTTCTGGTCCTGGGACCTTTTCCAATCCACTCCAGCTTCTAATAGGGGATGATCTGAAGGTCACCAAGGGGACTCTATCATTGAAAATCTCTCCTCCCTCAGCCCCGATCCCTGGGGCTCAGAACAAGGTAAGCACAGCTTCTGAGGAGAGAAAGGTGGGGGGGATGGAGAAGGGTCAACTAAGTAGGGGGAATCTTACTCTCATCACCCAGGAGGGCCCTGCCCATCACTCACGTGGCTCGGTAAAGGTCAAAGCGTCCCTTATCCTGGATGTGAAACATCAGGTCCCCTCCATTGAGGAACTCCATCACAAAGAACAGGTGATCCTGGCCAGGAGAAGGGAAGGGTGGTGAACAGGGGGCCACGGCCTGGCATATGGGGGCCATGGGCCAGTGTATGGGGACAGGTAGGTAGATCCTCTATGAAATAGCCTTGTGGGCACTACTCTGTCCATGCCAGATGTGCTGATTCAATGTGTAGTATTTATTATGTGCCAACCATGAGATGGACATTGGGGATAAAAGACAGAAAAGAAGCAGCCCCTTCCTGTCAGGAGCTTATGTTCTGCTGGGTCAGCAGCGGAGGAGGAACGAGGAGGAGGAGAAGGAGAAGGAGGGAGGGGATAAATGAGATAATGTAGAGCACTATGAACTCATTAACATGCTATACAGGCAGTCCAAAAGTCATAGTGCCATCTTGAGCTAGTAAAGCTTAAAACTGCTTTGAGAAACCTGGAAGGACTTGCATGAACTGATGATGAGTGAGATGAGCAGAACCAGAAGAACATTATACACAGTATCATCAACATTATGTGTTGATCAACTGTGATAGACTGGATTCTTCTCACCAACACAATGGTACAAGAAAGTTCCAGGGGACTCATGATGGGAAAGGTTCTCCAAATCCAGAGGAAAAAAAAAAAAAGGAACTGTGGAATATGGATGCTGATTGAACATACTATTTCTTTGTTTTTGGTGCTGTTGTTTTTCTATTTTGAGGTTTTTCCTTATTGCTCTGATTCTTCTCTTATAGCTTGACTGATGCAGAAATATGTTTAATGTTGTTATGTATAGTATATGTGTGTGTGTGTGTGTGTGTGTGTGTGTGTGTGTGTGTGTGTGTGTGTGTATATATATATATATATATATATATATATATATTTAATATATATATATATAATGTATATCGGATTGCCTGCTGTCTGGGGGAGGGAGGGAGAAAAATTTTAAATTGGAAATCTTATGTAAACAAATGCAGAAAGCTATTCTTACATGTAACTGGAAAATAATAAAATACTTTTATTATTTTTTTTTAACTGCTCTGAGACTTTTGGGACACCTTGTGTTAGTAAGCTGTTACTATTCCTATTACTACGGTTACTAGGATTGCTGCTGCTGCTGTTATAGTAAGTGGAGGGTAACTAGAGGTGGGAAAGAACATTAATACCCAGAGGGTCTGAGAAAGGCTTCCTTTAGGAGGTGACACCTGGGAGGAGCCTTGAAATGAGCTAAAAAGGCAGAGGCCAGGAAGGAGAACAGTCTGGGCACAGGGGGCAGCCTGTGCAAAGGCAAGAAGTTGGTGATGATTGATTGGCCAAGTCTGAGGAATGGCCGGTCAGGTGGGAATGGAGTATGAGAAGGAAAGAAATATGAAAGTAAGTCTGGACTGTGCCAGACTCCAAAGGGACTTAATTTCCAGGAGGAGTTTATATTTTATCCAAGAAGGAATAGGGAATCACTCAGAGAGGGGTGTGCTGGAGCCAGAATGAACAGGAGCTGATTGTTAAATTTTCAGCGTGAGTATTACATCTCAGAAATCGGCAAACTACAAATCAGGGGGTGATTTATTATTATTATTTTTTTTTACTTTCTAGACTTAAGAAAGTGGTAGAGAATATGTCAGTAATGCTGATTAAACTTAAAAGTGCACATGCGGGGCAGCTAGGTGGTGCAGTGGATAGAGCACTGGCCCTGGAGTCAGGAGTACCTGAGTTCAAATCTGGCCTCAGACACTTAACACTTACTAGCTGTGTGACCCTGGGCAAGTCACTTAACCCCAATTGCCTCCCTTAAAAAAAAAAAGTGCACATGCACATAATCACACACCTCCCTCAGAGAGCTGATTGTTAAACATTAGTCAGCACAACTCTGGAACCACAGAAGCTTCTTGAAGTGGAGAGTGATGTGGTTAGAGCTGGGCTTTAGGAGGATATTTTGTCAGCTGTGTGGGATGGCTCAGGAGAAAGACAGAAGGTAGATCAGGAGAGGAAGAAGGAAGAATATCTACCCCTAATCTCAGTAATCCCTAGTTGCATGAAGTCCCAGCCCTGAGGGGGAGACATGGCTCTGAGCCTGAAGATCCTCCAGGCTAAGTTGGCTGGGGTAGGGGGGCAGGGGAAGGGAAGGGACATGCGTGGGGAAAGTACCTTGGTTTGGAAAGTGCAGTAAAGGTGCGTCAGGAATGGGTTCTCCCAAGCGAGTGCCAGCACTCGCTTCTCCACCATGGTGCACTCCACATCATCATCTATGAGAACGACATCTTTCTTCAGAGCCTTCACTGCAAAGAACTCACCCTTTCCCTTCAGCTCAGCCAGCAGCACCTGAGTCACCAAGGAAGAGAGACAAGGGGACTGAATAAAGCAGAACAGAGGAGGCAGAAGAGCCCTCACAAACACTCTGTGCAATTTCACTGCGATCCCCAAGTGGGGGAGGTCATGCAGAAGATGATCTCTGCTCCCAGGAGCCCCATCTCACTAGAGGCCTGGCACCCTCCAAAGACACCCACCCATGCCTAACCTGTCTTCCCAACAATGCACATGCATTGTGCTTCATGCCACAATTGTGCACAGCTGGGAAAAAAAAAAAACACAACTGCGCGGAAGGACACACTACGTAAATCAAATCCCATTTTCCCATTGCCTCGCAATTATGTTTTCTGAGGAGGCTCATTTCTGATGGATCTTCAGTGCTTCCCATATGTTTTAGTGTCCAATTTCTCACCAACTCTCTACCCCAATTAAGACTGAGAAGATACTCCTTGGAGGTTGTCTCTGCCAGCTCTCCCCTTTTTCCAATCCTTATTCAAACTCTAGCTTATCCTCTTATCACCCCCCAAACTAGCTCATCTAATCCACCCCATGTGGCTAATTGTGCTCCATACTGAGATGGGATGCCCCTCTGCACTCCCAAGGAGCACCTGTGGATTTTAAACCATTCAAATCCGGGCTTTGCAATTCACACCTCTTTGGGACTCCATTGGATGAAATGATATTTAAGCTCCCTTCCAGCACTGGTGGCCAAAGGAGGAGGCCCCTCACCTTCCCAAAGCTGCCCTTGCCCAAGACTTTGTGGAACGTGAAGCTGTCAATGTTGAACTTGGAGGGCGTGCTACCTTCCCAGATCTTCCCATAGGTCCCATTATCTGTGGGAATAGAAAGTAAATACTTCAGATCTTCACCCAACACCCTGAAACACACTCCAACATCCAGCCACATTTAACTTGGTTCAGAGGGGCAGGGAGGGACTGGGTGTCCCCCACCAAGGCTGGCTGCTCCCTTTAGGAATGGGTGGGGGAGGTAGGAGGAGAAGGGAGACATTTGAGGATGAGAGAAGGGGCAGTAACTCCGTTGGGGCCACACAGGGAGATACCAGAAAGATGCAGACCAGAACCCCAGCATCCTTATTCACAGATGAAGACTGTATCCACTGACACCTTTGGCTGACCAGTTCAAATATACACTGTCTTCCACAATTAATACCGTGCCTCCTATCCTCCTGCCAGTGATATCCTGACAACCCTCAGACTCAAACACTTGATGACCTCCCCAAATCCCCTCCTTAACTCCTGCTGAAATCGGCTAGAGGAAGTCCCACAACTGCTGACCACAAATCTACGTCATCTAAGCTCAACTGGCCCTCACCACAATGGCATAGTCCTCCCTTCATACCTTCCTGATTGATTCTCAGGGGCCCCAAAGCAGCGGTTCAAAAGAGTTCTCTCCTCAGGTTCCCTACATCATTCTCATCATAATTACTCTTGTTATAAACTTGCCTCCTGCTTTTAGAAGAAAATCTGAATCACTTGTTATGACCTTTTTGATCTTTCCTATGCCACACCTGAAATTCTTCTATATCTTAACCAGTCTCCTCTCTCTTCACCCCTGTCTCTGAAAAAAAGCGGCTGATTCCTTCCCTTGGATCCTTTATTTCTTCTCCTCCTGTCCCTTCTGGGAGCTTGTCTCATCAATATCCGTCCCCTCTTTCTCATCCTCATTCTTTCTGTATCTATTGGGTCCTTTTCCATTGCCTAAAAATGTACGCAGGTCCCTTCTTTCCGTTTCGTCTTCACTCGGCCCCAGCCATTTTCTTTCTTTCTTCTTTTTTTTTTTTTTTTGGTGAGGCAATTGGGGTTAAGTGACTTGCCCCAGGTCACACAGCTAGTAAGTGTTAAGTGTCTGAGGCTGGATTTGAACTCAGGTCCTCCTGAATCGGGGGCCGTGCTCTATCCACTGTACCACCCAGCCATTTTCTTAAATTCTCATTTGATATCTCTCATCCCTTTGTTGCTGAGCCTCTAAAAAGAGCCACTGCCTCTCACAGTCTCCACTTCCTCACCGATCACTCCCTTAACTTTTTTGTTTGTTTTGTTTTTCTTGGTGAGGCAATTGGGGTTAAGTGACTTGCCTAGGGTCACACAGCTAGTCAAGTGTTAAGTATCTGAGGCCAGATTTGAACTCAGGTCCTCCTGAATCCAGGGCCAGTGCTCTATCCACTGCATCCACTAGCTGCCCATTCCCTTAACTTTTTAAAAAAATTTTTTTAATTTTTTATTTATTTTTTGGGGGGTGGGGCAATGGAGGTTAAGTGACTTGCTCAGGGTCACACAGCCAGTAAGTGTCAAGTGTCTGAGGCCAGATTTGAACTCAGGTCCTCCTGAATCCAGAGCTGGTGCTCTATCCACTGCGCCACCTAGCTGCCCCCCTGCTCCCTTAACTTTTTATCATCTGGCTTCTGACCCCACCACTCTACTGAAGCTACTATTTCCAATGTGACCAACAATCTCTTCACCTAAATCTGTTGGCTTTTTCTTTGTTTTTATCCTCCTTCACCTCCTATACCCACATTTTGATTGTTGCCTCCCCTCCTTCTGCATATTCTTTTATTCCTCGTCTCTCCTGGTTTTCCTCCTACATTTCCTTCCAGGGTCCCATCATCCATCTCCTATCCCTTAAACAGAGTGCCTTCCAATACTCTGGTTTAGTTTCTCTTTTCATCAATTCCCAAGGATTTAATTATGCTACCCGTGTAAATGATTCCCAAAACCTGTCCATTCAGCCCTAATCTCCAGCGAACCCCAGTCCTGCTTTTCCAGTGGCCTATGGGACATTTCCACTTGGATGGCTCATGAGCACCTCAAATGTGACAGGTCCAAAATGGAACTGAGCATCTTTCCCTCTCAGCTTGCCACCCCTTCAAATATCCCTACTTCTGTTGGGGGCATTGAAGCCCCTAAAGTCATGGGGGTTTGAAAGGGAAGAACCATCCCTGACTCTTCCCTTGCCTCACTTCCCTTACCCAATCAGTTGCTAAATCTGTTTTTGTTTGTTATTTATTTATTTATTTCAGGGCAATAAGGGTTAAGTGATTTGCCCAGGGTCACACAGCTAGTGTCAAGTGTCTGAGGCCGTGTTTGAACTCAGGTCCTCCTGGATCTAGGGCTGGTGTTTTATCTACTGAGCCACCTAGCTGCCCCCATCAGTTGCTATATCTTGACGACCTCCACAGTATCTTTGCCTCCTTCTCTCCATTTCCTGGGCCATACCTGAGTTCAGACCCTTATCATCTCTTACTAGGACAACTATAATAACCGCCTAACTTGTCTTCCTCTCTCCAGACCACCAGAGAGCTGGTGAAATTCTCTTCCTGGCCCAGGTTACCATGTCATTCTCTGGTTCAAAGTCTTCAGTGGTTGCCTATTGCCTCTGTGGCAAAATCCAAATGCCTAAGCCTTGGGTTCAAAGCCTTTTTCAGGTTTGCTTCCATCTATTATTCTAGACATATTACATTCTTTGCCTTCTCGGAGTCCATATTTCAACCAAACTGCACCATTCACAGTTTCCTGAGCTCTATACCTTTGCATCAGCTAGTTGGATGGAAGCAGCTAGGTAACACAGTGCATGGAATGCTGGGCCTGAAGTCAGGAAGACCTGAGTTCAAATCCAACCTCAGACACTAGTGGTGTGACCCTAGGCAAGTAATTTAACCCCTGTTTGCCTCAGTTTCTTTGTCTGTAAAATGGGGATAATAACCACACCTACCTCTGAAAGTTATAGTGAGGACCAAATGAGATAATAATTATAGAGCACTTAGCACAGTGCCTGGCACAGAATAGGTGCAATATAGATGATCATCCCCTTCCCCTGCTTTCTTCCTCATCTCTGCATCTCTGAATCCTTAAGTTTTCTTCAGGGGTCAGTTCAGGTGTCACTCCCTCTATGAAGCTCTTTTTTTGACCACCCCAAAAATGGTCTCTCCCTCCTCAAATTTCCTTGAACCTATTTATTGCTACATACGTTGATACATATGGAGACAGCTAGGTGGCACAGTGGATAAAGCACCAGTCCTAGATTCAGGAGGACCTGAGTTCAAATCCAACCTCAGACACTTGACACTTACTAGCTGTGTGACTCTGGGCAAGTCACTTAACCCTCATCACCGGTGCCCCCCTCCCCCCCCAAAAAAGACATAGGATAAATACTGTGCATACCCTTCAAGAAGAATCTAAGTTCTTTGAAGGCTAAGGCTGGTTTTTGTTTTGCCTTTGGATTCCCAGTGCATTGCACTTAGTAAATGTTAGTAAAGGTTTACTTAGTAAATTCAGTGAGCTGAATTGAAATCCATGTTTTGAAACCTCACCTGCCACATCTTCCCCAACAGTCCCTGCTTTCTTCTCAAAGCCCTGGTAGATGCCAAAACTCTCTGTGGACCCCGTGTCTGACTTCCGGGAAGATTTCTGGAGAAAGGGGGCAAAGAGAAGGAGATCTACAGCCAGAGCCAGCTCCATAGGACCAGGAGGGGAGGCAGCTAGAGAGAGAAGCCAGATCCTGGTCCCCCGCCACCCTGACTCCATTACTAAGACAACTTTCCAGATCTGGTTATAGGGGGGGACCCCTGTTATTTCAACAACACAGGTTTATTCTATTTTATTCAATAGTTGAATATTATTAAATATTATAAATAACAAATAATAATAAAATATCAATAATTGAATAATTAAATAGTTATGGAGATAAATAATAAATTATTAACAATAATAAATCAATAAGGGATAATTAATAGATAATAAATAACCATTTAAATAATAAATAAATAATAAGTAAAATTTGAATGACAAAAATAATAAATAAAAGTTAAATAATCATCATTTAATTCACAGCTGAAAAGGCTTTATCAAATCTCAGTTTTTCCATTGGTGTCCTCTGTTTTTCTCAGGTTATGTTCATTTCACTTCTGATGAATATTCTGTGGCCTCCTAACATTTCCCCTTGAAATTTCTGAGCACTTTCCCCACCACCCTACAAGGCTCTTCTTTTAACTCTTTTGGAGCTCTCAAATATTCTGGGGAGATCTCTAAATGAAGAAACCTGAAGTTCTAGCTTACTTAACATGCATCATCTCTTCCCAACAAATCCTAAATTTTCTAGTCTGCAAATTGGGGTTGGGGTTCTCTGTCCTTATCTGATCGGTGCTGGCTGGAGCCTCCCCTTCTTCCAGCAGTAAGCCCCATCCCCAGCCTACCTCCCTCAGCCCGGGGGTTGATTTTTCCCCTACATACCTGGCTGACTTGGTTTAATGCTTCAGCTAAGAGCTTCTGGTTGATGCCGCAAAGATTTGCCACTTTCTTCTGACACTTGTGATGTACGTTCATCCCACAGTCTAGGGGAAAGAGAAAGTATAGACATTTGGAATCTCCCCTGAATCCCATCTGCCTTCTCATGCTATAGACTCAGGGCCCTAGAGGGAACTAGGTGGGGCAGTGGATAGAGAGCTGGTAAGTTATTTAACTTCTGTCCAGCTCAGTTTCCTCGATTGTAAAATAGGTTGTTGTGAGTCTCTAATGAGATAAATTTGTAAAGTTCTTGGCATGGTACATGGCATATCGGAGGTGATCGATAAATACATGTTCCCTTCCTTCCTTCCCCAAAGAAATGAGATTTCAGGTGAGCATTTACACACACCCTGACCTTCTTTCTGAGGCGATATTGCATAATAAGAATTATGAAAGCTAGCACTTTAAGGTGCACAAAGCTCTTTACATATGTCATGTTATTTGATCCTCACAACCCAGTAAGAAAGTGCCATTGCTATTCCCTTTTTACAGATGAGGAAAATGAAGGGGAGAAGGATTAAGTGACTCATCCAGGGTCATAAAGATAATAAGCATCTGAGGCAACATTTGAACTCAAGTCTTCCTGACTCAAAGGCCAGCATTCTATCTACTGAGAAGACCCACAGGCTGGAGCACTGAGTAAACACCACCACCCCCCTTCTTTTGTGCCCTCAGCTTCACAGACACCACATCTCTGACAACTTCCCACTCTCTTCCTCACCCTTCAATGTGGACGCTCCCCAAGGCTCTGCCTTTGAACCTCTTCTCTTGCTATGTCTTTTCCTTCTGAGTTTCTTTCATTCCCAGTTTCAACCACTGCCTCAGTAGATGACTCCCCATTCAATAAGTACAGCCCTCACCTCTCTTTCTAGACCTGCATCTCCACCGGATGCCCCACTGGCATCCCTGGAGTCACCGGGTGGGGGGCTAGGCTTGGGCCTCTGAGTTTGGAACTGTGGCTACTCAGCCCTGAAAGCTCCCTCAGGCCCCCCTCCCTCTCTTGTTCTTTCCATCTCCCATCACCTACCCGCCCCCAGCCCCGCCATTGTTTCCTGCCCACAAACCTTCACACTTTAAGCCCTGCTTCACCAGTCCCCAAAGCAGGCTCCCACAGTGGTCACAGAAGGTGGGGCTCATGTAATTGTACACCTTGAAGCGATGTGGCATGTCTATGTTGAAGCGCTCCTTCTGGAACTGGGGAGAGGATAAGGAACAGGCTGTGAGTCTCTGCCACCTCCTCCCAACCCCCTGCCCCAGCCATCCAGCCCTCCAACAGCCAGACAGAACTCTGGAGTCACTGACTGTCAGGTCTCTCCGAGGGCTTAAGGGCGGCCTAGAGAAGGGCTGCACCTCAGGTCATAGGCAAGGATGGCTCTGGGAGCTGGGAGGGAAGGAAGTCCAGAGGAGCACCGAACCTTCTAGGGATCTCCCCCTCTGGTCTCTCCTGCCACCTCCCAAAGGGCATCCCTCCTGAGAAGTTACAGGAAGGCCCAGCCCCTCACCAGGAGGGGCACACCCTGCAATGAAGGCCTCAGATGGGGCCTTCCCTACTGCAGCTCCCTTGATGAAAGAGAACCGGGTATGTGGGTACTAACCCCCCACACTGAATGGTTTCTCTTTCCCCTGAAAACAAGCCCATGCTTCCCAATTCCTACAAAAGTCCTCCCAAAGGACTTTGTGGCTCCTCCCCAGCTGTTTCACTGGCTCTCACTACGATGCCCATAGTTTCCTCCCTTCCCTTCAACACGATGCCCCTGACCTGGTCCTGTCTCCATGGCGGTCCCCACCCTACCCCGACATCCCTTCTCACCATGGTGTCCCTGCTATTGGCCGCTGTGGCCCTTGCACCGGCCAATGATCTTGTCGATGCATTTCTTGTGGATCGCTGCGTTACATTCTTGGGGAGGCAAGGCCAGGGTAGGGGGGTGGGAAGAGATGCAGGGCAAGGGGAAGAGACTGTGAGCAGGCGCCCAACATTGCCCAGCCCCCAGGCACAAAGCTTCTCGTTCTCCTGGCCTGCCTGAGTAGCCTCCCACACCATTACGGAGGCATCTGGCCCAAGGACTGATTCTTTTCCCCTCCCCACCTCCTACCGGCCTGGTTACCATGAGCCCTGAGGGAAGGGAGAAGTGGAGGGAAGAAGAAATAATGACCAGAGAGGGGGACACAAAAGGAATGGGAGGCCATGGAGGGACCCAGAGGGAGAGAGGGACCTGGTGGATGAAAGGCACCATCTAGGAATACAGGGAGAATGAGATCCTGAGAAGGTATTAGGGAACAACTGGGAGGAGGTCGGTGGGGGGGGGGGCAGTACAGGGCTCTCTGGGGGAATGGATACCCTGGGGGAGGGGTAGTACAGAAAGGCTACGGAACACAAGGGGTACCTTCTTTCTGCCTGGCTCAAGGTTAGAGTGACCCCCTCCATAGTTTACACACTCACACATTTGTACACTGGCACACACATTTACACGTGTGCACAAAAATGTGTCAGGGACAAACAACACACACACACACCCATGTTCATACTCACGTCTGCATTTGTAGCCTTGCTTGTTGAGGCCCCTAAAAAACCAAGTCAGAGAGGCCAGGTGAGGCACAGCATTTCCCACTTCCTCCAGAAGTCTGAGCCTCCTAACCACCCTCATCCCCACCCCCCTCTTCCTCAGACTTCTCCAGTCAGCCCCTGCCCCACCTCCCCAACTCTCCCCCAACCCATGTCCACTCTGAGAGCCTGATGCCCCTTCTCCCCCAGGGACCTTCCTTGTGTGATGTTTAAAATCTATATTGTGTGATCGCCTTCAATTAGAAGCTTTAGCACCAGTCTTTGGGCATTAAACATTTATTAAAGCATACACATGGAGTTCAGAACGTTAAGAAAAGGCCTATCGGGGCAGCTAGGTGGCACAGTGGATAGAGCACTGGCCCTGGAGTCAGGAGGACCTGAGTTCAAATCCGGCCTCAGACACTTAACACTTACTAGCTGTGTGACCCTGGGCAAGTCACTTAACCCCCATTGCCTCACCAAAAAAAAAAAACTAAAAAAATAAAGTCAACAAGAAAAGGCCTATCTAGCCTAGGGTTCCAGCCTGGTCAGGTTCTTCTTCCAGTCCTCTGCCATGAGCCTGCTTCAATAACAAAACTCTCCAGCAAACTGATTAGGGAAGCTTGTTATAGGTCTGGAACAGAGGCGGTCCTTACACACTGCTTCAAGCTGATTGGTTGGCAACCTCCAAATCCATTGGTTCACTGAACTTGAAGGTATTCTCAAGTTAAGTTCAAAGTCTAGCTTCTGAGAACAGTACCTTCTTCTTTTTTTTGGGGGGGGGGAGCGGTGTGAGGCAATGAGGGTTAAGTGACTTGCCCAGGGTCACACAGCTAGTAAGTGTCAAGTGTCTGAAGCTGGATTTGAACTCAGGTCCTCCTGAATTCAGGGCCAGTGCTCTATCCACTGCCACCTAGGTGTCCAGAACAATACCCTCTTAAGGGCTCGACAAGTGTGATTACAATCTAGTTAACTTTGAAGTAGACTAATCAGCAGTCAATCACTCTCACTTGATTCAATCAGTTTAGATTAATCTCCATATGGGTCTTTGAGTATCTGATAAATCCCATTATTTTATCTCACTTGCCACTCACCAGACAAAGTCCTTGCAGACTGAGCAGAAGGTGGGCTGACCAAAGAAAGTGGCGATGAACTCATGGTTCTTGATATAATGTATCTTGGCCTGCTTGATGGCCCCCCGCCGGTTCATGGTAGGAAATTTACTGTCATCCTCCATCCTCAAGGACTGCTTGCAATCTGGGGAGGAGGCCAGAAGGGTCAGTCTCATCTTAGCCTGGAGATTCCAGTCATTAAATCATGGCACATCAGAGCCTGGAAAGGCACTAAGAGCAGGAGGAGAAGGGACTTACCCAAGGTCACACATTGAGTGAGTGGTAGGACCAAGTATACTCAGGTTTTTTGAATAGGAAATTGGAGGTGGGGGTGGGTAGGGAGAGTCAGTCTCAGAGACTTGAGTGCAAGGTACTGGGGGTTGGGGAGGGTGAGGGAAGTCCACTTGGGTAATCCATAGTAGGCAACAGCAACTGCTTCCCCAAAATCTTCTGCTCCACCCCCTCTGAACCAAACTTGAAGAGGAAACAGGGTGAGCTGCCCTGGTAGAGGGTTAGGACAAGTCCCAGAGAGAGCTCACAAGTCTAGAAGACTACAGTCTGAAACTACAGTTTGTCACTGCCCTGAGCTCTGTTCCTGTGGCTACAGGACAGGAATGTCCACTCCGCCCCTCCCCCATTTCCAGCAGGGCCCAGGCATACAATGTGAGGCCCTGGTGAACCCTTCCTTACCTGTATCTTCCAGGAAATACTGGACAGACATGAGTACCTTGGCCTGAGGTTGCAGGTCCAGCTAAGGAGACAACAAGAAGGCGTGGCCATGAGGAGAGGGGAGAGTCCCCAAAGGTGGCCTGCCTGGGGCCCTCAGGCCTCCATCCCCTGGCCTCTCTCTCGATCCAGGCCAGTGCCTGGATTCCTGATCATACCCAATCACGGGTCAGTCTCCCTCTGATCCCACTCCCTCAGGCTGTGGCCCCACCAAACATCCTCATCCAAATGGTTGCCCAATGTAGAGGAAAGGGCCTTTGAAGTGGGAGGCAAGGTCCCCATCCCCCATGAGGTATTGTTACATTTAGGGAACTGAAAGGTTCTAACCCCAGCCTGGGCCAGGGACAGAATGAGAAGGAAGGGAAACTCCCCACCCCCACCCAACAGCTGCTCTGATGAGGGGAAGGGCCCAGACTGGGGCAAGGGTCCTAGAAGGCCCCCAACCTAGAACAAACACACGCTGGAACCCAGGGACACCAGACAGCACACACAGCCTCTGGCTCACGCAGATGAGCAAACCAACAGACAAGCGAGCTCCCTTGGTTCAAACACTCACCTCTTCCTGGGAGCCTTCCCTTCCTGACTACTGCAGCTTCTCAGCCCTGCTGGCCCCAGCCTGGACTACAGTGTTGGGCACCTACAGGTCAGTGGCTCCTTGTGATTTTCTTGCTGTTCGTTCTCCCCAACTGTCTGTGAGTTCCCTTCTTCTACAGTCTTTTTGTCCACTATGGCCACCAGAAGGAGGTGCAGAAAGAATGCTCCTCGTATGAATTCAGGACTCTGCCCTCAGCTTCTGATGAGAGGAGAGGCCAGCGGGGCCCTGTCTCACATCTGCCCCTCTCCCTGCTCTAGCTTGCCTGCAGTAGGTCTTACTGGGGGTACAAGAATGGACAGTTATAAAGCCTTTTCCTGTTGAGACATCTCTGCCTGGGGGGAGCAAAGCCCAGTGACTTTCTGTGGGTCCTATCAGCTGCAACGACACGCAGATACACTCACACAGACACAAAGGCATAGATACACATAGGGACGACACACACGTATTCCAGGCACTGTGCTAAGTTGGTCTTTGTCCTTCCTTCTTTTTTTTTCCTTTTTTTTTTTTTTGCAGGCAATGGGAGTTAAGTGACTTGCCCAGGGTCACACAGCTAGTAAGTGTCAAGTGTCTGAGGCCGGATTTGAACTCGAGTACTCCTGAATCCAGGGCCAGTGCTTTAACCACTGTCCTTCCTTCTTAAAGAGGACCATGACATCGGGAGGTGAGGTTACAACTTGCAGTGAAGTGGATTTAAGTGTGGGAGGACTGTGCAAAAGCAGCTACCTCACTCTTTCCTCCAGAGTCATCTGGGTCCAGTGGCAAGATGTATATCAGGACGACTGGAGATGGCCCTGGATGTTTGAGGCAATCAGGGTTAAGTGACTTGCCCAGGATCATACAGCTAGTAAAAGTGTTTGAAGCCAGATTTGAACTCACATCCAGACTCCCCAGCCAGTGCTCTATCCACTGGGCCACCTAGCTACCCCAGGATCATAGATCTGGAGCTGAAAGAGACCTCAGAAGCTATCTAGTCCAGCATCCTCATTTTTACAGATAAATAAACCGAGGCCCAGATGCTAAATAGACAAAGTAATTCAGAGACACACAAACACAGCGTACATAGAGACATGATCACATGTTCTCTCACATACACAAACACTCATTCATGGCATCCACACAGAGTGCCCTTCCCCGGTGATTCCTCATGACCCCTGAGGACAGCACCCCTCACCCAGAATTCAGCTTTGGCCATTGTTCTTCTTGCACCTCCGGCCAGTGCAGACACGCCCACTGTCACCTCCGACAGGGGCTCCTCCGCTGCCTTCATCAAGACAATCTGGATGACCCGTCCCTCATAGATGTGGGCATCAAATGTCGATGTCCAATCTGGGTACATGGTGGGCTTCTTCTGGACCAGCGTCTTCCCTCTCTCTAAGGTCCACAGATTTGGTGGGGGGAGAACACATAATATGAAGCAAATCTTCAAGCACTGCTCCCACACAGGAAAGTTATCTACCCACCAGCTAGCTCTTGATAGCTCACTCTAGCCATGGCTAATTCTCCACCAGGGACAATCTGCAAACCTCATTACCAGCAAAGTCTCCACCATTGCCCAGCCCCGCCCCGCCCCAGCAGCTAACAGGAAGCCAGGGACACTTTGCCTTCCCCCTCCATTAAGCTAAGCAGCAGTCACGATGCCACCAGCACGAGGGAGAATGAGGGGATCTGGTAGACAAACATCGGCCTTAGTTCCTCGGCTCCATCGATCCCAGCCTGTCCCTTCCTTCTGCCCCACCCAGTCTCCTGGGCCTGGGGATTCTCAGGACAGGAAGGTTGGCCTATATGCCCTCTCCCCTTCCAACTCTGGGATCTCATGATTGCGAGGTCCCAGGACTGAATCCTTTAGCATCTCCGCCCCTTCTCCTGCAGCCAAGTCAACTAGAAGGGCGCACTCTCTGGCCCCCTCTTACCTGTGGTCAGGGATTCCTTCATCTTGACAGCACAGAACGGCTGACAGTTTTCCTCAGGAGACTGAAGGGATCCGAGCTCATAGGAGTTGAAGGAGATGCGTAGGAATGGGGCCATGGCTGATCACACCAGTCACACACCTGTTAAGGAAGGAGCAGAGTTTGCTGACAGTGACAGGAAAAGAAGTGAAGAGTATTTATGGCCGAGAACAAAGATGAAAGGAAACAATTGTGGTGTAATGGAAAGAGCCTTAGACCTGAAGACCTGGGTTCTAATTCTAGCTCTGGGCCATGAGACCTAAGGGAAGTCACTGAAAGGAACAATTATCTCATAGAGAGGCCTTGGGTGCTGTTTTGTTTAATCTCTCCCCTTTTTAGAAATGAGGAAACTGAGGCCCCTGAGAGGCTGATGAAGAGAGAAGCAGGGGGCAGCTAGGTGGTGCAGTGGATAAAGCACTGGCCTTGGATTCAGGAGTACCTGAGTTCAAATCCAGCCTCAGACACTTGACAGTTACTAGCTGTGTGACCCTGGGCAAGTCACTTAACCCTCATTGCCCCTCCAAAAAAAAAAAAAGAGAGAGAGAGAGAAGCAGAGCTGAGGTTTGAACAAGTCTTATGACTCCAAATTCACTTCAATTTCCACACAGCCACACTGCTTCCTGCTTTTCCCATCTGTAAAATGAGTGGTTGGAACTAACTGGTCTCTACAGTAGCCCTCTGGCTCTGAGATTCAATCACTCTAAGGCCAAAAGCAGCAATAGCATAGTAGGTACAACTCCAGCTCTGGGGTCGGGGGCCTAGTTTAGGGCCTGACTAGCTGTGTGATCCTAAGCAGGAAACCACTTCTACAAGCTTCATTTTCCTCATGTGTTAAATATGTATACTCAATATTCAAATAATACTCAAAAATAATAAAATAAAAAATAATAAAAAAAAATACTCAAGCTGCCTACGATATAGAGACGTTGTGGGGAAAGCGCCCTCCAAGCCTTAAAGAGCTCTATAAATGTGAGTTATTACTATTATCATTATCAACACAATCACAGTGGTCAGGAAAGGGTGAACAGGTTGGCACCAGCAGGAGGCCGAGGTGGAGGGAGCTGGTCCACAGCCACAGCCAGGGAGACACCAACTGGAAGATATGGTGTTTCTGCATGGCCCAGAAAGCATTTGTTTTACTGGGGGGGTGATCCCTTAAAGCAAAACAACTCAGTGTTGTAAGTGTGAGCCTCTCCCTCTGATGAGGGGATGGCTGTGGGGAAGGTCTAATTCTTTCTGTCTTCTCTCATATCTGTGGAACCTTGGGCAAGTCACTGAACTTGTCTTTGCCTCTGTTTCCTCATCATAAAATCAAGTGATTAGGCTAGATGATCTCTTAAGTTCCCTTCTGGCTCTAAATCTTGAATCCGATCATCCCATGGAAGACCCAACAATCCATGACAAGGTTTCAGGAAGTTTGGGAGAGGACTCTTAGCTAGGAAACTCAGGGTAGGTCATGCAGGGGGCTTCAGGACAGAGGACAAGAAGACAAAATGCTGGTGTAGCAGAAAGCTAAACTCAGGCTGGCCTTAGGTTTCCTTGTCTCCCCACCTGGAATTCAGGAGGATCTGAGTTCAAATCTGGCCTCAGACGCTTGACACTTACTAGCTGTGTGGACCTGGGCAAGTCACTTAACCCTTCACTGCCCCACCCAAAAAAAACAAAAAAAAGAGAGAAGGGGGAGGGAACAAGCGTGTATAAAGCACCTATTATGCACCAGCACTTTACAAGTATTCTTATTTGATTCTCATGACCACCTTGTAGGTAGGATCACACACTCTGAGAGCAGATTTGAACTCAGGTCTTTCTGACTCTGAACCCAGCACTCTACCCGCTGATCCACCTTGCTGCTTAGATGATGAAATCATGGAAACTTAGCAAATTGTGGGTGAATTTGAGATTCCTGCTTCTAGGACGCTTGGCCATCTCCTCACAGGAAAGAACATTGGATTGATGTTGACTCCAGTCTTGGCTATCCGGGGGCTGGGGGTGGAAGGGGAAAGGGGTGGGATTGGCTTAAAGTAACCTCATTTGTCTATAAAGAGACTCCTAAGTTTACAACTCCCTGGATAGTACCAAGGACTCTTCCCTTAGGAAGGTTCCATTGGCCAAGACTCAGAGCCCAGAGAGGGCAATGGAAACTAGCCTTGGGCCTCCTAGGGCAGGGGTTCTTAATCTTTTTGTGTCATGGACCCTTTTGGCAATCTGGCAAAGCCTAAAGACCCCTTCCTCAGAATAATGTCTTATAAATAATCAAAGGAAATGCTCAATTTCAGTCGGAGGTTAGTGAAAATAAAAATGTAGTTTTTTTCCTATCCAAGTCATAGATCTCCTGAAACCTATACATGGACCCTAGTTTAAGAATTCCTGATGTAGAGATTGACTGTCCCCCTAGACACTTCTCTTCTGGGGGTGGCAGCCCAGTTTGGAACACCTCCAATTCTTTTCCCTAGCTTTTGACTGACTATTCACCTTCTGGGAGAAAGGATTTAGACACCACAGGTCTGGGAGACTAGAGGTCTGGGGTGGGGGATGAAAGGAGTTTGGGAACCTTGCCAGCAGGGTAAACCTAGGGACCCATAAGGATGTGGGGAGTTGAAGGGCCCAGTGTATGCTCTGGGGAAATCATGACTTGGGTGGAGTTCTAATTAGGGGTCACCCAGGGGGACTAGAGGCTGATCCTGGGGTGGCTGAGATTGGGACTGAAGAGGTATAACATTGATGGGTAGACTTGGGAAGCTAGTGGGTCAGTCTAATCAGGGACGGATTATGGGGACGGACAGCCCTTACCCACTTGGTGACAAAGTTGGAGTTGCTAATCTTGGAGTGAGATCATGGACCAGCAATACAAGGGCTCTCGATCCTGAAAGAAAAAAACAAGAGAGATGCAGAGGGTGGTGATGGTACAGTGTGGGGGCTGGCTGAAGACTCTACAATCAGCCCTCCATGGTGTTTCCTTGGACTGGTTTCCTTGTCCCTCTCCTCTCCCCCTAACAAGCAGGGACAGAGCTCCCTCCACCTTGCAGCCCATTCATCTTCAGGGAAGACTAATCATTTCAATTCGACTTTGCTTGGGATACTAATTTCAAAACTCCACATCATCTTTGTGGTTCATCCACGGTACACCTCCCCCAGATAAAATAGAGGCAGAATCAGGTTGCAAATTCTTAGGAAAGCCTTGAAGAAAAATGCTTCCAGGATCAGTAATTCCTCCAACTAACCCAGTGCCAGCCCCTTCATACCTTGACAGACAATTTTACAAGCTGCCATGGTCAAAAACCCCTTCTTTCCCTGGCGCCTCTTTGCACTTAGCAAGGCTCTTCTGTTGATGCCAGATACCCTGTCCTTTTCTGGGCTTATCCCCAAAGCTTTTCCAGTTCGGTAGGATCTGTCAGGGCTTGCCCTCTGCTGGCATAGCCTTTGAGAAGCAGGGTCACCTCAAGGCCACAAAGAACCATCTGAGGAAGACCTCAATGAGGCCCAAAGATATTTTAGGAGAACAGCCCGAAAACTGAGGATGGGGAGGAGGGAAGAAGGGAAGCCCCCCTCCTCTGTACCACCTTGGACTTGGGTCTGATGGGGAGCTCCCCAGGCTGACAATGAGCCTTAAAGTATTTTCACCACTACTGGGTAGACCCACAGCCTTCTTCCCCCTCATCTACCCCTCTCTCCTCTCCCTCTGGTTGGTTGCCTGAGCCACAGCCCAGTGACTCCAGTGTACTGCCTTGTCACCTCCAAGGGCAAAGCAGTTTGGTTTGCAGTCATATAGATCACAGAACTCTAGAGCTGGGAAAATTTGGCCTCAACGTGACTAAATGTACCTGGCCACAGAAGACTAAAGAACAGAAAATACATCAATAGAACATGGAGGCATTAGTCTATGGAGATGGACTTCTCCGGGATAAAGAAAGATTGAAGAAATTTTGAAGCAAAATAGAGGAAATGAAGCCTATTTTCAGAGCAAAAAAAAAAAATGAACCTTGTAATAATTATCTTAGATACATAACTTGAAATCCTACTCTGATACCTTATTTTGATTTTTGTCAGGGCAATGAGGGTTAAGTGACTTGCCCAGGGTCACACAGCTAGTAAGTGTCAAGTGTCTGAGGCCGGATTTGAACTCAGGTCCTCCTGAATCCTGGGCCGGTGCTCTATCCACTGTGCCACCTAGCTGCCCTGATACCTTATTCTGAAATGGAGGGGTTCCTGAATTCTCTTAAAGTGATAACCAGTATTTATACAGCCTCTAACTTGTGCTAAGCACTTTACAGATATCATCTCTTTGATTGATCTTGATAACAATCTTGGGAGGGAGATGTTATTATGATCCTCATTTTACAATTGAGGAAATTAAGGTTAAGCAACTTGTTCAGTCACACAGCTTGTTAAGTATCTCAGGATGGATTTGAACTCATGTCTTCTTAACTCCAGACCCACAGTTTATCCACTACATTCCCTAGCTGCCTCTAATTCTCACTATACTCAGTATAAATGAAACCAGAAGACATAAGGAAATTGCATCTGAATGGAAGGATGAACCCACAAGTTCTCCTCAAGAAGGTGATTTCATTGTATATCTGAGGGAAAAAAAGAAACAACTTTATGGTACAGTGCTAGGTTATCTCTTCTCATTGTGTTTGTTGTTCAGTCCTTTCAGTAATGTATGACTCTGTGGTTGGGGTTTTCTTGGCAAAGATACTGGAATGGTTTGTCATTTCCTTCTCTAGATCATTTTACAGCTGAAGAAACTGAGGCAACAGGGTGAAGTGACTTGCCTGAGGTCACATAGCTAGTAAGTTTCTGAGGCCAGATTTGAACTGGTTGTCCTTTAGGATGAACATAACCAAACAGACCATTACAAAGATTCTGCAGTTTTATGCATCTATGTCTGTTGCCGATGTCATTCTAGAAATGAGGATCTTCCAAACCAATTCAGTCTTATAGCTCTATATTCAATGGCTTCAATGAGAAAAATTCCATTCAATTTAATGAGCATTTATTAAGTGCCTGTTGTATGCTGGACATTGTTCTAGATGCTGGGGATAGAAAGACAAAAATGAAACAGTTTAGCAATGAGTTTGTGTTGTATTGATCGGAGGCAGGCAGAGTGAAGGATTAAAAAAGGCTGGAAAAAACAAGAGTTAAAATGAAGAAAACGAAAGAGCCTAAAAGCTAGGGGATGATTCAGAAGCCTCACATCTGTACAGTCAGGAGACATTAGATATAGAGACTACCAAAAAAAATAATAAAAGTAAAACTCCTATCTTTTTTTTTTTTTTTTTGGTGAGGCAATTGGGTTAAGTGACTTTGCCCAGAGTCACACAGCTAGTAAGTGTCAAAATGTCTGAGGTCGGATTTGAACTCAGGTCCTCCTGAATCCAGGGCTGGTGCTCTATCCACTTGCGCCACCTAGCTGCCCAACTCCTATCTTTTTAAAGGGAACAAATACTTTTATTATGAGAACTTGTTTTCCATAAACTACTGGCAAATTTTCCTCCTCTTTCCCCGGCCCCCCTTCTTCTAGCCCCAGAAGATCTCAGGTGTCAACCACATTGGGTTTTTCATAGCAAAGGTTACTACTTTTACTTGCAACTGACAACCTAGCTGAAACAGGTTTTAGATTCCTGGTGTTCACATAATGCAACTAGTCTTCATAGAATCACAGATTCTGAGCTGGGAAGGACCTTACTTAAAGGTCATCTAAGCTATTCCCCTCATTTTATAGATGAGAAAAGTGATTATGTTGTAACAGACAGGAAACAACTAGTTACTGATAACTGGAGTCATTTCAGAATCAGGAGTCTGTATGCACACTATTAATTTGTTAACACAAAGGTTAATAATTAATATCAAATTAAAAGAAAGGCTAAAGATGAGAAGACATTACATGCAATTATAACTTCAGCCTAATCTATCTAGACAAGCTGTTGACTCTTTTGAAAAATGGGAAATGGATAAAAATAAAGGCACTGACTATTTCCATAAGACATAGTTAAAAGAGTCACATGAAGGATCCGAAAGAGCTTAGGGACACCCTCAATTAAAAACACTGCTAAAGGGAGAGAATTGGTTGCCAAGGTCAGCCTGTTTTGGGGTACACATTCATTTGTAGCACCTTATGCAGGGGGATAAAATAATATTATAAGAGATATTGTCTCATAAGACATTTGAAATCAGTAGAAGAGATAATTAGCCTGCAGAAAAGTTAACATGAGACCCAATTAAACCAGGTTGTTCCAAGACCATTTAGAGATGAACTGGAAGGACAACAAACATAAGTGAAATGGAACAGACCCATCAATGTTTCCTAGCAATCTCATCAATGACTCACATATCTGAACTCAAATATCTCAGTCCCTGCTATGCAGAAATGGCATTCAAGAACATGAAACCAGGGAAAATGGCCAGACCTGACCAAAGTATATATAGAGAGGAGATACAACAGAGGTTTCTTTCTTCTTCTTTTTTTTTTTTTGCAGGGGCAATGGGGTGTAAGTGACTTGCCCAGGGTCACACAGCTAGTAAGTGTCAAGTGTCTGAGGCTGGATTTGAACTCAGGTACTCCTGAATCCAGGGCCGGTGCTTTATCCACTGCGCCACCTAGCTGCCCCTACAACAGAGTTTTAAGGGCCCCCAGAAATGGGGTTTTAAAATATCCCCATGAGGGAAAGACTGCAAAAAGATGAAAAAATATATGAGTAGTTCTCATACACCTCCTGCCCTTAAAGCTACTGAGGCCTCAATAACTATTAATCCACATGTCTATTTTCACAGCTCTGTAAAATTTTTATTAGTGTGGTCAAAATATCAAGAACATCCTTAATGAAAATATGAGAAGGGAACGGGGCCGACTTTGACAGACCATTCATTCTCTCTAGCAGACGACGTACTCAGTCATATAAGTGACTAAGAAGCCCAGAGAATACAAGGACCCGCTGTTTTATTGTTAGTTGGTTGCAACAATATTGTTGGTTGATTACAAAGGAGCATTTGACTCAGTAGAGCAAAACAGTCTTAAAGGTCCTTCTCCAAAAAGAAGTCCCTCACGCATATGTTGAAGTCACCAAAGTTTCCTTGAGAGAGTTCAACAGTCCTTTGAGTATCAATATCAAGCATAAAAGAACCAGGAAAAACACATACAGTAACTAAAGCGATATAAACAGAAAGTATAAAAGTTTGAAACTGAACACTGTTTATAATGATTAAACATGGCCTCAGATAAGACTAGAGAAAAAGCATCTCCCTTCCTCCTGGCTAGGAAATCTTGCATCTACTAGCAGACACAGCTCATGTTTTGCTGACCTGCCTTTTGTCTCTCTTTTAAAAAAATCTTTGTCACAAGGGATGACCCTTGGACAGTGGAGGATAGCATATATTTGAGAGTGAAGGTGATATAAAAACAAACAATGCCAAGAATAAGGTTTTTTAAAAATAACAAGCACAAAACAGAGACATGGGCTCTCCAAAGGTGTTTACCAGGGTTATATACAAGTTATATACAAGAAACATATGGAAAAGTGATTCCCTATAGATAGAAAGATTTTCTAGAATCTCTCGTTTATGGGTACCATTGTGCTGACTTCATTGCACCCCAGAATACTATAAGGCCTCTTTGATGACACTGCTGGCTACCCAGAACAAACCTCCCTACCCAGTTAGGTGGCAAGGTGGATGGACCACTGGGCCTGGAGTCAGGAAGAGCTGAGTTCAAATCCGGCCTCAGACCTTTCCTAGCTGTGTGACTCTGGGCAAGTCATTTAACCTTTGTCTCAGTTTCCTTAATTGTAAAATGAGGATAACAATAGAAACCAACATCTCAAGGCTGTTGTGAGAATCAAAAGAAATAATATCTGTTTATTAGGTTGTTAGCTCCTTGAGGTAAGGAATTGTTTTAGGCTGTTCTTTGTATCCCCAGTGTGTAGCACAGTGCCTGGCACATAGTAGGTGCTTAATAAAAGTTTATTGACTGATTGAAATTCACATATGAAAAAAAAAGAGGGGTAACAAATACATATCGCCCCGCAAGCAACTGAGTGGAAGTCCAATGAATTAGTGCATTGATACAAATATCTTGGACATGTACTGCAATCTACTGGACCCAGAACTGAATGTGAGGGGGAGACTGGGCTGAACTGAACTTGAGGAAATGTGCAGGGAAAGGGAAAGAAAATACACATTTAAGTGCCTACTGAGTGCCAGGCATGATACTAAGTGCTTGACAAATACCTGATTTGATCCTTCTAACTACCCTGTGAGGGAGGTGCTATTATTATTCCCATTTTTCAGATGAGGAAACTGAGGTAGACAGCAGTGACATGACTTGTCCAGGGTCACATAGCTAGGAAATGTCTGAGGCTGGATTTGAACTCAGGTCTTCCCAACTCCAAGCCCAACATTCTATCCAATGCACCACCTAACTGCCATATGCAGTGTTTTCAATCTGCTCCTTGCCATCAAAGTACATTTTAAAAGAACATTAATATTCTCTTCATGATGCCATATGCCTGCGAATCATGGAACTTCACAATCACAGAAGAATAAAAATTTCAGTCACGGAAAAAATGTGCTGAAGCATATTACCAAGGGTAATTTGCATATGTGGAGTGGTATTAAAGATATCACAAGTATTTGCATATATATATACACACACACACACACACACACACACATACATACATACATACATACATACATACAAAAGCAGCTAGGTGGCATAGTGGATAGAGCACCAGCTCTGGAATCAGGAGGACCTGAATTCAAATGTGACCTCAGACACTTACCAACTGTGTGACCCTGGGCAAGTCACTTAACCCTGTTTGCCTCAGTTTCCTCATCTGTAAAATGAGCTGGAGAAAGAAATAGTAAACCACTCTAGTATCTTTGCAAAGAAAATCCCAAATGGGGTCACAGAGAGTCAGATATGACTGAAAATGACTCAACAACAAAACAGCAACATACACACAGATACTTATGACTGGTAAAAGGTAGTATATCATCCATGTAGCAAAATAACAGAGACTGTTCAAGTGTTTCACAGGAGCCATGCACATTAAATTCACCAGAGGAAGCCCCCCAGCATCTTGGGTAGGGAGGACTTATAGAAAGACAAGGATAAAGATAGCACAGGATGGGAAGGTGTAGATGGGCCATGGTCCTTCCTGCCCCATGTTGGACTGATTTCATTTACATATCTATCATATAATTTCACATCTAATATTTTAGAGGAAAAGTCTCATGAGCGTGGCCTGTACAACCCCTGCACTTATTATGTTCAACATGAGGATTCTGAAGTAACATCTAATTCCTTCTTTCTACAGGTCTTCCTTCATCTGTAGACTACACTGAGGTTCAAAGATCAGAAGCAATTTATCCAAGGCCACACAGCAAGTCAGTGGCAGATACAAGCCTAGAGTTCAAGCTGTTTGGATGGGAATGAATGGGTCCATTTGAATGATAAGAAAACTGAGGCCTTAAACTTTGACCTTCCGGTCCTATATGAGGCCCGCTCTTAGGAGTGGCCTCTGGTTGGGGAAGGCAGACTGGGAGTCCAGAGTCCAGCTCTTTAGGAAACACCCCCCTCCTCTCCTCTCCTCTCCTTTGCCTGTACTACGGTCCGTTACATGGCTAAGGGGAGTATAGATGGTTTACCTCCTCATCTCTCCCAGCTGCAGCCCCAACCACGCCACTCACTACACCCAAATTCTGGCCCAGGCTCTACAATTAATGTGTCATTTGGCCTTTAACAGGACCCTTTCCCCCCTTTGGGACTCAGTTTTCTGTCTCTGTAAAATGAAAATAATGCCGCGCGTCCTACTAACCTCTCAAGGTTGTTGTGAGGATCAGATGAGAGAAATGGTAGGCAGGCACTCTAAAAGTCAGGAGGTAGACACAGATACAAGGTGGTAATTATTCCCTAGAGGAAACAGGACAGGTTAGCTCAAGTGCTCAGAGAGAAGCATCTTTAAAGTGCCCTGGTGCTTGTGGAGTACTCTGGTCAGAAGCCTCAGTGTGAGTGGCAATCTGTTCTCAAGAGCCAGCTGATGAGGGGATGGCACAAAGAACACAGACTCACAGACTCTAGAATCAGAGAATGTATGTTCAAATCCCACCTCCAAGTGACCCCAGACACTTAACCTCCATAGGCTTCAGTTTTCTCATCTGGAAAACGGGAGGATGAGATTAAATAGGCTTTGAGGCCTGTATAAAGGCACCAGCCTTTTTTAGCCCTAGTGTTTCACCCTGATACCTAAACCCCAATTCCTGGGCTTGCAGATCTTCCTGGCCCTTGAACGGACCTCGGCTCAGTGATCCATGTGCCCTATAACTTGACCGTCCAGAGTTTTAGGCACCTGCTTCCCTCTTCTTCAGAACCTAGGATCGAAGTTCTGTTTTTATTCACAAGGGAAATGTGTGCATAACGATAACAATCGTCTCCCCACTCTCCCCATCCTTCACAGACTCCTAAACTTTCCATGTGTTGCCTCCCAAGGCTTCCTCTATCCCAATCTGGCTGTTTAAATAACAACTCCATTCTCAGGACGCTATCAATGTGGGAATGTAGATGCCAAGCTAATGGGACTCCACCCACATTACTAAGTAATCTCTTAACTAAATAACTGTCCACCCCCATTTCTATCTCTCCCACACACACAGCCAACAAACAAGGAAACAGAAGCAGACAGATAGGAGGTTCCCCTCACTTCAGAAATCAGAATAATTTCGGGGCCTCTCAGTCCTGGCCCAAAGCTCACCACCGATACCCCTTTCTTTATATTTCTGGTTTCAATGACCCCAGGCCAGGAACTCCTGAATCTCTATGCAGATAGATCAAGCTCTCTGCCTGTGGTCTCAGAAACTCTTTCTCTGTCTTTTTTTTTTTTTCCTGGTGTGCCCCTATCTTGCTTGAGTGTTCTCTATCACCCTCTCGTCTCCGTGTGCCTATCAAGTTCTCTGATTCTATCTCTGCCTCTGCATACGATTCGTCTATGTCAGTCTCGGGTGTCCCCTTTTATGAAATTCTCCATGTCCTGCTCCGTTTGTTTTTGTCTTTCTTCTCCTTTGCCTCTGCTTCTGTCTCTCTGTCTCTCACTGGGTCTGCCTCCCTCCCCTATTCTGGCAGGAAGGGGAAGAAGGAACCTAGATTTTCTCTTTCAGCAAGCAGAAAACAATTCCTTGCAGAGGGTGTGTTCTGACAGGGTTATAGTCCATGGGAGGTTCTCATAAGGAGCCACCCAATCTCCTCAGCTCCTTGGGGCCTTGCCCTGAAAAGTATGAGCCCTTCCCTAACAGGCATTAGATTATGTGGACAGAGACAGACAGGCAGAGAAGAAAGGTGGGATACATACATGCAAGAGACCTGAGAAAGCTAGAAACAAAAACAGAAATAAAGCAAATGCATGGAGATAGCCAGATTCCAAAGGAATGACAGAAAGAGATATCCTTGTCACAGGTCAAGGTCACCCCTCTCTCTAGGACTAAGAGGTGGAGCTTAGAGGTGCGACTCATTCTTCAAACCTGACTTTTTTCATACATAGGCCGTCCTCTCCTTACCGGACCTCCCCCCTCCCCCAGTAACTCAAATCTCTGGACTTCCCTTGAGCTAGAGAAGAATCATTTAGATCTCCCTTCTCTGAGTTCCATATCCCATCCAGCCAGAAGCCAGAATTCCCACCCGTCTAACAGGATGGTCTGAGCTCAGTTCAAATCAGAGGAAAGAGGGGAAAGGTCTCCTTCCCCTGGTCATTAGTCCATCAAGTCTGAGCTCTGGGGAGACCCTGCTGACTAACATCATTTACTGATGTAAAGGGTTCTAAAATTCTAGCTATACTATCTAAAATTATCTAATGAGTGTTCCCAATAAATTATAAGCTTAACAGGAGTTAGACTTTAAGCATTTATTAAGGATAAGAAGAATTTGATAAAGATAGAGAGAGAAAGGCCTGATTCATCAATCTATTAAAGGGAGAGAGCATTCCTAGCTCCACTTTCTGCCAGAGTCCACACGAAAGGGAGAGTCAGAGCACCAGGCTCCTCCTCCTTCCTCCCACAAGCAAATGTCACATCCTGACGCCAAAGAAAAGACACATGGTCTTACCCTCAGAGACCTTCACCTCAATGCAGAGCTTTTCTACAGTAAGTCTCCAGCAGGTGGCGTCATTCCAATTGTTACACTGACCACCTTCAAGGGATTTCAGGCCCTGTCTCCTGTCCAGACATGTCAGCTGAACTGAGAACCCACATGATGTATTATATAAGGGACCATGAGCTTCTTCCCTAAGTCAAAGGCCTAACTTGTTGTTGTTGTTGTTGTTGTTTTGGTGAGGCAATTGGGGTTAAGTGACTTGCCAAGGGTCACACAGCTAGTAAGTATCAAATGTCTGAGGCTAGATTTGAACTCAGGTCCTCCTGAATCCAGGGCTGGTGCTCTATCCACTGCACCAGCTAGCTGCCCCAGCCTAACTTTTTAATGTTAATATTCATATAGTGCTGGGCAAATCACTTACCCTGGTCAAGTCACTTAACCCTCACTGCCCCACAAAAAAATTTAATTAAAAAAATTTTTTTTAATATTCTTATAGTGGTGTTTTAGGTAACCCAGTCAAGGCAAGTGAATAGAATGTTGGGCCTGGAGTCAAGAGACCTGAGTTACAAATCCATCCCCTAAATGATCTACTGACTGCCTACCCCTGGCAAGTCACTTAAACCCTGTTTGCCCGAGTTTTCTCATCTATAAAATGGGGGTTGTCATGAGGATCAAATGAGGGTAATAGTTGTATAGTATTTAGGCACAGTGTCCTGGCACATAGTAAGCACTATTTAAATGTAAATTAATATTATTGATCATTCTAAGTCATGGAATATCACAATTCCTGAAGGATAAAACTTTGAGGCTGCCAAAAGACAGTAGAATGGTACATGTAGGCATGAGCAGATGAGTTGGCTTACCTCTTCGGGGATGAGTAGAAGAAGCAAGTATAAAGGTTGTCAACAGAGAAGATTGAACTACTAGGAGAGGAGGTGGTAGGGGGCAATCATGGGTCTATGCAACAGGTAACCAAGGGACACATGTCTATAGTATCCACCCAGTATCAAGAGGATCTAAAGGATAGTGCCCAGATACTGAATGGCACCTCCTGGAGGATTTAGTGACAGGGCATGAAGAAGAGTCACCCAAGAGGAGATGTGTGCATAAGGTACAGTCCTCTCCAGTTTGGAAGGATATCACCCACATTTGATAGATACCACATGTCAACAAAAATTATCAAAGTATCTTCAGAGATAAGCATGAAGGGTGTGGCATAGCAGACATTTAATAATACCTGCTGACTTTTCTTTTGTCATCGCGGAGAACTAGAAACAAGAGCAGATGCCTGTCGACTGGGGAACGACTGAACAAATTAAAACAGGTGAATGTAGTGATGGCACTAGAGTCAGTGTATAATAGAATGTAGAGGTAGGGGACTAGAAGAAGGATGAGATGATGAATGCAGAGAAGCAGGATCTGATGCAAAGCAAAGTAAGCTGAGGCAGGAAACAATGTATACAATAGCTTGTTGTTCAGTCACGTCCAGTTCTTTGTAACTCCATGGACCATACTGTCCATGGGGTTTTCTTGACAAAGATACTGGGGTGGTTTGCCATTTCCTTCTCCAGTGGATTAAGGCAAACAAGAGGTTAAGTGACTTGCCCAGAGTCATACAGCTAGTAAATGTCTGAGGCTGGATTTGAATTCAAGTCTATCCTGCCTCAAGGCACCAAACCACCTAGCTGCTTCCTCTACAATGGCTACAACAATGAAAAGGAAAAAAATCACAAAAAATTGAGATGCAAAATTACAAATTACAAAAAATGCAATTGCACAATCATTAAAAAACAAAAAACAAAAAACAAAAACAAGTTTGTCCTAAGAAGAGATATGAGAAAACACTTGCTGCCAATTCTTTGGAGATCAGGGTGTCATGAGCATGGAACATTGTCTAAAATATCAGATTTTTTTTCAGTGTGTTGAATAATTTTGTTGAATTTTTTTTCTTTTAAAAAATTCCTTAAGAAAAAAAAATGCTTTAAATTACTATTGATGGGGGCAGCTAGGTGGCGCAGTGGATAAAGCACTAGCCCTGGATTCAGGAGGACCTGAGTTCAAATGCGGCCTCAGACACTTGACACTTACTAGCTGTGTGACCCTGGACAAGTCACTTAACTTTCATTGTCCCACAAAACAAAACAAAATTACTATTGATGAGAGAAATGCAAATTAAAATAACTCTGAGGTACTACCTCATACCTATCAAATTGGCTAAAATCATAGGGAAAATGACAAATGCTGAGAGGATGTGGAAAAATTGGAACATATACAGTGTTGATGGAATTATAAACATCCATTTTGGAGAGCAATTTGGAATTATGCCCAAAGAGTCATAAAACTGTGTATACCCTTTGACCCAGCAACACCACTATTACTTCCATTTCCCAAGGTGATCAGGGAAAAGAAAAAGAACCTATATGGATTCTAAAATAAATTTATAGCATCTCTCTTTGTGGTGGCAAAGAATTGGAAACTTAAGGATGCTCATCATTGGGAAAAGGGTGAACTGTAGTATATGATTGTGATGGAATACTATTGTGCTGTAAGAAATGATGAGCAGGTTGATTTTAGAAAAACACGGGAACACTTGCATGAAATAATGAAAAGTGAAATAAGCAGAACCAAGAGAATACTGTAAACAGTCACAGCAATCTTGTTCAAAGAGTAACTGCATGACTAAGCTATTCTGAGTAATATGATCATTCAATCAACTGTGAAGGACTTAGGAGGGAAAATGCTACCTGCCTCCAGAGAAAGAACTGATATATGGAAGTAAATATTGTTTGGTTCCACATATCTATCTGTGTCAAATGTTGGCCTTCTCTAATGCAGGGTTGGGGAAGATGGAGTGAGGGAAGGAGACAATTCGAAACTGAAAATGTAATAAATAAATAAAATTATTTATTATAATGGATCGCCCTCTGGACAGCACAGAGGAATATGTGGAGAAATCTAAGTGATGTGAAAACAAAAGACAGCAATAAAAATCTATTTTTAAAAAATAAAATAAATATTTGCTGTATTGATCAGCACAGTCAGCCATATAATTACCTTTGGAAAATAGGTACCTAGGGGGCAGCTAGGTAGTACAGTAGATAAAGCACCGACCCTGGATTCAGGAGGACCTGAGTTCAAATCCAGTCTCAGACACTTGACAATTATGAGCTGTATGACCCTGGGCAAGTCACTTAACCCTCACTGCCCCCCAAAAAAGGAAAATAGGTACCCACACACATAAAAATACATGCATGTATTCACTCTCATGCCTATATAAAGCATATATATATATATGTATACACTTTTTAAAAAATTTATTTATTTTTATTGGTTTATTTTATTTGTGTTTTCTTTTACAACATGGCTAATATGGAAATATGGTTGGCATGACCTTACATACATAATCAAAATAAAACTGCTTGCCTTTCAGGGAGCAAGGAGGGATGGGAGGAAGAAAAAGTTTTGAACTCAATTTTTTTTAATGATTGTTTTAAATTTTTTACATGTAATTGGGGAAATAGTTAATGAAGATAAATTTTAAAATAACATATATATGTGTGCTCACACACTATTTTCATATGCCATCACATGTATGCGCATATAATGCCATAGAAATACATATATCCTGACAGGATGGAGCCTCACATATTCAAGCAGAAGACATTTGGCTCTAGTTTGGGGGGCACAATTTCTGGGAAGGGCAAGAGGGAGAGGGAGAAGGAGAAGAGATGCCGCCACAATCTGTCTCTGTCTCTATTTCTCCTTTTGTCTCTGATTGTCTTTGTCTGTCTGTCTCTCTGTCTCTGTCTCTCCCTTTGTCTCTGACTGTCTCTGTCTCTCTCTGTCCCTCTCTCTCTCTCCCCCTCCCTCTCCTTTGGGCCCTTATGATGAAAGCTAATACTTTAGCAATTAATCCATAAAATGCCTGTTTTTTTTTAGTTCTTTGCAAACTGTGCATGTCATGAAAGGTGAGATCTGGCTATTACAATCTCTAGGTGTTTTCTAGCTCCTCAGCCAGAACGAGAGCTCCCCAGATTGGGGCTGAGTCTCCTCTCTTCCCAACAGGCTCCTGTAGCACGACTGGGGCATACCACACAGGAGGGTGCTCAGGAAAGACTTGATGAATGAATGAGGGAGGGAGGGGGCTCCTGGGGACCTATCAAGGTCTCCCTCCCTTCCCCCAAGTGGCCAGGAGACAGCAGAGATGGGAAGCCTTCTTGGCTGTTCGCTTCATCTAGTTCCCTGCACAGAATTGCAACACCCAACCGGGCAGGGCAGCCAGCAGATGGGCGGGCTGTGGAGTGGCAGCTGCCCAATCCCAAGGTGGAGGAAGCTGCCTGGCTGGTGCCCCTGTTGGGGGAGCTAGGCCTTCACGAGATAGTCTCTATCAGAAAGACCTTGAGAATTCTACATGATGCCCCAGAATGGGGGAGGAGGGAGAAGGCAGGGAAGGTCGTGATGGAGATATTTATAACCCCAGACAGGATTCTTTATAGAGGTGAAACTTCTTCCTCCCGAAGGCCAAGGATATGGACCTTATAATCCTAAATCACAAACTTTTCCTGAGACACCGCCTCCATTCCCCATGTGCCCAATCTTCAACTCTACCATGCCATGGGAGAGACAGAGGAGACAGAGGTTGGTCCTTGGGGAGCTCATGGTCTGAATGGGGGAAAGGAACAAGCATTCATTAAGTGATGGCAGGCACTGTGCGAAGTGCTTTACCAATATCTCATTAGCCTAGGGGCAGGGGTTCTTAACCTGGGATTCAGAGAATTTGTTTCGCTAATATTTGGATAACTGTATTTCAACATATTTGGTTTGATTTCTAATCCTACGATGCTTTGTGCACTTAAACAAAAACAAAACCATGATTCTGCTAACTAGCTGTTTGACCCTAGGGCAAGTCACTTAACCTCATTGCCTGCCCCCCCAAAAAACCCAAAACATGATTCTGAGAAGGATTTCATAGGCTTCAACTGACACTTCCCAAGAGGTCCAGGACACAAAGAGGGATAGGAACTATTCCTGGGTCAGATAAAATATATGTAGTCCTGGCACAGTGGATAGAACGCCAGGCCTGGAGTCAGGAAGTCTCTTCTTCCTGAGTTCAAATCTGGCCTCAGATACTTACTAGCCATGTGACCCTGAACAAGTCACTTCACCCTGTTTGCCTTAATTCCTCATCTATAAAAATGAGCTGGAGAAGGAAATGGCAACCCACTTTGCCAAGGATCTTTGTCAAGAAAACCCCAAAAGGGGTCACAAAAGAGTCAGAACCCGGGTGAAAAACAACAGAACAAGTCCCTATATTCATGAGCCTACAGGATAAAAACACCAATATATGATAAATACGTTTGAAAAAATCAGGACTTGTGATCTCATGGTATAAAGGGAGCTTTCGGTGTGTAAGCTGTCTGATGCTGGCCAACACTGCTCTGGACATTAGAGTCTCAGAGGGTCAGTTCTCAAACTTCTTGGACTCAGGACCCCTTTACACTCCTAAACATCTACCCTCCTCCCAAAGCACTTTGTGTAGCTTGTATCTATGGATACTTATCACATTCGAAATGAAAATATCTAAGTATTACTCAGATAGTTTTGACCTTGTAGGTCCTCTGAAAGGGTCCCCAGACCAAATGCTGAGGATTGCCTCAAAGAGAGGTAAGGAAACCAGGTCTAGGGGAAGCTGGAGGAGATGAGACCTAAGGCCTGCCCCAAGGGAGCTCAGGGTCTAAGGCCTGCCTCAGGGGTGGGGTCATAGTCTCCAGGATCCGAGGAGCAGCAGAGAACAATCCAGAATAGAATGTGGAACCATAAATATGTGTTTACATGAAGGGCT
Source organism: Dromiciops gliroides (assembly GCF_019393635.1). Lineage (NCBI taxonomy): Eukaryota > Metazoa > Chordata > Mammalia > Microbiotheria > Microbiotheriidae > Dromiciops > Dromiciops gliroides. The sequence goes on along the minus strand of NC_057861.1, from coordinate 680,151,557 downwards.
GGCTGGAGAAGTCAGGGAAGGCTTCCCAGAAGAGACAGGGGTTAATGTGGGCCTTAAAGGATGGCTATCGGATCACTGAGGTGGAGGTCACTCTGGCCACTAACTGCATAAGCCAAGCAGGAAGGAGCTCAATGGACCAGGATGGGGAGCATCGAAGGGAGAAGATAGAGAGAGGACCAGTTTGTGGAAAGTCTAATGATCAATGAAGTCTGGCTGCTGAGAACACGGACCACATCTGGCTACCTGCACAGGACAAAAGGATTGGCCAGCACGGTCACCGTCCAGCCAAAAGGGTCAAGTAGGGCCTCCTGCAGCAGCCTGGGCACACCCACCCCCTCTCTGGTCCACCCCGTGGGGGACAAAGCCCTTCTCATGATGGAACAGAGCCCTGCGCTGGCTCAGAGCACAAAACAGCCTCTGTTAGGAAGCAACAGGAGAAAACCGGCCAGAGGCTGGGACTGGGGGGACTTGGAGCTGCTGCTGTGGATTTCTCCCTGAGCCACGGCAACGGAGACATGCAGATGTCGGCAAATAGACACACATGCACACAAACATAAATAGGCATGTGCAGTGATAGACATGTACGCAAATATGCACACTCACAGATGTAGTAACACACACACCCATGCACACATACACATGCACACATACAGACATCCACACACACTCATGGGCACACACAGATTCCTATCCAGAGCCAACAGGGGGGAGGGCACTACAGAGCAAGAGCAGCCCACCAACGAGATCACTCACTGGCCTTGTCGGCAGCTATCCCCTCCCCTGTTTCCCTCCTCCCTAGCCCCAGCACCTTCAAGGAAAAGAGAAGATGGAAAGACTCCAGGAAACCTTCAGGCCTTAGAGTCCTCCCTGTTTAAAAGCATAGGACACGGAAAGTCATGGGAGGGAAGGGAGATAGACACAGAGAAAGGTACAAAGATGGAGAGAGTCTGAGACATGGAGAAATAGAGAAAGAATGAGAAAGTGAAACAGATACAGTTAGAGAAAGAGGCAAAAGCAGAGGGAAACAGAGGAAAAAGGAACAGACCCACCCAGGGAGAGACACACACCGAGAGATACATGGTGGGGAGGGAGGGAGGGACGGGGGAGAGGGGGGCCAAAGGGAGAGAAACATTTAACAAGGAGATAGCCCTGCAGAAAGGCTAGGGAAGGGAAAGGATGGCAGAAAGGGGACCCCCTCATCCAAGATTAGGCTCTGGTTCTCTCCAAGAAATTTCCAACTACACATTTTTCCACATCAGCCACTCACTGAGCAAAAGTGAGCCCCCACTAGGAGGGGAAGAAGGGAACTAGGGGAGGAGAGGAAAAGAGGAGACATGGAGAGGAGACAGAGGAGAGGAGGGTGGGAGGATGGAAACTATGTCATCTGGAACAAGCCCTGTCTCACAAGACAAAGGAGTGGCCCAGACACAGCTGATATGGGGAGCCCTTCCCCTCCTCTTCCCCCTCCCCCATCAATGGCATGGAGCAAGGTCCATGTGGGGCACCTCCTGCCAGTTGAGGCTAAAGGGAGTCTGTAGACGGAAAGCCACAATTTCCGGATTCGAGGGGAAGGGAAAGAAGATAGTTGCTTTTAGGACCTAGATGGGGGCCCAGCAAGGGGTGGAAGGGAAGGGGGATAAGGAGAGGAATCCATATATAGCAGGCTTTGCCTCCTCTGTCTAGACTCTGTACACAGACTTGGGGGCCACGAAGAGAGGAATAGTTTAGACAAAGATAAGAGGATGACTTCAGAGCCCCCATGGACCATTTCCAAATGAAAGTCTCTCACAGGCCTACCTTCGAAAAGAGGGGAGTCACCCCCTGAATGAGCACAGGAGAAACAAAACAGAGTTATCATACATCCACAGCTATCTTGTTACCTACTAAGAACCACCTCTTCAAGGAAGTCCTCCATGGTTTGCTTTTAAAAAAAAATAATAACCCCCCCCCAAACTTCTATAATCCTTCACATAATTTATGAGAGAATCATTACCCATTCACTCCAAGTGAGTAAGGAAGGACTTCTTTGGGTCAAACTTCAATAAAAACAAATCTAGCTTTTCCCTCTCCTACTCCACCAAACTTTCATCCCTCTCTTCTCTTCTACAGCTATTCAGACACTAGTCAGAGAACCCAGGGCCACGAAACTAGATCTGGGCTCACAGTATCCCCAGTCCATGGGTCACTGCCCAAGATCAGCTGCTCCTGTTTACCCAACATGGACAGAGAAGTGCTCAGAATCTTCCAGAGGATATTGTGAAATACAAACCAGTCGCAGCTCCATGCCATGCATGCACCCAAGGGGGCCCCAACATCCTTGGACAGAACTTCTTTCTGGGTTTCCCGCCACTAGACACTAGCCTCCAATTCTAGTCTATTGATTTGATGTCCCATCAAAGAAACTTTCCTCGGAGAGTAAGCCCCAGTCCTACCCAGGCCCAAACCCCAAATCTTTTTCCAAACAATAAGCCCCGGCAGATCCTACACTGGGAAGACCAAACTAAGACCTCAGCCTTTACTTTCCTCAAACAACCTCCAGCCCTCACCCACACCCTAACTGCCAAACCTTCTGACCCCAAAATGTAGACCCAAACCACTAATATTCCCCAGCCTCTAACCCTCAACTCTCCCCCACTGAATAATTTTTGCTGCCTCCCCCTGCCTCAGCCCCAGACTGTAACCCTTAATCCAAACCTCAAAGATGTAGGAGCTGAAACGTCTAGTCAAACCTCATTCTATAGATCCCATGATTCAGAAATGGGAAACACTTGCGGAGGCTGAGATTCCTTTTTCTCTGCTTCTTCTCCCACTTCCAGGATATAAAATACAGTTATCCCTTCCATATCTCGTGAGTTAGGAGTGTGGCATCCCTTTGATCTGGAAAATCCACATAAAATTTTTGCCCCCCCCTTCATACCAGATAAGAAGTCTGAATTATGTGGTATTAAAAGATAAATAACTTATTATACAACACTATAAAATATATTTTATCCATTTCTGTTTTTCTGTGTCGTCTGAGGGCCATCGCATGTCGTCTGTGACTTCTGCAAGACTCCCCCCCAAATTCCCATTTAATTTCTTATGCCAATGCGATATATCAAAACCTCGATGAGGAAAGTCATGATGTAGAAGGGATAACTGTATGTATAAATGTATCCATCTGGCGTCAGTGTCTCTTAAGCTCAGTCTGGTCTCATATTACCAACTGTGATAATTCCATGTAAAGCCCTTTGCAAATTAAAGTGCTATGTAAATGCTAGTAGTTGTTATTATCATTGTCTGCTTTTTGGTATCTCATTTGGCATTGCAAGGTTCAAATAGGACGCCCCATAAGCACCTCACACTCAATATATCTAAAACAGAATGCATTCTCTTTTTTTTTGGTTTGTTTTTTTGTTTTGTTTCCTGGGGCAATGAAGGTTAAATGACTTGCCCAGGGTCACATAGCTAATAAGTGTCAAGTGTCTGAGGTCACATTTGAACTCAGGTCCTCCTGAATCCAGGGCCAGTGCTTTATCCACAGCAACACCTAGTTGCCCCATGCATTCTCTTTCTTCCCCAAATCCACCCATCTTCCAAACTCCCATCTTTCCATCAAAGGAACTACCAGTCTTCCAGTCTCCCCCAAGTTCTTGACTTAGGTATTATTCTTGACTCTTCATTCTCCCTCCTCCCATATCTCCAAACAGCCACCATCACTTGCCTTTTCTACTTGTATAATATCCATCTTCTTGTTCCTCATGCAGACACCTCCTTGGTTAGGCTCTTGTCATCTCTTGGCTAGACTGTTTCAATAACCTCTTATTTGTCACAATTCTCTACCCCTTGCCACCCCATCCTCCACATAAATGCCAGCTACTCTTAAGTGCTCCCCCCCCCCCAAGAATTATCAGTGGCTCCCTATTGCCTCCAGGATAAAATAGAAATTCTTGTTTCACAACTGAGGGCTTTACCTTTCCAGCCTCATTCTGGATCACTCCCTTTCTTGAACTCTTCGGTCTAGTCAAACTGGCCTTCTTGCCAATCCTCACACAAAGACTTCATCCCTTATCTCTGTCCCCACCTTACCTTTATTGTGATCGCACTCCCTTCTCACCTCTACTTTTTAGAATCCATTACTTCCTTCAAGACTCAGCCTCCTTCTACCTGAAGTCTTTCCTCATCCCGCCAAGCTGCTAGTGCCCTCCCCTGCTAGATACTCTGTATTTAGCTTTATAGATTCTGTCTATATTCACATAGATATATATTAGCTCTTCTAATAGAGTAGAAGTTCCTTGAGGACAGGGAGTTTTGTTTTTATCTTTGTATCTCCAGTACTAACCCAATGCCTGGCACATAATAGGTTCTTAATAAATCTATATTGATTGATTCCAGTGAAATCTCAGTAATTTAAGCCCCCTTAATTCAATCTGACAGGAATGAAATTTATTTTTGCAATGGATGTCTGTAACTGAAGTTTTGTTCTCTAAACAAATAAAGAACATAAGCCAAAGTTGTTTAGAGGTTGATTAAAATATTTAGAAGAGGGGCAGCTAGGTGGCGCAGTGGATAGAGCACCAGCCATGGACTCAGGAGTACCTGAGTTCAAATCTGACCTCAGACACTTAACACTTACTGGCTGTGTGACCCTGGGCAAGTCACTTAACCCCAATTGCCTCACTAAAAAATAAATAAATAAATAAATAAAAAATCTATTAAAAAAATATTTAGAAGAGCAAACTATATAAATAAGTGCTAAATTCTTAGAAAAAGAAGAAATTGATATGTTAATCATAATTTATTCTGCTTTATTAAGTAAGAAAGGTTCCTAAGAACTGCTATTAAGCCAGAGGTTTTTTTAACATAGTATCCCTGAGCTTGGTTTTTTTGTTGTTTTGTTTTAGTGTTTTGATGGCCCTATCTCAGTATAATTGGTTTCCTTTGTAATCTTGTGTATTTTATTTTATGTATTGAAAAACCTTAATCTGAGAAGGGGTCCAGAGGCTTCAGCAGATTGTCCCAGGAATCTCTGACACAAAAAAGGTCAAGAAACCCTGTGCCAGGCAAACTCTGGTAAGCTTTATTCAAGTCACTATATGTATTTGAAAGTAGAAAAAGCAATCCCCATATTCATGAGACAAATAGTGATGGTACAGTAGGAAGAGCTGGATTTGAATCCTAGTTTTGCCATGTCTTGGTTGCATGACCTTGGACAAGTCACTTCATCTCTTTGGGCCTCAGTTTCTTCATCTGCAAAATGAGGAGACTACCTAACCTTTAAGGTCCTTGCAGCTCTAAATCTATGATCTAATGATCCCAACTCCTATCTCACAACTCAGCTTCTTGCCCCCAAGTCTCAGCCCTGCCATTTCTTAAAACCTAGCATACAGGTGGCACAGTGGATAGAGCACCAGACCTGGAATCAGGAGGATCTGAGTTCAAATCCGGCCTCAGACACTTAACACTTACTAGCTGTGTGACCCTGGGCAAGTCACTTAACCCCAATTGCCTTCCCCCCCCCCAAAAAAAAAGAAAAAAAAACCTAGCATACAAAAGATTCCTAAAAGGCAGAGATAGGTTCCCTTAGAATCCTAGAAGCATCTTGGTGGTATAGTGGATAGACCTTTGGGCCTGGAGTTGGGAAGACCTGAGTTCAAATCTTGTCTCAGACACTTTCTAGCTGTGTGTGTGACCCTGGACAAGTCACTTAACCTCAATCTGCCTGGTTTCCTCAACTGTAAAATGGGCATAATGATAGCACCTCCCTCCCAAGTTATTGTGAGGGTCAAATGAGATAATATGTGTAAAGCACTTAGCATAGTGACTGGCACATAGTAGGCATTACATAAATGCTCGTTTCCTTCCTGCTCAGCCACAGGACTTGGCAGCCCCTTAAAGGATGCTACCAGCTTCCAGGACTTTATTCACCAGACCAATTATTATGCCCCAGCTGCTTTCAGCCCTGAAACTTGCATTCTGGATCTTCCCACCTCTGTCCTCCTGACTGGTGAGCCCTTCACATAGCCTATCATATAGCTAGATCTCTTCCAGGCATGCGTCACTATCCTGCCTGTTTTCTTGCCAGCTGCCTCCCTGCCATCTGTACCCAAACCCCCACCACCCAGTAGTTTCCAGCTCTGGAACCATAATAAAAAATTCTGCCACTGCTCCCTGGAAAGTGTATGTGCTAATCTACTCGCACCATCCTTAGAACTTGCCAAACTAAACTATTCCCCCCCGGGCCAACTCTCCTTCCTGTAGAGGGTTCTTTCCTCATTAGAACAGAAGCTTCTGGGGCAGCTAGGTGGCGCAGTGGATTGAGCACCAGCCCTGGAGTCAGGAGGACCTGAGTTCAAATCCAGCCTCAGACACTTAACACTTACTAGCTGTGTGACCCTGGGCAAGTCACTATAACCCCTATTGCCTCATCTAAAAAAAAAAATGAAGAACAGAAGCTCTTTGAGCACAGAGACGGAGGCTGTTGTGTATCTGGATTCCCTGAGCTTAGCAGAATGACTGGCACATGGAAGGGCTTACACATGCTTTGTAAGAATGCTGAGGGATTTGAGGGAAGAAAGTCAATGAAGTGCCACTTCCTCCTGGCCAAGGTGAAGCCTCCACCTGTGCAAGAGATCCCATTTCATCCTGTCTCCTCCAACAGATTGTCCCCTCTGCCATCCCTACATTTTCACTTATTTTCAATCTCTTCCTGTCCACTTTCTCTCCTTTCACTCTCTCTCTCTCTCTCTTTCAGGGCAATAAGTAAGGGTTAAGTGACTTGCCTAGGGTCACACAGCTAGTAAGTGTCAAGCATCTGAGGCTGGATTGGAACTCAGATCCTCCTGAATCCTGGGCCAGCGCTTTATCCACTGTGCCACTTTCACTCTCTTCTTAACCCCTTACAATGTGGCTTCCAACCTTATCATTTCATCAAAACTATTCCCTCCAAAGTTATCAACGATCTCTTAGTTGCCAAATCCAGCGGCCTCTTCTCAATCCTCATTTCCTTGACCTCTCTGCAGCCGTTGACACTGTTGATCACTCTCTCCTCCTTGATACTCTCTTCTCTCTAGGTTTTCAAACTGGGATTCAAATCCCTGCTGACCTCCAAGCTCACATCTTTATCTGCCTTTCAGACATCTCAAACTGGATGTTCAGTAGATGTCTTTTTTTTTTAAGATGGCCCCTCATCTCCAGGAGCCCAAATTCATTCATTCATTCATTCATCTATCTATTTATTTGCTTGCTTATTTATTTGACTTATTGGGGGGGGGCAATGAAGGTTAAGTGACTTGCCCAGGGTCACACAGCTAGTAAGTGTCAAGTGTCTGAGGCTGGATTTGAACTCAGGTCCTCCTGAATCCAGGACTGGTGCTTTATCCACTGTGCCATCTAGCTGCCCCCAGTAGATGTCTTAAACTCAATCTGTCCAAAACATAAATTAATCATCTTTCCACCTAAATCCTCCTCACCCCCACCACCTTCCTATTACTGTAGTTGGAGACATCATCCTCCCAGTCCCTTGGACTCCCAATTTGGTAGTTATCTTGGATTCCTCAGTATCTCTCACTTCCCATATCCAATTTGTTGACAAAGCCTTTTGATATCACCTTTGTGACAACTCTTGATCCACTCCTTTCTCTCCTCTGATACTGCCACCACTCTGGTATAGACCCTTATCACCTCACACCTGGACCATTACAATAGCATGCTAGTGGCCCCCTATTGCCTCCAGGACCAAATACAAAATGCTCTGTCTGGCATTCAAAGTCCTTTATAACATAGCCCCCTCCTATCCCTCCAGTCTTCTCAACCTTACTCCCTACCATGTACTCTTCAATCCAGTGACATTGGCCTCTCGGCTGTTCCATGAACAAGACACTCTGTCTTTCAGCTCTGGGCATTTTTTCCAGCTGTCCCCCATACCTGTAATCTTCTCCCTTCTCAACTCCACCTACTGCATTCCCTGGCTTCTTTTAAGTCCCAATTAAAATCTCATCTTTTACAGGAAGTCTTTCCCAGCCTCTCTTAATTCTAGTGCCTCCCCCCCCATCAATGATTCCCTACCTACCCCATATATAACTTACTTTGTATATATTTGTTTGTATGTTATCTCCCCCATGTCACATTGTAAACTCCTTGAGGGCAGGGACTGTTATTTGCCTCTTTGTATCCCTAATGCTTAGCACAGTGCCTAACATATAGTAGGCATTTAATAAATGTTTATTGATTAGGGATCTGAGGGGGAGAAGGGAACAGCATCACTAGCTCTCAAGGTCACTTACTTTTCATTTGTATTTTTTATTCTAATTTTGCCCCTGGGGGAAACAAGACAGGGAAAGGAAAGGAGAATCTTTGTAGAGATGCTGAGACCAGTCTCATCTTCTCTGTATGTTCCTCTCATGAAAGGTATAAATACATTGTAAAAACAGTGGAATGAACATGGGGCTAGGAATCAAAAGAACTAGGTTTTAATCCTAGCTCTGCTACTGATAACCTATGTGACCTTAGGCAAGTCACTTGGTTAAGGTCCTTCTCTACCTTAAGAAAATGAGTAAGCAGGGGGCAGCTAGGTGGTACAATGGATAAGGCACTGGCCCTGGATTCAGGAGGACCTGAGTTCAAATCCAGCCTTAGACACTTGACACTTACTAGCTGTGTGACCCTGGGCAAGTCACTTAACCCTCATTGCCCTGCAAAAAAAAAAGAAAGAAAATTAGTAAGGTTAGACTATGTGATCTCTAAGCACCTTCCAGCTCTAACATTCTTATCTATGATTCATAACCCTAGGAAATTACATTTTTGACATATAATTGAGTAAAAAATCTGGGTTTTAGGGAATGGTATCTCCAGAGGTGCCAATTCCTGCCTTTATCTAACAGCCAACTTTATGGTAAAAAGTTCCATCTGTATAAGCACCATCAGGAGGCATCAGGGTGGTGAGCTGCCACACTGTCATAGCTGATTGGTCCAGTCTGGCACTTCACAGTGTTACTGGGCATGGTAGGGGATGTGATATGGGGCATATGGACAGCATCTGCCCTCCCCCACGGCGCTCAGCTGTGGAGGGTGAGGGGACTGTCCATCTTGTAAACCACTTCCTAGTTCAGCCCCAAAGGGAAATTAACCAGATACTTTACTCCCTCTCATTAGTTATTCCAAAATGGTGAGCTAGCTGGGAATAAACTGGAAAATCTGCTGGAGGTGCTGATGAGAGCTTTTGAAGGACCTCAAGAAATTGCTATACTAGTGACTGCTCAATTTCTATATCCACTTGGGGTTTATTTTTCCACAACAGCCTTGTGAGGGAGGCAGAAAAAGTATTCTTATCCCATTTTACAGATGAAAGAACAGAGGCTTCAAAAGGTGAAATGTATCCCTAGCAAGGTTTTGAGTCAGGAAACTCAACCTCACTCATGACCCTCAGGGATTCTTCAACCTATCTTACCCATCTCCATGGTCTCCCTACACCTCTCACCCAGGTCACATTGAGCCAGGGCGTTCCCTGACAGCGCTCCCCTCACCCACCCAAAAAGAGTCCTGGGCATGCTCCTGAGGGCCTCGGTACAAAGCCTAGGATAAGAGAGAATGAATGATGCCAGTGGCTGACACCTGCCTCTGTGCATTTTCTCCATGTGGGTAGAGGGGGCTCCAACAGCCCCTGTAACCACATTCCCCAAGGCTTCCGCCCAGCTCTCAGCCACCAACGGTACCCAGCTGCAGCTGATGGGGGCCTTATCTTCCAGGGCTTGGGGGGAAAATGCCCCCCTCCATAGTAATCCAGGACACAAGGCTCTTCTCCTTGAATACACACTCACTGCTATACACAATACCACTCATAGCACATATGCCACCCACACCATCCATCCACACATCCCACATATCACGTACAAACACACCACACATATATACGATAGACATGCCCCACACTCACCACAAATAGTCTCACACATCATATACCTCCCATACCACATATGCCACACCCACCCACAAGTCTTATACTATCCACACATGCCCACACACCACACATATCCTATACATTGGCCACCTACCATATGCTCCCAAACCACATAGCCACACACATACAAGACCAACACACATTATATTATACAACACCACACACACACACCATGTATATCACAGCCCCACAATCACAATACTATCTACACTCTAACTGTGGGTCATGACCCCATAGGGGGTTGTGTAACTGACTGTGGGGGTAGTGAAAAATTTGGCAACCATAAAAGGTTATGTATACCTATTTTATATACCTATATACCCAGGGTTGAGTAAAAATCTCTTGGGTAAAAAGGGGTCACAAGTGGAAAAAGTTTAAGAAACCCTGCTCTAGGGGGCAGTTAGGTGGTGCAGTGGATAGAGCACCAGCCCTGGAGTCAGGAGTACCTGAGTTCAAATCCAGACTTAGACACTTGACACTAGCTGTGTGACCCTGGGCAAGTCACTTAACCTTCACTGCCCTGCAAAAAATAAAAAAAGAAATGCTGCTCTATACCTACCTACATCATACCTACATCATACATCTCATAGACATATACCACATACACAATATACAGCCCACATACAATATAAACAGACATCATTTACTGTACAATCTTCCACTCACATATGCTATATATACATGACCATGCATGACAAACATACAACATACAATGCCATATACCCAACATATGCCCAAACACCTCACATGTCACACAATATACCTCATATGCCAATGTATGCTACTCATGACATATACATATCACACTAGACTATGTATACATACCCCACGCCACATGTATTACATACATATGTACCCACACCCCTCACGTAAGTACCAACCACAGAGACAGGGACACTCCAGACCCATAGCACATACTCTCACACACACACATGCACACACACACACACACACACACACAACTCTCAGACTATACTCATTTATCCCACACACATAACACATTATAAACATATATCACTAAAAGGTAGGAATGAAAGCCTGAGGCCTGTGGCAAAGGTGTGGGGATTATTGCTCACTAGACCCCCAAAAAACCCTGACTGCCCCCAGTAGAATTTAGGGGATAGCACCCACAGAAAGGGTAGATAGAGAAGGAATGAGCCACATCTGCCATGTCTGCAGCTGATGCTTCTTTCCTCATCCCTCCTTTCACCTTGCCCCACCTCCTCTCTGGCTCAAAGTTTGAAGGTTGAAACATCATCCATGTGCTATCCCTTCCATTCCCTTGAGGCCAGAGCCACCCTCTCTTCCCACAATACGCCATCTCTGTCGGTGACTAAAGATCTCATTCTTCCATCCTGGGGAGGGAGCACCTTGTAAACTGAACACAGATCCCGAACTCGAAGCTTTCTTTTTTTCTTTTTTTTAGTGAGGCAATTGGGGTTAAGTGAATTTCCCAGGGTCACACAGCCAGTAAGTGTCAAGTATCTGAGGCGGGATTTGAACTCAGGTCCTCCTGAATCCAGGGTGGGTGCTTTATCCACTGCGCCACCTAGCTGCCCCTCTGCTAATCATTTTTTATCTATCTCCAGACTAGAGGCTCTTAACCATTTTTGATATCATGGACCTGTTGGGCACTATATCTGGAGATACCTATGAACCCCTTATGAAAGGTGTAAATTTTAAGTGCAAAAAATTAAATACATAAGATTACAAAAGAAACCAATTCTGTTTAAATATAGTTAGCCACTTAAAAAAAAAACACCACTGGTTAAAAATCCTGCATGATACAGTTTCTATCCCAGGGTTATGAAGGATTAGAACTAGAACCATAGAACCTAGAAAGTTAGGCCCTTAGAGGTCACCTAGTCTAACTGCCTCATAGTACAGTTGTGGAAACCGAGGTTCAAAGAGAAGGAACTTGTCTAAGATCACCCAGAAAGTTAGCATCAAAAAAGAACTGGAAGTAGATGCCCAATAATTGGGAATGGCTAAATAAACTGTGATACATGAATGTGGTGGAATATTAGGGGATGCAGGAGAAAATTTAGGCAAAGTAAAAAAATCATTCTAGAAATCTTTTATATCAATTTTTAACTCTTTTTAAAAGAAAATTAGTGGTAGAGTTAAGACTAGAATGCTTCTAGACAAAGTGTACTAGAGGAAACCTCATTGCATGGCAAAGCCACCAACTAACACAGACCCATCCACCACGGATGCTCTCCCCTTCTGATGATGGAATGTTCCCAAAGAGCCTTCCAAGACCAAGTTGATGTGACCTCAACATCCCAGAATTTCTGTCTGTGCAACCAACCTGTGTGCCTATCTAAATGTGTGTTGGTATATGATCAAACATCTGTGTTGAATGTATATTTCTCCATGTTTGTGTCTTGTCTTTCTTATATCTCTTAAAGCCCTCTCTTACATCCCACCCGTTCCCTTGACTCACCCTAGTTCGGGCTTTCACCTCTTACCAGGATTATTGGAAAAGCCCTGACTCAAATCTCTCCCTTATCTAATCCACCCTCTGCTCGGCTGTCAAACTGATTTGCTGAAAGTGAAGACGACCATGTTAACATCTCCATCCAATAAACTCTGGTGGCTTCTCATTACACTGAGGATCAAAGATAAACCACCGTCTATAGGAAATCTTTCCTGATCCCCTTGGTTGCTAGTGCTTTCCTTCAAAAAATGACCCTGAGCTTGGATCTTCTTCATACATACATAGAGTCAGGCATATATATGCACACTCCAAAATTACCTTTATCTTGTGTATCTCTTTTGTATGTGTTTACATTCATACACACACATGCGTACCCTTATACACATACACATATATACTCTCAAAAATTACCTTGTATTTATTTTGCATATAAAGACATTACACATGCATGTATATATGTATTGTTCAGACATACACGCATCCGTGTGCATAAATGGATATATGTACAATAAATGCAAACATGTGTATACAAGTATGCCTACATATAAGTATGCCTATACATGCATGTTGTCTCCCCTGGTAGCATATAAACTCCTTGGTGGCAGAAAGTATTTTATTTTTTCTTTCTACCCTCAGTGTTTCATGTGGTGCCTGATACACAGTAGGTGTTTAATAAATGCCTTTTGCTTGATTGTACACATGCTCTATGAGTATATAGGTAAGGGCTGTAGTTGTGTGTGTGTGTGTGTGTGTGTGTGTGTGAGAGAGAGAGAGAGAGAACACACACATCTTTGGGTGTGATATAGTTATGAGTGCCTGTATATGTGTGTTAGGTAGGGGGTAGCAGGGAAGAAGAAAGAGTGGCACTGTCCCAAGGCTAATTAACCTCATTAGGTAATGAAATTCACTTGGGAAAGGGAAAAGAAAGGAGACTGGACCTGCACATGTTCTTCCCTTCCCCCCTGCCTTCCTCCCTCATTCCTTCTTCCCTCTCTCTTTAGCTCTGTTTGGAGAAGCTGAGGATCGAGCTCCTCAGAACAAAAGGGAGAAGTGAAGGGGGGAAGTGGGGTGAGTCTAAACCCCTCCCCCCAAGTCTTAGGCCTTGGAGAGCCAAGCCTCTGCTCTGCCCCTTTTCCCATCCCCCAGCTGCTTGAATCATCAGAATGAGACTTCCCAGTGGGGAGTTCCCTGCTTGGCTCTGGGGGGACATGGAACTGTGACCAGCTGGACACTTCTCCATATCCCTTCTTCTGAAGGTCCTGTTCTCCTACTCTCAGAGTCAGCATTGTCCCCACCCTTTGTTCTTAGGACCCTAGCTTGGGATCCAGATTCAGGAAAAAGTCAGTCCAGCCCCCATACTCTGGATCTCCAGACTGGTTCTGTTTTGCCTTGTTGGGATATACCAATGGTCAAGAGGGGAAAAGAAGAAGAAGAAAAGAGGAAGGAAAGAGGAAATGAAGGGAGAGGGGAAAAGACAGGGGAGAGGGAGTCAGGGGAGAAGGAAGAGGGAATGAGAAGGGAGGGAAAAGCACCCTGTAAACTTCTATTCTGATGAAGATAAAGATATCAACATTGTCCTAGTTTGGAAGATAGGATGTAGTGATAGGGGTTGAAGTGTTCAGTCAATATTTGGGGAAGACTTTGGTCGAAAAAGCACATAGGACTAGGAATCAGGAGGCCTGGGTTTGAGTCCTGACACTCACTTATCGTGGAATCTCAAGAGAGTCACTTGATAGTTCTGGGCCTCAGCTTCTCCGTCTGTAAAATGAGGGGGTTGGACTAGATTATCTCTAGGGTCTCCTTCAGCTCTGATAACTTATGAATCTATGGAAAAATTTTAATATACATGACAGGTTTTTCTTTCATTCTCTACCTTTTTTCCACAGAAAAAAGAGAGAGATTATACTAGCATTCAAAGGATTAAGTTAGATTGTGGATGAAAGGCCCAAAGCCCACCAACAAAACAGAGCTTCTGGACTGGCTAAAAGTGCGCCAGGGATTGAATCTAGTCCAAAGCGCTCAGGTAGGCCGATCTCAAATCAGTACTGGGAGTTCTGGGACAACAGATTTCAGTCAGGGAAAAAGCTCCCAGCCTAGATCTAAGCATGGGGCCAAGCTTGGCAGGGGGGAAGGGGGGATAAACAGGGGATGCTTCACCCAGCTAGCTCTGAGTGGTTTTCTTTGATAACACACTCTTGTTCTGTGTTTGTATTGTGCAACCCTACCCTTGATAGCTCTGTTATAAGTCTTCTTCCTTGTGACAAACACCCAAAAAAGAAGGGAAAAAAGGGACTGGTCACAGAACAGGGCACCATGAAGTAGGGGGACAGAATCAGAGAGTTGAACAAGCTCAAGTTTCTGACAAAGTTTCTAATTGAGTAGGAAAGAGAATCTGAGACAAGAGCAAACAATCCCTGGGTAAGACTTGAAAAGGGATCGAGGCCCTAGAAGGCTGGCATGACTAGCAAAGTGCCCACTCTAAGATGCCCTTCTCACAAGGGGCATCCCACCCCCATATGTGAAAGATACATGAAAATCCTTGGTAACTGGCACATAGATGTGTCCCCAAACCTGTTGAGATGATATCAGAGGAAAGGAGAGACCAGAGCAAGGCAGAACTAGTCAGGGAAGACTTCCTGAAAGAGAGAGAATGGGGATAGTCCCTGGCAAAATTGCAAAGTAGCGAGTTTAGTTCTGCTGCTTTCTTCTTCCCTATCTTGCTGCTCTGCCAGGACCCCCACCTCATGAAATCTGCCATATATTGGAAGGGGGCCCTTGCTTAATAGAATGTGTTTTCCCCAAAGGTGTTAACAAAGGGGCCTGCAAACAGCAGGTGTTTAATAAATGTCTGTTAAATGAATGAATGAAAGCTTCTGACAAATCCATCCACTCTGAGCTATTAGTGATATGATATGCTACTCTTCTGAGGATTAAACTAAATTTTTATTTCCCAAAATCATCCTGGAAAGGGCAATGCTTAACCCACAGGAATGAATTGGTAATGGCAGAATTTATAAGTGATGATAGGCCAGTGGAAGAAAGATATGAGATTTCAACCTTGCCCATGGTCTCAAATTCCATTCCACCCCAGTGGCACCCACCTATTTACTTCCACTTACTTCTCTTATACTATGGGTTAGCCTGGAGGTGGGCATCGTAACAGAGAGGCACAAAACCAGCTAAGAAGGCATTCATTCTGAGAGTCAGCAGACCGGGGTTGGAGTGCTTCCTTTGGCATTAAGTCACTCTATGGCCTCAAGAAAGTTATTTCTCTTCTCTGGGCTTCATTTCCTTTATGTTCAGTGAGAAGCTGGGTCTCTACCTTTTCTTCTAGCTGTAAAAATCTCTGAGCCCAGGATGATAAGGTTCTAACACTCTGAGTCTAGCATCCCCCAAAATAACCCCCTCACCCCTTTAGAAGCAACACTCACCCCTCCCTCCCCAGCAAAGGGAACCTACCTAAACTTCTTTTGCCTACACAGTTAGAGAAGCAGAGGCTAGGGGCCACAGACCGGTGATGAGTGCAGAGTGCTCTGCATACAGACCCAAGGGTGATGTATCGTCTCAGGCAACTCTCCTTCCTTCCATCCTTCCATCCTTCTCTCTGGCCTACAAAATCCTTCTTCCAAACTAGGGCCTAGAGATCCTGAGGAGCAGGACGCCCAGCCAGAACTAAGCAAAGAAGCCACAAATCCAACATAACCTGCCTGAAAGGGACATTAGGAGAGCACAGGCCTCCTAAGCCCAGCCCAGCCAATCCCAAACCCATCACAGTCCTCAGCCTTAGCCAGCGTCCTAGGTACCAATACTCTAAACCAATATTCTAGAGGCAGATAATTGGGCCTGATTCCCCAGAGGCCTGGTCTTTGGCATCAGAGACAGCAAAAAAGAAACACTAAGGAAACAAAATTGGTGAGGGACCGAGGAGGCCCCTGGATCATCATTACCTGCAGTTCCTGACTAGAGCCTCACTCTTTGTCCAAGGTCCTTATATAACAGGTGATTCTGAGGAATAAGAAAGATACAGCCAGGGCAGCTAGATGGCGCAGTGGTTAAAGCACCAGCCTTGGATTCAGGAGTACCTGAGTTCAAATCCAGCCTCAGACACTTGACACTTACTAGCTGTGTGACCCTGGGCAAGTCACTTAACCCCCATTGCCTTAAAAAAAAAAAAAAGAAAGATACAGCCTAGACTGGCACTAGGTGAGACCAAAGGGTGTCCAATTGCTACCAGACCTGCAGGGTCAAGACAGAAAGAGGGTGAGTCAGGTAACCATTTCAGAAATACCTTTTGAATCTACAAGTAGAAGGGTAGAAAAAGTATCAGACTAGGAGCTGGGAGGTCTGGATTTTTTCTAGTCTTTACACATCTGGAAAAGAAGGGATTTGGTTGAATTTGATACAATTATTCCTCTTTTTCTGTCAAGGACCCCCTTTTACCTTCTAATGAAGCCTATGGGCCCCTTCTCAGAATGCTTTTACATATATAAATTAAAATACATAGGATTACAAAAGAATCCAATTAAAAAAATTAAAAAAAAAAAAGAAACCGATTCTACTGATGTAGTTTACCTATCTGACTATATTCTATCAGTCTATCGAGCTATAAGAAAACAAGTTCACAGACCCCAAGTTAAGAACCCCTGGATTAGATGGTCCTGAAGGTCCCTTTTGATTCTGATGTTCCATGGTGCCAGGTCTTTCAAAAACACTCATGAAGAGCCCAGCTCTGTGCTAGGCATTAAGGAAGAGATAAAGATACATAAACCAGATTCCCTTCTGTCTAGGAGCTCCAGACAGGCCAGGGAGAGAACACAGGGTGGGCAGCTGGGTTCTAAGCACAGAACGATCCATTCCCCAGCCCATGCCCGGAGGCGCACAGCTATCCCCCAAACCACAGATATACTAGTTCACCTGTCTCCTTTGCCCTCCTCCAAAAGGTCACAGACCCAGGGCAGCTAGGGGGCACAGTGAATAAAGCACTAGCCCTGGATTCTGGAGGACCTGAGTTCAAATTTGACCTCAGATATTTGACACTTACTAGCTGTGTGACCCTGGGCAAGTCATTTAACCCTCATTACCCCCCCCCCAAAAAATGTTAAATAAACAAAAGGTCACAGACCCAGTGCCCAGGGCACAGCTGTATTCACTGGCTTAATAATTCTCCTTTTCTTAACTTTAAATTATTTTAACTTATAATTTAGATTCTAATTATCTCTTCCTGTTAAATGGTGTCAGTCCCCTGCAGTCATAGCCCAGAATCAACCCAGAATAGGCTACTCTCCATTATCCAGGGCTTGATTATCCAGACCTCCATTTTCCCTTTTGGCTCCTAGCCTGAGGGAACTTCCCTTGGCCTTCTCTCAGGAAGCCTGGCAGAAAAATTCTGGGAGTTTAGAGCTGGAAAGGGCCTATTGTCCAATTCCCTAAATTTGCAGATGAAGAACCTGAGGCCCAGAGAGGTAAGAGCCTGCCCCAGGTGACCTGGGTAGAAAAAGGGAGGGCTGGAATTGGAATCAAGGTACTCAGACCCCAAATCCAGTGCTCTTTCCACCATACCAAGCTGGCTCCAGTCTATATCAGCACTTGGGAACTGGGGACTAGAAACTGGGGACTAGGGCCAGACGGGCAAGAAGGAATAGGGGCAGAGATCTTGGACAAGGATCGAGCCTAGAACCAAATCTTGGAATTATCTAGAGTCGTTATTTTACATATCTGGCTTTCCCTGTACCCCAGTACCTACATAATTATAGTCTTGGGCACTTTACTTCTGTGTGTCTTGTCCCTGTGTCCTTATCTCCATCCCTGCCTAGATCAGATTTTCATCACCTCTTGCCTGGACTATCTCAAGAGCTTACTAATAGATCCCCCTGTCTCCAGTCTCCCCCCACCCCCAGCTTTATTCCTTCCCCCACACAGCTATCAAATTGGAATTCCTAAAGTACAAATTGGACCATGTGACTTCCCTGCTCAAGAAGCTTCACTGGCTCCCTATACCCCAAAGGATGGAATTCATACAAACTCCTCTCTTTACCTTTTCAAGCCTATCATAATCTGGCTCCACACTACCTTTCCAGGACAATTTCACCCTGCTCCTCTCAAAGGCTTTTCTGCAGCCAAACTGACCTTCTGGTTGCTCACCTAACTCAACATTCCATCTTCCACCGCAGTGCAGTG
The DNA here is from genome assembly GCF_019393635.1 of Dromiciops gliroides. Lineage (NCBI taxonomy): Eukaryota > Metazoa > Chordata > Mammalia > Microbiotheria > Microbiotheriidae > Dromiciops > Dromiciops gliroides. The sequence continues at coordinate 680,133,003 of NC_057861.1, read as the reverse complement.
CAGTGCAGTACAGTGCCTTTGCACGGACTGTCCCCCAGCCTAGAATGGACTGGCTCCTCATCCTTGGAATCACCAGCTCCCTTCAAGGTTGGGTTCAAATGCTGCCTACTCCCAGAAGCCTCTCACCATCCCTCCAGTCAGCAGAGCCATTCCCCAGACCCCAGGAAATGACTGTATATATTTATCTGTGTACAAGTTTCCTCCCGGTAGAGTCTAAGTTCTTCAAGGGCAAACACTGTTTTGTTTTTTTACTTTTGACTGCATAGTTCCTGGAAAACTGTGGGGGTTTGGTCCAGACCTGCAATTTCATAGGCATGATGAAACTCCTTTTTATCAATGCAGATTTCAGTCAATAAGCATTTATTAAGCACCTACTATGTGTGTGGCACTTTGCTAAGGGCTGGGCATATAAAAAAAGGCAAAAGATAGTCCCTATCATCAAAGGAATAGCTAGGTGACATGGTGGATAGAGCAGTGAGCCTGGACTCCTCTTCCTGAGTTCAAATACAACTTCAGACACTTACTAGCTCTGTGATCCTGGGCAAATCACTTACCCCTGTTTGCCCCAGTTTTCTCATCTGTAAAATGAGCTGGAGAAGGAAATGGCAAACCACTCCAGTATCTTTGCCAAGAAAACCCCAAATGGGGTCACAAAGAGTCAGACACAACTGAAAACAACTGACCAACAATAACAACCCTCATAGAGCTCACAATCTAATGGAAGAGACAACATGCAAGCAAATATATAGAAACAAGCTGTGTACAGGAGAAATAGGAAATAATCAACAGAGGGGAGGTGCTAGAATTTAAAGGGAGTGGGAAAGATTTCCTGTAAATGGTGGGATTGTAGCTGGTCCTTGAAGGAAGCCATTGGATGGGAGATGAGAAGGGGGCAAAAAATCTGGCTCTTCCTGACTCTAAGACTAGATCTCTTTCCACTGCATCCCATTAAATGCTCATTGAACTGTGTGATTGTGATCCTAAGAGGTTAAGCCCAAGCCTTTCCTAATCCTTCCCTCTAATACAGGTCAGAGGCAAGAGCTAGGGCACTCAGAACTCCATCAGAGAAGCCACTTTCTCTAAGCACTGTGAACACACAGGAATGCATGGATATACATACATACAGTACAAGTTTGTACATGCATGTACACTGTCTACACACACAGTGTCATTGGTCATCTACACTCAACCACAGAATAAAGCATGGAGTCACACTCTCACAGAGAGTAAGTTTCATACACTAATAGAGCAGGCATTCACAGAGTCATGCACACTCACACACACACAACCAGACATACCCACACAGTAACAGTCACTCAATCACGCACAGTCACATTCACATTCACTGCCTCCCACACATTTAGTTGAATATTCGCCCTCTGCTGGTCTGTTGCTAGGCACTCTGATTCAAACTGTTTCTACCACAAGGAAGCCAGAATGACCTGGGTCTCCACCTCTCAGTGACCCCATCACAGGTGGCTACAGCATGTCTGAGGGTTTTTGAAAAGAAACCACACACACACATACACATCAGGTGGATGTATGTATAAATTTACCATTTAGTGTCTACACGGATAAACTGTGCCAATACCTAAATCCCCAGCAGGATTCACAGTGGCACGGGAACTAGAGACAGGAGATAGACAGCCAGAGGGAGCTCATAGTCACACTGGACACAGGGAATTAGGGCACAAAGAGATAGGACACAGAACAAGCACACAGATATGCAAGACAAACAGTGACAGAGATAACAGAACATGAAGAGACAGAAGTCATGAAGGAAACAGAAAGAACACAGACAGAAAAATGCAGACTCTATCCAGAGCTGGATAGATGGAGACACATGAGATTATACAGGGAGAATCCCTAAGAAAATTCACCTGAATGGTGGTGAGAAATTCCCTAGCCATAAGTCTTTCCCATTGCTTGCCAGCCAAGGAAGGAAGTCGGGGGATGGAGGGGGTGTGTGGAGGAGAAGGGAAAAGACGGTCAGATAAGATCAGCCTCCTTCTCCACTCCCCACCAAAACTTAGAAATGGAAGGGATCGCACATGATGATGACCTCTGTGTGTGGGAGTAGGTGGGTTCATTCTCTGTTCTCTATTCTCATCCCCCCCCAACACACAGACAGGCTACTCATCAAACCAAGAAGTGTCCAGGCTTCCCTTCCAAAGGTCCCCTCTTGTTTGGTCCAGGATCAGAGGGTGAAGTAGCTCCAGATCTACTGTAGGTCCAGCTGAGATGGAGGGTACAGCTGTCCCTTCAAGTTCAGGAAAGGTGGTAACAGGAAGATAAGAGACAGGGACAGAGAAAGACAGAGTCTAGGGCACACAAAAAGAAGAAGGAAATGAAGGAAAGAAGAAAGAGACCCCAGCGGCAAGAGAAGAGATGTAGAAGGCAGGTAGTCACTTAGCTAAATTAAGCCATCTCTTTCCCTTTGTCCTGATGAGGAAAGGAGTCAGAAATAGGAGAGAGGACAGTATGTAGCTGGAAGGAGGGCAGAAAGTGAGGTGCTGGGATGGAGGAGACATTGGAGGAAGGGTAAGAACACAAAAGAGAGGGCAGAGAAAGGAAGGGAAGCCCAAGGGGATAAGGAACAGAGTGGTGGTTGGGACAAAGCAAGACCAAGCAACAAATGAACCAATGTGGCAGGAGAAACAACATGAGGGAGATGTCGAATGGTTGACAATGAATGAGAAGAGCAATGGATAAGTGGGCATAAGTGAGGGCGTCAATTGATGTGGGGATGACAGATGGAAGTCAGTGGGATGTGGGATGATGGCTATTAGAGGTAGAGGAAGTAAGATTACAGACTGGAAGACAATGAATGAGGGACATCAAAATATTGGGATGGTTGACAGGACGTTGGATGGGGGACAATGGAGGAGAAGATGAATAGGGATGACGCTTTTGGAAGACAATGATGGGGAGATGATGAATTTGGGGTTCAACAAATGAGGGCATTATGGATGAGAGGACATGGATGGAAGATGATAAATTGGGGGTGGGGCAGGCAATGCCGATGGAGTAGTTATCAAGCTGCGAGAGAGACAGGTTTCCTCAATCAAGGGAAGAGTGACTAGAGGCACAAAGAGAGGAGAGACCCAACAACTGACAAAGTCAGAAGAAAGGTCGCTGGGAAGGCAAAGCAGCAGAAGGGTCCATAGCCATACTTTTCACTTAGTTCAGTTTAAGAAGGGCCCTGAGACTCCCAAAGTCCAGAGCCAAGAGAATGGTAGCCCGGACTGCCCTGAAAAGACCTGGTTTCCTCTCCCAATTCCCCAGTCCCAAGGGGTGAGGGGTCCTTAGCCCCCCCTCCCGGTTCCCTCCTACCTCCTCACCTTCCGGTGGCCAAGAAAGGGGGATTGTCTCTCTTGGATGAGGGGTCTCTCCAGGCCCGGTAGCCTTCTTCGCCTTCGAGGGCTTATCCCGGACAACACCCCCGAAGGAGTCTGGGAGAGCTTTCTGCTCTGGGGCGAGGAGTGGTCTCAGGTTGGGGAGGTCTCTGCTGTCCGTTCTCACGGCCCCCTCACGATCTGGGACTAGGCGGGAGGGGATGGAGGAGAATTGAGGGTGGAGAGTCTCTCCTCTTAGTTCCGGGGGTGGAGAGAAGGCTGGGGGTGGGGGTCTGTCTCTTAGTTCCAGGGGAGTCTCGGCGCTCCAGAGAGAGGTGGGGGGAATCGCGAGGGTGAAGTCTCTGGCTCTCGGCTTTGGGGAGTGTCGTGAGCCCTAGGGTCCGTCTCGGCGCTCTAGGAGGGGGCGGCAATCTCTCAGTCCTCAGGAACTTGGCGCTCAGGAGGTTGGGGGGAGTCTCAGTCCTGGTGCTAGTTCCGCCGGGTGAGTGCGGCGATCGCTTAGTCTCTGGGGTGTCTCTGCCTCGGGAGTGGAGGGATCAGTGGGTTCCCAGAGTGACTTCGCCCCGGGAGCGGAGGGATCGCTCAGTCCTTTGGGGGTCTCTGCACCCTAAGAGTTGGGGCGGGGAGGAGGTGTGAGAACCTCTGGGTCCGTGGGGTCTCTGCGCCCCAGGAGTCGGGGGATCGCTCCGTCCAAGTAGTCTCTTCTCTCCGAGAGTCTCTCGGTTCTGCTGGACCACGGCGTGCAGGCTATCTTTTGGCCCAGAAGTCTCTCGGCTCCGGGAGGGGGGGGAGGGGGAGGGGAGGGGGAGTGGACCTCTTGTATGGGGAGGGGGTTTCTCTTCGCTCCGGTTGGTAGGATCTCAAAGCCCCAGGATCCCTCTGCTCTGGGGCCGGGGGAGTTCCCTCTCTCGTTCGGTTCCGGGGCCCGGACACCGCCGCTCCGGTCGCCTTTTGCTCCGGGTACCGTCACACAAGGAAGTGCGGGATGGGGGGCGGGGCGGCCGAGACCTCACCCAGGTGCTGGGAACCCCGGCGGCCCGCCCAGTTCCGCCCAGCGCCTCCAAGGGCCGCCTCCGAGGCCGCCCTGGAGCCCTCCGCTCCCCGCGCCCCTCCCCTCCTCGGGTTCCTCAGCCGAGGTCTCCCTCCTTCCCTCTCTCTCTCCTGGCCCCTCCTTTCCCTCGGCCCCCCAAGCTGCACCTCTGCTGCCGCCCCGCCCCTCTACGCTATTTCGTACTTTTTGTATCTTGCAGGAGTGTTCGTGAATGAGTGTGAGTGTGAGTGTGTGTGAGTGTGTGTGTGTGTGTGTGTGAGACAGACAGACAGACAGACAGACAGACAGACAGACAGACAGACTCGATGAGTCCCTCTCTTATCTCAGTTTCTTAAGAAGTTTCCTGACTTTCACTCCCCCTTTCCCAGTATCTGTCCGCCTCGGGGTCTCAGTCTCTCTGTGTGTATCTGTGAGTCTATCTTTACCCATTCTCCTCCATGTTTTTGTCTCTGTCACTGTCTTTCTAGCTGTGTGTGTGTTTCTTATATATCTATCTTCCTTACCCCCTTCTTTTTCTCGTGGCTGTCTCTCATGTCTTCAGATCATAGCATCACACAGCTGAGGGGCCTTAGAGATCTTTCTTCCCGTGTCTCCCCTTTCCTTTGAATATTTTCGTCTGTGTGCCATCTCTCTTTTGTCGGTCTCTTCTCCCCTTGTCCCCCGTCTCCCCCTCCCCAGTAGAACAGAGTCTTGGAACTGAAGGGTGAACCAGCGGGGAAGGGATGTTTCTTGGCCCACAGCCTACCTCCACTCTCACTAAAGAAAGATTCTCTCCTCTCTCTCAGTCTCTCTGTCTCTGTCTCTGCCTCCTCTCCTCTCCTCTCTCTGCCTCCCTCTCTCCCTCTCTTTCTCCCTTTTTCTCTCCCTCTCTCCTTTCCTCTCTCCTCCCCTCACTATCCCCCATATCCTGCCCCCTGCCCCCTGCTCTCCGGGGGACAATGTAGTTCCATCTGCTTAACGATTGGGGGAAGGGGTCTTATCTCTATATAGGGAGGGAACCAAAGGAAGAGGGATCAAAGTTCTCTGCTCATTGTTCCTCTCTTCTCCTGGCTGCCAAAAGATCCCTGAATCCACCACCTAGGTCTCAGAGATAATAAGTACTCCAGCCCTCCCCTCGTGGTCATTTCTCCTCCAACTCCACAAACCCCAATTCGGTCAATGGAATTCAAACTTAATTACAGCGATTCTCTGAAGAGAGATGGAGACAACAGTGGCAGAGATTTTATCCCAACATCGTGCTGAGAGGATTTTTTGTCCATCCTTCAAACCCACCTCCTACAAAATCATGGAATGTTAGACCTGGAAGGAACCTTGGAGAGCTACCCAATCACTTTACCAAATGGGAAACTGAGGCTCAGAGCAGGGAAGCGACATGGCCAAGGGTTCTTCCCCCTGAGCTTTCGCTACACATGTATTTTATTTTCTTGCATCTCCCTGAGTACCTAGGTTGAGGAGCTGGACAAATAGTAAGTATTCAGTAAATATGCTTATGTTCAATTGATTGATTGAACTGAAACTCAGAAAGGGTAAAATACTGGCCAAAGAATGCCTATTGAATACAGGTGGCATCAGGCAGGTGCATCCAAACCCATGTCTAGACAAGGGGACCAGTTTGTGGCTCCAGCTTAAGGACACAGCAAGAAGGTTAAGGAAGGCCCAGATATTCTACTAATTTTTTGGAGGTGAGGATAAGGACCTGAGGTGGGTATGGAGAACAGGACTCAAACTTTATGTTTGAGTAGTCATAAACTGCTAGGGCCAATCTGCCTTAGTCAGGGAAGGACAGAAACCCAAGGGTGGAAAGGAGCCAATGAGATCAACCCTGAGTAAGTTAGGCTATGTAGGAGTTCAGGCCTTCTGGGAATTAGACCTCAAGGCAGGGTTTTTCCCCAAGTCTCTCCTCTCCTTGTTCCCTCTACCCAAGGCACCAGCCTCTTGCCATTTAAGAGAAAAGCATTCCTAGAAAACTCTGAGGATAATAGTGCCTATCCCAAGGTAAATATAACTCCTCTAGGAAAAAGTCTGGAAACTGACATTTCCTGGGGATTGGGCTAGCCTGGAACCTCAAGGTTCCTCCCTCCTCTCTCCTTCCTCTTTCTTTTTCATTTTCTCTTTTCCTTTTGATCTTTCTTGTTGGAATGCACCCTGGCTTCCTCACTTCCTCTCAGCGCTCTCCTAGCAACTGCAGCTTTACATCTCAGAAGCCAGCAAGAATTTACAGGGAATAGGACACCTTCCCACTTCATTCATATCCTTATCCACTCCCCACCCCCCAGGAACATCCCTGCTCTATGTGCAAGGATAACAGTTCTGATCTAGGCTGTGTGAGCTTGTTTTGTAAGTGACCCAATCTGGGTTCAAGGGTTTCTTTGATTGAAATTTTTCCTTGGTTATTAGCATGTATGGAATGTAGATCCCATTAGTCATTCCCAATGAGATAATCCATTGATAAATGGGGAGACTTGATCTTTCAGCCCCCTTTGTCCCCAGTCCCAGCATACTCCCACCAAAGTCCTTGACTAAGACAGGGTCAAGGTGTGAAGCAAAGGAAATGGGATTTAGAAGAAGGGAGTAGCCCCAGGCTGATGGGGCAGGTAGAGCAACTCCTCTTACCAGTCCAACAAGGATCAGCATTGATCTTCAACTGTACTGCTCTTCCTCCATGCCCCAGTGCTGAGTTGGACATGTAAGAGATGTGAAGTGTCCCTATGAAGATTAACTTTCCACTTCAGAGCCAGGTGAATCCTGGCTAGTCCTCTAAAGTCAGCCTTGATTAGCTCTAAGATGGAGATGGCAGGGTCAGTCATTCTTCATAATTAGTTATTTCTTGTCTCCTGATGACTCTCTGCTCCATTTCTTGTTTCTGTTCCTATTCTTGTCTGTCTCTACTCCTGTCTCTGTCTCCATCCCAATCTCTGTCTCTATCCCTGTTTCTGACTTCTTCCATTCCTGTCCCTCTGTCCAACTACCTGTTTTGCACTATGTGTCTGTCTTTCTGTCCCTGTCCCTGTCTCAGTTGCACTTGGGGAAAAGGGATGGTCAAGGATGAAATGGCAAGTGCACCAGGGCTGGGATGCTCCCACAGCCTGTGCCAAGATGATAGCGTTTGGGCTGGGGGAATCACATAAATCAGATAGTGACAGGACCATGATGAAGACAACCCGTCAACTCTGAAGAGACACCTCTCTGAAGAAAGGGATCAACCAGAGTGAGTCTCAGCTTGTATCCACAATCTCAGCTGAATGAGATACTTCCAGGAGAAGCAGATACTTTTTGGAACTTGAAATGATGCCTCGTACTTGACCCCAAGCCACCCTGATAGTAATCATCCTAGACATAATACTGAGACTAGAACTGGGTAGTTGGGGGAGCGAGGGGAGAGGTCAGAGCTGACATACATAAAATAAAACAGGGTACCCAAGATAACAAAACTCAAAGCTAACCCAAAAGAAACATCTGGAAACGAACTGCGCTTGGAATCTGCAGACATTTATTTTAGTACTATCTCTGCTACTAGTGTTCTGTGTGACCAGGGGAAAGGTTTTGTTTTTGTTTTTTATTTGTTGGTTTTCATTTCTCTGGGCTTAATTCCCCATTTGTTAAAAGAGAAGGTCAAATTAGAAGGTCTCTTCTGGGTCCCTTCCAAATCTCATATTCTGTGATTCAATGAACTAGCAAGAAAAACAGGGTGGACACTTGGGGGAGGATTTCCTGACAGTGGGAGGTTTGGGACCTTGGAAAGCAAATTAGAGATTCTCCTTCCCAGGAGAGTTCTTAGCTCAGGACACTCACTCCCTATACCTTTAACCCCCCAATGGGTTATTTTACATCTACTTTGTATGTATCTTGTGTGTGTGTGTATATATACATACACATAAACATATATACATATACACACATATACATGTGTGTGTGTGTATAAATGTACATGTTGTTTCTCACTATGAATGAAAACTCTTTAAGGTCAGAGACTGCCTAATCTTTGTACTCCCATCCCACCCCCCAAATGGCACATAGTAGGTCCTTAATAAATGCTTGTTGACTGATTGTCCAGCCCAGAGGCAGGGGGCTCTATAGATCCCTCCCCACTCTTGGCCCTTTTCCATTTGCATCATTATAACCTTGAATCTCTGGCTCCCCTCCTGAGAACAAAAGTTTGATCTGAGCAAGGAAGGTTATTTGGCGACTAGGGAGTTCACTGGGGCTGCTATCAGAAAATGACTCCACACTCACATACAGCTGACCAGGCATTATCTCTCTATTTGGCTGGGGACTGGCTCCTTGATTCTTTCCTCCCTCCCCCAGGAGTTATGCCAGGGACAAAGGTCTTTCCTATTTAAAAAGTAGCTGGGGATCCCCAGGGCGGATCCTGACATAGTTACCAGTACTGCCTTCTCCCCTTCCCTGAACAAATCTTCCTGATGACTCACTGCTGAACCAGGCTGGGCTTGGGGGGGTGACTTCACAGTAGCAGAAACACCCATTTCTCTCTCACCCGACTTTCACCCAACCCTCCAGCTTCTGTCCCATCCCCTCTTCCATTCCCTCATATCTCTGTTTCTGTCACTCCCTCTCCCCTTTACCCCTGCCTCAGTCCTTCTCCCCACTGTCTCTGTCCCTGCCTCTGCCTCTCACAGTCCCGCCCTCTGGTCCCCTAAAGATAGGTAGACACACAGTCAGGCCCACAGAACAAAGAATTCTGGAGCCAGAAGAGAACTTAAATGAATGGTGGAAAGATTACAGTACTTCTGGCCAGCTGTTTGACTTTGGACAGGTCACGTCTCTGAGACTCATTTTTCTCATCTGAAAAATGAAGGCAATAATGTTTGCACTCTTCACTTTAAGAAAATTGCTCAGTAAACTGTTGGTAGATTTGTTTGTTTGTTTGTTTTTGCAGGGCAATGAGAGTTAAGTGACTTGCCCAGGGTCACACAGGTAGCATCAAGTGTCTGAGGTCAAATTTGAACTCAAGTCCTCCTGAATCCAGGGCCAATGCTTTATCCACTATGCCACCTAGCTGCTCCCTAAGCTATTGGTAGATTTAAGTGATGATGGACAGAATTGGTTTGGAAAGGAAAAATTAACAGGATCACAGATTTTGATCTCCACTTCAGTAGCCTAGCCCAGCCCCTTCATTTTACAGATGCGACATTGAGACTTAGGGAGGTCAAGCAACTTGCCCAACATCCCACAGCATGTGTAACCCTAGGTTCAAGCTGCACAATCTTGAGGCAGGACTGGCATCTCTCTACCAATGAAAAGAATCTTTTGCAAATCATCCAAGCTTAAAATATGCCACACACTCCCCCAGCCCTTCCCAACCACATGAATTAGAGGTGGGTTTTGAACTTGGGTCTTCTGATTCCTGAGTTAGCACTCATTCTGCCATATCACTCTTCCTCTATGAATTTGTCTAACTTTATTGGCAAAGCTAAGATTAGGACCCAAATTTCCCAGTTCCCAGACCAGTCTATCATGATGTTTCTCTTTACACAAATGCATAATGATATAGTGTAAAGGACCTTAGACTTGGGATCAAGAGTCCAGGGTTCCAGCAATACCACTGCTAGGTCTATATCCCAAAGAGATCAAAGAAAAAGGAAAAGGGCCCATATGTACAAAAATATTCATAGCAGCTCTTTTCATGGTGGCAAAGAATTGGAAATTGAGGGGATGCCCATCAATTGGGAAATGGCTAAACAAGTTATGGTATATGAATGTAATGGAATACTATTGTGCTGTAAGACACCATGAGCAGGCAGATTTCAGAAAAAACCTGGAAAGACTTACATGAATTGATGCTGAGTGAAATGAGCAGAATGAAGAGAACATTGTACACAGCAACAACATTGTGTGATGATCAACTTTGATAAATTTAGTTCTTCTCAGCAATACAATGATCCAAGACAATACCAAAAGACTTATGGTGGAACATGCTCTCCACATTCAGAAAAAGAATTGTGGAGTCTGAATGCAGATTGAAGCATACAGTTTTCACTTTTGTTGTTACTTTTTTGATATTGTTCTTGTTTATTCTTTCTTGCATTTTGTTCTGATTCTTCTCTCATAACATTACTAATGTGAAAATATGTTTAACATGATTGTAATGTATAATCTATATAAAATTGCTTGCTGGCCTTGGGAGGGGGAAAGGAAGGGAGGGTGGGAGAAAATTTTGGAACTCAAAAAAAATATCTTTACGTGTAATTAGGGAAAAATTTTAAAACAAAATTAAATTGAATTTTAAAAAGAAAATAAAGAAAAAAACACATGGCAAGAATTAGACGAACTGATACAAAGTGAGAAGAAGTAGAAGATTATTGTGCAGAACAAGAGCAATGTTGTAATGATGATCGACTCTGAAAGACTTGGCTACTTTGATCAGTACAATGATCCAAGACAATTCCAAATGACTGGTGATGAAAAAATGCTATTTGCTTCCAGAGAGAGAAATGATGAACTTTGAATGAAGATTGAAGTGTAATTTTCTCACTTTATTTTTGTTGCTTAAAAAAATAAGGGGGGCAGCTAGGTTGCGCAGTGGATAGAGCACCAGCCCTGGAGTCAGGAGTACCTGAGTTCAAATCCAGCCTCAGACACTTAACACTTACTAGCTGTGTGACCCTGGGCAAGTCACTTAACCCCAATTGCCTCACTAAAAAAAAATAAATAAATAAGGTTAATATGGAAATATGTTTTACATGTTTTTACATTTTTAATTGATATATTGCTTACCTTCTCAGTGGGTGGGAGAAGGGGAGAGAGAGAGAATTTGGAACTCAAAATTTTCAAAAAGAACGTTTAAAATAAATAAAAAAGATTTTTTTAAAAAATCTTTAAGAGTGCTGGATTCTAGTCCCAGCTGTTACTAACTCACTGTGTTAACTTCGGCCAATTCCAGAGCCTCAATTTCCTTATCTATAAAATGGGAATAACAATCCTTGACCTCCTCCCTCATGGGGCTATAGTAAAGATCGAATGAAATAATGCATGTGAAAAAGTTTTGGCAACTCTTAAAGGATACACAGACTTGAGACCTGTATTATGCATGCAGACAGACATGCATGCATAGAGACAGACACACTGATGCGCCCACACACAGTCCCAAATCCCGCGCTAAATTAAGAGAGGCATCCAAAGCCCTCCCCCAGGCCCAAAGAGCCCCCCGCCCCCAGCTCCCATTGGAAGCTATTTTTAGCCCGAGGCGAGGGAGTGGCCCTCATCCTTCTCAATGACGCAACCAGTCGGAGCTATAAAGGCCGGGGCGCTATTCCTGGGCCAGTACCTGGGATCTTTAGCCTGCGTTGGCTTCTCACCTGTGGAGTAGGAGACGAGGCGGAAGGAGGGGGACGCACCCCTGAGACTCTGGGTTTGGGGAGGTGCGGCAGGGTCTGAGACACCTCCCGTCCTCTCTACCCTCCAGCCCACTCCACTCCGCCCCGATTCAATTTAAAGAGACGGATCTAGAAAGGGACAGAAAAGTACAGAGAGGTATAGAGTCTCAGAGAGCCAGACAGAGAGAGGCAAAGATAAAGATAGGGAGACAGACAGGGACGCAGAGCCCTAGAGGAAGGAGAGCCAGGAATCCAAGAAAAGAGATAGAAGGAAAGATGGAGAAACTTGAGAGACCTTCCCTCCACCCCCACCTCTCTCCTTTCTTCTTTCCTCCTTCCTTCCAGTAGCCTTGGGTCTCAGGCTCAGACCCACATCCTTGGAAAACACTATTTAAGGAAAAAGAGGGAGGAATAAGGCCTGGGATCTGTGGGAGGAAGAGAAAGTCGATGAACGACCCAGCTTCTTGGAGGGGAGCCAAAGTGCTGGTACAGTTCCCTCCTGGAAACCTCCTTCCCATATCTTTCCCCCTTCAATTTCCAGTACAGGCATTTTCTGATTCCTGGAGGTCAAAGGTCACTAACCTAGTAGCCCGCAGGGTAGGAGACCAATAGGCTGCTTCTGGCCTTTCATACTACAGTGGAGGAAGGAGGAGGAATAGGTTCAGAGACAGGTCTCACCAGTTTTTCAGATTTGTTGAGGAGAGTTCACAATTTCTTAGTCATTCTACAGAAGTTCTTTCTACAGTCTAACCTCTATCCTCCGGGTTTATGGTCACTTGCCTTGCAAGTGAAGATGAGGATGGGGGGGGGGGGGCGGCGGTGGAAGACAGGTGCTGCTGAAGACAGCGAGGGAAGTTATAGGCTTCTGTTCTGGGGCCCATTTAATTATATTTAATGGGCTCTGTCATCCAAGAGTCATTTAGACTTTTCAGAGCACTTCTGTACGTTATCTTAATTGATTTTGAAAGATTAACAAGACAGGTCAGGGATTTTTAACCTTACTTTACACATGAGGAAACTGAGACCCAAAGAGGTTAAGACCTAAATAACATTGTTAATTAGGTGTTAAGGTTGGATTAGAATCAAGGACTTTCAATCCAGTGTGGAGGTCTGTTCTTTGAATCGGAAGACCTGGGTTTGATTCTCTTCTTGACACTTAAATTCTGAGTTTTAGTTTCTTCATCTATAAAATATGTAAATTATGTAAAACTAACATTTGAATGACTTACCTCAGAGTTAGGAAAGATGTTTGTAAAGTTTGACCAAACTTTCAAGTTTTCTTGTACCAAATGACAAATATGGTAGTTTTACATAATCATACATGTATCATCCATATATGATTATTTGCTGCCTCAGAGAGGGGGGGAGGGAAAGAGGGATAAAAATTGGAACCCAAAACTATAAATAAAAATGTTTATTATTTTTTAAAAAGACCAAACTTTAAGAGGTAACCTTGGGGCAGCTAGGTGGCACAGTGGATAAAGCACCAGCCCTGGATTCAGGAGTACCTGAGTTCAAATTCCACCTCAGACACTTGACACTTACTAGCTGTGTGACCCCGGGCAAGTCACTTAACCCCCATTGCCCCGCAAAAAAAAAAAAAAAAAGAGGTAACCTAGATCTCTGCCTCAGGGATAAGGTTATTAGAGATGATAAGCCTGGGAGTCCCAGAGAGGAGGATGATCTCAAAACCCTCAGGGAGTCCCACTTCAGCCCCTGGTCTGACCTTCCTCCTCATCACATCCTCCCCCACCCAAATGGCTTAGGTTGGGTGGGTTTTTTCACCATTTAGAGTCCCGGGAGTCAGGACCATTAGATCTGGAAGGACCTTTAGAATTTAACAAGGCCAGCCTCCTCACTGAGCTTCCAAGGTGTCCCAGAGATCTCCTAAGGTGGTGTAAAGACTTGAGAGACAATGGGATGGACAGAGAGGAGAGAACAGTGTGGTATCTTTCTCAAGCTCAGATGATTCGGACTGGACTGAGTACTTCTGCCCCCAAGCAATGCCAGGAGAGTCAGGTGCAGAAATGGCAGCAAGACACCTAAATTGTTGTCAGACCAGGGGCTGAAGTGGGACTCTCTGAGGGTTTTGAGATCATCTTCCTCTCTGGGCCTCCCAGTCTTATCCAGCCTACTCCAAGTCACAAAGGGTTAAATGGCCACACACTTTCAATCTCAAACGTAGACAGAAATGGCTGCTTGTTTGTGTGTTTGTGTGTGAGAAAGAGGCAGGCAATGCTGAGCTGACCCATGTGGGAGGGAGTTCAGCTCCAAGCAAGCCTGCAAACTCACCTCCTTCAAGAAGATTTCTCTTATTAACCCCCTGCTCTAAGAGCTCCATTCTGAGTTCTGTAATCTGTGGTTTAACATTTGTCTGCATACTGGTTAGGAAGTTTTCATGAGTCTTTTTGGGGGGTGGGAAGGGAAGGTCTCTTCAGCTGCTTCCTCTCCCAACTGTCAGCATAGTTTGATAAGGATAAGGCCAGGGACTGGACCTGTGATTTCACTGATATAGGAAACTTCCAGATGAAGAAACTTCCTTTACCAAAGCAGGTTGGCACCTTCTCTGTAACTTATAGTCTTAGAGAGTTTTCTGAGGTACTGAGAAACTAAGTGACTTGCCCAGGGACACACAGCTAGTATTTGACTGAGGCAGGACTGAAACCCAGGTCTTCCTGTCTTCAAGCTCATTAATTGTCTTCTAAATCTCTCCCAATACCCAATATGCTCAATCCAATCTGCTTAATAGTATCAGTGGCGACTCAGTTTTTTATAATGATTTACAAGGTATAAAGCTAAAGGGTTTTCCTGCAACAACTTCATGAGGAGATAGGACATTCATCTATGGCCTAAGGTCCCCCACAAGTGTCAACAGAGCAGCCTTCCTAATCTCTACTCTCAGCCAAGGCTCTACCTAGTTCTAGTTCATGCAGGGAAAACTAAACTGCAGAGCCCCAGGCAATATGAGTTTGGAAGAATGATAAATTTGCAGGGTTTGGGGCAAGAAAGGGCAGACGAGAGAAATGCATATTAAAACAACTCTGAGGTACCACCTGACAACTATCAGATTGGCTAATATGACAAAAAAGGAAAATAATAAATGTTGGAGAAGCTGTGGAAAAATTGGAACACTAATGCATTGTTGGTGGAGCTGTGAACTGATCCAACCATTCTGGAGAGCAATTTGGAACTATGGCCAAAGGGCTATAAAGCTGTGCATACCCTTTGACCCTGCAATACCACTATTAGGTCTTTTCCCCAAAGAGATCATAAAAAAGAGAAAAGGACCCCCATGTACAAAAATATTTATAGCTTCTCTTTTTGAGGTGACAAGGAATTGGAAATTGAGGGGATGCCCATCAGTTAGGGAATGGCTGAACAAGTTGTGGCATATGAATGTAATGGAATACTATTGTGCTGTAAGAAACAATGAGCAGGCAGATTTCAGAGAAACTTGGAAGGACTTACATGAACTGATACTGAGTGGGATGAGCAGAACCAGAAGAACATTGTACACAGCATCAACAACATCGTGTGTTGATCAACTGTGATAGACTTGACTCTTCTCAGCAATACAATGGTCCAAGATTGTTCCAAAGGACTCGTGATGGAAAATGCTCTCCACATCCAGAAAAAAAAGACCTGTGGAATCTAAATGCAGATTGAACCAGACTATCTCTATTTGTTTTTGTTTTTTGAGGTTTTTCCTTTTTGCTCTGATTCTTCTTGCATAGCATGACTAATGCAGAAATATGTTTAATGTGATTGTACATATATAACCTATATCGGATTGCTTGCAAGACAAAATTTGAAACTAGAAATCTTATAAAAACAAATGTTGCAAACTATCCCTACACGCAACTGGAAAAGAATAAAATACTTTTATGGGGAAAAAAGGGGCAGACAAAACTGTGATGGTGGGGAGGAGGTTTACTGGCTCCTACCTACACTCATGCAACTGTCAAGGGTCAAGGATTTGCCTGACCCTCTGCCCACTAGGGCTGCCCTCAAACCACCCCAGCAGGCTCCTAACAAGGCACGGGAATACACAGCCACAAATAACAGGGTCTGTGGCCAGATCCATGGGCTTTCAGCCAGCCAGTGCCAGGCATCCTAGCTGAAGAACAGGGGCCAGAAGCCTATGGAGGGCAAAGAAATTTGTTATTTTGCCGGGCCTGACACTGGGACAGATGATCCCTTAGGACCCACTATCCCAGCATAGGAAATGAGGATTGGGGAATATGAGCCTCAGAGCCTCCCCTCCAGGCAGAAAGGCAGGTCTACCCTTAGAGAGCACCCAGTTTGTGGGGAGAAACACAGTCCTGAATGAATTC
This sequence comes from Dromiciops gliroides, assembly GCF_019393635.1. NCBI lineage: Eukaryota > Metazoa > Chordata > Mammalia > Microbiotheria > Microbiotheriidae > Dromiciops > Dromiciops gliroides. The sequence goes on along the minus strand of NC_057861.1, from coordinate 680,116,928 downwards.
AGAGAGCCCACAGTTTGAGGGGGGGGAGACATGAGGAACCCCTTCCCACTCTAAACAAGGAAGAACAGCAGGACTCAGGACATCTGGAAAGAACATGGGAATGGTATCAAGTCTCTTTGTCTCCCTGTCTTTAGACCTGTCTCTGATTTCCCTGCCCCTTTCTTGATATTGCTCCTAAGCAAGGCCTTTGGGCCATGGGTCACTACACACCTGGGTTTCATCTCTGTTCTTTAGTCTGTATCTATAGTTGTCCTCGCACTGTGGCTCAGCTAGCTAATCATTCATTCATTTATTCATAAAACAACCTTTATTAAGTGTCTATGAGGTGAAAGACAGGGAATATCAAGACAAAAATAAAATAATTCTGACTCTCAAGGGGTTTATATTCTGCGGGGGGATTTAATATTTATTCAGAGAACTAAACAGAAAATGCACCTATGCAAAATAATTATAAGAGCAGCAGGCAGAGAACGAGGAAAAGTCTTGAATGGGAATTATTCTATGAGGCCAAAGTGATGAAGAACTTTTCAGGGATGAAAGACCACTCTGCCAAGACATAGGGGCAGGAAATGGAAATGTTGCATATGGGGAGCAGCAGAAAGTAGTCTAATTTGCCTGGAACAAAGTGTTCCAGGCAATAAAGGAAGAGAAGTCATTTGAAATACTGGAAAGGTCAGTAGGTAGGAGCCAGATTGGAGAGCACTTTAAATAATGGTATTGGAAAGACCACTGGACCCGGTGAGCTGAGACCTGAGTCCAATCCTGCCTCTGACACACACTACCTGTGTGACTCTGAGCAAGACTCTGATGACCCCCGATGAGCCCCAGTTTCCTCATCTGTAAAATAAAGATAATAACACTGATAGTTCTTACTTCATAGGGCTGCTATGAGGATTAAATAAGATAATGCATATAAAGTGCTTTGCAATCCTTATAGCCCTATAAAAAGACAGTGATGATGCTGATGGTCATGATGTGGTTATCCCTGCCCCTCCCCTCACACCAGGAGCATCCAGACCTTAAGAAGTGGAGCCTGGAGAGGGTAAAACTAATCCCAAAGGAATAATAGTCCACCTCTGTAAGTCTTGCAATTATAAAGGGCTTTGACATCTATTATCTCATTCCACACTCATAATAGCCCTATGAGGTAAACAATCAGGGCTTATTATTTCCATTTCCTAGGATCAAAGATCTAGAACTGGAAAGGGCTTTAGAAATCATCTAGCCCAACCCCTTCATTTTACAAATGAGGAAACCAAGGCTTTAAGAAGTGGTAAATAGTGGCAGCTAGGTGGCGCAGTGGATAAAGCACTGGCCCTGGATTCAGGAGGACCTGAGTTCAAATTCGACCTCAGACACTTAACACTTACTAGCTATATGACCCTAGTCAAGTCACAACCTCAATTGCCCCGAAAAAAAAAAAAAAGAAAAGAAGTGGTAAATAAGCAAAACCAGTGTTATGGACCTGGTTACCTCATTTGAATGGCCCTGGGTACCTCAGAAGTTTTGTGGGGTACATCAAAGAACCTTCTCCATGAGAAACTAAACCAAAGGATAGACACACCTAAAGAGATAAGTGGCACTGGATCGGGACTGAGCTAGTTCCAGGACCACCACCCTTCATTCCAGTCTCCCCCACCCCTGGGGAGATAAGATTAGGTGTTGGCTGCTGACTTTGTGGTGTGAGGAGGAGAGAGATGGCTTGAGAGATCCACAGCCACCCCTCACCCAACTCCCCCAGCCACCACCAGTGGGGGATGGTCCTCCCTCAATAAGGGAACTTTCCACAGTCAGATGACCACCTCCATCAGTCCTCCATAAAAGCATCTGCCTGTCTCCTGCTTGTGGAGATAAGTATCTCAGAGCCACGCCTCTGTGCTATGCCTTCTTCCCATGAGAAGTCCAAGGATTTTTCTCTTGGTTTCCTTTCCTAGCACCCTAAATAAACTATTATTTTATTCTAATTGGATTTGTGTGCAAGAGGGTGTAATTCTTTTTTTTTTTTTTTTTTTTTTTTTTTTTTACGGGGCAATGGGGCTAAGCGACTTGCCCAGGGTCACACAGCTAGCAAGTGTTAAGTGTCTGAGGCCGGATCCGAACTCAGGTACTCCTGAATCCAGGGCCGGTGCCCTATCCACTGCGCCACCTAGCCGCCCGGTGTAATTCTTTAAAGAGGAATTCCTAAGGACCCCTACCCCAAATCCCCACCTGATTTCTCCTATAACACCAGGATCCAAATTCAGATTTTGTGACTCCAAAGTCAGCTCCCTTGTCACTCTATAACAATGACTTTCAGATTGACCCAGAAGCCAAGGCCAGGGAGCAGAGGGAAGGGCCTGGGCTGGAAGCCAAGAAACTTGGATTCTCTTCTAGGTCTATCCTGTGATACATGGATTTAGCAAGTCATTTCCCATCTCTGAGCCTTTATTTCCCCATAGGTAAAAATTAGAGGATCCACTCTCCACCTCAGTTTCCCCATCTTTAAAAATTAAGGGATTAGATTCAATAATCTCTATGGTCCTGTGCAGTCTGATGCTCTAGAATTCTGATTCTCCAGCTCTCCTAACGTTACGTTATAAAAGAAAAAAAAAGATTAATAGCAGGATGAAGAGGTTGAAAACAGCAGAGCTTGAACCCCAGCCTCCCTTGGTTCCAGGCCAGGCCACCTACTGACCAGTTGGGTGTGGGGAGGGAGGATGTATGTCTACCCAGTTTTAAAGCTTCAAATTTGGGTTTTCCCTAGATGGTGCCAAAGCTCAGAGAACCCAGATTTGATGTGATGTCAGGGTCTAGGACCCAAGAAAAAGACTCAGTAATATCTCTGAGGTTATCCCCAGTTTCTCCTTAGAACCTCAGTTTTCAAATGGGCTTATCTCAGAACCCACTTCCTAGGGGAAGCTTTAAGGGATTCCGCACCCCCCCCCAGTTGCTAGCACTCTTCCCCTCTGCAAATTAGCTAGTTTGTTTACACATTTGTTGAAAAGCAGGGGTTGTTTTTATTTATATCTTTGTTTTTGTATTCCTAGAACCTGTCCAGGTATCTTGTACACCCTTAATGATAGCTGAACTAATATTTGTTTAATTGAATTGAATTAAATTATCTGGTACAACATAAGCACTTAAACTTGATTGATTGACCATAATTGAGTCCACTTCCAGGCAGAGGGAGGTGGGCAAGACCAGATCAACTCATGGGAAATAGTACCACAAGGTGGGTCTCGGCTAAATGGAGTCCCTCTGGAGAGCTGGAGGTAACTTTTGGGCCTAGGACCAGAACATTGGAAGTTCAGGACACCCTGAGTTTTTTCATGCTTGTTCTCTCTTCCTAGGGTCTTCTCTGCTTCCCATTCTTCTTGGAGAAAGCTCAGGCTCCCAATCCTGAGACAGTTACTTTCAAACCCATGCTATTGCAGCACTAGGGATGGATGGAGAATCTCATCCATCTTAAGCAGTCTATTAACAGAGTCTGTAGCTCTAATCAATAGATACTTCTGTTCCATCTAGTTTCCTTCACTAAGTGTTGCTCCCTCCAAGTCCTATGGAGGTCTCTCCATTAATCTAAATGAATTCCTGGAGATGAAAAGAAAGTATTCAATTCGCATGAAAAGAAAGTATTCAATTCACAGCAAGGAAGAGAATGGAATGGAAGCAGAAGGGAAGAGGGGGGAAAGAAAAGCAGAGGATGGGAGAGAAAGACAGTGGAGAGATTAGGATCCCAGCACTCCTGGAGGGGGAGTGTATGTCTTCCTCCAAGTAACTAAAACTCCTAGATAGCTGATAATGAGAGCAGGGTCAGACTATGCTAACAAGGTTCTAGTCTGAGAATATGATTTGCATTAACCAATGCAGAGTAAAAAGAGTAAAACAAAAGAAAAATAACACAATGACTACAATAAGGTAAAGAAAACTACACCAAAATGGTGACAAATTCAGATTAATTTCAGTGACCAATCTTGGTCTCAGAAAAAAGAGGATAAAATATACCTCCCTCCTTTCAGTTGAGAAGCAAGGGATTATGGGTGTGGAATGTTTATATCCACTATCACAGAACTGCTTTATTGTTTGAATTTTGTTGATTTTTCCTGGTTATCAGAAGTATTTGAATTGATAATGGGAACTGATTCAGAAGAGGAAAAAGACATAAATACTAATAGGTATAGGCATCTTTTGAGAATAAAGGGGAAGGGGGAGTAATATGTGTGTGGCTCCTGAGAAAGCTTTCCTTCCTACTCTCCTGAAAGGTCTCATGGTAGTCAGCTACCCCAAGTTCAAGTATTCTGTGGGTCCACCTCCCCTAAAACTAAAGCTCCCATTGGCATTGTTAACCTTTAATAGCCAGCCAGAGGATATAATTCATTTAAAGGAAAGAAATTCAATGTGATAGCTTGGTAAGAAAAGTAGCTTAAGAACTTTTCCCCATAAAGCTGAGGTACACTCTCCAGAGAATCATAAGAAAAATAGACACACATAGTGAACACACATGAAGAGGTTATTATTTACACTGTCTTGAATGTACGGTTCAGTCAAACTACTATTATCTTCCTCAAGGAAGAGTGAGTGCTAGCTTAAAGTCAATATGTTATCTCCAGATCTTTTAGGGAAAAAAAACATAAATGAAAACTTTTGCCCTAAGGTTGGGGGAGGAAGGGGCATGTGTATATGTGTGTGTGGGGGGGGGATGTTCCCTGTTATGTTCTCTCAGTCTTCAATATGGAGACTTCTCTCCCTAGCAAGAAAGCCTCAGCCCCAGCAGTTAGAGTAGAGTCCTCAGAGGTAGCTAATGAAAATAAATTACTCTTTGGATTCTTCTTTTTAAGCCAGGCCTTGGGTTATCCTCAGAGACATCATTTTAGCTTATGGTGAGCATTTGATTACTTCCCGGTTTTTAACCTCTGAAGGGTTAGGGTTATAAACCAGACAATACTTATTTGCCTATCAACTACCAAACAGCCCTCTGGTTTGGGTTCCCTCATTTTCAAACACCCTTCTAAGCCTCTTCTCTTTTCCCATGTAAAAGAGTATGGGAGAGGAAGCACAGCTCAGCAACCTTCCTGATCGCTTAAAATGCAGATTTGGCCAAAGTCCGGAAGGGGTTCTCCCCATCTTCCTGCTGCTCCTGCCCCCTCCATCCACAAGTATATGCATATGTTAGTCAGCTGGATGGTTGGAGTAGAAGTAACTGTGTCTGAGTAGCTGTTAGTAAATGTGATAAGTACCTGAGTTTTATTGCATCGAAGGATGTATGAGTATCTAGTATATGGCATACCTCTGTGTGTGTCTGTTGAAAGAGTATGTGATATGTTTTTCATGACTACACATGTATAACATATCAAATTGCTTACTGTCTCAGGAAGGTGGAAGGGGAGGGAGGGAAGGAGAGAATTTGGAATTCAAAATTTTTAAAAAGACAAATGTTAAAAATTGCTTTTCCATGCAATTGGGAAAGAGTAAAATATTATTTAAAAAAAGAACATAAAGCTATTTTTTAAATCCTCCAAAGCATTATCAAAGAGTTAGGAAATAAGAGTACTAAACTCCTAGATTGTAGGGCTTATTAAAAGCATTTGGAATTTTTTCTTTTAAAGTGTGTGTGAGGGATGTGAAGAAAATGACTCCTACTCAATAATTCTCTCAGCTGCAGTGATGTGTCAAAGGCATATTTATTGTCATTGTCGTGAGAATGGGCCACCTAGTGTGCAGCTGGTGGGTGACAAAAATGGAGGCTTGCAGGCTCCTTTTATCCCCTAATCCCTAATGAGAATGGACCCTCCCCTTGCTCATTTTAACCAGTGGGGGGGGGGGTTGATACAGGGACAATTCTTCAATTCCTCCTTTACATGGACACAGTTCAGGAGCGGACCTAATTGAGACCAGCTCAGGGTTTCTCTGAACCATGTGATTTTGTTTGGGGGGTGTGTGTGGAGAAGGAGATCTTTTTCCTCAAACAGGTCCAGAGGAGTATAATTTGAATGGTGACTATTATATTCTTATTGAGAGGAGATGATCCCCATTTCCTCACAGGGGCATATAAAGAGTAGCAATGGTGGGAGGTCAGCTGGGAATGGAAATTTCCTGGGGAAGAAGACACCAGGGGTTCTCAGCTTCTTAGCTCCTCAAAACAGCCCTATAGTCTCTAAACCCTAAAAACCAGCTATGCCTGGCGCAGCTAGGTGGTGCAGTGGATAGAGCACCAGCCATGGATTCAGGAAGACCTGAGTTCAAATCTGGCCTCAGACACTTAACACTTACTAGCTGTGTGACCCTGGGCAAGTCACTTAACCCCAATTGCCTCACTAAAAAAACAAACCAACAACAACAACAACAACAACAACAACAACAAAAACCACCATCTATCCCATGCTACTGAATTTCAGATAAAAAACATAGAGAAGTTACCAACATCCCTTACTCTGTCTGGCTCTGGCAAATTGCAGGCACCAGTGGGTGTGAAAAATTAGAAATGCCCTCCACATCCCCCCCTCCCCAGATTTAAAGTTTTTTTTTTTAAAGGAAAGCAAATTTCACAGCTTTCCCAACTGGAAAGAAGAGAGCTAGTTTAATCTCCTTCCCCTTTTCTTATCTTAGCCTGAACCAAAACTCTCCTTCTAGGTCTCAGAGGCTGGGGCTGCCTGTTATTCCTGAGACTTCGCACACTTAGCTCCTATCCCCTCATAGAGATTCATTCCCTACCTTGGATAAGATCAGGGTCTCTCTCTTGGTTGGAGCTAAGATCTTAACTCAGCAAGAAAAGCTCATTTACTCAAGTATTTTCTGGTATATTCTAATCTGTAGCACTCCAATTTCTGCTTACTGCTTTGCTTAGATAAATGGGTTTACCTGCTGTTAACTATTTTTGTGTAAGCTGTGGTGGCAAGGAGTTAAATTTGTGAGTCTAAACTAAGGAGTTCCTCTTTCTCAAGAGTAAACAAAGACTCAGTTTCCCTTTGGAATTAAACTCATTCCCCTAGACTACCATTACTTGAGGAGGCAGACAGACATAATTCTAACCAATATCCCTCTTGGAAATAGTCATGGGAAGGAGCAAGCACCCATCCATGGCCCTACTCTTGCTCCCCCCAAGTGGAAACCAGTCTCCCTTGGAAAAGTTGTCCAGATGGCAAAGATAGCTATCCTCGTCACTCTTGAGCTGCATCTATATATTTAGGCAAACCAAGTAAATATATCTATGTGACATTTCTTTTGTACATGTTTTGTATTTATTTCCCTGCATAATGGGATATATCCACCCTAAGGGAATATAAGCTCCCAGAGGACAGGGAATGTTTCATTTTTTCTTTGTGTCTCCAGCATCCCGCATAGTGCTAGAGTACAGGAGGTGCTTAACAAATGTTTTGGAGAAGAAAATGGCAAACCACTCCAGTATCTTTGCCAAGAAAAATCCCAAATGGGATCACAGAGAGCCTAACAGGATTGAAATGACTCAACAACAACATTTATTGTTATTGTCTGCAACCTCAGGGTTTAGTCCTCACCCTCAGGACTTAATCTCCCCTAAAATATTTTGTCTCCCCCTTCTGTCCCCATTCCCAGTACTCAGTCCTTTTCTCCCAGATCTCTTTGCTCATCTGTAAAATGAAGGGGGTGAGATGAGATGGTCTCTAAGTTTCCTTCTAGCTCTGGGATCCTATGAGTTTAGCCTCCTATTCCCCACCCCCACATTTAGCCTCTCCCTCATTTCAGTCTCCAGTGGTATCAAGGAGCAGTTTGGGCTGTTGAGAATGTGGTCTCTGTATTTGTAAGTGGAGTCCACAGCTCGGTCAGAGGCACTGCAGGGACTGAGAATGCCAGGTCATTGGTCAGTATTTTGTTGTTATTGTTGTTGAGTCCTTTTCTGTTATTTCCAACTCTTTGTGACCCCATTTGGGGCTTTCTTGGTAGAGATACTGGAGTGGTTTGCCATTTTACAGATGAGGAAACTGAGGCAAACAGGGTTAAGTGGCAAACAGCTAGTAGGTGTCTGAAGCCAGATTTGAACTCAGGAAGATGGATCTTCTTGACTCCAGGCCTGGAGCTCTATCCACTGTGCCACTTAGCTGCCCTGAGGCTTATTTCCTGGCAGCTACCCTCCCTCAGGAAAGGGCAAAGCCAGAGGCAAGGTGCAATGGGAAGAGCCTTGGGCTAAGAGTCAGGACTCCTGGGTTCTAGTTTTGGCTCTGTCACTAAAATGATATGTACAAGCTCCTTCCCTTCTCTGGGCCTTATTTCTCCATTTGCATAACGAGGGAGCAAGGCATCAATTAAATCTAACACTGGATCTCAGGTCCAGTTTCTTTCAGGGGTAAGAGGTCTCTGAGAAGGACATCTCCCAGGAATGGTGGTGGGGCAGAGGAGTAAAGAGTACTGGAACATTTGCTAAGTGTGTCCAGGTCTCCCTCTCTCTACACTCAGGTCCCAGCTGAGTTAAAGAGGGGAAAGGTACCCTCAATACATACTCATTGTTACTGGTTCAGTCAGGTAAGGCCTAAATAATCAAGAAGAAAGACCTGGAGAGATAGATTCCTACTTTCCACGCCCCACTTCACCCCCATACCTGGGACAAGGTCCCTTTTGAACCTGGACACAGTTTCTCACAGGTGGGAATCCATCTCAGGAGCTTCCAGAATTTGGCCCTCTATTAGACATGGAAACTTCCAGGAAACTGTAGACAGATGAGAACCAGGAGCTGGTATGTGCGATGGGGAAGAATTCCAAGACTTGGGGACCAGTAGCAAAAAGGATGCTGGATGCAGGACATAGGCTTCAAAGGCTCTGGCCCCTCCAGCCATGGAGTCAGTCAGAGCCAGACACTTGCCAAGTCCCCTCCGGGGATGACAGGGGAACAGAAGTCATCACCCTGCCTGTAGTCATTGATTCTTCCTCCTTGCTTGCCACCCTGCCCAAATTGGCCTCACTCCCTTTTGTAGCCCACAGCTGGGCTCCTGAAGAATCCGTTTCTTTGGCCTGATTTAGAACTCTCCATACAAAGAGAAGGCTCTCTGCAGAGCCCAGCCCCCGCTCCAGCTTGAACTTCTCCAGCTGGGGAATCTTGTCTTGGGCTAGTCTTTTCAGGGCTGGGGTTCACTTAGGCAGCATTGGAAAAGGTGGAAGCCGCCTCTGCTTCCCTAAGTGCCCCAGCAGGTAGAGAGGTGAGGAGGCTGGCCCAGAACGGAGGTGGCAGCTTCCAATGCCAGGTTAATCACAGCTCTTACAACATCGGCAAGCAGAGGTGGGCAGGGCTGTGCAGAAACCAGTCACTTTGAAATAGAGACAGCTTCTACATGTCTTGCATCTGCTCACACAGGCCTGGCTTCAGTTTTTCCTCCAAGCCTACCTACCCTGGGTCTGTGTCCCTTTCCCCTGAAGGGAGGGGAGTCCCACCTACAGGTAGGGTCTCCCCGGGTATCCCTACTTAGTCACAAACCCCATCATGGCTAGAAAGAGGCCCTCCTCTGCCAGTCATAGAAGCCTAGAATCTCAGGAATGAGAGGAACCTCAAAGGGCATTTAATTTAACCTGTATCTGGGGGGCAGCTAGATGGCGCAGTGGATAAAACACCGTCCCTGGATTCAGGAGGACCTTAGTTCAAATCTGACCTCAGACACTTGACACTTACTAGCTGTGTGACCCTGGGCAAGTCACTTAACCCCAATTGCCCAGCAAAAAAAACCCAACAAACAAAAAAACAAACAAACAAAAACCTGTATCTGACCAAGAATCCTCTCTGCAGCATTCCTGACAAATGGTCATCCAGCCTCTACTTGAAGACCTTCAGGCATGGGGAACTCAGTACTTTCCACGGCAGCTTATTTCACTTTCAGATAGTTCTCATTTTAAAGATTTTTCTTCTATTGAGCCAAAATCTCTCTCTTTAATTTTCACCCTCTGTTCCTAGTTTAGCCTCCTTAGGCTAAACACAAGTCAAATCACTCTTCCAATGAAAAGTCCTTCAAATACTTTAACACAGCTATTAAGTGTGCCCTGAGTCGTCGCCTTCTTCTTCTCCTTCTCCTTCTCCTTCTTCTTCTTCTTCGAGGCAATGAGGGTTAAGTGACTTACCCAGGGTCACACAGCTAGTAAGTGTCAAGTATCTGAAGCCGGATTTGAACTCAGGTCCTCCTGAATCCAGGGCTGGTGCTTTATCCACTGCACCACCTAACTGCCCCATGAGTCTTCATTTCTCTAGACAAAATATATCCTCATTTCCTTCCATCAATCCTAATGTTTTGAGGGCTGTTCCCTACATGTAGCATGGAGGTGTTGTCTATTCTGTCTCCCTTTAAGCCATATAACATCTCTAGTGTCTTTTCTCCCCTACCCTCTTCTCCAAGGGATACTAATTTCTGCAAGGAGGTTGGAGCCAGAAGCTTGGTCATTCTGCTCTCTTCAAAGAAAGGGACTACTGGACTAGAATTATATCTATCTGCCTCCTTAAGTCGTGTTAGTCTAGGGAATAAGGTTTTCAAATGTAAGCAAACATCTTAATTGCTCTTTCATTAATGGGGAAGCAGGATCCCAAGCTTTATAGCCAAAGCTTGACCCTGTAGCAAATATACCCACTTATCAAAATCGTAGCAAAATAAAAATCAGAGAAAGTATACATAGATGAACATATACCAGACAATACAAAGTGTAGGAGCTCTCACATTGGGAGCAAGGTAAGAAATAATTCAACCAAGAGAGAGTCCTCTTAGGTCAGTCAAAGGTAAGTTCCCTGAAGTCTCTAGTGTAGGAAACTGAGCACAGGAACATGATGAAGGTTACCAGCTGCTCTCATGTCAGCTTCTTTCCCAAGGCTTTTCCTTCAGTGACCTGAAGTAGCATTGATGTTGTCCATCTCCCTACTCAAAGCTGGAAGCCAGAAGAGCCCAAAGGGACTGCAAAGCCTGAAGAAGCTCACGAGATGAAAAAGAAGCCAACTTCCCCTCTCCTCCACTCTCTTGAGCTCCACCCCTTTCCTCATGCAGGCCAGGGGCACTGATCTCCACCAATGGGGAAAGAGTCCCATACCAATGGGCTTTGGGACTCAGGTTACACTCATAAGGCAGGGTCTTTAGCCCTCGCATCATCCTAGTGCCCTTCTGGGCACTTTATCTATTGTAACCAGAACTGAAAGCAATGGTTTGTATGTGCTCTGACCATAATAGAAACAAGCCAGATGACATCCTTTTAAAAAAATATTTTACTGATGCCTTATTTGTTTTTTTTAATCACAGTCACTTCTCTGGACACCACCCCCTCACCTCCTTAAACCTCATAACAAAGTAAAAAAGCTAAGAAAAATAAATAGATATATCAACCACAGTTGATAATTTATGTAGCATGCCTTATCTGTAGTCCACACATTCTCTATTTGTTTTTGTTTTGTTTTTTGGTTTTTTGGGTTTTTTGGTTTTTTTTTTTAAGTGAGGCAATTGGGGTTAAGTGACTTGCCCAGGGTCACACAGCTAGTAAGTGTTAAGTGTCTGAGGCCAGATTTGAACTCAGGTACTCCTGACTCCAGGGCCGGTGCTCTATCCACTGCGCCACCTAGCTGCCCCCTTTTTTGTTTTTGTTTTTTTTGTTTTGTTTTGTTTTCCACACATTCTCTATTAAGAGGAGGGAAATAGGTTTCATTATCAATCATCTGGAATCAAGACTGGTTGTTATACATACATACATACATTCACACATGTATACACACATATCTATCTGAAATTCAGATAAATAGATATGAATTCAGATGTCTTTTACTGTTGTTTTCCTTAACTTTATTGTGGTTATAATGTATCATGTTCTTTTAGTTCTGCTTTCTTTATGTTATAATATTATACACATCTTCCATGTTTCTCTGAATTGCTTCCTATTCACCATTTCTTATGGTATAATAATATTATATTATATTCCTATACCACAATTTCCTCAGCTGTTCATTATCCAATAAATGGTCACCCACTATGTTTCCAGGTTTTTACTAAAATAAAAAGTATCTCCTTCCTTGATCTAGACACTGTATCTCTCCTTTTGTCCCACTGTATCTCTCTTAATACAATTTAAGATCAAATGAACTTGTTTTCGACAACTATTGAGTGATGTCAAGTTCACAGTCCATTAAAATCCTTAGGACATAGGATGTAGCAGTCAGGTCAATTTCACGTGGTCTCACCATTATAACTCTATATTTTGCTTGCACAATTGACTTTCATCTTATTAGATTCAGTCAATTATTGCAGCCTTTTCATATCTTTTGGGTCCTGAAAGTACTTTCTGAATCTTAAAGTGCTATAGGAATATAAGCTTTATAATAATGTTATTAATACTGGCCTGTCTGATGGTCAGTCATTTAGTTAATGAGTTGACTCACTTTGAAAAAAAATTTGTGGAAATCTATCCTCTGATGGAAGTGTGGATAGAAATTGCTCCTGAGAGCCAGGGCCCACAGAAGCTACCTAATTCTGAGTTAGTCAGCCAGTCCAGAGCCCAGTCTATCCTAATCTAGAGCACACAGTCTACAGCCTAGACCCCAGAGTGGAGCCTAGAACAGAGTCCTAAGCCAAAAGCTCAACTCAGTCCAAGATACCCAGAAATTCATTACTATCTTCTCTAAGTTAGAGAAGATCCACCCACGGACTCCCAAAGTTTCAACATGGGAAATTGAAGGAAAAGCTCATTGCTCATGGAGGGCATAGGGAGGCTACTGATTCATGTCCCTAAACCACTGATTTACTTCCTATTGACTCCATATATGACCTATTCTAAAAGGTCCCACTTGGCACGAAAAGTTGGCTAGGAAGGGACACAGTCAATCAATAATAATTTATTAAGTGCCTACTATGTGTTAGGTCCTATGGCTAAAAAGACAAAACTGAAAGTTTTTATTCTTGAGGACTTTCCATTCTACCAGGAATGACAGCATTTATGCATATAAGCAGATAGAGAGTAAATAGAAAGACATCTTAGAAAGTCAGCAAGGGCCGGGGGGGGGGTGGTCTGCTATGCTGGGGTGGTAGCAGGACTCAACCCCAAGGTTGAGCCAAAACAGATCCAGCTCCAGGCAGGTCGCACCAGAGAAAGAGACCTCTGAGCCTCTGAATTGGCTGCTGTGCCAGAATTTTCTGGAACTTAGCTCACAGTCTGGTGAGAGGGCTGAGTGGTTGTCCAGGGGGAGATTACAGGGGTCTCTGCTGGCTCTGAGGTGGAACTCAGTTGGTTTACCCCTGCTGGGAACCAGGAAGCATCCTTGAGTGGCTGTAGCCCAGGTGGGAAAGGGGCACAGGCTCGCCAGAGCTATCAACCCAACAAAACAAAAATTTTGTTTTCTGGTGCAAGTAGGCCTGGGGTTATTTACAGACCAGAGCACAGGCCAGGTTAGTGCAGAATGTGCCTCTCCTTAAACTGTACCACTTGGGACCCTCTGAAGCTTGGGACAGTGCAGCCTAAAAGCAGTGCCCCACTTTAAGAAAGAATAAAGTAAAAGAAGGGCAAGATGAGCAGACAGAGAAAGATGCAGACCACAGAAAGTTTCTTTAGTGACAAGGAAGACTGACATGCACCCTCAGAAGAGGATAGCAATGTCAGGGCTCCTACATCCAAAGCTTCCAAGAAAAATATGAATTGGTCTCAAGCCATAGAGGCACTCAAAAAGGACTTTGAAGACAAAGTAAGAGAGGTAGAGGAAAAAACGGAAAGAGAAATGAGAGTGATGCAGGAAAGTCATGAAAAAAAAAAGTCAACAGCTTGAAAAGCCAAATGGAAAAGCTCTCTGAAGAAAATAATTGCCTAAGAATTAGGATTGAACAAATGGAAGCTAGTGACTTTGTGAGAAACCAAGACACAACAAAGCAAATCCAAATGAGTAAACAAATAGAGGGCAATGTGGAATATCTTCTTGGAAAAATAGCTCACCTGGAAAATATATCCAAGAGAGATAATTTGAAAATTATTGGACTACCTGAAAACCATGATCAAAGAAAGAGCTTAGACATCATCTTCCGAGAGATTGTCAGAGAAAATTGCCCTGATATTCTAGAAATAGAAGGCAAAATAGAAATTGAAAGAATCCACGGATCACCTCCTGAAAGAGATCCCAAAATGAAAACCCTCAGGAATACTATAGCCAAATTCCAGAGCTCCCAGGTCAAGGAGAATAAATATATCAAAATAAATGCAAGGTAACTGGGAAGAGGGGTTGGGAAGGCACTTGGGGGAATTAGGAAAAGCTTCATGTAGAAGGTAGAGCTTAAGATGAGTCCTGAAGGAAGGAAGAGATCTTAAGAGGCAGAGGTAAGGAGGGAATGCATTTCAAGCCTAAAATTTAGCCAGTGCAAAGGCCATGGAGATGGAAGATTTATAGGGAAGAACATAGAGAAGACCAGTTTGAACAGTGTATAGGAAAGGAAATTATGTGTAACAAGGCTGGAAAGATAAGTATAGACCAGGTTTCAGAGTACTTTAAATGCCAAACAGAGGAGCTGACATTTTATTTTAAAGGCAACAGAAAGCCACTGGAATCTACTGAGTAGAAGGATGATGTGGTCAGACTTATGCTTTTGGAAAATCCCTTTGGAAGTTGTATGGAGGTTAGAATAGAATGAAGAGGGGGCAACTAGGTGGCACAGTGGATAAAGCACCAGCTCTGGATTCAGGAGGACCTGAGTTCAAATCCGGCCTCAGATACTTGACACTTACTAGCTGTGTGACCCCGGGCAAGTCACTTGACCCTCACTGCCTCGCCAAAAAAAAAAATCAGAAAAAAGAATAGAATGAAGAAACACTTGATTTAGAAAGACTAAACAGGAGGCCATTGCAATAGTCCAGGTGAGAGGTAATGAGGGTCTGCATTAAGGTTGTGCTTGTGTGAGTAAAGAACAGGGGACAGATGCTAGAAATGTTAGGGAAGTAGAAAGAGAAGATTTGGTATGCAAGCAAAGGTTCCCACCTAGGTAGGTGGCACCATAGTGCATGGAGGGCCAGGCTTAGAGCCAAGGAAGACTCATCTCACTGAGTTCAAATCTGGCCTCAGACACTTACTAGTTGTGACCCAGGGCAGGTCACTTAACCTGTTTACCTCAGTTTCCTCATCTGTAAAATGAGCTGGAGAAGGAAATGGCAAACCACTCCAGTATCTTTGCCAAGAAAAACTCCAAAAGGGCTTATGAAGAGTCAGATACAACTGAAATGATGGAACAACAATAACAAAAGGTTCACACTTAGCTGTTCAGCTAAATAATCTCTAGGTAAGGGATACTTTGTTATTAGCTCAAGAAATATGGCAAGGTAAGAGTCAAGCTATATTTACCTGTTTCAGATAATGTGGTCATAGGTAAGAGACAATAAATGTTTCCTACCCAGATAAGGTGATTATAGGTAAGGCACACCCTGTGTTACCTTGTAAGGTGACAAGAGGTAGACATATTATATTACTTGTTTAGGTTAAAAAAAACATTCTGTGCTTGTTTCTAATAAAATGCTTATAGGTAATGTAGAAAACTATGTTACTTACTTCAGATAAGGTAGTTACAGATCAGGGCCAAGATATATTTCCTATTCAGATTAAGTGGTCACAGGTAAGGAGAAAGCTACATTACTTATTCAGGGAAGGTGGTTACAGGTAAGGGACAAATTGTATTACCTATTCATGTATAGTTAAGTGACAAATTGTATCACCTGTTCAGGTTAAGTGATTACAGGTAGGGGATGTCGAGTTACCTGTTTGACATAAGCCGACCACGGGCAAGGAACAAGCTGTAATACCTGCTGAGATCATATAGTAACTGGTAAGGGACAAAGCTTATTATCTGTTTAGGTAAAGTGGTCACCAATTGAGGACACCCTGGGATACCTATTAAGGGTAAGGTAGCATCCCATAGGGCATACTTGTTCAAGTAGGAGAATATGTTACGTCACCTGCTTAGGTTAGATAAAGTGCTTATAGGTGTTCCCTGGAGCTAAGTGGGAGATTTTATTGGCAGGATACAGAATTTAGCTCCAAAGTCCTAGGCGTGTCTCACATACACACTACAGCCTAAAGAATTTTCTGGGAGCCTACACGGTTCAGCCATGTACAGGCTTCCCCAAAAACCTAATCCCAGAAGATGCTATGGAAACTCCCAATATGGGATCCCAGACTTTCTGAGAACCTTGATCTAGACCCTGCTTTAGCCTGGGAATGACATTTTAAGCTTTTTCTAATCCAGGATTTATGAGGGATTCCATTACATTTCCCCCCTCCCACCAATCCCAAACAGCAGTGGGGTTGGTTGCCTTCATTTGGGTCTCTATCAGCCCAAGCAAGACCTTTGTGATGGGGGAAACAAAGTTATGTTTACATGAAGCTGAGGAGAACATGAACTTCCCAGAGCTTCCATGTTAATGTCACCTCCTTGCTGCCTGCCCCATCCCCCAAGTTAGGCTCTTAATGAATTCAAGAGGCATTTCTAAAGGGCAATGCCAGCCACAGCAGAGGAATATTGGAGAAGTATGCTCATGGGTGGGGGAAGGAGAGGAATGAGAGTCTCCCCAAGGTCTCCTGGGCTTACCCATAGGAGGCCAAAACCCAAGTTAGAAAATCCAGGGACGATGGTCACTGCTACATTTTGAGCCCCCTGCCCAGTCACACTGAAGCCTTCCCTTCCTCTTCAGCAGAAATTTATTTCTCCCTTCTCTGAGCTGTAGCTGCCTCCACAACAACTTAGTCTTAATTATTCTTTATTTCAAATGTATGATTTTTTTAAAAAATGTGTCTCTCTTCTTCCCCAGACTGTGAATTTCCTGTGGCTTCTTCATCTATTGTCTCAACAACAGGATCTAGCTCAAAGCTGAGTGCATAATATATGGCCTCAGTAAATGTGAAGCAAATTGACTTTAATAATAACTCCCATTTCTATAGTTTCAAGATTCACAAAGCATTGCCTTACAACAGCCCTCTGAGGTACATCATGCAAGTGTCGTAGGTGAGCAAATTGAGGCTTACAGACTTAGCCTGGCTTAGTGGAGGGCAACTGACCTCAGCATCAGGAAGAACTGCATTCAGTTCCCAGCTCTGTCACCAATTATCTGTGTGACTCTGGGGAAGTCACTTAACTTCTTGGCACTCCAGGAAATTCTCTAAGAATATGTATTTCAAGATCCAACCATTCTGAAGAGCAATTTGGAACTATGCCCAAAGGGCTATAGAACTGTGTATACCCTTTGATCCAGCAATACCACTGCTGGGTTTCGATCCCAAAGACATCCCCGAAAGAGAAAAAGACCTAATGTACAAAAATATTTATAGCAGCTCTTTTTGTGGTGGCTAAGAATTGGAAACCAAAGGAATGTCTATCAATTGGGGAATGGCTAAATAAGCTGTGGTGTAGGATAGTAATGGAATATTATTGTGCTATGAGAAATGACAAGTAGGATGACTTCAGAAAGGCCTGGAAAGACTTGTATGAGCTGATGTATAGTGAAGAGAGCAGAACCAAGGGAACATTGTGCACAGAGATAGCAATATTGTTTGATAACTGTGAAAGACTTAACTATTCTCAACAATACAATGCTCCAAGACAATCCCAAAGGACTATTGAAGAAACATACTATCCACTTCCAAAGAAAGAACTGATATTGATGGAACACAGACTGAAGCATGCTATTTTCACTTTCATTTTTTTTCTTTTATTCAAGTTTTCATATACAAAATGACTAATATGGGGCAGCTAGGTGGTGCAGTGGATAGAACACTGGCCCTGGATTCAGGAGGACCTGAGTTCAAATCCAGCCTCAGACGCTTAACACTTACTAGCTGTGTGACCCTGGGCAAGTCACTTAACCACAATTGCCTCATAAAAAAATTACTAATATAGTAATGTTTTACATAATCATACATGTATAACCCATATCTGATTGCTTACTGCCTCAGGGAGTGGGTAGGGGAGGGAGAAAAGGAGGAATAGAAATTGGAACCCCAAACTATAAATGAAAATGTTTATTACTTTAAAAAAAAAGAAAGGAAATATATATATATATTTCAGAGCAGCTAGATGCCACAGTGGATAGAGCACCAGCTCTGGGATCATGAGGACCTGAGTTCAAATCTCACTTCAGATACTAGCTGTGTGGCCCTTGGCGAGTCACTGCCTCAAAAAAAAAACCACACACAAAAACCCACCAACCAACAAGATATATTTCAGAGCAGATGCAGAGTGGTAGAGGGAATCTCCTCAGTGAGTATTTACTATGCCAATAAAATGACAGGCCTAGTGTAAAAATAAATTCAACTGCTATTTTGAGGGGTTAAGTGACTTGTCCACAATCATACAGCTAAAAAGTGAGAACTGAACTGAGGTTTTTTGATGCCACTTGTTTTTGTTTGTTTGTTTTTTAGTGAGGCAATTGGGGTTAAGTGACTTGCCTAGGGTCACACAGCTAGTAAGTGTTAAGTGTCTGAGGTTGGATTTGAACTCAGGTCCTCCTGACTCCAGATCTCTGATGCTCTATCCACTGTGCCACCTAGCTGCCCCAATGCCACTTGTTTTTTGAAACCAAGATGATTTTTCTTTCAATTCTAGCAACTGGATTTTTTTTTTTTTTTGCAGAGCAATGGGGGTTAAGTAACTTGCCCAGGGTCACACAGCTAGTGTCAAGTGTCTGAGGTCGAATTTAAACTCAGATCCTCCTGAATCCAGGGCCGGTGCTTTATCCACTGAGCCACCTAGCTGCCCTCCAGCAACTGGATTTTAAAGGACAAACAGTTGGTTTCCCTGTGATTAAGCTTTCTTCTCTTCCTATCTCTACTCCCACTTCCCCATCCTAGTCCTCTCTGCTTCTCATTCTGAGTTTTCACCGTCCCGTCTTTTGGAAATCTAGAGATAGAAAAAGAACACAGCCCCCCTCCCTTCACACCCCCAGAACAAGGGCCTCAGAGCCCTCTCCAGAGCACCTTCCCAAATGAACAGCTGACAGCTATAGGTCAGCTGACCCAGGGACCTGGTGCTTGGAGGCACATTTGGGATCAGCAGGAGAATTAATCATCAAGTCAGTGTCCCCTGATTGCTGTTCTCTCCTCTCCCCCTTCCCCTAGTAAACTCAGCCCTAGCCCTTCCTTAGTTCTCCCTCTCCATTGTGCCCTCCCAAATCCTCCTCTTTCTTTAACCAGAGTGATCTCACCATAGAGCTCTTCCATCTTCTAGTGCTCACTGAAACTTAGCTTTCTCTGGAAGACAACACATCTCTTTGGCACTCTTTTCAAAGCTGTCTCACTCAAGCCCCGTGACTGGCAGGGCCAGGAAGAGAAGTTGGTATATTCCATGCTCCCATTGTCTCTTTCAGAACCTCCCTCAGCCACTATCACTCAGCAACCACCTCTCTTCATGTAAAGCTCACTCCACCCCATTTAGATTCTCATCGACATTATCTATGGACTTTCAGCTCAATCTCCCTTCTCCTTAGTTAGTTCAGTTCCTGGCTAATAGGTTTTTCTCCACCCCAGTTACTGCCCCCTTCACATACTTTGGCCTAATCTCCCACTATCTCTGTCTCTAATCTCTCAATTACACATTGGAGGGATCATATCTTAGTTCTCAGTAACTAAATTTGCCCCCAGGTGCCAAAATTCTGAGGTATGGCTCTGGGAGAATAAAGGGTCCATGGTCTGTAGATTTAGAACTGGAAGGAACCAAAGTGGTCATCTAGTCCAACCCATTCATTTTAGAGGGGAGGAACTGAAGCCCAGAGAGATAAAGCAATTTTCTTTTTTTTTTTAACTAAATTTAATTTTTTTAATTATCAAAAACATACCTTTCCAACTCCCCACCCCCTTCCTCCAACTGAGAAAGAAAATAAAACCCTGCTACAAGAAAAATAAATTCACATGTTAACCATATGCAAAAATATGCAAATCTCATTCTGCACTTTCATTTGTCTCTCTATCAGCAAGTAGAGGAGGTTGATAGAATGTTTTTTCTGGAGTCCTCTGGAATCATGATTGGTCATTCATTGATCAGTTTCTAAGTCTTTCAAAGCTGTTTATCTTTACAGTATTCTTGCCATTGTACACATTGATCTGGTTCTTCTCACTTTGCCATGCAACAGTTCATCTAAGTCTTCTTAGGCTACTATGAAACCATCCCTTTCATCATTTCTTATAACGCAATAGTATTCCATCACATTTATATATCATAACTTATTTGGCCATTTCTCAGTTGATGGGTACTTTCTGTTTCTGATTCTTTGCCACCATAAAAAGAGCTGCTACAAATATTTTTGTTCATTCTTAGAGTTTGTTTTGCTTATTAGAACTAAAACCTCCCTTAATTTACCCTTCTCCCCTTTCCCTCCTGTTTCTTTGTTGAGAAATGTATTTCTGTACCCAACTCTGTGTGTGTGTTCTTCCCTCCATTTACCAGTTCAGATGAGAAGGTTCAAGTTCAGCTGCTCCTCCCTATGTCTTACTTCTTGTTTGTATAGACTTCAACTTGTACACCATGATTATATGAGATGATTTCCCCTAACCTTCTTCCTCCTCTCCCTTCCCCTCCCCAGTATATTGCCCTGTCTCTGCCCTCCTTTTCTTTTAAGATCTCTAAGACAGAACAGATGCACTTCCAGGCCTCCTGTGTAACTAGACTCCTTCTATGATCCTTGATGATGATAAGGTTCAGAAGGAATATGTGGGGGCAGCTAGATGGCGCAGTGGATAGAGCACTGGCCCTGGAGTCAGGAGTACCTGAGTTCAAATCCGGCCTCAGACACTTGACACTTACTAGCCGTGTGACCCTGGGCAAGTCACTTAACCCCAATTGCCTCACTAAAAAAAAGAAAAAAGAAAAAAAAAAGAAGGAATATGTGTATCATCTCCCCACTTTAGAATATAATCAGTTGGGGCAGCCAGCTCAGTGGATAGAGCACTGGCCCTGGATTCAGGAGGACCTGAATTCAAACCCAGCCTCAGACACTTTATACTTACTAGCTGTGTGACCCTAGGCAAGTCACTTAACCCCAATTGCCTCACCAAAAATAAAAATGTAATAAGTTTATCCTTCTTTTGTTCCTTATGGTTCTTTGCTCATGTTTACCTTTTTAGGTTTCTCTTAACTCCTGTATTTGCACTTCAACGTTTCTATACAGTTCTGGTCTTTTTAATCAGGAATGCTTGTAAACCCTTTATTTCATCAAAGATTCACTTTTTCCCTTGTAGGATAATATTAAATTTTGCTAGATAAGTTATTCTGGGCTGTAAGCCTATAACTTTTGCCTTCTGGAATAGAATATTCCTAGTTCTCTGTGTCTTTATGTTATTGGCTAATAAATCATATTTAATGTTTCTGCAAAGTTAGTTTTTCTGACTTTGACTCCTTGAGAATTCAAAATTTTTCCTTCTGAGTGCTTACAGTATCTTTTCTTTGATATGGAAACTCTGGATTCTCACTATAATGTTTTTGAGGGTTTTCATTTTGTGGTTTCTTTCAGGAGCTATCCAGTAGATTTCAATTTCCAGTTTGTACTTTGGTTGTAAGAGATCTGGGTAGTTTTCTGTTATGATTAGTTGAAATATTATGTCTAGACTCTCTCTCTTTTTGTCATGGTTCTCATATAGTACAGTGATTCTTAAATTATCTTTTCTTGATGTTTTTCAGATTAATTGCTTTTGCTATGAGATACCATGCATTTTCTTCTATTTTTTCCATCTTTTGATTTTCTTTTAATATTTCTTGTTGTTTCATGAAATCATTGACTTCTATTTGGTCCATTCTAATTTTCAGGGAGATTGTTGCTTAAATAAAGTTTTGTTCCTTTATGCTAAGCTGTTAATTCCCTTCCCAATTCTTTCTAATGTAGCTCTCATTACTTTTCCATTTTCCCCCTCCAGCCTCTCATTACATTTATGGAAATATTTAAAAACTCTTTTCTAGTTGAACTTGTACACAAGCTGTGTTTTTCTTTTTGGCTTTCTTTTCAAATATTTTGGAGTCATTCTCTTCTTCTGGGTTTGTGTCTTGAGTGTCCCTGTCACCACAAAAGCCTTTTATGGTGAGATTCATTTCTATATTCATTCTTCCAGGTTATTTTGGATTTTATGTTGGGGCTAGGCTCTGTATACTTCTTCAGGGAATGGCTGAGTGGGCCCTGTTGATGTTTTCTTAGGATATTAAGTGATGTATTATTTCAGGATCTCAGGAATATCTCAGGCTGGGGACCTGCAAGCTTTTTGTTCTTCCAAGGTGTTTGGAACTAGGCCAAAATCTTATTGCTACTCTTGTGGTCTGAGCTCTGAAAGTTCCTGATCTAGGTTTGGGTATGAGTAATATGTCTGTGGGCTTCTCTCATTTAGAGTTCCAGTAGACTGCTGCTGGATTCAGCCTCTATAAGTCAGCTGGAAAGCTCTGCTGTTTCAAAGTGACAGAATTTTAGTCTCCACTTTGATATGGGATTCCTCTCTTGCTTAGTTTGCTAAAGACTTCAGACTTGGCTGAAAGCTGGGACTAAGACCTCAGTCTACTCCTACTGTCTAAGCAACACAGTTGCTATTTGCTTCTGAACTTGCTTTTAGCTCAGTACACAGATTAAGCCCCATGACTTGCTCCCAAGGGGACGCTGGAGCCAGTTTAAACTGTCTTAGAAGAGTCCGTTGTTAAATTTTCAGGGTGAGCATTTAGATCTCAGGAATAGGTAATAGTTACAAATCAGCTCTTGGTTTATTGTTTTGTTGATTGCTTAGACTTAGGAACATGGTGGAGAAAATGACAATAATGCAGATTAAACTTAAATGTGTCATGAATATGTTCTCCCATCCCCAACCTTGAGAGCTAGTTATTAACAGGCTCCTCACCTTGGAATGCCACCCTATGCACTATGTCAGCCCTGGATCTGTGAGCCCTAACTGGATACTTTGCAACAGAGCTACAAGTTTGCACCTGCTCCTGTAGCCCTGCATAAATTTAAAGTCTTCTTTGTTAGATGTGGTACCTTCTCCTTGCCCTGGTGCATAGTCTCTCTCTCTGCAGTAGAATGCTCTACTTAGATTGTCCCTGCTAGACCCCATCCCCAGGGTCTGCTGACTTCTCTGTCTATCTTCCCATGCTAATCTAGAAAAATGACTCACTGTGGGGGAGGGGGAGTTTCCTTAGATTTCCTGATCAAGATATGATCTGGCACACATTCTACATCGTCTGGAGCAGTTTGGGGTGGTAGAAAACTTGTCTACATTTCTTCCTGCTATTCCAACATCTTGGCTTTGCCTCTGAAGTGACTTTCTCAGTATCACACAGGGTAATAAGTAACAGAGCCAGATTCAACCCAGGGGTCCTCCTTTCCAAATCCAGTGCCTTTTCCAGTCCCAGGCTGCCTCTCAGCAGGCAGAGGAGACACATACAACACAACTGGCAGGCAAACAACTGAGGTGGGTTGGGCTTCTCATCTCATCTTATGGTACTATTAGCTTGTATCTGAAGACAGTCTTATACTGAGGGAATAGAAAGGGTCCTGGGTAATATCTGACCCCAGAAAATTCTTCTGTTGCAAAGAATGGGCTAGGAGAATAAGTTGGGAATGTTTAGAAAGAATCCAGTGAAGAGACCCCCATGCTGGATGGGAAGATAGACAACTCTGCTTTCCAGGAAGTGGGGGTGGAAGAGGGGGATGGAACAGTCTGCTTCTACACAAGTACAATCTTCTACAAAATATAGTCATTCTGTGCTCAGGAGGAGTATGGGGTTTATTAATGAAGTTCCTGAACCTTTACTCATAGAGACATTACTACCAACCATTTTACCCCCATCTCAGAAGACATAGACTGCTCTCTCCATTTATTTATTTTTAATTATTTTTTAATTTAGAATTTTATTTATTTCCCCCAATTACATGTAGAAAATTTTCAACAACCATTTTTAAAACTTTGTGTTCCAAATTCTCTTCCTCCCTTCCCCCCACCCCCCTTATAAACACAAGCAATTCAATTTAAGTTATACATGTGTAGTCATGCAAGACATTTCCATATTAGTTGTGGGGGGAAAAAAAGAGACAAAAAAACTTAAGAAAAGAAACTTTTAAATTATGTTTTCAATCTGTATTCAGACACCATCAGTTCTTTTTCTGGAGATGGATCACATTTTTCAAAAGTCCTTCAGAGTTGTCTTGGATCATTGTATTGCTAAGAATAACTAAAGTCATTCCAGCTGATCTTCTTACAATATCGCTGGTTACTTTGTATATAGTACATTTCACTTTTCATCAGCTCATGTAAGTCTTCCAAGTTTTTCTGAGAGCATGCCTGCTCATCATTTCTCATCCATCATAATCTCATCCCACAATTTGGTTCAGCCATTTCCCAATTGATGGGCATCTCCTCAATTTTGAATTATTTGCAACAGAAAAGGACTGCCATAAATATTTTTTGTACATATAGGTCCTTTAACTTTTGGTTTTATCTCTTTTTGGATAACCGACCTAGTAGTGGTATTACTAGGTCAAAGAGTATGCCTGGTTTTATAGCCCGTTGGCCATAGTTCCAAATTGCTCTACAGAATATTTGAATCAGTTTACAACTCCACTAACAGTGCATTAATGTCTCCTTTTCCCCATATCCCCTATGACATTTATCGTTTTCCTCTGCTGTCCTAATATCCAATCCAATAGGTATGAGGTAGTACCCCAGAATTGCCCTGACTTGCATCTTTCTAATCAATAGTCAGAGCACTTTAAAAAAAATATGGCGGGGGCAGCTAGATGGCGCAGTGGATAGAGCACTGGCCCTGGAGTCAGGAGCACCTGAGTTCAAATCCGGCCTCAGACACTTAACACTTACTAACTGTGTGACCTTGGGCAAGTCACTTAACCCCAATTGCCTCATTTTTAAAAAATTTAAAAATTAAAATAAAAAAATATTTTAAAATATGGCTATAGACAGCTTTGATTATTTAATCTGAAAACTCTTCATATCTTTTGATCATTTATCAATTAGGGAATGGCGCTCATCCTAATAAATTTGACTCAGGTCTCTATGTGTTTGAGAAATAAGGCCTTTGTCAGACAAGCTTGCTTCAAAATTTTTTTCACAATTACTATTGCTAACTGTATTTCTCTCCATCCTATTTCCTCCCCAAGACATTTACTCTATTCTCTATCTTCTTTCACCCTTTCCCTCCTCAAAAATGTTGTGTTAGGGGCAGCTAGGTGGTGCAGTGGATAGAGCACTGGCCCTGGAGACAAGAGTACCTGAGTTCAAATCCTACCTCAGACCCTTGACACTTACTAGCTGTGTGACCCTGGGCAAGTCACTTAACCCCAATTGCCTCACTAAAAAAAAGAAAAGAAAAGAAAAGTGTTGTGCTTCTGACTGCCCCCTCCCCCAATCTTCCCTCCCTTGTATCACTGCCCCCCCCATCCCCTTCCCCTCCTACTTTCCTGCAGGGTAAGATAGATTACTATATCCAACTGAATGTGTATATTATTCCCTCTCTGAGCCAATTCTGATGAGAGCAAGGTTCATTCACTCCTCAACACCTCCCCATCTTTCCCTCCACTGTATAGCTTTTTCTTGTTTCTTTATGTGTCTCTCCATTTTAAAGACCCAGATACTGAAGTTCAGGCAGTGAAGTAGCTTGCCCATGGTTACATAGGTAGCAAGGGGGCAGAACTAGAATAGAAACCAGGTCTGCTACCTCCCAGAAAGAGAGACAGGCTATTTCCAAAGGTCACCTTTTCCCAAGGCTGACCAAAGCAGTCTTGTGCGGGTCAGGTGTGTTGCCTAATGTCCTTTAGCATCCCCGCTGGGGTTCTTGGATGATTATGTCCAAACTCTCCTCATTTGGAGAACATTAAACATGCTTTGATCATCACCTGCTCTGGGTCCAGTTGGGATCAAAGGCCTGGAGCAGCCCTGAAGGTTGGTTGTTTCAAGACCATGTGCCCTGGGCTGTATGTAACCTGGATAACAGAGCTTCAGGCTAGGAATCAGGAGATCTGGGTTCAATTCTAGGCTCGGTTAAATGCTACATAGTCTCAAATAATTTTTTTCCCTTCTCTGGGCTTTATTTCTTCCTCTGAAAAATGGAGATATTAATACCTTTAGTCTCTACTTCAGAGCCAGTATGAGACCCAGAGGTGTGTAGTAGAAAGAACACTAGACCTAGAGTCAGAAGAAACTTTGCTTCCAATCTCCACTCCTATCCTGACTAATTTTGTGACTATAGTCGAAATCTTTTAACTTCTCAGAGTTTCAGTTTCCTCATCTTAGAATAATAATGTTGTCCTTGTTATATCTACTCGGGGACTGAGATAATAGATGTGAAAGCATTTTGTTAACCTCACAGTTTGTAGAAAATTCATCTATTAACACAATGAAAGGTAAGCCTAGATGGTTACTATGTCCCTTCATCCTTCCAGCTCTGACTTAGTATGCTTCTGGGAAACCAGGCTGGAGTGAGGAAATCCAGGCTATAAGGGATATATCTTTCCTAGAAACAGCCAGGCCGAGCATGAGGACCCAGTACTCAGGAACTTAAGGCCACCACCACCACCATCAGGTCCCCTGGAGTACTTGTCTCCCTTGCCCTCATGGAAGTCCAATATTAGAAAGAATTTTAAGAACCGCTAGCCCCCTTTTCTGTTTGTTTCCATGCTTCTGGCTGCCCACCTCCTCTAATGTCTGGCAAGTGGGACTGGCAGATTTAGAAAAAAAAAAAACAACCTAGCCATAATGCAAGTGTGGACACAGCCCCTTTTGAATCTCTATTTTCCTATAAAGAGGCTGAGCTGCCCTTATTCTCTCACAGAAGCTGCTGGGCTGGGCTCATCCTCATGACCTTCTTTGGTCTCAATACAGTGCTCAATCTGAAGAGAGAACCCAACCCAGGACTCATTTCAGCCCAGCCAGGACTGAGCCAGGAGAAATGGGGACAGGGGAGGGCAGGCTCAGAAAGCTACCTCAAAGCAAACAAGGCTGTCTCCAAGTTGGTAAGCACAGCTCTCATGGGGAATAGCAGTGGCTATTTAATAGTTTTCTCCTTATCATAAGAAATATACACACTATTTTCATTTCATCTTCACATGGAAAAGAGGTACCGCACAAGTGTCCACGTCCCCTTTTACAGACTGGGAACCTGGAGTACAGAAAGCAAAATGATTTATGCAAGGTCCCAGGAACTGTATTATACCCATATCTTGATCTCAAGCACAAATCTTGAGATTAAACATCAGAAATCTTTGCTTACATTGCCATGATTGATGGCACAGCAAAATGAGTGATTTTATTACACCCAGTGGTTTTCTGGGGGAAAGAAGAAAGATTCATGCAGCTGGGACCTAGAAGCTAGGGTAGAGACTCAGGGAGGCAGTGGGGTATGAGCTGGGTACAAGTGGTACTCGGGCCGTAGGCTCCTGCCAAGTGAAGTCCCTGAGGCCAGACCACAGGACTGAATGTCCAGGGGGCTCAGAAGGACAGACAGAGTCCATAAGGCTAGTATTGACCCCCACAGGTTTCTCTCCCCAGGGTCAGATCTATTCCATTCTATCACATCACCTTAACTAATCAGCTGAGTGACTTTAGGCAAAGCATTTGCTGTGAAGGTGTGGGCCAGTAAAAACCTCTGAGGGTCTTTTTCTAACTCTGCAAGACTTTCAGGCCTCAGCTTTCCCAAATGAAAAATGAAGGGGTTGGACCCCACCTTCAATACTCCTTCCAGCTCTGGAATTCTGAGGTTATGATTCTTGGGACCTATTCCATCGTAGCTGGCAGCCATTCCCAAAATTATCCCACACACCCTCTCCCCACCCCCACCTCCATTCCCCTTCCAAATAGGTAGTGTGTTTTTTTAAATCCTACCACTCTCAAGCTCTGCCTCATTCTAGCTCCCCCCAAATAACCCCTAGTTTCTGAGGTTGATGATAAGCAGGTCCTACCATGTCACGCTTTTACTCAAAAACTTGCAATGACTTCTCATTGACTATAGGAAAAAATACAAGTTCCTTGGGCTGGAACCAACATTCCCCAAATCCATCTCATCCTCCCTTTCCATTCTTTTTTTTTTTTATTGTGCAGGCAATGAGAGTTAAGTGACTTGCCCAGGGTCACACAGATAGTAAGTGTGTAAGTGCCTGAGGCTGGATTTGAACTCAGGTCCGTCCTGAATCCAGGGCTGGTGCTTTATCCACTGTGCCACCTAGCTGCCGCCCGATCCCTTTCCATTTTCATTGCACAGTACTCCCCTCCATGGTACTCTGCATCCTAGCCAACCTGGCTAACTTCTAGCCATACCCTGAACTAATCCTACCATTCCCTGACTTTGTGTGTTTGCACAGGCCACCTGCCCCCACGGCTGTTATTCTCTCTTTCTTCATCGATGCCTCTCAGAGATCCCCTCTCTTCTTTCTAGACCAGACCAGATGCTATATCCTCCACAAAACCTTCTCTCATCTCTACATCTTGTCCTCCATTGAAAGTGAAAGCAATCAATCAAAACAAACATTTAGTAGGTACCCACATTGAAGGTCTCTGTGCCAGGATAAAAGTAAAAATGAAATAGTCCCAGCTCTCAAGAATCTTACAGTCTATATCTCCAGGAGGATCTGAGACACTTCTTAGCTGTGACCCTAGGCAAGTCATTTAACCACTCCTCAACTGTAAAATGGGCATAAACATAGCACTTATTTTCTCAGGGTTTTTGGGAATAAGTGAGAATATTAGAATAATAGAAAGAATAAGTGAAATAATATGTGTGAAGTGTGTAGCACAATGCCTGGTACATAGGAACTAAAAAATTCTTGTTTTCTTCCTTCCTCCTTCTCTTCCTCCCTCCCTCCCTTCCTCCTTCTCTTCCTCTTTCCCTTCTTTCCTCCTCTCCATTCCTCCTTTCTTCCCTCCCTACCTCTCTTCTTTCCTCCCTCTTCATTCCTCCCCTTTTCCCTCCCTCTGCTCTCTTTTTTCCTTCTTTTCTTCCTCAAATTTTCCTAGAGCACTTTGTGTGTGTTTTTTTTCTATCTTCCTATCACTCCCTACCTTGTATCATATTTCTTTATATATATGAAATATTGCCCCTAATACATGCTCAGTTCCTTGAGGTCAGGGGCTTTGTGTTTCCTGGTGCCCCTCACAAAGCTCTGCACTTGCAGTACTAATGAATGTTTATTGCTGAATCAAATTGAAAGGGAGCTAAGGAGAAGCCCAGACTGGGCAATAACATTCCTTTTTTTGCCTAATGAAAGGTTAATGAGCATGAATTAGTAAACAGGGACTTTTCTTCCAGCTCAGATCTCTAAGGCTTCCACCTAAGAGTATGTTCCCCATGGGCTCCTATGGGTATTCTGCCCAGTAGATACTTTCCAAGGGGTTGGCAGAGGAGTAGGAATCTTAGCCTTTGGATTTACAATCATAGAACCATAGACTGTTAGAAGAGGCCTTAGAGTTTAGCATAGTCCATTGATCTCTTGTTACACAGGGGGAACTGAGGCCCAGAGAAGAAAAGGGATTTACCCATGGTCTCACAACAAGTCTGTGTTAATTTGTATAGCCTGAGGGCAGCTAGGTGGCTCAGTGGATAAAGCACCAGCCTTGGATTCAGGAGGACCCGAGTTCAAATCTGGCCTCAGACACTTGACACTTGCTAGCTGGTGTGAACCCTGGGCAAGTCACTTAACCTTCATTGCCCCGCAAAAAAGGGAAATAATTTGTATAACCTAAAAATATTCCCTGAGTACTTACTAGGTTACCATACATTGTAAGGGAATACAGAGATGAAGAAGACAGCCCCTGTTCCCCCCAAAGAACTCAGTCTATAGAAAATATAAGACTTGTTCTGAGACAACTACAACTACAACATGTCAATAGTGGGTGATAAATATATAGGAGGCACAGACAAAATGCTGTG
The DNA here is from genome assembly GCF_019393635.1 of Dromiciops gliroides. Taxonomy (NCBI): domain Eukaryota; kingdom Metazoa; phylum Chordata; class Mammalia; order Microbiotheria; family Microbiotheriidae; genus Dromiciops; species Dromiciops gliroides. Next base: position 680,087,112 of record NC_057861.1, on the reverse strand, counting down.
GGCTTCAAAGGATATCAGTATATTCTGGTTAGGGAGAGCAGGAGACCTGGGTATTGAGGAAGTAGAATTTTGACAGGTAGAAACTGCCAACTTCTTTCCACCACATCACATGATCTCACAGTAAAAGGGCATTAAAATGGGAGAGAGGAAGACCTTGAAGGGAAGGAAGCTTGTCAACCAAAGGAAATGTGCTGGGGTAGGGGAGAGAATCTATTCCAGGCGTGGGTATCAGCAAAGACACAGAGATGGGAGGGGGCAGGATGAAAGGAAAAGAGGAAGAATGGAGAATAGTCTTGGCTGGAAGGTAGGGGAGGTGAAGGGGTATAGCATGAACTCGTAATGGACAGTAAATTGGAGTCAAACTGTGAAAAGTCTTAAATGTCAGCATCAGTAGTTTCTAATTTATTCAGGCAGTGACAGGGAGACACTGCAGGTTTTCCAATAGAGAAATAATACGTTCACAAAGATTACTCATGCCTCAGTGTGAAAGATGGATTTAAAAAGGGATAGACTGGAGGCTGGGAGACCAATTAGGAGGCTGTTGCAACGTCCAGGGAGAAAAGAATGAGGGCCTGAAGTAATAGGGTTGCCATGGAAGTAGAGAGGAGAGTCTAGGAGAGACAGGTGCCACCAAAGCAGAAATGACAGAACTTGGCAAATGATGGAGTGGGGGTGGGAGCAAGAGCAAAGAGGGAAGAGTCAGTGATCTTGCAGCTTTCTAAGCTCAGTTGCAAGATAAGAGCATGTATGAGAAGTGCTCTGCAAAGTGAAAACTGAAATGCACAATCCAAATGTCAGGGATAAGGTGCATCCTATCACTGCCTCTGAAGCAGACACAATTGCTGTCCTCTTCCCTCTGAGCCCACAGTAAAGAGAGAGAAATGGTGCGCTCCAAGGGAGGAGAGGGAAAGTTCTTCCTGGTAGGCAAAACTCTTCCCTCTCAGTGCAACCATTTGTAGGTCTCTCATTTACATTTAATGTTTCTATGAAAGTTGGGGGCGTGGGGTGGGGTGAGAAGGGGTAGAAACTCTTGTAGGTGACCAATCAATTAACCAAGCAATTAAATAAAAATCACTTAAGTGCTTATTGTTTACCAGGCCCTGATTAGTCATAAAATTCTATATTTATAATTTTGTATGTATTAATTTTTAAAAATTATTATCAGCATAAAATTAACATTTGCCACAACCACCACCACGACAACACAGAAACACAACAAACTAACAATTGTACCTAACATGGGGTAAATCTCCAAATCAAATATTCTGATTTTGACTGAATTATTATTATAGATAACAATATTGTTACAGAGGGCAGCTAGGTGACATAGCATATAGAGTGCCAGCCTGGAGTCAAGAAGACTTTTCTTCCTGAGTTCAAATCTGGTCTCAGACACTTAGTAGCTGTGTGACTCTGGGAAAGTCACTTCACTCTGTTTGCCTCAGTTTCCTCATCCAGTAAACGAGCTGGAGAAAGAAATGGCAAATCATTACCAGTATCTTTGCCAAGAAAAGCCCAAATGGGGTCACAGAGAGTTGGTCAGGACTTTAATGACTGAACAACTGCTGCAGGGCAAAACAATGTTTCCTGCTTTGGGTGGACATAGCATGGTATCTTTTAGGTATAAGAGAAACCTTTTTCCACCCTGGTATTAATCCAAGGGAGATAAAGTGGCAGACCTCTCTACTCTTTGTTCAAGAACCATTAGTAAGGAATTGCTGCATCTTCTCAGCAAAGGGCATGTCCCACAGAAAGGGGCCACAGCACATGTGCACTCCATAGGAAGTGTATGTCCTTGTCCAGAAAATTGGGGGTAATTTCCCAGATTCCCAACCACACCCACCAAATTAGAGTTTGTCTAAAGCAGGGCAACAAAGATGGTGAAGGACCAGAAAGCATAGAGATCATGCCACATAAAGTTTGGGTGAAGAAATTAATAAAGAAGATTTGAGAAGGAAAGATAAGTGTTTTCAAATATTTGAAATATTTCAACTGTGGAAGGGAGATCAGCTTTGTTCTGCTTAACCCTAAATGACAGGACTAGAAGCAAAGGATCAAAGTTCAGAGAGACAGATTTTGGCCCAAGGTCAAGATAAATTTCCTAACAATTAGTGTTACCCCAATAAAGAGTGGGCTGCCTGGGGGCAGCTAGGTGGAGCAGTGGATAGAGCACCATCCCTGGAGTCATGAGGAACTGAATTGAAATCCGACCTCAAACACTTGACACTTACTAGCTGTGTGACCTTGGGCAAGTCACTTAACCCTCATTGCCCAACCAAAAAACAATTTTTTTAAAAAAAAGTAAGCTAGCTGCCTAAGGAAGAATTGAATTCCTTATAATTAAGGGTCTCCAAGCAGAGACTATAGAACCAGTTGTCAGGTATATTGAAGAGTAAATTCCTATTTGGGAACAAAGTGAGGTATATAGCTGCAAAGACGCATTCTTTGAAATTTTGTGATTTTTGTGATTCTTACTGTTCCCATCTTTACACTGAAGTTAGTGCACAGCAACAGGTATCTTGATTTGGCTTGAATGATTTTATCAGGTTCTCAGAATTTCTCTATTTCTTCAACACTGACAACAGGTGTTTGATATGTTACAGTTATCTCCATGGGTTTGGGTTTTTTGTTTTGTTTTGTTTTTTGGTTTATGCTTATAGCATCCCCTCTGAGCTTATTCTTCCAACCTGTGCTGGTAGTCACAGTCCTCGTTGGGTAGTTAGTACATTGGGGTTCTAGGGATACTTGTAATGCATTTTTAGGTCTATAACTTCTGAGCGTCTATTGGCATCCTACTCCATAACAATTGACTAGTTGATTCCATTAGCTTTTAGAAAGAATACTTCCTAAGATATCATATTACTAACAGTCAAAAGCATTATACCCAGACTTGGGTGGACTATCCCTTTGCATACATAAGGTCCCTGGGGAGAGTGAGTTTAAAAGTGATAGTGAGGCAATAGAGTAGAGGACACATATAGCAAAGGGGTATCTCCTGCCCCCTGCCCCTGAAAGTTCTTTTTTCCTTCTGTGGAAACCTCATGGAATTCACTGTGGGGTGTAGTAAGTGAGGGATGAGTCTTCTACTCACTTAGGCTGAAAGGAGTGGCATCTCTGCTGGACAGGTCAATTTGTTATTGGGCTGGGCCAGGCTGTTTCTCTACGGGCTCAGGTTACTCTGCTCCTACTGGTTTTCTCTCCCCCATTTCTACTTGAGTACCAGAAAAGGATAAGAAACCAGCTGTACCTGCAATCTCTCCAGACCTTGAAATGCTTTCAAGGTTACTGCCTGGGCTTGTCCATGTCAAAGTTTCTACTCACTCACCTGATTAGGGAAGCAAACACAAAAAAGAGAGAGGCAGCCCAAAGCTCACTTCTGGCCAATTGGGAAACCAAACTGCAAGCCCTCCCCATCAGATCATTAGGAAAAAGCTTACAGTAGTGCTGCCTTCTTGAAGCTATGGAAGAGAGAGAGAGAGAGAGAGAGAGAGAGAGAGAGGGAGAGGGAGAGGGAGAGAATGAAGGAGGGCTGGATCACTCTTTTGTCCGCCCATATAGTCTGACAAATGTATTCATTGATCACTGGACAAAGATTCCCCACTTAGAGAGCCAACTATTAAGTTAATGTTCATATGTGAATTTTTTTAGCACCCTTTTCCCCCTGCCTTTTTTTTTTTTTTACCATCACTATGGAAATAAAAAGAGACTTTGGGAGAATATTGGTGTTGAAAATTTTTGTGAGAGTGTAAAGCAGCAACTTCAGATTGTTGAAAGCATTGTTCAGTTGCAAATGTAATCTAACCTACTCATTTCCTACTATTTAATTCCTAATCCAGCTCATTGTATATTTGTAGTTCCTGTCAAAAATATCTATACTTAAACCAATATCAGATTGCTTGCTGTCTCAGAGAGGGGGGAGTGGAGGGAGAAAGGGAGAGAATTTGAAACTAAAAAACAACAACAACAAATGTTAAAAATTGTTTTTACATGTAACTGGGGAAAAATAAGATATTATTTTTAAAATATCTCTACTTATGGACTATCTCAATGAACTGCCCATCTAACTGCAAATCATAATCTGGACAGTCGACATTCTTCATCCACTTTTCCCATGAGGATTGTTAAATAATAACTTCAACAAAATATACTTAGGCACTCAAAAAGAAGAAAAAAGAAATTCCATTTAAAACAATTATGAAATGGATAAAATCTCTTAGATTTAACCTACCAAGTCAAAACACCCACAGGACTTAAATAAATATAACTACAAAATGATATTTAAAATTAAAGACCACAAGATTCGGAGAAATATTCAGTGTTTATGACTGGGCTTCACCAGTGTCATTAAATGATAGCACTACCTAATTTAGTTCTTTAACAATCAAACTATGAAGAGAATATTTTATAGACTAGACTAAATAATAACAAAATTCATTTGGAGGAAGAAAAGATCAAATTTTCAAAGGAAATTTCAAGGGAAAGGTGAATAGTAAAAAAGTAGTCCTAATTTTCAAATGATGTCATAACATAGAATTATCAAAACAATTTAGTAAAAGTAGTTAAGTAGAAAAGTAGATCTGTGGAACTGATTAAATAATCGAGACTTAGATACAAATTCATATAGAAATCCAATGTATGATAAACCTACAAAAATTCCTAGGGAAGTACTCTTTATTTAACAAAAACTGAAGGAAAACTAAAAATGGTTTGGCAGAAAATAGGTTTAGACCAGCATTTATGCCATGTGCCACAATTAATTCCAAAGTGATAAGTGATCTAAATATAAAAGGTCACATCATTTTTTTTTAAATAGAGAATAGAAAGCCTGACATTCCATAATCAGGCAAGAAGTAGAGGTGATTATGAAAGATAAAACTAGTAATTTTGAGTATGCGAAATTTAAAGATTTTTTAATGAACAAAATCAAGGCAGCTAGAATAAATAAGAAAAAGAATAGACTGGGAAATATTTTTAGTTAACCTCTTTAATAAAAGTAGTGGCAGTGCTGAAGAAAGGGGAATTAATTATTTAATAATTTTTTGCTATGGATTCCAAATTGTTTTTCAGAACAATGGCTGATTTCCTTTGTTACCAAGAGAATCAATGAAGAGACCGTTTTGTGACTTGTCAGTTTGCTCTACAAAAAGTCTGTAGTCTCACCAGTAATTTAATAGAGTATCTGCTTTCCCATAGTTATGCCAACATTGCATTATGTGGATTTTGGTCAAGTTAGGGAGTGTAAAATAGCATTTTGAAATGTTTAATGCTCTAATGTCATAATGTCAGCCTCAGAGTCAGAAAAGACCTGAGGTCAAGTTCCACCTTGAAAACATATTTGCACTATGAATTGTGTGTGAACTGTAGTCTGGTGCTCAGTTTGGAGTCAGATAACCCAGACTCTGCCACTTACTACCTGTGTGACCTTGGGTAAGTCTTAACCTCTCTGGTCAACAGTTCTCTCATCTTTTTATTATATTATATTATATCATATCATATTATATTATATTGTATTATATATGTGTGTGTATATATATGTGTGTGTATGTATGTATATATATATATATATATATTGGGCAGAGAAATGAGGGGTAAGTGACTTGCCCAGGGTCACACAGCTAGTGTCAAATCTCTGAGGTCGGATTTGAACTCAGGTCCTCCTTAATTCAGGGCTGGTGCTTTATCCACTGCGCTACCTAGCTGTTCCCCTTTTCTCATCTTTAAATCAAGATATTTGGATTAAATAAATTCCAAGGTCCTTTCCAACTGTATATCTATGACCTACTTATATCTCAGTGCCTCAAGCAACTCTCTAAAAGCATAAATTGAAGAATAGTGGCCAATCTGCATGGATAGAAAGAGCTGGCTCCCTAGCGTTTCCTTACATCAATTTAAAAAATAACAAAAAATAATACCTTAAGTTTGTCCTAATGGACACGCCTGTATTACTAAGGAATTTGAATATATGTTAATGTAGTTATTAACATTTGAATATCTTCTTTGAAAAATAAACTGTTCATTTCCTTTGATCATTTTTCTACTGGGACATAAGCTTTACTCTTACAGATATATAACAGTTCCTTATTAACTCTAACTGGTAGACCTTTATCTGCTATCTATATTGATATTCACAAAATATAGACAAACATATTAATAAAAGCATTTTCTCCATCTTTCTTTTCATTTATTTTAGAGATACTGCTTTTTGTCCTGATAAATATTTTTCTTTGTGTAATCAAAACCATCAATTTTGTCTCAAATCCCTCCATTTCTGTGACTGACAAAAAATCTTTTTCTTTTCCACTATTGAGATGATTTTTTTTCTTCTAGTGTTTAAAAGATTTTTTAAAAATCGAATCATTAATTCATTAATTTATTATAGTGTACAGTTTGAAGTATGGATCTAAACCCGTCTTTCACCACCTAATTTTCCCAATGATTCTATTGTTCGTGCTTTTAAAAATCAAAAGTTTAGGGAACACTAATCTCTTTTTTTTTTAATGTATGAGGTATTTTATTTTTTCCGCTACATGTAAAGATAGTTCTCAACTTTTGTTTATACATGCTTTACAATTTCAGATTTTTCTCCCTCCCTCCCCTCCCTCCCCCCTCCCCTAGACAGCAGGTAATCTGATATAGGTTATATCTATATAACTCTATACATATACATATAGATATATATATACACACACATATATATACACATAATAACATTAATCCTATTTCTGCACTAATCCTGTTACAAGAGAAAGAATCAGAGCAGTGATGCAAAACCTCAAAATAGAAAAAAAAAACAACAGCACCCAAAACCAAAGAAATAATATGGTTCAATTAGCATCTATACTCCACAGTTCTTTCTTTCTTTTTTTTTCTTGGATTTGGAGATCCTCTTCTATCATGAGTTCCCTGGAACTCTTCTGTACCATTGCATTGGTGAGAAGAATATAGTCCATCACAGTAGGTCAACACTCAATGTTGATGGGGGAACACTAATCTCATAAACATTTGGTTTTACTTCCAGGTTTTCTATTCTGGTCCTTTGCTCTATTTCACAATTTCCCCCACTATCAGACATTTTTTAAAAAATCATTACTGTATAATGCATTTCAAAATCCGTCTGGGCAAATTCTCCTTTGTTTATTTTTTTCATAGTTCTTTATATGCTTGTCCATCTGCTTTTCCATATGGATTTTGTTATTACTTTACTTCTAAAAAGTAACCTATTGTTATCTTGATTTGTATTGGTCCAGCCTAGACATTAATTTTGGAGTTTTTTTTTAATTATAGTTGCTCAATTTAACCATGAACAGGGATTATTCTTTCATTTGTTCATCTCTTCCTATTTTTTCAAAATCCTTTTGAATTTGTCTTTTATACAAATATTTCCTTAATGTGTCTTGAAAGGTTAATTGCCAATTTTGATGCATTTCGTCATTAGTGTGAATGGCATCTTTCTATCATTTTCTTCCCTATGGCTCCTAAACTCCTCCGAGACTATAACCTCCAGGAAGGCAGGGACTGTTTCTTAACTAATCTTTCTATCTCAGCATCCGGAACAGGGATACCACTTAATAAATGTTTAATGAGTGGATGAATAGTCTGCCAAGATAGTCTGAGCAGGAGAATAAGCCCTGAAAATGGTTCCATCGATGGAGGTGTGTGTGTGGCTGGGGTGGGAGGGGGGCGGATTTGAGGGAGAGGAGAGTGTTTCCTGCCTGAGCCCCAGTCCCTACCCCAGTTCCCAGTTCCCAGATGTCGGTACAAGAATGAGATAAGACAAATTGGACGGGTTTGGGTGGGACTGCTTTTGCCCGGCAGGTTTGATTTGATTGAATCATGGGGTGTAGACGGCCTCTAGCAATGCTTTTGGCTGACTCTGGCCCAAAGATGCCCTGAGAAATGCCAGGAGTCCAGCCTTGGGAGAGGGAGTACGCTAGCTGGAGCCGTCTCCTGACTTGCTCCCCCACTCCGGGGACGAGAAGGGGTAGAAGATCAGTTAGGAGGCACTTCAATCTAGACTTTCCTCCTGTTCTGGTTTTGCAGAACGAAGCCGCAGCGGGTTTTTTCAATGAATGAAGCCTCCAGCCTACGCTGCTTACTCACTCGAGAGAGAGCCGAGGAGCCAGAATTCATCTGCATTTGCAACTTTTAGGAAGTGGAGGGGGAGGAGGTAGCGGCTCCTTTCCTGCCACCCCCGGCACAAACTCTCCGGCACATGGAGCCGCTCTCACCCACGCTGGCTCCGGCTCCGGCTCCGGCTCCCGCACCGGCTCCAGCTCGATCCCGGGCTCCAACCTACGACTCCTCTGTTGCCCAAGAAGGAGGAACCTCCCTCTAGTCCCGAGCCTGTTACTCAGCCTCACTGTCGGGGGTTGGGAGGGGGGAGGGGGGAGTGAGGCTAGGGCTGGGGCTGTGCTGTAACTGACACTCCGGGCTGGCCAAGAGCATGACGACATCTCTGGGGAAAGGCGGCCTGGCCAGCACTGCTGGGTGGACTCTGAAAGGAGTGGAGGGCAGCCTGGGGCGTCAAAGGAAGAACTCGGCAGCATCTCTGGTTTCTGTCTCCCGGAGACTACTCCAAGAACATAGAACCAGCGAAGTCTAAAATGTCAGGGTTTAAAGGGATCTTCGTTATAGGTCATACGACCCCAAGGTCTCTCTTTTGCGCCTTTTCATCTCCACTGTTCCCATTATACAGATCTGGAAATCTAGGGCCAGAAAACTGCAGTAACTAGACTCATATCACTCTGTGAGGCAGTGAGCCGAGCCGCAAAGCCAGGACTAGAGTCAGGGTATTTGGACTCCCAGCCCTGGGCTGGTTCCTTTATACCCAGGGATGCAACTGACTTCAGGTTGTTGCTCAAGTTCTTCAGGGACTTTTGAGTAAGAGAGGGATTGTAGGGTAGGAGCTAGAATGTGGAATTCAGTAAGATCGGGGTTCCACTCCTAACTCTGAAGCTTCCTGGCTGTGAGACTATGGACAACTTCTCTGATCCTCAGTTTCCACAGTTCAGTCATTCGATAAACATTTATTAAACCCCCACTATGTACCAGGCACTGTGCTAAGTGCTAGGGAATGCGAAAGGCAGTCCCTACCCTCAAGGAGACTGAAACCTAATCACGTTTATAAAATGGAGGAAAAATAACTTTAAAAATATTAAGATTTTACATATATGCATATGTATACACACACAGTGTTTTGCAAACTTTAAAGCACTATTTAATTGTAAGTTATGATAACTACTAGCTCCAGTAGGTGTTTGATGGTACACTGGTTTCCTGAACCGTCTTTTATATGGGGACAAAATAAGCAGTAATCCATGTACCATATTGGAGGAATCCCTACTCCTGCCCAAATTCGGTCAATAATAATTCATTCCTTTGGGGTAAGCCTACCTTCTCCAGGTATCCCTTTTACAATGCAAATACTCCTAGGAAGGACTCTGAAGATTAGTTTAGACTATAGTGTTAATGCTTTGGGGGCATTTACTTTAACACTCTAATAAATTATTTTCTGATGGGGAAACTGAAGTGCTGGTAGCAATAAATATTACCCTGGACTTGCAGTCAGGAAGACCTGAGCTCAAATCCCACCTTAGACCATCCTCACAGTAGGGATATGACCCTGGGCAAGTCACTTAACCTCAGTCTGCATCTGAAAAACGGGGATAATAACAGTATCTACTTCCCACAGTTGTGAAGATAAAATGAGATAATATTGTTTTGCAAACCTTAAAGTAGAATTATCAAACAGGAAGCCCAGGGACCTCAATATGAGCCCACAACACTCCAGAGAGAGTACAGACAAATCAGATTAAAATATAACTGGGAAACAGTTAACAAAATAAATACAAATACAATAAAACTTAGAGAATCAATATCCAGCTTGCAGGGATGCTTCGGTACAGTGGGGCTGCTTTTGCCCAGCAGGTAAAAGTCATAGGGATGGTGATATCCATGAGGATAGGCAGGAATATGGTTCAAATGCTGGTGATAGTAAGGACACTGTTTCTATTTGAGTTTGATACCATTGCCTTAAAGCACTATATAAATGCTAGCTACTATTATAATTAAAGGGATTGGGTCAAGGTCATAATAAGTTAGCAGCACAGCTAGGACTAGATCCCAGGTTTTGGGGACTTCTACTCTAGGTCTTTTCCCATTGCTCAATGACATTGAATCCCTCCCTTATTCTCAAATAAACAGCAAGCAGAAAGATAATTTTGCATCTAACATGGGAATCCTCTAGAGAACAAAAGGAAGTTTACCCAGTGAATTGGAGCATCTAGCCCCTGCTTTTCTGGCCTTTTATTAGAGGAGGGAGGCAGAGCCAAAATGGGCTGGCCCTTTGGGAGTTGACCTGATTGGCTCTGATGCCCAATCCTGCTTAAACACCTGTTCCTGGGTCACAAGGTTAGTGCACATCGGAAGTCACTTGGCAGTGGAGTTGACGGGGTATCCTAGGTAGCACCTAGCACAGCTTCTCACAGTATGGGCTTGTGAAGAATGATTATTTTGCTTAATTATATTTATTTATTTATCCACATCAATATTTTTAGTTATTTATTTATTAACTTGGGGGGGGCAATGGAGGTTAAGTGACAGCTATTAAATGTCAAATGTCTGAAGTTAGATTTGAACTCAGTTCCTCCAGAATCCAGGGCCGGTGCTTTATCCACTGTGCCACCTAGCTGCCCCCTGTGAAGAATGATTATTGATTGAGTGTTGCTCTATGCCCTTTTGATTTTTGGTCAGTAGCACTTAGACTGTGCCCAGTAATTAGCACTCATTTACATTGCCTTGTATTCCCTCCCCAGTTGGACTGTGAACTCCACAAGGACACGGCCCATGGGTAATAACAATAATAACATATTTATATAAGCTCTAGAGCCAGGGAAACATAATGGAAAAAGTACTAGGGTTGGAGGAAGGAAGACTTGGGTTCCGACACTTACTAACTGTGGGACTCTTGGCAGGTAATTTCACCATGTTCCTCCCTAGGACTTAGTTACTGAATCCTGGCTGGGTTATGATCTTTGTTGGAAAAAGGAAGTCCCTGTGAGGAAATCATGGGTACTTCAAGTACATAGACTTGGTCAGCATCCTTCAGCTGTCTTCTTTCTCTGCCCTTCTCCCATTGGTGAATTCCTCCAGGAATCTCCATTTTGAGGAGGGGCCCAGATCAACCATCCTTCATTATCTGGACTTCTGCACAAAGCCTCTGTGGATTACTCCCCATTCCCCCTTCTCAACTCCCTTTTTACATGCAGTTTTCTCCATTAGAGGGTAAGTTCCTTGAGGGCAGGGACTATCACTTTTTGATTGTTTTTGTATCCTCAGTGCCCCGGCACATTGCAAATGCTTAATGAAAGTTTGTTGACTTAACTCTGAAGGCCTTTCCTCACAAGAACCCTGAAAATAGGCAATGCCTGTATTATTATGCCCATTTAACAAATGATGAAGATGAAGCTGAGAGGAGTGAAAGGACTTGTCCAGAGTCTCCCAAAAAAATCTGAATCCAGGAGTCTTTTGATTCCCACTCTGCAGAGCACAGGGGCCCAGAACTATTAAGTGGGCTCAACACAGATTTTCCAGCTGCTTATGTGATTTGTCTTGCTAAGATTTGGGGGTGCAGACATAGCTTTTTTCAGGCTGATGGCCCAGCCCTTGAGCAATAGGATGGTCACAGGTGGCTGTCATGCTGGGGCCCGGGCAAGCACAAAGCACTCATCATAGTCCCATAAGTGGCTCCCTGCACACCAAATCACTTCTCTACCTACTAGGCATAATGATTTCTCAGCACTGTAATTAGCAACCCACTGGGATGACTGTCAGAGGACAGCAATAGGCTTCCGGCAGGGAAACAGAAAGCTCTAAAGCTTTTTGAAAGTAGCTGGTGGGCAGGCAGCCTTCGGAGGCTGGTGGGAGTTAGCTTTGTCATAGCAGTCACATCAACAATATCATAATTTGCCTTTTAAAAACAAGACATCTTTTTCCCTATTTGATACCAACTGCCAACATAGTAATATTCCAAACCTTATATACATAACTGTTCCCCTCCTCTTTCCTTTCTTCACCTTCAGCATCAGCATCGTCATGATCATGCCAACTCCATCATTATAATCATCCCCATTATAACTCCCCCCACTACACTAACTTCCCTCTCTCTACTCCCAGTACCCTCATCAGCAGCACTAAGATGCCTATTATTCAGAAGCTTTTACTAGATGCCAAAGTGCATGGGGTTCAGTCTCAGGTTAGCTCTTGTGAGCTTACATTTAAAGACAAACAATAGAGGAAATGGTGGCAGGACAAGTGAATATGACGAGGGGGTGGGTAAGGGGAAATAGAGAATGGAAGTGGAGAAAAGGGAACTTAATCTGCAGAGCACAGCTGAGGGTTTATGTAGCTAAAGGCTTAATAAACCCTGGGGATAATGGAGATGGTGGGGAAGAGAGTAGAATGGAGATTTGGGATGGGATGGGATGGGATGAGATGGAACAGTGAAGATGCTGGGGTGGGGACAGTGAGTATGATGGAAGAGACGAGAATAGGGATAGAGATGAAATCGAAATGGGAGTGGGAATAGTTAAGAGGATGGAGCTAGTGGCTGGGATGGTATAATAATACAATAGCTAGCTAGTATTCACATACATAGTTTATATGGTGCTTTATGTTTATGTCTATGTAACTCTTTAAAGTTTGAAAAGTGCTTCATAAATATTCTTTCTTTTGATCCTCACAGAAACCTGGGAGGGAAGTTATTTACCCCATTTGATATATAAGGAAACTTAAACAGGCTGAGGTTAATCAGCTTGCCCAAGATCACGTAGTTAAAAATTATTTGAGGCAATATTTGAACTCAGGTATTCCTTACTCTGGCTCCATCTCTCTATCTTATGTGCCATGTAGTTGCCAAGATAAGGTCATGATAGAAGTAAGAATGGGGATGGTAAAAGTGAAAGTAAAGTTAGGGATTTGATGGGGTTGGGTATGAAATGGGAATGGGAATTGTGATAACAAAGCAGCTAGTGATAGGACTATGGATGAGGTGGGGATAGGCTGGTGATAATGATGGGGGTTAAATTGGTAAAGATGATGGGGGCAGAGATAACTATGGGACTATGGATGGGATGGTAAAAGTCATAGGGATGGTGATATTGATGGGGATAGGCAGGAATATGGTTCAAGTGGTAGTAATGGTGAGGACACATCCTGGAAATGGCAATATGGGAAATAACTACGTGACTTGTCCAGGGTCTCTCTTACTAACTGTGCTACCTGGGAAAATTACTTACCTCTCTAAGCTTCTGTTTTCTCAATCTTAAAGTAGGAATAATAACATTTATGGTCCCCTTCTCCCATCTTATTGAGTTGTTATAGGAAAAGATCTTAAATAAATGTGAATTATGATGATGACGATGAAAATAATGGTGTTGTTTATTAACAGCATTAGGAGAAACATTGAGTCATAGTGGAGAAAGAGTTGGTCCCAGGGGCGGCTAGGTGGGGAAGTGGATAAAGCACTGGCCTTGGATTCAGGAGGACCTGAGTTCAAATCCGGCCTCAGACACTTGACACTTACTAGCTGTGTGACCCTGGGCAAGTCACTTAACCTTCATTGCCCTGCAAAAAAAAATATTTGAATAACTTAAAAAAATAAAAGAGTTGGTCCCTCTGGCACTTAATGTCTTTGTGAACCTGGAAAAGGTGTTTAACTTCTCAGGTCGTTCTCCCCCCCCCCAAAGCAATTCTCTAAGGTTGTAAATTGCAGAGCATGTGCTAACTTCCATGGGTAGAAAGAATTTCCTCACTGTGGGATACCCTATAACAATGAAATCATAGGTCCAGTCCAAAAAGAAAAATAATGGTGTTCGGGATGGTGAGAATGATGGAGATGTGGGAGGACTGATGAAGAGTGAAGTGAGCAGAACCAAGAGAAGAATGTGTACAATAGTCACAACATTGTAAAGACAAACAGCTTTGAAAGGCTTAAGAAATCTGATCGATTTGTTGGTCATTACCCAAGGACTGGTGATACAAAATGCTATACATCTCCTGACAAAAAGGTGAGAGACTCGAGATGCAGAATGAAAACTACATTTTGGGACATGGCCAATGTGGGACCATGTTTTGCTTAACTATGCATATTTGTTTCAAGAGTTTTGTTTTTCTTTCAATTGAGAGGAAGTGGGAGGGAGAGAAAAGTAATTGTTATTTCAGAAAAGTAAAATAAAAATCACATAAAAAGACTGATGATGGTAGAAATAATGATATTGATTACAAGATGATGATGACGACGACTAGGACCCCTATCTCCAAAGGGAGACAACATTGAAGGCCTGAACCTAGGGTCTTCATAGGTCCTAGGTTCATCTCCAAGGAAGGGTGACCCCTTTGGTCATCAACAGTCCACAGGAGCATATGGTGGCATAGAAGTCACTGTCTGGACATCAAAAATAAAACCTGAAAATTGCTATTCCCACCCAGCAACCAAATGGGCAGCGCCCACCACAAATCGTTGGGCGGGAGGTAATTACAGGCAGCCCTGGGGACAATCTAGTACTGCCCATCCGGAGCTTAGCCAGACATGGGGGACCTCAGGGACCCAGCCAGGGCTCGGGCTCGGGTTGTTTCTAGACAGGCAGAAACTTCTCTCCAATATCCCTCACCTCCGGCTACCACTCCCATCTTTCCTGGGCCAAAGGTTCATAGAAAGAAATAGGAAGGAGCCCCATAGACCCAACCATGCTGCCTCCCTGGGGAAAGCTATCGTGGTAGCATACTCAAGCTTCATGTCGATTTCTGAGTCTGACTGGGACATCCTTTTGTATTAGGATACCATAGGGGATGTGATGAGGGTGGGTTTTGCAGAGTTAGGTGTCCTCAAGGCTGGATGTTACTGACCTAGGAGGGATTAAAAAAGTAGTTGTGTTTAGAGTCAGAGTGGAATAAATGCAGTGTGCTAGTAAATGTTCAACAACCAGCTGTGGGGAGGTGGGGACAGGATGTGCACATGACATACTCTTAAATTTAATCTCCATTATCAGAATTTTCTTGGTCACTTTCTCAAGTCAAGCAATCAACAACAAAAAAATTAATCAGGCTGTACTTTGTAGCATTCGCCAATTTCCAGGTATAAATGTTCACACTGCAAATTTAACAATTAGCTCAAATGTTGGTTTGAACTAGCTTCAGCATACTCTTGACATGCTCCCATAAGAAGCTTCCCACCCCTCAACCCCATGCCTTCCCTCTGAGGTTACCACCCATTTTCATGGGATGCACATAGATTTTTGCAGGCCATTAGAATATCAGTTCCTGGAGTGCAGAGACTGAATTTTGTTGTGGGATTTTGTTTGTTTATTTTTTTGTTTTGTTTTGTTTTGTTTTGTTCTGTTTTGCCATGCTTTTGCATTCCAGCACACAGCACAATTCTGAACACACAGTAAACCTAATACATGCCTGTCCCCCGAGTTTCTGATGTCAGCTACCTCTTCCATTCTTTTGTTCAGGTGTTGTAAGAGTGGTCAGTGACTTATAGAGGCCACATGGTGGAGGGAGAGGTCAGGAAATTTAGATTCAAGTTCTGTCTTTGTGTGACCTTGGGCAAGTCACTTCCTTCCTATAAGAGCTTCACTTTCCCTCTCTACAAAATAGGAATGATGACATTTATATTATTGACCTCAAAAGGCTACTAAGAGTAAACTACTTTGGAAACTGAAATATAGGGTGTCCTCAAAGCCTCAGTGCAGTTTTAAACCTTAATAGCTTAAAACCATACTAAAACAATAGAATTATACAACAGTTTTATATTCATAGTAGACTGGCTTCAATGATCCCTGAATATCTCAAGCCCATAGTTCCTTCTGTCTTTGTTGACACCATTTCTAGAACTTTCTACAGAGCCCCAAATCTTCCCACTCTTCAAGATCCAAATTGAGTCCACTAGTCCTTGAAGAGTCAGTATGGCACTACTGAGCTCACAGCAATGACCTGCAAGATACCCTGTCTGCACCTTTTACTCAGGATTTACCATATACCAGCCAGTGTTATCTGTGTGAATCCTGTCTCCCTAGCTACACTGTCAACTCTTTGAAGGTAAGAGTTGTACCTTATCCCTCTTTACATTCCCCTCAGTACTAACAACAATGTTCAGCATGTAATAGTTACTCAAGAAATTCTTGTGGAATTGAATTCCACTGAGTCAGACTGGCGCGCCTTCTAGGACTGACTGCCCAGGACTCTACTGAAGATGCGATAGGAGGAACAGACTTTGCCTGAGACCAGGTTTCCTCAAGGACATCTGGGATACTAACCCTTGTTTGGTTGGGAGAGAAATAAGGTGCTAGGAAATAATGGGGTCACCTATTCCAAAACCCCAAGACTTGCTGTGTCTCCTCCATATGGAGGACACAGCAGTAAAACTATCCATTGATACCCAGCTTCTGGAATGCATCAGTGAAAACTCAGTCCCTAAATAGGACAAACCAAGCCCTTTCTGGGTGACCAGAACAAAAATACCTTCCCCTGACGGCCAAGTCACAGCTGCCAAGTCTTCTCTGTTAGGAATCTAAATTCTCCTCACCTTATCCTTTGGGCCTGTGGAAAAGAGCCAGCCACCATGCCTCAATATAACACTGCCTTGGTCTGAATGTGGGCCACATCCCGAAAGTAGAATCTCTTTGAAAGGAAGAAAAATAAATCTACAGACATACAATGAACAATACTGCCAATTATAGTTCACCACACTCAGGTTTATATGAGCCAGATTTGGGGAAAAAGTGTGACCTAAATTCAGACCAGTCCAGTAACTTTTCTAAGACTTGAAGATTCCCTAGTTAGTGGTCTACTCCTCAGCTTTGCTTTTCTAAGACAAGTAAGAACAATTCTTTAAACCTTCAGATGAAATCAGGGATACTGAGGCTTTGTGATCCTGTGCTTGATATAGGCACTGAACTGTTATAGTGTGATGGCCATATAGTGTATATTGATCAGAGGCAGAACAAGAGATTTGGATTAGAATGCTTCATAGCAGACCCCCTCTCTCCCACCCCAGACTTGATAGAATGGCTTTCCTAGTGTGCCTGTGTTTCTGTCCTACTACATCATATATGTCCCTGGAAAAGTCTGTGCTGTGGGCTGCCTGAGGTCTTGGCCCCACTATTTCCTAGCACCTCATTCCTCTCTCCCCTCCAAAAGAATATGGGACAATGTTGACATGGTCCCAAGGCTCAAGAGACAGCTACATCTTTGAAGAAGCCATGTGACCTCATTCTTTAGAGAGTACTAAAGTCAAAGACCACAGGAAGTTGAGCATAACATTAGCAGCAGCAGCAACAACAAAAATAACAACTCAAATTTATATAGTACTTTAAAGCTAGAAAAGCGTTTTCTCCACAACAATCCTGTGAGTTAGGGTGCAGATATTTTAATCTTCATTATATAGGCAAGGACATTTGAGGGCAAAGACTGTTTTTGCTTTTTCTTTATGTTACTGGGGTCTGGCACATAGTAGGCACTTAATACATGCTTGTGGATTGATTGATTTTCAAAGTCACACAACCAGTAAGTCAGAGACTGTATAAGTCTAACAATCCTCCCCCAATCCCCAATTCCACTGAGTTCAGTCTTAGACTTGATGCACTCTCTCCCATTTCTATTGCTTCTCTTAGACCTTTGTGATGCTCTTCTAACCTGTCTTTAGATCAGCAGGGCTAAGGCACAGGATAAAAGCCACCCAACTCACCTATGTGCTATTTAGAAGAGGAGCAGCGCAAGGAATGAGGGTTCAATATACATCCTTTGTTCTGCCTATGTCCTAATTTCTTTTAATGAATCATTCCTAATCTGATATTCAGTGTTGCTTCCTAAGGAAAGTCAGAGAATTCAGCCAAGACTATCCATCTTCTCCTTCTTATTGTATAGCAGGAATGACCTGGCCAGTGACACAACCCAAAAGAGCTACAGTGTCTTTGTATAAGGCCTTAAAAAAACCAAAACCAAACAAACAAACAACCAGACATAAAATTTATCCTTTAGATTTGGGGCTTGTTAGACCCAGCATCCCTTGGCAGAGCCAGGACTGGGTTACAGGTGACCATCAGATTCTGTCTGGCTCTCCATTATTTATGGGTCAGCAATCAAATATTTACATGGCCTTCCGAATGATTTATGTTATTTATTCCCCAAGGCTGGGGCTCCTGGCAAGTAAAATATGTGACCTAGAGTGGCCCCCCGTGGATGGGAGGGGGAAGAAAGAAGAGAATGCTCCAAACTGGGTCGGGAGTGAGTCCAACCAGAAATGAGGACAATAGTTGTTGTTCTCAGTGGTTTCTCTTTCCTTCAGTACTTATCCAAGGCTGCCCCTGGCCTGGGGCATCTGCTCCAGATAGCAAAGAGCAGGCTCTGTAAGAGCCAGGCACTTAACTAAGTGCATGGCATTAGGCAATAATTAGAAGCAATGAATTACAGCTGCTGAACTTTCTCCCAAGCAGCCCTCAACACTAGCATATATGATTCTCAGATTTTGACAGCAACCTGTCCCCCCACCCTCTCTGACTCCTATCCAGAGTCTTGACTTTGGAAATAAAATGGATGGTCTGGGGGAGGGGAGTGAGTTCCCTGTTGCTGGAGATGTTCAATGAGAGGCCAGGTGACCATTTTCAGAACTATTGCAGAGAGAAAGTCCAGTTTCAGGGAGGAGTGGATTAGATAACTTGTGAGGTCCCATCACATCACTTTGGAAAATGTAAAATTCTTCTTAATTGGAGGGACTCACCTGTTCTAGAGGTGAGAGATGCTAGAGGGTGTGTGTGGTTACAGCAGTAATAACCCATACTAAAAGAAGTGAAAGACCATTGGGGTTTTTTTTGTTGTTTTGGGGTTTGTGTATGTGTGTGTGTGTGTGTGAGGCAATTGGGGTTAAGTGACTTGCCCAGGGTCACACAGCTAGTAAGTGTCAAATGTCTGAGGCCCGATTTGAACTCAGGTCCTCCTGACTCCAGGGCCAGTGCTCTATCCACTGCGCCACCTAGCTGCCCCGACCATTGGTTTTTGAAGCCAGAGGATGCAGCTGTGTGATCACAGGTAAATATTATCCCCATTTTACAGATAAAGAAACCGAGAGTCAGAGAGGTCATGTGATTTGCCCATGATTATACAACTAGCTATTCAGTAGTGGAGCCAAAAGTCAAACTCAGGTCTCTGATTTCAGACTCAGTGCTCTAACTACTCTAACACACTGCCTAAGAACAGCAGCCCTTTTCCTGAAGTTATTTCTTCTGTAGTATTCCACTGGGGCAGCTTCTTAGAACACAGACCCTTCTCTTTGGGTAGGAGTCATCCTTCCCTGGAGACCAATGCCTGGCTCCCGACCAGGATGCCTGGTTTTCTGAGCACCAGATACAGATATAGTCTGGCTCAGTTCTTAGTAGTCCTGGGATTATACAGAGTTCACAAGGAGTAGAGCCAGGAATAGAGGAAATGGGAGACTTTAAGGTTTCTGGGTTCCTGAAGATGGCATGGAGGGATGCTGCGGTCCCAAGCTAAAAATCTGAGGAAGAATCACTCATACAAATCAAAAGATATTCTCTTTGCTTTGACCTTAGATTCAGAGAATCATAGATTCAGAGATGGAAGGGAACTCGGAGGCCATTAAGTCCAACTCTCCCCTCCCCCTCCGCATTTGATAGATTCCCTCCTAAGAATTCAGTCCACTTAGAGTCTCAATCCCTTTTCCAGAGTCAGAATTGGAAGAGATCCAGGAGACTTCCAGTCCAAGCCTAGCTAGGCAGCCAGATGGTACAACACATAGAGCACTAGGCCTGGAGTCAAGACCACCTGAGTTCAAATCCAACCTAGCTATGTTACCCTGGGCAAGTCATTTAACCTCAGTTTCCTTAACTGTGAAATGGGGCTAATAAAAGCACCTTCCTCCCAAAGTTGTTGTGAGGATCAAATGAGATAATATGTCTGGAATATAGCAGGTGCTATATATAAATGCTTATTCCCTCCCAATCCCTTCATTTTATAGATGTGCAAACCAAGATCCTGGAGGAGAAGAGACTTGCTCAAGATCACACAGCTAGCAAAGCTGGGAATCACACCTAGGTGTCCTAACTTCCAGCCTACTGCTTTCTCCCCTACCCTATCCCACCTCTCAAAGTCATTATTCACTGTCACAATCACCAGTAAGAAACCTGGAAGATGGTCAAATACCATGAGACCCATTTTACAGGTTGTTGAATTGCAGATGATATTTGTATAATATCACACTACTTCCTACTATGCAGCAATGATTCAATTCAGCAAATATTTACTAGGTGCCTACTTTGTACAGATCCCAGTGTAGAGGGTATAAAGATAAAAACATACAGGCACTGCTTCCCTTAAGGTTTGAAGATATCATACTCTAACAGTAGGTAGAGTGTAAGAAGGGGCAAAGAGAGGTTCAGACAGAGTGCTTCAGGAAAATTGAGAACATACTTTTGGTTGGGAGAATCAGGGTAGGATTAATGGAAGAGAAGAGACCTTAATTGAGTCCTGAAGGAAGAGAATAATGAGACAAAGCAAGAAGAGATGGGAGTTCACTCCAGACATGAAAAATGGTCTGCTAAAATGCATACAGGCTATAAATGCTGGCTTGGGGAGCAGCTACAGATCAGTTTGGCCAGAAGTACATAAAGCTGGGTATAGACCAAGGAGAGTAATATGGGGGTGAAAAAGAATGGAAAGATAGGTGGGAATCAGATGGAAAGGTAGGTTGAACTCCCTAAACCTCACTCAGACCTGAGCAGGTATAGGAGCTCCAGGGAAGTCTTGACTTTCTGCTCTGAGAGGATGAAGTCTCTCTCCCGCCAAACTTTGAAAGAAAAGGAGTCAGTAGAGGAAAGAGCAGTTGAAATGAAGCCCTAGTGCCGACTTTCCCTCCTCTTTGCCTTTCCCCAGTCCCTATGGAAACAAGGGCTTTGAGCCCAGGAGTGGAGGGAGGTGGGGCAGCCACACAGCTGGGATCACATCTGGTTTCCAAAGCCACGCGTCACCTGGGCTGTGTATAGCTAGCTGGCTAGACTCGCTGGTGTCTGGAGCAAGGAGGGAAATGTGGTCCCAGCAAGGGGGAGGACCAGGCCAGGGGCTAGTGGCTGGATGGAAGGGTGGGGACCACAAGGTCATCCAAGGTGCTTTCGAGGAAGAGAATAGAAGCTAACTAAAGGAGGTCCCATGTGGCCAAGAAATCAGGCAGCAGCCCCTCAAATACTGCCTCCCTAGATGGGACAGGAGACAAGGAAGGAAAAATCTGTTAAGTACAAAGGAGAAAACCTGAGTCAGTAATGTCCCCAGATACCATTTAATCCAATACTCTCATTTTATTAAGGAGGTCCCTGAAGCCAAATTGTCAAAGGAACTTGCCAAAGGTCTTACTGCAAAGTGCTGCTGTGGGGTGTCCTGTGGAGACCTCACCTCCTTCCTTCACCCTTAGAGCTGAAAGCCACCTGGGAAACTTTTACTCCAGCTTCCTAGTCTGGTCAGAATCCCCACTCCCACCCCCATCCCCCAGCCTCTCCCATGGGGGTTTCTTAGCTTTAGTGTTGCATACTTCCAGCACCTGTGACTTCTAATCCTCAGGCTCCTTCAGCTGCCTACTATCTTCCCTCAAACCCAATCCAGAGTCGAGATCCCCCAAGGGATATCCCTAGGGAGCAGGGACTGAGTTCTGTATCATTTAAGAGTAGGTGTACTCTGAGGGGCAGCTAGGTGGTGCAGTGAATGAAGCAGGACCTGAGTTTAAATCTGGCCTCAGACACTTGACACTAGCTGTGTGACCCTGGGCAAGTCACTTAACCCTCACTGCCCTGCCAAAAAAAAAAAAAAAGAGTAGATGTACTCTCAAGGTGAGAAGCTCACACTCCACAAAGCAGGCCAGGATCATTCTCAAGAAGTCAGGCCATGGGACAAGCCCTGGCTGTGCCTCTTCTCAGGACTTGGATGGGGCACAGATGGTCCTTTCTTCACCACCACCACTGGAGGTAGGAATGGATGGGGGGTGAGGGGGTGAATATAGCCGGCTAAGAAGATGGCATCGGATAAGAGAATTTTACTTTACCTTAATAGCTTAAGGTAGAGGAATGTACTAGAAGATGGGCCTTTGGCCAGGGACAGAGTTGCTTCTACAAGGGCCAGGAAAAATGCATTTGCCTGGACATGCATTGAAGTTTTTCCCTGAAAAGGAAAGAGAAGAGGAGGGAGAAAACTGTCTGAAGACAAATCCTAAACCAAGGAAAACAACAAGTATCAGGTAAGAAAAAGGAATGTTTCAGACCAGTCTAGGAATTTGCAGAAATAAATGGAAGGAAGTTCAAACACAATAACCCTGACCACAGATGTCTGCTCTGCCTGAATACTCAGTCTGAATAAATAAGCAAAGTAGAGACCATAATGGAAAGCGGTAAATATGACCTCATAAGCATTCCCCAAGAAATGATGGGATGGGCAATAGAAAGATACACCTTATTCATAAAAAACAAATGAAACCAGCATTTTCCATCCTGTGGACCACACATCCTTAGTCATCTGCAGGTATCACAAGGGGCCTGTAAATCCATGTACAGACCAAGTATTGCCCTTTTGATTTTAATTTAGTGCCAACAAAAGATGCAGTGTCAATGCCACTCCTGCTTCATGGGGTCATTTGGAATTTTTTTTTAGCATTACACGGGCTCCTCATACTTAAAAATACTGGGAACCACTGCATTAGATTAAAGGAAAAGCAAAATGGCGTCCTATATCAAGAATTTCTATTCCTATGGGTAAATCCACAAACCTGTGAGAAGAAGCGCAGTAGACAGCATATAGGTGAAGGAAAAAGAAGGTAAAGATAGAAAAACAAAATAAAATAAAAAACAAAAAAAATTTTAAAGGAAAAAAAAATTAAAATAAAAAAGATAGAAAAAAATATAAAGGGAATGTACTATAGACTGCCCAGACAGAAGGAAGAATTGGATTACCAGTTTCTGTTAAGGTGGCTTCACCCTCCCCCCACCAATCCCTCTGTCTCCCTGGCCCCTCCCATCACTGTGTATTTATTTTGTATATATCCTCTGTTTACTTCTCTGTCAACATGTTATACTCTCCCCTTGAACGTAAGCTCTTTGAGGATAGGCACTCTCACTTTTGTATCTGTATTCCCAGCACCTACTCCAGTGTCTGACATACAGTCAGTACTTAATACATTCCAGTTGATAGATGATTACAGTCATGACAGATTTTTCAATTATACAGATCTGCTGGTCTCATTGCTTAACAAAAAAAAAATCTTGACTTGATGACCGTTTCTCCCTCTCGTCTTTCAGAAGATGGAGGAAGTGGTGAACAAGATTGCCTATGGACCTTTTCTGACCAAAAAGGAAGTAGAAATACCAGGAATTTTGGGGGGAAGTGGTCATACCATTTTAGAGATTGAAACAGATAAGGAAGGAGAAAGCCAGGCCCATTCTGACATGCACACTAGATTTTGGGAGTGCGTATTTCAATGAATTCCCCTAACCTGAAACTCTTAAAAAGGAAATGAGCTCAAGAAGGATGAGAAGGGGGGGGCAGGGCAGCTAGGTGGCCCAGTGAATAAAGCACCAGCCCTGGATTCAGGAGGACCTGAGTTCAAATCCTGCCTCAGACACTTGACACTTACTAGCTGTGTGACCCTTGGCAAGTCACTTAACCCTCAATGCCCTGCAAAAAAAAAAAAAAAGATGAGAAATTTTCAAAAATAAAATCCTTCTGGTGAAATAATTCTTTTTTCTATTAAGGGAGAAAGAGAGGATTAGACTCTGAAAAAGCTAAGGAGAGAGCTCTTCTGTGAACTTTTAGCTTTTTTTTTTTTTTAGTGAAGCAATTGGGGTTAAGTGACTTGCCAGGGTCACACAGCTGGTAAG
Source organism: Dromiciops gliroides (assembly GCF_019393635.1). Classification (NCBI taxonomy): domain Eukaryota; kingdom Metazoa; phylum Chordata; class Mammalia; order Microbiotheria; family Microbiotheriidae; genus Dromiciops; species Dromiciops gliroides. The sequence continues at coordinate 680,063,185 of NC_057861.1, read as the reverse complement.
TGTTAAGCTTCTGAGGCTGGATTTGAACTCAGGTACTCCTGACTCCAGGGCCAGTGCTCTATCCACTGCACCACCTAGCTGCCCTGAACTTTGATCTTAAAAGGACATTTCCCATCTGAAAGTCAGCTCTCTAGTCTCTTCCACTTAAGAATTCTATCAGTGATAGCTTATATTTGCTCACAGTGACTGGGCTCAGTGGCCAGTGTTTTATTATAATGATAAAAGTTCCTATTTTGTTATAAATGAGAAACAGGCACATGGAACCTTTTAAAAATATTTATTTAGTATTTTATTTTCCCCCAATTACATGTAAAAACAATTTTTGAACATTTGTTTTAAAGATTTTGAGTTCCAAATTTTCTCTCTCCCTACCCACTAGTCTCATTGAGAAGGCAAGCAATTTGATATATGTTATACAGGTGCAGTAATGCAAAACATTTCTATATTAGTCATGTTGGAAAACAAAACATAGACCAAAAAAAATCCAAGAAAAATAAAGTTAAAAGCTATGCTTCAATCTGTTTTCAGACACCATTAGTTCTTTCTCTGGGAATGGATAGCATTTTTCATCATAAGTCTTTCAGAGTTGTCTTGGATCATCGCAACTAAGTTGAATTGGAAATTGAGGGGTTGCCCATCAATCGGGGAATGGCTTAACAAGTTGTGGAATATGAATGTAATGGAATTCTATTGTGCTGTAAGAAACGATGAGCAGGAGGAGTTCAGAGAAACCTGGAAGAACTTGCATGAACTGATGAGTGAGATGGGTATAACCAGAAGAACATTGTACACAGTATCATCAACATTGTGTGTCGATCAACTGTGATGGACTAGATTCTTCTCATCAATGCAATGGTACATGAGAGTTCCAGGGGACTCATGATTGAAGGGGATCTCCAAATCCAAAAAAAAAAAAAAAAGAACCGTGGAGTATGGATGCTAATTGAACAATACTATTTCTTTTGTTTTTGGGGCTGTTGTTTTTCTATTTTGAGGTTTTTCCTTATTGCTCTGATTCTTCTCTTATAAGATGACTAATGCAGAAATGTGTTTGATGTTATTATATATATATATATGTGTGTGTGTGTGTGTGTATAACCTATATCTGATTACCTGCTGTCTAGGGGAGTGGGGAGGGAGGGGAGGGAGGGAGAAAATTTGAAATTGGCAATCTTATATAAACAAATGTTGAAAACTATCTTTACATGTAAGTGGAAATAAATAAAATACTTTTATCAAAAAAAAAAGGAAAAAAAAGGACATTTCAGGGGGCAGCTAGGTGGTGCAGTGGATAAAGCATTGAACCTGGATTCAGGAGGACCTGAATTCAAATCCAGCCTCAGACACTTAACACTTACTAGCTGTGTGACCCTGGGCAAGTCACTTAACCCTCATTGCTCCACCAAAAAAAAAAAAAAAAAAAAAGGACATTTCAGAGAGGGAAGCAAGGCAAGTAACCAAGTAGGGTACAAAATAGTGACAGGGCCCCGTAAGAATAGCATTGAAACACTAGATCTAAGAATGAGCTGAAAGACCAGGCTGCCATGATTGCTAACCCTCTATAAATCATCTCTGAGGATGGGCCAACTAGGTGGCACAGTGAATAAAGCACCGGCCCTGGATTCAGCAGGACCTGACTTCAAATTTGGCCTCTGACAGTTGACACTTACTAGCTGTGTGACCCTAGGCAAGTCACTTAACCCTCATTGCCCTGCCCCAAAATAACAAATAAATAAAATTTTCTGAGCATTCAAGGGGTGCTACAGGGCTAGAGTGTGTCAAATATGGCCCCAGTTTTCAAAAGGGAAAAAGGTAGATTTCTCAAATTATAAACCAATGAGCTCAACCCAGATACTTAGAAAAATTCTAGAATGAATTATCAGGATCAAATCCAGTAAATAAACGTATTAAATGCCTACTATGTGCCAGGCACTGTGCTAAGAGCTGAGGATGCAAAGAAAGGTAAGAGAGTCTCCCCTCTCAAGAATCTCACAGTCTGGGGCAACTAGGTGGTGCAGTGGATAAAGCACCAGCCCTGGATTCAGCAGATCCTGAGTTCAAATCTGGCCTCAGACACTTGAAATGTACTAGCTGTGTGACCCTGGGCAAGTCACCAAAAAAAAAAAAAAAAAAAGAATAGGTATCTTCTGGGGGCAGCTAGGTGGTGCAGTAGATAAAGTACCAGCCCTGGATTCAGGAGGACCTGAGTTCAAATCCAGCCTCAGACACTTGACACTTACTAGATGGGTGACCCTGGGCAAGTCACTTAACCCTCATTGCCCTGCAAAAGAAAAACAAAAGAATCTCACAGTCTAATGGGGGAGACAATGTGCAAACAACTCTATGAACAAGCTATATACAGGATAAATTTTAAATAATCAACAGAGGGAAGGCACTAGAATTAAGGGGATAAGGAAAGCCTTTCTGTAAAAGGTGGGACTTTAGCTGGTACTTGAAGGAAGCCAGGGTAGCCAAGAGTCATATGTGAGGAGGGAGAGTATTCCAGACATTGAGGCAGCCAGTATCCTGGCTGGAGTAGGGAGATGGAGCGTCTTGTTTAGAGGGTGGGGGCAGTATAAGCTATTAAAAGATTGGAAAAGTGGTGGGCACAGATTATGAAGGCCTTTTTTTTTTTTTAAAGCTAATTATGGTAGTCCCTTTTTTGTTTGTTTGTGGAGCAATGAGGGTTAAGTGACTTGCCCAGGGTCACACAGCTAGTAAGTGTCAAGTGTCTGAGGCTGGATTTGAACTCAGGTCTTCCTGAATCCAGGGCTGGTGCTCTATCCACTGCACCACCTAGCTGCCTTCTTATGAAAGGCTTTGAATGCCAAACACATTCTATATTTGATCCTGGAGCTGATAGGAGTTTGATCCACTGGAGTTTATTGAATAAAGGAGTTTGACATGGTCATACCTATGCTTTAGGAAGATCACTATGATAGCTGATTGGAGGATGGACTAAAGTGGGGAGAGATATAAGGTAGGAGGACCAACCAGCAGCATCACAGGGTTACAGATTTAGAATTGTAATACTCAAGATTATCTGAGTACTCAGACTTTTTTGTTCTTGGTACCACTTTATACTCTCAAAAATTAAGGATCCCATCTCCCTTCCTCCCTTCCCTCCCCCACACCCCAAGCTTTCATTTCTGTAGGTTATGCCTATTGATATGTCCTGTGTTAGAAAAAAACAAAACAAAACAAAAAAGAAGTCAGACCAAGTGGAAGTCAGAGAGACAGATTTAAATGAGAGGGAAATGGGCTGGATTGTCTTTGAATTAATTATCCTATCCTAAATGAAACAAAGGCCCATTTAAAAATTTATTATTATTATTTTGGTTTGGGGGGTTTTTTGGTGAGGCAATTGGGGTTAAGTGACTTGCCTAGGGTTACACAGCTAGTAATTGTTAATTGTCTGAGGCCAGATTTGAACTCACGTCCTCCTGAATCCAGGGCCGTGCTCTATCCACTGCACCACCTAGCTGCCCCTCAAAGGCCCATTTTTAATACTAGTATTCTTATGGTAATCTTATATGAGTGTGTTATGAAATACTATGGTCTCTGAAGAACTTATGTTAAGGTCATCCAAAGGGTAATGGAGACGTACCTGGTACTGATCACAGGCTATAACACATTATAAATGAGGAATTACCAAGGAGAAGCAATATAAAATTGTCCTCAAAGTATAATTGTAAAAAAAAAAAAAAGATGAACTGGTAATATAGTGAGAGTGAAAGACAACTGATGCACACAGCCTCCAGCATGTTGGGGGAAGTGAACAAGAGTCACACAAGGTAAGTTAGGCGTGGGTGGGCTGTGCTTTGGATCTAACATTGTTGAAGACAGCACACACCCCTCAGTCTCCTTCAGTGAGAGAAAAGATCTAATGAAATATTAGAGCATATAAAAAAAAAAAGAACCTTGCTAACAGTGAGAGTTGTCCAACAATGGAAAGAGCTGCCTTGGAAAGAAGTGAGCTGAGGGCAGCTAGGGGGCGCAGTGGATAGAGCACCGGCCCTGGAGTCAGGAGGACCTGAGTTCAAATCTGGCCTCAGACACTTGACACTTACTAGCTGTGTGACCCTGGGCAAGTCACTTAACCCCCATGGCCCCGCAAAAAAAAAAAAAAAAGAAGAAGTGAGCTGTGATATTTAGGGTTAGAAACTACCCCCCAAATTGATGAGGCAGAACGTTAGACAGGTGCCATGTCAGACATGCAGCTCTAGGCTGTCTCAAAGAGGCCTTATCATAGACTCTTCTAGTAGAAGACTGGTCTCCAAGCAAGGAGGAAGTAGCTACAAGATACAAGAAGCCCACAGTGAGGGAAACACAAACATAACACATATATGCAGATCCTCTGAATGACTTTCCAAAGGTCAGCATGCTAGACAGACACATAGTGGCATGTTCACATCAGAGGAGTTTTCTAAGGATCCCAATGGTGTCATTGTAAATGACTTTTCCAAATCCTAGAGCAGAAATTCTTACCTCTTTTTGTGTCATGGATCCCGTTGGCAGTCCGGTAAAGCCTTTGGACTCCTCAGAATAAATTTTTTGTTGTGTTTTGTTTTGATTTTGCAGGGCAATGAGGGTTAAGTGACTTGGCCAGAGTTACACAGCTAGTAAGTGTCAAGTGTCTGAAGCCAAATTTGAACTCAGGTCCTCCTGAATCCAGGGCTGGTGCTTTATCCACCGCGTCACCTAGCTGCCCCCAGAATAATTTTTAAATGCATAAAACAAAATACTTAGGATTAGGAAGGAAACAATTATGTTGAAATATAGTTGTCAAAATATTTTAAAAAGCAAGTTAATGGACCCCAGGTTAAGGACCTCTGTCTTTTTAGAGGCTCATCTGACTCTGAGTTGCCTTCTTAAGATAACCCAAACTGCTCCGAAGGAGCTAGTCTATAACTATTGGCTTTGCAGGCCAGCCTTAAATCCTTAAATGCCCCTCTATGTATTTCCTTTCCTCAGACCCTCAGTGATTGTAGTGTCTCTTGAAAAATTCTGACTCAGTTCTCCATCTCCCATTGCCCTGACCAGGGTGCTAACAAGAGATTTTGGATGCCTGTAAGCTGGATGATGACTTGATGAGGATGTTGTTGGACGGATTCCACTTGGGTGTGGGTTGGACTAGATATCCTTTGAGGTCCCTTTCAACTTTGAGATTCTCTTATTCTAAGCCTCTTTGTTTTCTACTGCTGGCAGGTCAAAATGTAAACTCAACTTGGTATTCTAGGTCCTCCAAAGTTTGACCCTTAAGTCACTTCTCCATCCTTTTTTCCCAACAAAAGCCATCTAATCTAGAAAGAGCAGACTGCTCATTATCATCTCCAAATAATAGTGCATACCTAGTTCTACACCCGTGGTCCCCACATAGTCCTTCCAACCCCCCTCAGAGGTTTTTAAGGGTAGTCCGAAGAATTCATACTGAGAATTCTTTAATGACATTTTATGCAGTAAATAATTGTCCAGTTATGTTACAAATCTATGTTTCCTCCATGACAAAAAATCATGTGCATGTTTGAAGCATTATAGGTTTGTTTCTTGTAGCAATTCAAAACCATCCCGCATATGATTTTGGTACTTGTACAGCAATTACATCAAACTCTGACCACTTCTGACTAAGTGAAATGTGTTCTTGAAGTTTCTCAACCTGTCATCAAATTATTTCCAAACCTCCAGAAGTGCAAACTGATTCCCAATGGATAGTCAGTTGCATACACATGCCCTCATTTGTGCTCTGTACACTGCACCAGAACAGCTCCCTTGTTCCCCTCTGTTATTCTGTAATTGTACCTCATGGGCTGTGTAATCATGTGATCAAGATATTACGAATGTTTGTGTTCTTGCAGCACAAATGTCAAGCCATTTGAAAACCATGATTGCTGGGTATACACATCACAAGCCATCTTGAAACTATCATGGACTATCACAAACATTTTGCAGAAACAAACCTTATATTGCCTCTCATTGTAGTGTGAAGAGGCTGTTTTTTTATTTAAGTTTATCTTCTACTTATGTTACTATTCTATCTGGCAGATGTTCAATTGAATTGGATGGGAACACTGGTCAGTCATTCAGTAATATTTCTGTGAGAGTGTAGTGGAGGTACCAGTGGTAGGTTAGAAGAAAGTCACATCTGAAGAAATTCTTTCCTTACAAGGTTAATTTATATGTAAACATTGTTTAAAAAAACCCAAAGCAATATATACTATAGAACTTCAGGTATATTTATCATTTAATAAAATGTTTGTCGGGAGCAGCTAGGTGGTGCAGTGGATAGAGTACCGGCCCTGGAGTCAGGAGGACCTGAGTTCAAATCCGGCCTCAGACACTTAACACTAGTTGTGTGACCCTGGGCAAGTCACTTAACCCCAATTGCCTCACCAAAAAAAATTTTTTTTAAGTTTGTCATTAACTGTAGAAAAATATTTTACGTTATAACTATGATTTTCATGGATCTGATAGCTAATTTTAAAAATCCATATTTCAGCAAGAGAGCTTGTAAAATTTACCTACTATTTTCCATCACATATTTATATGAACAAGCATTTTTACTTTATTCTTATTTTAAATAAAAATCCAGAAATAAACATGATATAGAACCAGATTTAAGACTGTGTTATATGGGCCAAATATTGCAAGTCTCTGTTCAAATAAAAAGTCCAACATCAAAATTAAATTTATATGTGATTATGATATTACGTTAAACACCTTGCAAGTTGTAGATTATTTCACTAAATTATTATTTGTATTCAACAAAATTTATAAAATAAAGACACTTTCAACAAGCAGTCTTACAAATAGTGATTGTTTTATTATTTTGTTTCGAGTTTTCATAATTATAGATAGAATAAAATTTCATATTTTATAATTATTATTAGGAATACTATGAGTAGTACATTATATTGCCCCAGGGATTACTATACATTTTTGTTGTTTGAGGGGTTCAAGGAACAAAACACTTTGGGAACCACTACTGTACATTTTTGTTCATAGTGTTTTCCCCAACCAGGAATATCCTCCCACTATACAGAACCTGACCATTCTTCAAGGCCCAGCTTAAGTACCACCTCATTGAATAAGCGTTCCTAAGCACTCCAGCACAGTGGTTTCTTCCTCTTCTGATTATGGGTTGGTTTTTTGGGGGGGTTTTGGGGTTTTTTTTTTTTGGTGGGGCAATGGGGGTTAAGTGACTTGCCTAGGGTCACACAGCTAGTAAGTGTTAAGTGTCTGAGGCCGGATTTGAACTCAGGTACTCCTAAATCAAGGGCCGGTGCTTTATCTACTGTGCCACCTAGCTGCCCCTCTTCTGATTACTTTTAACACATAGTTTATGGGAGCAGCTAGATGGCACAGTAGATAAAGCACCGGCCCTGGATTCAGGAGGACCTGAGTTCAAATCCAGCCTCAGACACTTGATACTAGCTGTGTGACCCTGGGCAAGTCACTTAATTCTCATTGCCCCACAAAAAACAAACAAACAAAACACATAGTTTATGCCCCTAATTGCTCCTTAATATGTGCTGTTTAGAATTGTTAGGTAACTTCTAACATGTGTAGATTTTATCTCCCAATCTAGAGACTTGGAAAGAGCCAGGAACCATATTTCATTCAACTCTTGATCTCTCCAAAACACATTCTTATTTGTTATTGTTGTGATGGGTTTGTTTGTTTGGTTTGGTTTGGTTTGGTTGGGGGGGGAAAGAGGGGTTAAGTGACTTGCTCAGGGTCACACAGCTAATAAGTGTCTAAGGCCAGATTTGAATTCAAATCCTCCTGACTCCAGGGTGGTACTCTAACCACTTTGTTAGTTAGCTGCCCCTAGCACTTTGAACATAGTAGATACCTAAGAAATATTTGCTAATTGTTACTTGATAGATTCCCCCTTCTTATCACCTAGGGGCACAAGCATTGCCCTAATGAGTAAGAAGAAAAGGGGAGAATAATAAGAGAATCATAGGAATTCAGACCTAGAAGGAATCTTAGAGATTGGTTAGTTCCAGTAATTCAGCTTAAATATGGGGAAACCAAGTCCCAGAGAAGGAAAGGAAAGGCTGCTACTAGGCATAGTAGATGGAAGACTTGAGTTCAAATCCTACTTCAGACATTTATCAGTTAGATGACTTCAGGTAAGTCACTTAACCTCTCTTGGCCTCAGTTTCCTCATCTGTAAAATGGGGGATAATAACACCTACCTTATAAGATGATTGTAAGAATCAAATAAGATATACATGTAAAGTGCCTTGCAAACCTTAAAGTGCTATATAAACTCTAGATGTTACCAGGTGGGATTTATACCAGAAATGTACAGTTTGTTCAATATTAGGAAAACTATCAGCATAATAAACCAAATCAATAACAAAACCAACAAAAATCATATGATTATATCAATGGATGCAGAAAAAGCCTTTGACAAAATACAGCACCCTGTCCTATTAAAAATACTAGCGAGCATAGGAATAAATGGAGCTTACCTTAAAAGGTTAGAATATTTATCTAAAACCATCATCGAGCATTATCTGTAATGGGCATAAACTAGAAGCCTTCCCAATACAATCAAGGGTGAAACAAGGATGCCCATTATCACCTCTATTATTTAATATTGTACTAGAAATGTTAGCTATAGCAAAAAGAGAAGAAAAAGAAATTAAAGGAATTAGAACAGGTAAAGAGGAAACAAAACTATCATTCTTTGCAGATATGATGTTATACATAGAAAATCCTAGAGAATCAATGAAAAAACTACTTGAAATTATTAACAATTTTAGCAAAGTTATAGAATAAAAAATCAACCCAGAGAAATCATCAGCATTTCTATATATTACCACCAAAGTCCAGCAGCAACAGATAAAAAGAGAAACTCCATTTAAAATAACTGTAGACAATATAAAATACTTGGGAGTCTACTTGCCAAGACAAACCCAGGGATTATATGAACAGAACTATGAAACACTTTTCATACAAATAAATTCAGATCTAAACAATTGGAAAAATATTAATTGCCCATGAGTAGGCCAAGCCAATATAATAAAAATCACAATCCCACACATATTAATCTATTTATTTAGTACCATACAAATCAAACTATCAAAAATATTTCATAGAGCTAGAAAAAATAACAAAATTCATCTGGAAGAACAAAAGAACGAGGATATCAAGGAATCAGTGAAAAGAAATGTGAAAGAAGATGGTCTAGCGAGTACCAGATCTCAAACTGTATTACAAACAATCGCACTGGATTGTATCAAAACGATCGTTCTGGATGATAGAGTGATGGATCAGTGGAATAGAATAGATATGAATTACACTATGGTAAATGACTACAGTAATCTGTTATATGATAAACCCAAAGATCCAAGCTTTTGGAACAAAAAACCAACAAAAACTGGAAAAGAGTATGGCAGAAACTTGGTATAGACCAACATCTCACACTGTATACTAAAATAAGGTCAAAATAGGGACAGGATTTACACATAAAAGGTGATACCATAAGTAAATTAAGAGAGCATAGAGGGGCAGCTAGGTGGCGCAGTGGATAGAGCACTGGCCCTGGAGTCAGGAGTACCTGGGTTCAAATCTGGCCTCAGACACTTAACAATTACTAGCTGTGTGACCCTGGGCAAGTCACTTAACCCCAATTGCCTCACTAAAAAAAAAAAAAAGAGAGAGAGAGCATAGAATAGTTTATCTGTCAGATTTATGGATGGGGGAAGAATTTAGGACTAAAGAAGATATAGAAAGCATTACAAAATGTAAATAGATAATTTTGATTATATAAAATTAAAAAGCTTTTGCCCAAACAGAACCAATATAACAAAAATTATAAGGAAAGCAGAAAACTGGGAAAGAATTTTTGCAACAAGTATCTCTTAGAAAGGCCTCATTTCTCAAATATATAGAGAAATGAGTCAAATTTATAAAAATAGAAGTCATTCCTCAATTGATAAGTGCTCAAAGGATATGAACAGGCAATTTTCAGACAAAAAAAATCAAAGTTAGCTATAGTCATATGAAAAAAGTGCTCTAAATCACTATTGATCAGAGAAATGCAAATTAAAACAACTCTGAGGTATTATCTCACACCTATCAGAGTGGCAAACATAACAAAAAAGGAAAATATTGAATGTTGGAAGGGATGTGGGAAAACTGGGATGCTACTATACTGTTGGTGGAGTTGTGAACTTATCCAACCATTCTGAAGGAAAATTTGGAACTATGCCCAAAAGGCTATAAATCTGTGCATACTCTTTGATCTAGTAATACCATTGCTAGGTTTATATCCTGAAAACATCTCCCAAAAGAGAAAAAGACCAATTTGTACAAAAATATTTATAACTGTTCTTTTTGTGGTGGCTAAGAACTGGAAATCAAAAGAATGCCCATCAATTGAGGAATGACTAAACAAAGTGCAGTAAATGATTGTGATGGAATTATTGTGCTGTAAGAAATGACAAGCAGGATGATTTCAGAAAGGCCTGGAAAGAGTTATCTGAACTGATGTATAGCAAAAGGAGCAGAACCAGGAGAACGTTATGGACAGTGACAACAATATTGTTTGATGAAGAACTGTGAAAGACATAACTATTCTCAGCAGTACAATGATCCAAGACAATCCCAAAGGACAAATGATGAAGCATACCAACTACCTCCAAGGAAAGAACTTATATTGTTTGAACACAGACTGGAGCATGCTGCTTTTCACTTTGTTTCATTTTTTCTTTTATTTGAATTTTCTTGTACAAAATTACTAATATTAATATTACTTAATATACATAATTGCACATCTATAACCTATATCTGATTGCTTACTGCCTCAGGGAGGGGGAAGGGGAGAGAGGGAAGGAGGGATAGAATTTGGAACTCAAAACTTTAAATAAAAATAAAATAAGACCTTAAAATAAATAAATAAGTACTAGATGTTGTTGCTCGTGAGGTTACACCATTAGAAAGCAGCAAAGCCATGACTAGATCCCACTTGTTGATTCCCCAGATAATTATTTTATGCTGTGGGGCAAGAAGAAAGGTGAGCCCTATACTGCCCATAATTGTTCCATTAGCTCTCCGCTTCTTTCTCTTTCTCTCTTTTTTTCTCTACAATATAATCCCAGTTCAAGCTCAAGTGCTCTCCTTATCTCCCTTTACAGGAATTCTTGGAGGATTTTAGCTATTTAGAGTATTCTTTGTCCTATAGAATATTTGGTGTTGAAGGCACCCCAGGAAAATCTGAAGGACCTGCTAGATCCCCAAGACAGACCAGTTTGGCTCACCATGAACTTTACCTTTCTGGGAGTTCCTACTAAAGCAGCTGCTCAAGACCAGATTAAGTGAGAATCATGGTCATGGGGCTAATAGTGGTCACGGGGCAATGGTTTCTGAAAACCCCAAGATAAACCTGGGAGGTTCTTTTGCATAAGCTACCCCTCGGAGTTCCCCCTTCATCCTGCCTCCAAGGGTGGGTGGCCTGATGTGGACTTTCCCCTCCTGTGTTTCTCAACCAAGTATTTGAGCCAGGTGCTTCCCCTGAGAGTTCACACACACTTCCTTTCCTTTGCCTCCTCCTCTGAGGGAGCATGGACCACCTCTGGAGAGAGAGAAGGCAACCAGCTGGAATCCATGCTTCTTTTGTAAACCGTCCCACAGCCAAAACAAGAGCCTTTGAATTGTCATTGACCCAAGAAAGCAGAGAAATACCACTTGCCTGCTTGGTCTCCCCTAGTCACATAATTTCTCCTTTCTTGAAAAAAAAATTTGTTAACATTGGAGAAAAAAGTGAATGAGTGATATACCTCAGTATTGTCTTGGTAAACCAATGAGCAGATGTTTTAATCAGCTACCTTTCTCCAAAGACCTAAGCATGTTACATTATCAAGGTCAAAGTCAGGGACAACTTTCAAGCAATCTATCAAAAGACCAGTGAGTCTACTGAATGTTCACCATGTGCCCAGTCCTATAGTCTGCTATGTGGTAAGAGATATAGAGAAATTAAAGACACGGTGCCTGCTCTCAGATTGTTCACAATCTGTTTAGGAAGACAAGGTCATACATTGATAGAATGAGAGTAAATAACACAAGGTATTTTATGATCAAATTACATAGAACAAGTTATAAGTGCAGTAGGAAGTTGAGAATGGTGACATCAGTATGGGAGGATAGAGTCAAGGAAGGCTTCTTAGAGAAGGTAAGATTGGATCACGGCTTTGAAGAATGGGTAGGACTTGGAAAAACAGAAAAGGGAACAACGCTGAGGTCGGCTTGACTTAAGCTAAGGGTGTGTTATAGGAAGCATGTGTAGGGAAAGAGCAATAGATTTGTAGTTGGAATATATGGGTTCACATCTCTACTCTGCTACTTACTACCTACATGATCTTAGGTAAATCACTTCCCCTTTCCGGCACTCAGTTTCCTAATCTAAAGAAAATTTTATGGGGCAGCTAGGTGGTACAGTGGATAGAGCACCAGCCCTGGATTCAGGAGGATCTGAGTTCAAATCCGGCCTCAGACCCATGACGACTTACCAGCTGTGTGACCCTGGGCAAGTGACTTAACCCCAATTGCCTCACCACAAACAACAATAAAGTAAATTTTACTTTAGATGAAGCAGTGGGACCAGATCTGAAAGGATAACTTCTAGCTCTAGGACTCTTTAAGCCTACACATGTGTTGGAGAGCTGTAGGAAATAAGGATGCACTTTGGGTCAAATTTGGTTGCCTTGGAAAGTCATCTCGTAAACTACACTCAATTATAAGACTCAGCCTGACTTCCCAAACACTCTCTTTTGAGAGTTCTGATTTTTCTCTTCTAGAAAAGACTTTCTTTTTAACTTTCTGGCAAAGTCAAGCTAATGGCATATTCAGAAGTCCTTGATGGAGGACTCAGTGTATTTTTTTTTAACAACTCCGCATTCCCTAAAACTTATATTCCTGCAAGCAAATGCCCAATTATAAATGCATTCAGGTAGTTTTAATGTGTCTTTAGCTCAAAGGCCGCCGTAGGGAAGAAACCATTATTTCATCAGATCTGAAATCCTCTTTTCCTTCAAACTAAACCCAGCAGGGTAGGCAGTTCACACAGTGGAATATATATTATATGTCAAGTGCATGAGTGTGCACTTGGGTATGCAATCTCTTCCATTCATTGGCAATAGGGAGGTGGTGAATTATGCCACAGTCCTCTGCCATAACAGCCTCAGACATCCCTTGCTTCACACACACACACACACACACACACACTTTCTTGCTGAAGGTTCAAAATACTGTTGTTTTTTTTCTCATCTGTCCTAAGAGCTCTTCAGTACTGCAGTTATAAATATCAGAGCTAGTCTTGTATGGGTTATTTGGTTGGTCAGTCCCTGGTCCACTTTCCCCTCCTTGTTCTATTTATTTTTCTTATCTTCAAATGATCATATTTGGAAAGGGAACTATTTTCACCCTTTCGGAAAACATATTTTCCCTGTACCATGAGCTCAGCACACTGTCAGCCATGGGACTAACCCCGCCGCCTACATGCCAAAGGAGTTAGCTGGAGGGGTGAGAGGCCAGGGGAAATGAGGGCCCAGCCAGAAAGAAGCAAAGCCACCCTCTTGGGCTTGGCTGTCCAGTGTGTTCTGGTCTCCAGTATCCTCGATACTAGCCTCCACTTACACTACAGCTGCTTCTCAGAAAAAGCAATGATATGTGGGCTCTTAGAACATTTTCAGCTTCCTAAGATCTAACCCAAAGGGATTCTCAAGATCCTTGCTTCTTCCTCTCTTCCCAGTCATCCCTAGGTGGGCCCAAAAGGCTATTGTAAACCCACAGCAACACTCACTCACAAAATGTTTCTTAATCAGTTTAATTGTCTCTTAAAACTGCCTCAGTGAGGTCATATGGTGTTGCATCCTCACACGAAGTCAACAAGGGGGAGAGGGTTGGTCACTGGGTGCCAGGGGGAGCCACGACGGGGTCATATGATCATCTTCATGCCCACTGAGCAGGTTGGAATGAAAACTCACCTCCTCCCATTTATCATTTGTGTTTCTTCTGGGGCAGCTGCCGGCAGAGGAAATCTATGCTCCCTAAAGCACACATGAGCAATACATAATAAGTAAATCCTTTGAGCTGGAAGGAAACTCAGATCAACTAGTCTAGCTCTGTCATTGGACAGAGCAGGGAAACTGAGGTTCAAAGAGGGGAAGAGACTTGCCTTAGGTCACAGAGTGAGTTAGTGGTGCCTGACTCTGAATATAGGGTTCTTTCCCCTGGGAGAAAAGGGACAGTCTCTACATTTAAGTAATACATCAGGTTAAGGTTGACAGGGAAGCTAGCATAGAGGATTTGGAGAATCATGAAAATAATGTTGGGCAAATTTCAGTTGATGAATTACTTTATAATAATAATCCCTCATCTTGTCCTGTAGCTTTATAGCTTGCAAAGCCCTATCATATGTGACATCTCATTTGATCCTTGCACCATCCTAGTAAGATAGAGTTGTGTCACCAGGGCACAGTGTAGAGAATGTCCAAGGGGCAATCAGGAAATCTGTCTAATTCTGGCTCTGCCACACTAGCTGCTAGGGATCTAGGGTAAGATGCTTCTCCTCTATGGGCCTCAGTTTCTACATCTGTAAAATGGGCAGTTAGGTGGCATAGTAGATAGAGAGCTGTCCTGGAAGTCAAGATATGGATTCAAATCCTACCTCTGATACATACTGGCAGTATGTGGATGGACCTGGCTAAGTCACATAACTTCTCAATGCTCTAAACTAGTGGTTCCCATTGTTTTTTGTTCTGTGAACCTCTCTCAACAACAGGAAAAACAGGTGTTACAATTTTCCAGGGTAACTTAATATGTCATATTAAGTCATACATCATATTAAGTTACATTATGATACTTTATCATTTACTATATCAAGTTATATTATGATACTATATCATAATTATGTTATATGCTATATTATGATGCTATACCATGATTATATTATATATTATGATACTATATCATAATATCTTGCAATTATTTACTGCCTAAGCCTAAGGTAACACTAAAATATTTTTAGCACGAACCCTTTGGACCATAGTCTCAGCCCCGCCCAAGGGGTTTGTGAACCACTAAATGGGAACCCCTGGTCTAGGCAACTTTCTAAACAGGAGTTCTTGACACTTTTTGTGCCATATACCCCTTTGGCAATTTGGTGAAACCTATATATTCCTTCTCAGAATAATGCTTTTAAATTCATAAAACAAAATACGTAAGAAGAAAATAATCATGTTGAAATACAGTCACCAACATTTTTTAAAATTCATGTTCCAGATTAAGAACTCCTTACATGATCTAGGACAATTAGCTGGGGGCATCTAGGTGGCGCAGTGGATAAAACACCAGCCCTGGATTCAGGAGGACCTGAGTTCAAATCCGACCTCAGACACTTGACATTTACTAGCTGTGTGACTCTGGGCAAGTCACTTAATCCTCATTGCCCTCCCCCCCCCAAAAGACAATTAGTTGTAGGAAAGGTGCCAACCTGCATTGGTATAGAGAGTGCCCTTTACCTATAATGAAATCACGTCTCGTTGCTATCTCCCTATTACTTCAACCTCTAAAATCCCTTCCAACTTTGATACTCCACAAAGCTATATGTCCTATGCTAATTTTACAGTGCAGGAAACTTAGACTTGCCTAAGATAATTGAGAAAGTTTATGGCTGTGCCAAGGATAAAATGTGAGTCTTTATAAGGTAGGGAAAAGGTTTGTTAAATTCATTGTGACCTGTCCTTCCCCTTTCAGAGAAGGAATCTATAGGTTTCACCAAATTTCCCCAAATGGTTAAAAACACAAAAACAGTTAAAAACTTAGAGAGTTACCTCTCCCCCACTCCTTCCTCCCTCCAGCAACAAGGGCAGCAAATCATCCAGGAAATAAATACAAATCAATGCTACTAGATTATAACTTGACTGAGAGCTATTTGGATTTTACTGATCTTTGAATCTCCCAAGTCCAGAAAGAAGACAACACACAGAAGGCCTTCATAAATGTAAATTGAATTAAATTGCTACTGTGGAAAAGAGCCAGGCCAAAAATAAACCCCTGCCCATTCCTAGCCCCTTTCTTTCCCCCCACACTGTGCCTGCCCCACTGGAGCTATCAGATTCAAAGCAGCCTCTGAACATTCTAGTAACTTCATGCTCAGCAGCTGATTGGCAAGGGGAAAAAATAACTCTTAGAAGATTGAAGGCACCAGACTCCCCATGTTCTCAAATCATTTTTTCTTTAAATAAGCGGGTCCCTCCCTCCATCTCGGCTGGCACTTTCATAAAGCTCTTTTGTATGTACAGCCCAGGACTCGGTTTCTATATTTGCAGGCACAGGTGGTTAAGTGGAAGGAGGCTTCGAGTCCTTTTCCCTCTCCGCCTCCGGGGCCAACTAAAGCAGACGGTACATACACAGCACTCTTTCGAATTAAGCCCTCATGCCTACCTACTTCCCTTCCCACCCACCCACCCCATGTAGTGGTTCTGGGGAGCCAGGCCCCACCATCACATTTAAGCAAAGTGTATTTGATGCCTTGGTGAGGCAGGCAGAACCTCTGAAGTCACTCCTGATTGCCATCTTCTGTCAGGAGAGAATGGGGCCAACAAGCTGACCCCAGCCCCAAACTCTAGCTAGATGATCTTATTCTGCCTCCCACACCAACTGCCAGGCCAGAGCCTAGAGCCAAGGTCTGGTGGCTGGAATAAAACAGCCATTTCATGTCTGTGAAGCACTTAAGTCCTTAAAGGCACTTAAACCTTTCACTCCCTCATTTCCTCTCTGTAAAATGACTAATAGGAGATGCCAGTGGATGATTCCCCCCACCCCCTCCCAAAAGTACTTTGAGATTCTAAAAGGAAAGTTATCATTACAGATGAAACTTCCTAATGGTGGCAGGAGGGGACTGGAATCATCTCTTCTGTAGCCTGCTCTCATAGAGAGAGTCCTGGATTGGAAGTCAGGGGCCACCTGGGTTCTGGTCTTTGCCAGAAACTTGTTTGGCCTGTGGTGAGTCCTTTCCCCTTTCTGGGCCTTTGGAACCTAATTTATTAAAAAAGGATGTTGGACTAGAATAGATTGTCTTTGAGGTCCTTTCCAAATCTAAAACTTGAGGATTTAGCTATTAGGGAAATAAGGACAATAAGGTCCATATGTCTTTGGCATATGCACAGACATGGCCGAGTAAGATCATAGACCCCCCCCCCCATTCACTTCACCAACAAAGGACCAGGAAGTATTTGCTTCCAGATGACTTAAGGCTCCCTTAAAAGCTTCTCTGAAGGGGCAGCTAGATGGCACAGTGGATAGAACACAGGCCCTGGAGTCAGGAGTACCTGAGTTCAAATCCGGCCTCAGACACTTAACACTTACTAGCTGTGTGACCCTGGGCAAGTCACTTAACCCCAATTGCCTCACTTAAAAAAAAAAAAAGCTTCTCTGTGAGAGCATGTACAGGAGTCCTTGGGTCTTGTCTAGAAAACCCCCAAAGGCAAGCCAATATTTGTCTGGCACCTGGCCAGGTGTGTGGAAGAACCAGCGTAGCCTTGTATTTTTACATTTAACTCCCCTCCAAGTGCTCTAGGGTCTAACTACACTGGCCTATTTGATGTTCCTAGTTATTTACAGCAGGGCTTCTTAAACGTTTTCCCCTCGCAACCCCTTTTCACCAGGGAAATTTTTACATGACCCTGGTATATAGGTATATAAATAGGTATACATAACCTTTTACTGTTACCAAATTATTCACAACCCCCACATTCAGTTACACCACCCCATATGGGGTCCTGACCCACAGTTTAAGAAGCTTTGATTTACAGGTTGTCTCCTTCTTTAGAATGTGAATTCCTTGGGGGGGGGGCAGGCGCAGAAACAGTGTTTTGCCTTCTTTTGTATCCCTAGCATTTATACTGCATGTAGTAAGTACTTAGTAAATGATTTTTCAATTACTGCCTACCCAGCAACCTATCCTCCTAGGGATTTACCCAGCTTGCATCTTGGGGGGTGGTCCTGAGCACAGGGGATTTATGCAAAGTCAGACAGGGGTCCTAGAGGCAAGGCCAACACTCTCGTTTCCCACAGATGGACTTGCCCAAGATTCCAAAGGCTTCAGTAGCAGACCCAAGACTAGGATCCAGGCCATTCGACTCCCAGTCCACTGTTCTTCTCATAGTCCTCATTGCTTCCTCCACACCTACTGCCTTGTCACCAAGCTACTCTCATCTCTACTCAACAAACATTTATTAGGTGCCTACTATATGCATGGCACAGTGGTAGATGCTGGGGATATAAAGATTTAAAGAAGAAAACATACATGTTTTCAAGGATAATATGTTCTATTGGGGCTGAAACAACATGTCCAAAGATAAGTTTGTTCAAGGCATTTTGGGGAAGGAGAGAGTACTACTAACGCAGGCAAGGAGAGCTCAGCTCAGGAGAAGCTTCCTCTGGGGAAATGGCACCAGAGTTGAGCTTTAGCGGTATTAAACGATGCTAAAGATGGAGGCAGTAGGAGGGAGGGGGGTAGCTAGGTGGCGCAGTGAATAGAGCACTCACCCTGGAGTCAGGAAGACCTGAGTTCAAATCCGACTTCAGACACTTGACACTTACTAGCTGTGTGACCCTGGGCAAGTCACTTAACCCCAATTGCCTCACCAAAAACAAAACAAAACAAAAAGTAAGGAGGGAGGATCTTCCAGGCAGGGGGACCACCTGTATGAAAGCCTGGAGGAGGCCCAGTTTGAGCAGCAACAAGTAGGCCAATGTGGCCAGAACTCAATATGTATAAAGGTCAATAAAATGAAGTCTGGAAAGGTAGGTGGTAGTCAAACTGAGGAGGCCTTTAAAAGTCAGACTAAGGAATTTATATTTTTGTTCCAAAGGCAATAGGGAACCACTGACAAGTTGTGAACAGGGCAGTGGTGTGGTAAATAAAGCATGTATCTTTTTTGAAGTTCTTTGTCAAAAATGAAGCATCACCATGTGATGAAGAATGATTGTCTGTGTAGGCATTTGAATGCCCACAGAATTATCTTCCTCTAACTCAAATGTCCAGACTGATCCAGTAAATCAAAGATATTTGCAAAATCTTCTCTTCTCTAGGAGTAGTTTACCTGTCAGATATATGGAAAGGCAAAGAATTTATAACCAAAAATGAGATAGAGATAATTATGAAATGAAAAATGAATCATTCTGATTACATTAAATTTAAAATGTTTTACACAAACAAAACTAATGCAAACAAGATTAGAAGGAAAGCAGAAAGCTGGGAAACAATTTTTACAGCCAGTGTTTCTGATAAAGCCCTCATTTCTCAAAGGTATAGATAACTGAATCAATTTTATAGGAATACAAGTCATTCCCCAATTGAGAAATGGTCAAAGAATACGAATAGGAAGTTTTCAGATGAATTAAAGTTATATGAAAAAATATTCTCAATCACTATTGATTAGAGAAATGCAAATTAAAACTACTCTGAGGTACCATCTCACACCTATCAGATTGGCTAATATGACAAAAAAAGGAAACTAATAAATTTTGGAGAAGATGCGGGAAAATTGGAACACTTATGCATTGTTGGTGGAGTTTGAACTGATCCAACCTTTCTGGAGAGCAATTTGGAACTATGCTGAAAAGGCTATAAAACTGTACATACCCTCTTTGACCCAGCAATACTATTAGGTCTATATCCCAAAGATATCATAAAAAAGGGAAAAGGACCCACATGTACAAAAATATTTATAGCTGCTCTTTTTGTGGTGGCAAAGAATTGGAAGTTGAGAGGGTACTCATCAATTGGGGAATGGCTGAACAAGTTATGATATATGAGTGTAATGGAATACTATTGTGCCATAAGAAATAATGAGCAGGGGGCGGCTAGGTGGTGCAGTGGATAAAGCACCGGCCCTGGATTCAGGAGTACCTGAGTTCAAATCCGGCCTCAGACACTTGACACTTACTAGCTGTGTGACCCTGGGCAAGTCACTTAACTCCCATTGCCCCACAAACACACACACACACACACACACAAACAAAACAAAAAAGAAATAATGAGCAGGCAGATTTCAGAAAAACCTGGAAAGACTTACATGAACTGATGCTGAGTAAAGTAAGCAGAACCAAGAGGACATTATACACAGTCATAGCAACATTGTATGGTGATCAACTGTGAGATTTAGCTCTTCTCAGCAATACAATGATCCAAGACAATTCTAAAACTCATGATGGAAAATGCTCTCCACATCCAGAAAAAGAACTATGGATTCTGAATGCAGATTGAACCATACTATTTTCACTTTTGTTTCTGGGTTTTTCATTTCTTCTTTCTTGTGGCTTTTCCCTTTTGTTCTGATTCTTCTCTCACAACATGACTAATGAGGAAATATGTTTAAATATGTTTAATGTGGAAGTATGCTTGTACTGTGTAATATATATCAGATTTCTTGCTGTCTTGGGGAGGGGGAAGGGAAGGGAGGGAAAAAGAAAAATCTGGAACCCAAAATCTTACAAAAATGAATGTTGATAATTGCACATGTATAACCTATACTGATTGCTTGCAACCTTGGGTAGGGAGGGAGGGAATGAGAGAGGGATAGAATTTGGAACTCAAAACTTTAAATAAATAAATAAACAAATGAATAAATAAATAAATAAACAAAAAATGAATGTTGGAAACTATCTTTACATGTAATTGGAAAAAATAAAATAAAATACTATTTTAAAAAATCTTCTCTTCTTTCCTATAACTCTTAGGAACCTAAGAACAATACCCAATCTACTACCTAACAGATTAACCCTATATGTAGCTGTTTAAATTCTTTTATTTCTTATAGATTTCAGTCATACATAACCTCCTCTATGAAGCTTTTAATAGAGCAATGAAGCCCAAATACCCCCCAAGTACTTCTGCCCAAAGGGAAAAGGAAAAGATCAATATCCCCAGACTCAGCTTTTAGGTAGAAAAT
Source organism: Dromiciops gliroides (assembly GCF_019393635.1). Classification (NCBI taxonomy): domain Eukaryota; kingdom Metazoa; phylum Chordata; class Mammalia; order Microbiotheria; family Microbiotheriidae; genus Dromiciops; species Dromiciops gliroides. Next base: position 680,042,213 of record NC_057861.1, on the reverse strand, counting down.
TCCCCTTCTGGTCTATCCCTATTCAGGGGTATCCAAGTTAAAGTTAGTGTCTTCGGTCTGAGGCCTAACCATACAAAGATATGGAGGCCTAGAGAGAGAAAACAACTTATCCAAGGTCACAAAGCTAGTCTCTAAGAAGAAGACAAATGGACTAAGTGAACTCTAAAATTCCTCTCAGGGCAAATCTTATGAAGTAATACATATTGTGTCATTTCCGTGGTTTTTGGCAAGCATTTCCTTAAATGAACACTTAGTAAAAAGCATGGGGAGACACATGAACTGGTGTAAAACGAAGTAAGCAGAACCAGGAAAATCATATGCACAATGACTACAAAAACAGAAATGGAAAGAACAATGTCCAAAGAATTGAAATTGAATTCTATGTCATTATAAAGATTAAGATTAGATGTAAAGATGATATATGAAAATATACCTTCCTCCCTTTTTGACAGAGGCAAGGATAATAACAATTATTATTGAAAGAGACTGGAATACTCTTTGTTTTGTTTTTTTTGGCGGGGCAATGGGGGTTAAGTGACTAGCCCAGGGTCACACAACTAGTAAGTGTCAAGTGTCTGAGGCCGGATTTGAATTCAGGTACTCCTGAATCCAGGGCTGGTGCTTTATCCACTGTGCTACCTAGCCACCCCCTGGAATACTCTTTATAATGTCAGATTTGGTTGATGTGTTGGTTACTTTTATTAACACACACCGCCCCCCTTCATTTTTTTTGTCATTTTATGAGTCATTTAATTACTCTGGGAGTGAGCACAGGGAAAGAAACACTGGATGTAACAGAAGTTAACAGGTTCCCATATATCAGCTTCTTTTTTCTTTTTTCGTATGTTGAAATGTTTGTGTTTTATGGTTAAACTTTTTTTTTTTTGCAGGGCAATGGGGGTTAAGTGACTTGCCCAGGGTCACACAGCCAGTAAGTGTCAAGTGTCTGAGGCTGGCTTTGAACTCAGGTCTCCTGAATCCAGGGCCAGTGCTTTATCCACTGTGCCACCTAGCTGCCCCAGTTAAACTTATTTTTAAAACAGATACATTGGGAAACAATGGATATAAAAGCAGAAGACATAAAGTGTTTAAAGAAAAAATAAAATGAGTATTCAATTTTTGTAAATAAGGAAATTGAGGTTCAGAGTGCCCATGGTCACTGCAGTAAATGTTGAATCAGGACCTGAGCTCAAATCTCTTCCAAGATCCAGGGTTATTTTGTTACACTGTCCTGTCCCCTCAATGCGCAGCATAAAGTCCCTTTCCTGGGGCTATCCACAAACCTGTGACTAGGTATGTATGTCCTGCAAAGTGAAATAGGCTAGATTGGTTCTACCCACCTAGCCCCTACCCAGGCAATGACCTCAAAAAACCTGGAAGAAGTGGTGAATGATAAATGCTTATATCACCCACCCATTAAACGCCCCTTCATACTCTTCATTCTGAAGTTGATGCTTAATCTTCCCTCAGGGAAAGGGTAGAGATTTGTATATAGTAAGGAAAGGAGGTGATATAAAAACAAAAGGTTTCAGCAACATAAGAAAAAAAAAAAGTAACTGTGTGTTTGGGGAGTAGAGAGAGGGAAGACCGTAACAAGGAGGTTATGGATCCAAGATGCAGAATAAAAGATATTTTCAGACAAGGCCAGATGCAGGAATTTGTTTTGTTTGATTAGGAATATTTGTTACACGGGTTTTGTTTTGTTTTTCAATGGTGGGGGCGGGGCTGAGGTGGGATACAGAGAGGGCACAGAGATAGAATAGAAAACTAAAAATGGATGATAAAGAAAAGAGGGGGGCAGCTAGGTGGATAAAGCACCGGCCCTGAATTCAGGAGTACCTGAGTTCAAATCTGGCCTCAGACACTTAACACTTACTGGCTGTGTGACCCTGGGCAAGTCACTTAACTCCAATTGCCTCACTAAAAAAAAATTTTTTTTAATGCTTCAATGGCCCTTTTTTCTTTTTCTTTTCTTTTTTTTTTTTTTTTTTTGCGGGGCAATGGGGGTTAAGTGACTTGCCCAGGGTCACACAGCAAATAAGTGTTAAGTGTCTGAGGCCAGATTTGAACCCAGGTACTCCTGACTCCAGGGCCGGTGTTCTATCCACTGCGCCATCTAGCTGCCCCCATTGAAGCATTTTTTTTTAAATGTACAGTGGAGAACAGAAGGGCAGAAAAAAAATCAGAAACAAGTAGGACAGCCTTGCAAGTGACAGGCTGAAGCTTCCAACCACCCTGGTTTTGCGGGAAGCCAAGTCTCAGAGAAGCAGCCTCTCTCCGGCCGCACAGTCTGGGACTGTTACTGTATCTACTGTACAACAGCTGCCCGGCTCCGGGTTCCCCTTGCTCTGGGAACGTTCGCCATCTAACGGCGGCGAGTGGGAATGAACTCCTAGCCGCCTCGGACCTGCTGCCTCTGTGCCAACTTCTCTGTTCCTGCGTGGGATAAACCAAGCTGCCCCTTTGCCGCAGCTTCCCCTCGAACCTGAGCATGGAGCCAGCAGGGCTTCTTCTTCAACGATCACGACCCGTGTGCTCGCCCACTCTCGTAATGGTTATGCGTGCCATGAACCGCCCGTGGGCTCCCACACTCTCCAGAGGAAGTGAGTTCAGCCTGGCGGGGGGGTGGGCGGGGCGGGGGTGGGGTGGGGGAGGACAGTGAGGAACCTCTCTCCTTTTCCCACTTAAGAAATCTTTGCATGGAAGGGTGTAAAAGTGAGGGCTGGAAAAGCAGCTAGGTGGCGCAGTGAATAGAGCACCGGCCCTGGAGTCAGGAGGACCTGAGTTCAAATCCTCCCTCAGACACTTAACACGTACTAGCTGTGTGACCCTGGGCAAGTCACTTAACCCCAATTGCCTCACCCCGCAAAAAAAAAAGTGAGGGCTAGGATAGGGGAAGAGATGTTTTATCAGCTGTCTTCATCAATCTATGTATTATGAAGGCATGTTATGTATGTATCCATGTCTCATCTCTGTCTAATCCAGCTATCTATTCCATCCATCTATTTTATCCATCCATCCATCCATCCATCCATCTACCTGATCTATCTGGTTATCTATCTTTCTATGTCTGTCTAATCTGTAAGGGCAGCTAGGTGATGCAGTGGGGTAGAGCTCCTGCCCTGAAGTCAAGGAGGACCTGAGCTGAAATACAGCCACAGATGTGTAGTAGCTGTGTTACCCTAGGCAAGTCACTTACCCCTTTGCCTCAGTTTTCTCATTTGTAAAATGAACTGGAGAAGAAAATGGCAAACCATTCCAGTATCTTTGCCAAGAAAACCTCAAATGGGGTCACAGAGTCAGACATGATTGAACAACATTCCATCTATTTAATGGTTTAATCCATCCATCTATCTGTTTATCTATCCTGCCTATTTTGTATATACATAATTGTTTGCACATTGTCTCCTCCATTAGAATATAGACTGTCTCAGAACGGGGCAGTTTTTTGCCTTTCTTCATATCCTCGGTGCTTAGCCCAGTGCCTGACACAGTAAGTGCTTAATAAATGCTTCTTGACTTGATTTGGCCTTTTCCCACTGGGGGAAATAAAAACAACAAACTTGTAATAAATATTCACATTTATTTTTTAAAGTGCCATCTCCCCCAATATATACAGGAGCCCAAGAGCAAAGTAGCTTCTCTGGGGAATGACCTCTTTAAGCAAATGCAAGCAGAAGTGAATCATAAATACATCCCCTGGTTCCAGAAGCGGAGGCTTTAAAACTGATCATAGTCAACCAATAGGTATTTATTACTGTGTCAGGCACTGTGCTAAGTGCTAAGGATACAAATGCAAAAATCCCTGCCCTTGAGGAGCTACACCACACAAGCATCTGTGTACAAACAAGCTTCATGGTATAAATAGGAAGTAATCAGCAGAGGGAAGGCTCTAGAATTAAGGCACCTTCTTCTAGAAACTGGAAGGCGATCATAGATTTCAAGCAGGAAGGATCCTTAGAAACTGCCGAGTCCAACTCCCTCATTTCAGGAGGGTTTGAAATAGGTGTATCATAGATTTAGAACTGGAAGGGAACTTACAAGTCCATCTAGGCCAGGAGATTTAACCTTTTTTGTGTTATAGACTCCTCTTGTGTAGCTCATGGACCCTTTCTTGCAATAATGTTTTTAAATGAAGAAAAATGGAATAACTAAGATTGCAGAAGAAACCAAAGAGTAGTGAAAACAAAAAAATGTTCTTATTTTCTCATCCCAGTTCACCAACGCTTGAAAACTCACCATAGATCTGTGGACCCCAGGTGAAAAACCCTTAATCTAGTGCATCTTTCTCATTTTTACAGATAAAGGAACCGAGGCTCAAAGAGGCATTAAGTGACTCCCCCAAGCCTATCCCTCAGTGCTCCTCGTTCCCCTCATGCAATAAGCCCCTGGAAGGCAGGGACTATTTGGAAATTTTGACTTTAATGGAGAAGACAATGTATTACATATAGTAGGTGCTCAATATATGCTTATAAAATAGAGTTTAATTGTGTCCTTTGGCTCTCTGTGCTGTTTCAGATCTACATAGACACTCTTCTTCATGTTGGGTCTCTGGAATTTACTGAAGTGAAGAATCGTGCCTTCTGCTTCAACAGACATGTTTTCATTTTTGTGTTGTCACAGCTTTGGCCTGGGATAAAAAGAGTGACCAGATGTCAGCAAAATGTTATCGTTCTGTAAACATGGATGAAATTTGGATGGGCTATTGCTCTCTCTGCAGGAGGTCACTTATTCACAGTTTGGGGCCCATCTGGGTATAAAGATGAGAAACTGACAAAGAACAAGGCCCCAGGGAAACCCAGCAGCTCTACTCAGCTTGGGGGAACAACGTTTGACCCTCTAGTACCAGGGAGCCATGATCCAGAAAATGACACTGGGGAGCAGGAAAGGTTCAGGTCCAGGTTGCCAATGCCTCTCTTCTCTGTGTATGTAGAGATTCCCTTTTCCCATCCTAATTGATAAATCAGAAAGCATTTATTATGTGCATTCTATGTGCTAAGAGGGGCTCTAGGTGGCTCAGTGTAGAGAGTAGCACAGTGTATACAGTACTGGGTCTGGAGTCAGGAAGATCTGAGTTCAAATGTGACCTCAGACGCTTACTAGTTCTGTGACTCTGTGCAAGTCACTTAACCCTGTTTGCCTCAAATGGCCAACCACTCCAGTGTCTTTGCCAAGAAAACCCCAAAAAGAGGTCATAAAGAATTGGATATAACTGAAACTACTAAGCAACAAAAACAACAAGTTCTAAGAGTTGGAGGTACAAAGAAGGCAAAGAACAGTATCTGTTCATGATGACAGGTGTTCATGTAAGGGAAGGTTTCCTAAGGACCATAGATCTAGAATGTCAGGACTTCTCCTATTCCTTCTCCTTCCATTCTTCAGTTCTCAGGCTAAATGGGGACAGAACTTGCTTTGAGCCCCTGATCTCTACATTGTACAATAGAAATAATAGTAATACTGCGTGACCCTCAGCAAGTCACTTAACCCTCATTGCACCACAAAAAAAAGAAAAAAAGAAATAATAGTAATAGCAAACATTTCATAGCTCTTTAGTGTTCAAAGGCAGCTACATGGCACAGTAGATAGAGCACTGGGCCTGGAATGGAGAAGACCTGAATTCAGATCCAGCCCCAAACACTATGTAACTCTGGGCAAGTCACTTAACCTCTATTTTCTTTAATTTCCTCAACTGTCAAATGGACGTCATAATAGCACGTATGTCCCAGGGTTGTCTCGTGGAGCAAATGAGAGAATATATGTAAAGAGTTGGCATGTAGCCTGGCATGTGATAAGTACTTAATAAATACTTATTTCCTGCCTTCAATAAACATTTATTAAGTGCCTACTGTGTGAAAAACACTTTGCTATGTACTGGATATCATAGAATTATGGATTTAATACTGGTAAAAACTTCAAATGTCCAAACCCCTCATTTCACAGATGAAGGAACTGAGTCAGAGAGGTTGAGTGATTTGCATGGTATCACACAGAACCTGAGTGTCTGAAGGTAGATTTGAACTCATGAAAATGTTTTCCTTACTCCAGACCCAGCACTATCTACTGCACCACCTAGCTGCCCCTAAGTGTACAACATGCCCACAGATAATTAAATACAAAGCCACCTGATGAAGTAGACAATACTAAGGATTCTTCTTCGAGAAGTCTGCACCTGAGACAAGCCTTGAATGAAGATAGTCATTTTGGGAGGCTGGGATGAATGCAAGGAGGAAGGAGATGAAAAAGCAAGACAGGAGAAGAACTGGTGAAGTCTGGTTGGTTGTTGTCCTTCCTTCTCAGAGAACCAAAATGATATCACTATGTTAGAGTCAAGTTACAATGCATCTGACTGTGGCTGATTAGACCAATATGAGCTCAGAATGCTCTACCACAGATCGGGCACAAATAATCCAGTGAAGTCTAGCTGAAACCTCAAGTGTAGGAGTGGGAGTAAGATGAAATAAGTTTGGAAATGGAATCAGAATTTGCATTTGTATAGCACCTAAAGATTTGCAAAGTCCTGGCCCCATAGTCACCTTGTAAAGTAGACAATACAAGTAATGTGTCACTATTTTACAGATGAGAAAACTGAGATTCTGAACAGTTTAGTGACCTGAACATACAAATAGTAAATATGGGATATGAGATTCTTTGGGGGGGCAGGGCATTGAGGGTTAAGTAACTTGCCCAAGGTCACACAGCTAGTAAGTGTCAAGTGTCTGCAGAAATATTTTAACTAGTTTGCCTAATTTGGGGTGACTAATCTGACTGGAAGACTAATCTGGGGACTTTTCACTAACTGGCTATCTGACTGCTATTAATTTAATATGGGCTGTTTAAAAAGTTCCACCACACTGCTCCACTCCCAAAACGGATAAGCTAAAGATTATGAAGCCTCTTAACTAAATAATCAAAGCAGAGTTTATTTATGAGATACTATTTCAAATTAAGAATACAGGGAAATAAAATGTACAACCCGACTGCGTTCTGGCCTTTCTACCTGAAAGCGCTGGTACTTTTTTTTAATACAATAAGGGCTGTTGCTGACTCTTGCCTTAGGGTATGTTCCATTTTTCCTGCTCAGCTACTTTCTAACTCCGTGCCCCTTTCACTTTGTAAATCCCCCTGCTTCTAACTTTCCTCTCGGTACTGCCATCGCTGAACCCCTGTGTTTCTCTCTCACGGACTTCTCCTTCCGTTCTCCTAGTGCTCCAGTGTCCTTCTGTTCTCTTAATCTTCACTTTCTCCAACCTATACCCTGTGCTGACCACTTCTGTGCTCTCTGCTGCCTCCTGTCTGTCTGTCTGCTCCATCAGTCTGCCATCTGCCGCCTTTGCCGCCCCTCTAATCTTGTCAGAGCCCCCTTAATTTTGTCCACCGGTCTTCCTTTCCTTCTTGCTCTTTAGCTTTTTCTCCTTCCCCTGTCTCTTAGTACTCCAGCCTTTCACCTCTCTTAACCTGTCTGCTGGCCTCCTCTTGTCCTTCAGCCTCAGTCCCTTCTTTCTTGCTCTTAGCTTTTTCTCCTAGTCCCTTCTCTTAGTGCGCTCCAGCCTTTCTGTTCTTTTAATCTCGTCAGCCCCTCTTAATCTTCTCTGCTGGCCTCTCTGAGTCTAATTCCCAGGTCTATATATATTTTTCCTTTTCTCCACTCAAAATCTCAGGGCTTTTTTTTACCCCTACAAACCCCAAGCTAATCCGCCAGCCAAGGGCTGCAGCTGGGGCTGGGGGGATGCTTGAGCATCATGGGCCTCAGCACAGGCTATGCCAGAGCTGGCCTGGACAAGCCCAGGATCTCTGGGATAGATCCACTCAGGTCGGAGGGAGCTGGGGGGCTTTTTTCCCCCCAGCTGTCTGACCTGGCAATCTCAAACGCCCACAGGGCTTTTTGGCTCAGCTGAAGCAGAGGGGAGGGGGCACCAGCACCTCCCACACAGGAAAGACCCTGAGGGCCTAAGGCTTTCTAATCTCAGCCCAAAGGTAGGGTCCCCAAATCAAAATAAATTTCCACACGTCTAAGGCCAGATTTGAACTCAGGTCCTCCTGAATCCAGTGCCGGTACCTTATCTACTATACCACCTAGCTGCCCCAGTGATATGAGATTCAAGCCTAGGTCTCCTGCCCCAAGTCTGGTACTCAGAACCAGCTTGTGGCGGGCTTTAAGCACCAAAATTAGGAGTTTATCTTATAGGCAATAGCAAACAGTGGAGGTTTGGGGGAAGAGGATTCATATTCATACCTATGCCTAAGGAATATTATTTCTGAAGCTGCATAAAAGATTATTTAGAGAGATGAATGACTAGAAGATGGTAGACCAATTAGGCCCCCAATACCTTTTGCCCGGACAATTCTAATAGCCTAAGGCTAAGACCAAAGCATTGAGGGACATCCATGGTTAGATACTGGGACCCAGATGATGATAGAGAAGGAATGGATGGCTAGACAGGTAGAAATAGAACTGAGAGAAAGCAGGGTCAAGAAAACCAAGGGAGAAAAGAATATTCAAGAGAAGGGGCTGGTTAACAATGTCAAGAGCTACAAAGAAATCAAAGAATATGAGAATAGAGAAAAGGCCATTGCATTTAGTGGCTGAGATTGTTGGTAATTCTGGAGAGCTTTAAAGTTTACAAGACCCTTTCCTTACTATTACTTTGAGGTCAGAAAATTAAGTGTAATTGTCCCTATTTTGCAGAAAAGGAAACTGAAATTCAGAATAGTGAAGTGACTTACCCAGGGTCATATAGATAATAAGTAATTGAGCTCACATTTGAACCCAGATCTAACTCCAAGCCAGCAGCAATAATTCCATCAATGAGCAAAGAATCATGGAAATATAGAATGATCAAGCTAAAGGGCAGAGGACAATATAGGAGGAGGGATTAAAGATGGAAAGGGACTAGGGGCAGCTAGGTGGCACAGTGGATAAAGCACCGGCCCTGGATTCGGGAGGACCTGAGTTCAAATCTGACCTCTGACACTTAACACTCACTAGCTGTGTGACCTTGGGCAAGTCACTTAACCTTTCTTGCCCCACCAAAAAAAAAAAATGGAAAGGAACTTTAGAGGTCTTTTGGTCCAATTCCTTTATTTTACTTTTAAAAAGGAATTTTATTGATGTCTTTTTTTCATATCCCAGTTTGAATATATCCCTCCACCCCTCCAGTAAACTTTCCCTTGTAAGAACAACAAAAGTTAAGCAAAACCAATATATTGACCTTAGTTTGATAGTGCATACAACATTCCACAGCCATAATCTTCCACCTCACCAATAAAAGGAGGGAGAAGCATTTCCTTATCATTTCTTCAAGGCCAAGACAAATTATCATAATTACACAGTATCCCATTTCATATTATGGCATTATTGAAGTCATTGTTTCCTGGTTATGCTTCTCCACTCTGTATCAGTTCATACAAGACTTCCTACATTTTTGTGAATTCCACATATTTACTATTTCTTATGGCACAGTAATATCCCAATACAGTCAAATAGCACAATTTATTTAGCAGTTTTCTAACTGGTAGATAGCTATTTTGTTTCCAGTTTTTTGCTACCACAAAAAATGCTGCTCTAAATTTTTGGTATATAGTATATGGGACTTTTATATCTTTGGTCTTCTTGAAGCATTTGCCACCACTGGCATCTTGGGTCAACAGTTATAAAGTTTAGTTACTTTATGCATAATTCAAATTGAAATACAGAACAATTAGACCTATTCACAACTGCACCAACAGTGTATGAATGTTCCTGTCTTCTTGAAGTCCTTCCAACATTGATTACACCCATCTTTTTTCATCTTGGCCTAACGGCTGAGTGCAAGGTTTAATTTGCATTTCTCTTAATATTAGCGATTTGGAGAAATCATTCACATGGTTGTTAAGAGTTTGTAATTTTTCTTTTGTAATATCCTTTGATAACTGAACAGTACTTATATGGGAATGACAGTTTTATTTGTGAGAATTCCTTATATATCTTGGATATCAGACCTTTATCAGAGATTTTTGATACAAAGATTTTTTTTTCCTAGTTGAGACTTTCCCTCTTCCTAGTTTCATTTTGCTCTTGCAAAAGCTTTTTGAATTTATGTAATTGAAATGGCCCATTCTATCTTTTCTGAGCTCCTCTATTCCTTGTTTGCTAAAGAATTCTCCTCCTAGCCATAGTTGTGGAAGGAACCTCCTTCCATTTTCCTTCAATTTTTCTATGACCTTTTGTATTTAAGTCAAATAACCATTTGGAACCTATTGTAGCTCATTTTGTAAGGTGCTCGTCTATACCTATTTTGGTTTTGCCAAACTGCCTTCCTGTTTTTTCCCCAGAAGTTCTTGTTAAATAGGAAATCATTCCACAAATAGCTTATGTTCTTGGCTTTATCATATCCTGGGTTACTGAAATAAGATTGTTTCAAATTCTTTCTTTCCTGGTCTATTTCCAATATGCTTTTCTATTTTTTTAAACTAATGTAAAATTGGTTGGGTTTTGGTTTTTTTTTTTGGGTGTGAGGCAATTGGGGTTAAGTGACTTGCCCAGGGTCACATAGCCAGTAAGTGTTAAGTGTCTGAGGCCGGATTTGAACTCAGGTACTCCTGACTCCAGGGCCGGTGCTCTATCTACTGCGCTACCTAGCTGCCCCTAAAATAGTTTTTGATTACTATTTTGTAAAATAGTTTGAAATCTGGAAGTGTTTTTTCCCTTCATTCTTACTTCAAAAAAATTATTTTATTTCCCTTGCAATTTTAGACCTTTTGTTCCTCCAGATGAATTTGATTATTTTATCTAGTTCTACAAAGTAACTCCTTGGTAATCTGATGGGTAAAGCATGAAATCCATAAATTAATTTAGATAGTATCGTCATTTTTGTTATATTGGTTCAGATCAAACATGAGTAATCAATATTCCTCCAATTATTCCTTTATTTTTGTACAGAGCCAGAGGTAAGGAAGGAGAATAGGCATGGGGAACAGCCTGTGAAAAGGGACAGCAATGGGAGAAGAAATGTCATATATGAGAAACAAGAAGGCCAATTTGTATGTAATGTGGTTTATGGGAGGAGGAGTAATTAGCCTGAAAAGATAGAATGAACCCAGAATGTGAAAGTCTAAATCTTAGCTTCTCAACACAAAAATTAGATATAACTATCCATTCTGCACTTTCCAACACATTTATGGATTGTTATATATTGTGATTATCTGCATCTATATCTTACCAAGCTGTAGAATGTTTTCCATTTTTCATTTCAATAACAAGCATTTATTTCTATACCTTTTATACCTTCCCCCTCCATTGGAAAAACAAAAACAAAACCTTGGTTTAAAAATATGTATGTATAAAGTCAAGCAAAACAAATTCCCACATTGGCCTTATCCAAAATGTATTTCTCATTCTGCATCTTGAATCCATCATCTTTGTCAGGAGATGGGTAGCATTCGTCATCATCAGTCCACTACCTATTATAAGTGATGTGCACACTGTGGGAACTGAATGTTTGTTGAATGAATGAATCTGAACAAAGGGAGAAAGAATTTCTTAATATAACTTGTTTTAGGCTGGGGTGGAAGGTTGCTGTAAGCTTCTTCTTGCAGCTGGTTTGAGATCTAATCCAACCTCAAATTTTCCAGGTGAGCATTTATTGAGTGTCTACCCTGTGCTCAGCCCTATGCTGAACAATATAGGGGTTATACAGAAGTAGTCTAAATGTCCTTACTTCCAGACCAGTGTTCCTTCTGCTATATGGTTCTAAGGCATAGGTTTTAATTCTCTCCATGATCTGTGATCTTCACATCTTCTTCACATCTTTGGGGTGAGTCTTCTTTGGTAGTGTGTTGTAGCCCATTCATACATGCTATGCATGTCTTCACTGACTTCAAGTGACCCCTAATTTTAATTCCTCATGAACTGGAGTATTCTATGACCAACAGTCATATTTGTTAGAAGACTATTAATGTTAAAAAGATGAGCTATCATTTCAGGGAGAAGCTTAGAGTCATTAAGAGTAGTGAGTGGGAGCCAAGATGGCAGAGGAAAGGCAGTGAGCTCTCAAACTCATGACACAATTGTTCCAAAAAACATCCAAATAATGCCATAGGAAAATGCCCAGAGCAGCAAAACTCACAGAAGAATGTGCTGAAATCATCTTCTAACCAAGAATGACTTGGAAGGTCAGAAGCAGGGAGCTGCTGTGCTGATACAGGAGTTGAGCCCAACCTCACAGCCACCTTGACACAGATCCAGTCCCAGGAAAGCGCCACCAGAGAAGGAGACCCCCAGAGCCTCTGTATCAGCTGAAGCACCTGTGTTGTCTGGAACTAAGCTCACAGTCTGGTGAGAGAGCTGAGTCCTGGGCAAGGGGGAGACTACAGGGGTCTATGCTGGTGCTAAGGCAGAACTTGGATTTTACACCCCTGCTGAGAACCAGGAGGTAGGCTTGAGTAGCAGTGGGCTAGGTGGGGGAGGGGCACAGGCTCCTCAGAGCTAACAACCACAACACAAAAAGCTGGTTGATTAGCAAGTTGGTCTGGGGTCATCTAAGGACCAGAGGAACAGGCCCAGGTGAGTGAAGATACCTGATCCTCCTTAAATCATACCACCTGGACTTCTGAGCTTGGGATACTGCAGCCTGGAAACAGTGCCCCACTTAAGGAGCTAAAAGTCTAGTAAAGAAAGGCAAGATGAGCTGACAGAGAAAGGTGAGGAACATAGAAAGTTTTCTTCAGTAACAAGGGAAGAGCAAGGGGGCACCCTCAGAGGAAGATGTCAAAATCAGGGCCCCATATATCTAAAGCTTCCAAGAAAAATATGAATTAGTCTCAGGCCATAGAGGGGCTCAAAGAGGACTTTGAAGATAAAGTTTAGAGAGGTAGAGGAAAAAATGGAAAGAGAAATGAGGGAGATGCAGGAAAGACATGAGAAAGAAGTCAACGGCTTGAAAAGTCAAATTGGCCAAATGGAAAAGGAGGTACAAAAGCTCTCTGATGAAAATAATTGCCTAAGAATGAGGATTGAACAAATGGAAGCCAGTGACTTTATGAGAAACCAAGACACAATAAAGCCAATCCCAATGAATAAAAAATAGAGGGCAATGTGAAATATCTTCTGGGAAAACTGCTGACCTGGAAAATAGGTCCAGGAGAGATAATTTGAAAATTACTGGTCTCCCTGAAAACCATGATCAAGGAATGAGCCTAGACATCATCTTCCAAGATATTCTCAGGGGAAATTGCCCTGAAATTCTAGAAGAAGAAGCTAAATAGAAATTGAAAGAATCCACCTATCACCTCCAGAAAGAGATCCCAAAAGGAAAACTCCTAGGAATATTATAGCCAAATTCCAGAGCTCTCAGGTCAAGGAGAAAATATTGCAAGCTGCCAAAAAGAAAGAATTCAAGTACTGTGGAGCCCCAGTCAGGATAGCACAAGATCTAGCAGCTTCTACATTTAAAGGACTGGAGGGCATGGGAATATGATATTCCAAAGGGCAAAGGAAATGGGATTACAACCAAGAATCACCTACCCAGCAAAACTCAGCATTATTTTCAGCGGAAAAAATGGACTTTAATGAAAAAGAAGACTTTCAGATATTTGTGATGAAAAGACCTGAACTGAATGGCAAATTTGACTTTCAAATACAAGACCCTAGAGAACCATAAAAAATTGGAGCTGGAGGACATACCTGGGGTTGTACAGTGGGCAACTGTCTTGTGTCTGAGGCTGGGTTTTGGCTGGGATCCCCCTGGGTCCAGGGATGGTGCTTTGTCCACTGTGTCCCTTAGCTAGGTGATGACATCTTTAGGTTTAATTGAGGGGTGAAGGGAATTCACTGGGGTAGGGGAAGGGCAGAGGTGAAATCCTACATGAAAGAAATAGGAAAAGGCTTATGGAGTGGGGGAAGAGATGGGAGAGGAGCAGGGCAGTAAATGAATTTTACACTCATCAGAAAAGGCTCAAAGACCTTAAACTCATCAGAGCTGCCTCAAGGAGGGACTAACAGACACACCCAACTGGGTGGAGTAATCTATTTAATCTGGGCAGTAAATAACACTAACACTCATCAGAATTGGCTCAAAGACCTCAATCTCATTAGAATTGGCTCAAAGAGGGAATAATGTACACACTCAATTGGGTGGAGTAATCTCTCTAACCCTGCAGGAAAATAGATGGGGAAGGTGATAAAGGGAGAGGGGCAAAAGAAGGAAGGGCAGAGTGGGGGAGGGGACAGACAGAAGCAAATCTCTTTTGAAGAGGGATAGGATGAAAGAAGATGGATAATAGAATAAATATCATGGGGAAGGGAATAGGATGGAAGGGAAATGGTTAACAATACAAATCAGGAAAAAGAGAAAAGGGGGGAAAATTGTACAAAAAAAATATTTATAGCAACTCTTGGTGGAGGCTAAGAATTGAGAATCAAGGAAATGTCCATCAATTGAGGAATGATGGAAAAAGTTGTGTTATATGATTGTAATGGAATGGTCTTGTGCTACAGGAAATGACAAACAGGATGACCCCCAAAAAACCTGGAAAGACTAATGAACATCGATGTTTAGTGAAGTTAGCAGAGGTGGGAGGACATTGTGCATAGTTACAGAAGTATTGTTCAATGAGCAACTGTGAATGCCTTAACTACTCTCAGCAGTGCAATGATTCAAGACAATCCCAAGGAACTAATTAGGAAGCTTACTATGCACCCCTATAGAAGGAACTGATAAAAAGAACACTTGTGGATTGTACATATATAACCTGATTGTGATCTTGTGGAAGTGGGAGGAAAGGGAGGGAGGGAAGGAGAAAAATTTGTAACTCTAAATCTTATGAAAATGAATGTTGAAAACTACCCTTACATGTAACTGGAAAATAAAATAAATATTTGTTGCTGGAAAAAAAATACCTCATTAAAAAAAAAAAGAGTAGTGAGCAACATCTCAGAAGTGGTTCACCATCTTGCTCCTCTCTTCAATTTTGAGCCCTGCTCATTGTGTGGAGGAATGACATAAGCTTGTCATTAAGGCATTGTAAATGGAAAAGGAAGAAAGCTGGTCATGTAGCTGAGCGTGTAGTCATGCTCAACTGGTATCCCCACAATGTCCAAGGATCTAGAGGAAGGTCTCCAACCCCTTGGATGGGTCCCCTAAGGTAGCCTTACAACATAAATGAGATGTACAGGATAAGAAGGTATAAAGTCTTATTGTTTATTATTTTCAGTGCCTTCTCTGTGAAGCATGCTCAGCCCTTGGATCCTTCAGTCTGTCTGGATCCAGTCTGCCTTAGACCATGTTGGTGGTTCTCAGGCTCAGGGTTATCACAGTCTGAATGAGTGCCTGTTCAACTCCTGTTGGCTGCATTTTTATTTTTTATTTTTTGCAGGGCAATGAGGATTAAGTGACTTGCCCAGGGTCACACAGCTAGTGTCAAGTGTCTGAGGATGTATTTGAACTCAGGTCCTCCTGAATCCAGGGCGAGTACTTTATCCACTGCACCACCTAGCTGCCCCTTGGCTGCATTTTGGAGGATGAAGTTTCCTAGTTGTGGCTGCTCAAAATCAGGTAGCATCCCAAAGGTTTGGAGGGGTCTACACCCAGGGTGGCTGCACAAAGCTCTGGGGTAAGAATGGTTTGGAGACAGGGTAGAATACCAGTTTGCACCCTAATGTCTCCTCCCTGATCATAGCTTTACTCGGCCTGGTTCAGAGGCTAGCATCAGCTAAGATCACCTGGTCCCTAGGCTTTACTCACACCCAGTTCTCTTCCTACCTGTCTGACTTCTTCTCAGTCTTTTCTGTGGGATTTTCATCCAGGTCATACCTGCTAACCATGAATGTCCTCCAAGGCTCTATCTTGGATCTACTCTTCTCCCTCTAGACATTTTCATTGGGTGATTTCATCAGTTCCCATGGTTTCAATGATCATATGTATGTAGATGATTCTCAAATCTACTTGTCCAACTCTAACCTTCCTGCTGACCTCTCATCTCACATCTTCAGTTGCCTGACATCTCAAACTGCATGTCCTATAGATATCTTAAATTCAACAGGTCCAAAATTGAACTCTATATCTTCCCACTCCCCCAAACCCTCCCCTCTTCCTAATTTCCTTATTACTGTTGTGAGATTTAAAATTGGATACTAGAGCATTAATCTCCCCTCTTTAACCTTTCCCTTAATTTATCTCCCAGACATCATGGAAGAAGCCTCTGGTCTCTAGTTAGAGCTTTTATTGTTTGGTAGTTACAAGGTGATGTTGATTAGAGGGATAGGAAAGTAGAAATACAAAACAAATAGTCTTAAATTTAAGCTTAGTCTATATTCCGTATAAAACTCACCAAAAGCCCAAGGCCACCTTTGAGGGGGAGAGCCGCATCAGGCACATGCTGCTAACGGTGAGCTGGGCCGAGTCGAACTCCAGTCAGCGTCTGTCTGTGCAGCGCAGTCATTGGACCAGGAGAGCAGGCAAAAGACCTCCCACTTCCGTTCTCTCCTTGCCTTTTAAGCTCAAACCCCGGAAGTGGAGTGCTTAGCAGCCGGGTTGGCATGCATACCCCATGCACGGCCGTCGGTCTCCCCCCCAAAAGGGTGGTCTTTGAAAAACTGGTGTCTTCACTAACCGACTGTTAAAAACTTTTTTACCACACTGTGGAGGGTACCACTATCCTCCAAGTCACCTAGGCTGCAAACTTAGGTGTCATCCCTGACTCCTGACTCTCACTCACCTACCACATCCAATCAGTTGTCACATCCTGAACATTCTACCTTCCTAACATCTCTTGTATACACTTCTTTTCTCTGACATGGCCACCACCCTTCTGGAGGCCCTCATCACCTCATGCTCAGATTAAGGCAATAATCTGCTGACCTTCCCGCCCTATCCCAAGTCTCTCCCTATTCCAACACAACCTCCACTCAGTTGTCAAGTTGATCTTCCAAAAGCACAGATCTCCTTCCCATTCCCACTTAATAAAGTCTGGGGACTCCCTATTGCTTCCAGATTTAAATATGACATCCTCTTTTTGGCCTTTAAAGCCCTTCATGACCTGGCCTCTTCCTACATTTCCAGTCTTCTTCTACCTTACACCCTAACTTGTACTTTTCGATCCATGGCATTGGCCTCCTTACTGTTCCTCACACACTCCATCTCTTGATTCTGAAATTTTTCTCTGGCTGTCCTCCATGCCTGAAATCCTTTCCCTCATTTATGCCTCCTGGCTTCTTTGGCTTATAGAGTCTCAGCTAAAGTCTCACCTTCTGCAAGAAGCCTTTCTCAGTCCTCCTTAATCTTAGTGCCTTCCCTCTGAGACTATCCCCAATTTTCCTTGCATGTATGTTGTCTGAGGGCAGCTGGGTGGCAGGGTGGATAGAGTACTGCCTCTGGAGTCAGGAAGACCTGAGTTCAAAAATGGCCTCAGACACTTACTAGCTAGGCAAGCTTCAGTTTCCTCATCTGTAAAATGAGTTGGAGAAGGAAATGGCAAACTACTGCAGTATCTTTACCAAGAAAACCCCAAAATGGGCTCACAAAGAGGGAGACATATCAACCGATAAACAACAAATGTTGTCTGAGTATAGCTGTCTCCCATGTTAGCTTGTGAGCTTCTTGAGAACAATGACTACTTTTTCACCTTTCTTTGTATCCCCAGCACAATGCTTGGCTCAGAGTAGTAGTGTGTGCTTAATAAATGCTTGTTGAATGATGTTACTCTTATCACATCACGACTCACTTCTTTTTTTTGTTTGTTTGGGGTTTTTTTGTGTGTGTGTGAGGCAATTGGGGTTAAGTGACTTGCCCAGGGTCACACAGCTAGTAAGTGTCAAGTGTCTGAGGCCGGATTTGAACTCAGGTCCTCCTGAATCCAGAGCCAGTGCTCTATCCACTGTGCCACCTAGCTGCTCCATCACGACTCACTTCTACAACCTATTCTACCCACTACTCTACCCCCTTGTTGTTTCCTCTTACTGCAGGCAGCTTGGGAAGGAAGACATTTGTGGATCCTATTGTGTCTGCCAGTTTGACAAGGACCATTAGGGCTAATAGCATCTTCATCTGCTGGTGTGATCTGCCCAGAGGTCTTAGCTCCAGGTTCTTCAGTTTAAAGACCTTGACCAGCTCCTAGTGCTGCCTAAAAATCAGTACTATGAGAGAACAAAGAGGCTGATGGAGCAGCCAGCAACCACGCCCTTAGCAGGACATGGACTTCGCCACTTGGCACCAACTAGAGCATCAACTACCCTCACACACAGAGCAGTAGTATGGCCTGGTGGAGATAGCTTCAAGGGTAGGAAGTCTCATCTCTACCATAAACTAACTGGGTGACGGTGAATACTCTCAGGCCAGTGGTTATCAAAATTTTGCTCTCAGGACCCCTTTACACTTATTAATTATTGAGGACCCCAAAGAGCTTTTGCTTATGTGGGTTATGTCTACTGATATTTACTATATTAGAAATTAAATCATACCAATAGGTTATTAATCCATTGCAAATAATAAACCTATTACAGGTTAACAAAAATAATATATTTTTTGTGAAAAACCTTTTCTAAAACAAAAAAATTAGTGAGAATGGAATCGTTTTACATATTTGTGCAAATCTCCTGAATGTGTGGCTGGAATCTCCGCTTGCAATATGTTATTTTGGTTGAAGTATATGATGAAAATCTGGCCTCACAGATAAGTAGCTGGAAAATGGAGGAGTACTTACATAGATAAGTAATGTTTTAATATTATTGGGAAAATAGTGTTGGCCTCATGGAAGCCCTTGCCAAGTGTCTAAGGGGACGCTAGAGGTCCTCGGACCCCTCTGGGAAGCCCTCTTCTAAGTAACTCTCTTAGATTGCGCAGAAAAGTGCCCGCATTGGGAGAGGTCATTTCCTCCTCTGGGAGCGCCCGACATCACTGAAATCACAGGTCCAGCTGCTAACCCCGGCCCTACACACATCATCACCCTCTCTGGTTTCTGGCTGCCTGCCCTGCCCTCTCTGCCAGGCAGGACTCCCGGACTGGCAGCGGAGTGAGGACTGAAGAGGGCTGGATTTGGAACCGGAGGGCCTGGGTTCATACCCCAGCTCTAAACTCATTGTCTATGTGATCTTGGGAATTCTTTGGGCCTCTATTTCCTCGTTTGTTAAGCAGGTGGATGGAATGACCCCTACCACCACCTTCACGAAGAAACCCCGCGCAGGCGCTTTGAGTATCTCTGAGACCCATCCTCCTTAGCCGTCCTCACCAATCAGCGGGCCGACCGCTGAGTGACGTCATCTCCGCGCGACGGAGGAAGGGCGGTGCGCGGGCGGTGCACGGCGTTTCCTGGTAACTGCCGGCGTGGGGACGCGGAGGCGATGCGCGGCCCGGAGTTGCCGGGAGCCCCGGAGCCCCGGACTGGGTCAGAGGTGCTGGGCCAGGCCGCCCGGCTCGCTTCCTCGGGGCTCCTGCTGCAGGTATCGCGCGCCGCCCCAGGACAGCTCAGCGCTTCCGCACCGCACCCCTGCCGGGCCGGGCCTGGGACATCCCCGGGAGCGGCCCAAGGGCCCTGCGGCCTGTCTCTGCCTTCCCTTGTTTATTTTGGCTGGGAGGGAGGGAGGGACACGCTTTGAAGCTGGAGCTTGGGACCCATGGGTTCCATTCGTGGAACAAGCCCCATCCCCATTTGGGGCCTCAGTGCTCTTCACCATGCAGCTGGTGGTGCAAGCTCCAGACTCAGAGGCAGGAAGATCTAGTTCAAATCCTACCTCAGACACATACTAGCTTTGTGACTCTGCGCAAGTCACTTCACACTCTGCTTGCCTTTGTTTCCTCATCTGTAAAATGGGGATAATAATAGCACCTACCTCCCAAGGTTGTTCTAAGGAGCAAATAAGATAATAATGGTAAATAGCTTAGCACAGTGCTTGGCACATAGTAAGTGCTCTCTAAATATTAGCTATTATAATTAGTTATTATCTCTCAGAATATCTGAGCTTGAAGAAATTTTAGAAATCCTATTGTCCAGTCCTCAATTACTCAGAGAAAGAAAGGGACTTGCCACTGGCAGCAAGTCAAGGGGCAGATCCAGGTCTCTGGTCTTCTCCCGTCTGAAAATGGGAGTAATAAGAATTGAATATTGATATAGTCCTTTAAGCACTTTATGTATCAAATATTTCTCATTTGATCCCAGAAGAACCTTGGAAGGTTTTTACTGCAAAGCATTTTTCTCCTTTTAAACTGATAAGGAAGCTTAGACTTGCTGGATTCTTTAAGTGACTTTTTTTTTATGAGGGGTCAATGACTTGCCCAGGGTCACACAGCTAGGAAGTGTCAAGTGTCTGAGGCTGGATTTGAACTCAGGTCCTCCTGAATCTAGAGTCAGTGCTTTATCCACTGTGCCACCTAGCCGCCCCTCTTTAAGTTTCTTTTACAAAAACTTTAAACCACTCTGCCTTGCCACCCTCATAAAACGGTTGTGAAAATCAAATGGGACCATGGATTTAAAAAATAAACACCATAGATACATAAAGGTTTATGTGAGGTTTTTAAATTGTCAATCCAATCAGATGGAAAAAAGATTGTAAGTGAAAAACACAAGTTGAACCATCCTACTATCTCAAAACCCATAAAGAACTGTAAAAAACATGTTCGTTGTATTTATTGTTTTTTTTAAATCATAGGTTTTAGAACCATACAGGACCTTAAAAATCATCTTGTCTCACCCCCTTCAAAAAATGAGTCCTGAGGTTTATTTTGCCCCCAAGGTTCTCTGACTAGATATAGTTCTTGTTCAGCTACACTAAGTTACCTTTGTTTCCTTCCCTTCACATTCCATTTCTCTATTAATGTGTGTTTACATTTTATCTTTATCAACCTTAACATACAAGTTGTTTTTTGTAGAGCACCCTGTGCAGTGTTTTGTGCCAAGAGTTGTTTAATAAACATTTGATTATTGTTTGTTTCTTATATTGAAAGGTACAAGATAAGTATTTAAAAGACACTAAGTATTAAAAAAAAACCCCTCCAAATACCTTCATATAATGCTATAGGACAATTGTTGGAGCAGCAGAACTCAAAAAAGAACAGGGTGAAATGATTTTCCAGCCAAAGACAGCTTAGAGGGTCAGCAGGAAAGGTCGGTTGTACCAGGGTGAGAGTGAAGCATGCTGAGCGGACCCGGCCCCAGCCCCAGAGAACCAAGCCTTGGGACTCAACTGTGGCAGCAGCTTCTTCTGAAACTCAGTCCACAGATGGAGAGAGGAGCTTGGCGCGAAGTCCAGACCCAGCCTGGGACAAACAACACTTCCAGAGCCTCAGAGTCTTCGGCGCCGGCAGCTTCTTCAGGCTCATCTTGCGGACTGGTGAGGGGGTTCGGCTGTTGGCCAGGGTGAAGTGGCTTAGGTCTCTTGCTGGAGTTGGGCAAAGTGCCCGGGTTCTGATCCAATGGACTGACTCTACTGGTGGCAGCCCAGTGGGGAGGGGCACAGGTACGCCAAGCTTCCTACCATAGAGGATCAGATTTCAATCAGACATCTGCTTCTGGGTTGAGATGAGTTGGCAAAGAAAGCAGTGGACTATAGAAAGCTTTTGGGGGGGCAAGTAGACCAGAACACACCCTCAGAAGAATATAATAACAAAGTCAAAGCTCCAACATCCAAAACTTCCAAGAAAAATATGAATTGGTCTCAGGCCATGGAAGTGCTCAAAAGGGACTTTGAAGAGAAAGTAGGAGAGATAGAAGGAAGATTTAGAGAGGTGGAGGAAAAAATGGAAAGAGAAATGAGAGCAATGCAGGAGAGTCGTGAGAAAAAAGTCAACAGCTTGAAAAGCCAAATGGAAAAAGAGATACAAAAGCTCTCTGAAGAAAAGACACTAAGTATCAAGATGGTACAAGGACACACTGAGCAGTGTTAGGTTGAAGGCTTCTGTTTCCCTTCTAACAGGTGGAAATATATCTAGAAAGTTATACAATTGTATCGCTTGCTTTCTTTGTATCTACAAGTTATTTAGCTATTGTGTTTCTCAAAACTTTGTATTTCCATGAAAATCTTATATGACTTTGGGGATAGAATATAGGTGGATGATTTTACAGTAATCACAATATTTAACGTTCTTAAAATGCCCTCATCCAATCTTGTATCATTTCTCAACTTCACCTATGGAAATGTTGGTGATAGCTTTATATTTAAACCTACAATTCTACAAGTATTTACTGAGCACTTACTAGTGCTTCCAGGGGAAGGGGAGAAAGGGGGAAGATAGTAATACTTTTCATTTATATAGTGTTTTTAACGTTTTCAAATTGCTTTCACATCTGGTATTTAATGATCCTGAATAAGAACCCAATTGAGGAATCAGGGCAGTTATTTGGCCTATTTTACAAATAGGAGAATTGAGGCACAAAGGTAAGTGATTTGTTGAAGAGGAAAGAGTGAAAAAGTTATTACCCTTAGCCCAACTCATTCATTTATTCATTCATTCATTCATTCATTCATTCATTCATTCATTCATTCATTCATTCATTCATTCATTCATCTGCTTGTTTGTCTATTTATTTATTTAGCCAGACTTGTGATTTAACCAGACTTTGTGATTTGTGTGTTATTTAGGAATTGAATTCAAGTCTTCCTGGTTCTGGAATCAGCCCTCTATCTGCTATGACATGCTGTCTTTCCCAATGCTTTTTCTGCTATCCTCAGACACCTACGTTTCATTAAAGGCTTTTAAGCAACAATGTTATATTACTTTGCCTTAATTGTCATACCTTTTGCCCAAGGTTTTCAAAGTATTTGATTTATTTCACCTTAAGAATGGAATGAATTGGGGGCAGCTAGGTGGCACAGTGGACAGAGCACCAGCCCTGGATTCAGGAGTACCTGAGTTCAAATCCGGCCTCAGACTCTTAACACTTACTAGCTGTGTGACCATGGGCAAGTCACTTAACCCCAATTGCCTCACCAAAAAAACCAAGAAAAAAAAAAGAATGGAATGAATCAATGTCAAGTACTAGATAGAAAGGTTAAGACATTCCAAATCCCTATTTTTATAAATGGGCAGTTTGAAGTAAAAACAAGCATATTTAATAAAAAAAACATAAAAACATATTTAATAAGTCCTTCAGGCTCATTAAATGAAATTGTAGCAACATCAACCCAGTGATATCTTTATTTCCTGTACTGAGTTGACTGAGCCCTATTGTATCTCAAGTATCGTATGTATTATTATACTTGTAAACAGAATACAGCTTTTCAGTGAGAGGTAATATCAGTATGGTTCCAAAACTAGGTTTCTCTTCCTTGCCTTCCTTTTTTTACCTGAAAATAACCTTTGATGATGTAAACCTATGATGGCCTTTGCTGTAAATTGAGAATACTATAAAATACTTTCCAGGGTACCTTTTCATACCTCCTCACAGGGATGTTTAAGAAGAAAATCAAAATCCAGTTGTAATAGTATGTAAATCCATCTTATATTATTTACATGCTTTTAGTGAGAATGTATCTTTGGTCATATGACAGCAATTTCAATATTATTACGATTCTATTCTGATATTTCTTTCTTTTGTAGGTGTTGTTTCGTTTCATTACTTTTGGTTTGAATGCATTTACACTTCGATTTCTTTCAAAGGAAATAATTGGGATAGTAAATGTAAGGTAAATAGAGACATACTTTAGCATTGTCCATACCCAATATCTCCAGTTGTGTTTTTCCTTAGACCTTCTAATAGTCTGTCATCTTATGTCAGGAGGGGTACATGTGCCTCTCTTTGTTAATTCTTGTGTTGTGGTGGTGTGTTTGTGGTTTTTGTTTGTTTGTTTATTTTACTGTTGTGATAAGGAAAACCCATGACTGTGGAGTAGCTGAGAAAAATAATTGATTTTAGTTTGAATGGACACAGGGATTGTTTTCCCTGCCCTCTGTCCTGTTTTGTCTGCTCTCAGAGCCCCATCGAGGATTTGTGGAGGGGAGCAGGATGATTCAGGATAAACATGGCCATCTCACATCAGCGGAACATATTCCACAAGGAGTGGTTTCTGCAGTGGGAAAATGATAGTGATTTGTTTAATCATAGGGCAAAGTAGCTAGTCCTTCACCTTTTTTAGATAAATATAATGAGTAATTGAGGAACAATTGGAATAAAATAGTCTTTAGTGTGGCTCTGTCTCCACTTCTGTTACTGTGACATGACTTTCCCTTGGTTTACTAAAAGAAAGGATACTTCTGAAGAGAACTGGTCTTCTTCCATCCTAGCTTGTGCCACCCCCTCCCTCTATTGGGGAAAGGAAACCAAAGATACTTTTACATGTAGACAAATTGTTTTAGTTCAGTCTTAAACTCAGTAAAGGCTTAGCATTAAATTGAATTGTACTAGTCTCAATCTGGTCCATAGTTTGAATACCTGTCCAGAGTGTGCCTCTGATTCTATAGTCTCTCTACTAACCAAAGTGTCAGGTATACTCCTGTTGATGGGAGAACCAATGGCCCACTATTTTGACTAGCACTAGTAACCAGAGAGCTGAGGTGGTGGTGTCCTTTACCTCTTGATACTCAAAGACATCTTTTCCCACAACCATGAGGTCTATAGGCCGTTAAATGGCCTTGCACTTCCCTTGAGTCTTAAAGCCGACCATGGTCTATATAGGTGTGCACAAAACTCTTATTGATATACTTTGTCTCAGTGCACACCTGGATGTGCCCTCTGGGCAAATTCTGGTGATGACAACTGTCTTTTCTTCTACACTTTACCAGTTGTAACAAAATCTTTTTTTTTTTTCATAATACTGACAAAGTCCTAGGAATTATTATTATGAAGAAACAAGTATGACCATGCTGCCCCCTCCCCCCCCCCCCCATTTTCTTCTTTAGGTTAATGTTACTTTACTCAACTGTCACCTTCTTAGCCAGAGAGGCATTCCGAAGGGCATGTCTGAGTGGGAGCACAAATCGAAATTGGAGCCAAACAATCAACCTCTTATGGCTAACGTAAGTTGGGATTTGGTAGAGAAAAGAGCTTAATCAAAAGAAGTATCTGCTTGTTTGGGAAGGCTGATTAAATAGTAACTCCTGCCTAATTAAAACCGGCTTATTTCTGAATTTAGTTTTCATATGTGGCTTCACAGAGCATCAGGTTGTGGCAAGAAGAGAAACCTGCCAAATGTCCCGTGAAGGAGCGTCTTTGATTGCTTTAATGCACTGTATGTTTTGGGGTTCCTAGGATGTTGTTACTAATAACGCTTTCTGCTATTTCCACATACCCCATAATTGCCCTTTGGTATACCTAAACCTTTTTGGATTTTTTTTCTCTTTTTCATTTTCTTGCCAATATACAATCGGTTGTTAATAAATACTTAGTCTTGGTGCTTTCCGTCTTTTAAGAACCCTATTGCATCTCTCTTCGCTTTTGTGGATCTACTTGTTTTCAGTTCTCAGCCTCATAGAAGTTTCTCAGAGATCCACAAGCTCATTACTTTAACTGAGAAAGTTAATGGCTTTCATGTAGACAGATCCTTGGGAGGGAGGCAGATGGCGATTTAGGTAGTTTTCAAATGCTGCATTTCCATAACTTTGCCTCATTTTGGTGATTCTCTGTAGAGCTAGTGGGCGGCTATGTTCTCCCAAAACCTGTTAACTGCTTAGTCACAGTTGAGTAATTTAGAAAGCATTTTAAAAAGAGCACTGTAGCTTGGATTCTTGGTGCTTTTGGAATGAAGGAACTACTCCATGTATTTTTAGTTAATGGCTTGAAGGTCGCAGGACCAAAATTTTCCCACTATTTCTAATTTTCAAACATATCTTGGGAAGCTTCTGTAATTAGTTGATATAGCTGAATTTCCTATATGGGTTATATTGATTTAAATCTTTTTTTGTTATACATTTATGATAATACTGAATTTCCTTAATGCAATTTTTAAATTTTCTTTTAGAGTCCCCTTGGGTTTGTTTTGGTCCTTGTTCCTGGGTTGGGTCTGGTTCCAGATCCTTGAAGTGCCCGATCCTAATGTAGTCCCAAGTTATGGAGTCGGAGTGGCAGCGTTTGGTCTCTCTGCAATGGTTGAACTCTTAGGAGAACCTTTCTGGGTCTTAGCACAAACACATATGTTGGTCAGGTTTAAGGTTAGTACATGGCCTTCTGTGACTGTATGAACAAGATGCAAAAAAAAGAAGAGAAAAGCTTATTTTGGGGAAAGAGGGACTTTCCTAGTTCTGTCCTTAAGTGAAGTCAGGAAAGAAAGTATCAGTATAGTGCAGGAAAAGCTCATTAAGTTGGATTCTACTCATTTGATGTCTTAGAAGAGGGCTGGGCCAACATTGATTTTTACTATTACAATTGACAAAGAATGGGTTTACTAAGCAAAACAATCTTGTAAATAAGCATATAAGAACTTTGTGTGGGTGTTTTGGATTTTTCTAGCAGTCCTTTTTAGTTTTAGGCTCAAGTTAATCTTTTAAAAATGCCTTTGCAGGTGATTGCTGAAAGTCTGTCAATAATCCTCAAGTGTGTTTTGACAGCTGTTTTGGTCGTGTGGTTGCCTCATTGGGGACTTTACATCTTTTCTTTGGCCCAGGTAAAGTTCATAGCTTTTTAGTTTTTTATATAATAGCCATTAAAAAAAATTCTTTTTTCATGTCATTTTTTTTAGTTGACTTAAATAAATAGTCTGTGTCCCAAGAATCTCAGAAAAGAAGACTCTCAGCAATGTTAGACTGTTAGTTTTATTACTATTTCATCTTTGGTTGTCACCTCTATGCTAATGGGAGCACAGAGATTCCAGGTGTTTCCTGATAACCTGGTGTGTTCTGCAAGCCTGGCCTGTTTAGTATTTTTAAATGGGGGAGAAAGGGAAATTGGGACCCTGAGATGACTTCCTGCAAAGCAGTGAACTCAGAATCATCTTATTTAAGCACTTAATCAATTGGCATCTAGCCTGTGCAAGAGCTGAAACAAGCAAGAATATGCCTTCATGCAAAATACTTCTAGATTGTCTTGGGAAAATCTGTACCAGACTGATCTTTTGTGGTGGGTTTCTCCTTTGAAAACAGCAAGGCTGGTGAAGAGGGAAAAAATCAGATTGAATTTATGTTGCTTTCTTGGGGTTTTGGACAATTTCTTGTGAATTAGGTAGAACTTTTTCCAAGAAGTCTTTTAATAAGATAACCTAAGATTTTTCTAAATTTATGTACCATTACGGTAAATTTTTTTCCCTTGGTGTGCATTCTGATTTTATTAATTTTAAATCTTAAACTCTCTTGCTTATCCCACAAACATCTGGAAAGTTTTTGACCAGTACATGGGAAGACTTTTAATTTTAACATTTTGAATAATTATTTCAATTTTATCTATTTTTATTGATAAAATGGCAAAGTGTTGGGTTTAATTCAGAAATTATTCATTAAGCACTTTGTACAAGGCACCATGCTACTGGGTCTACAGAAGTTTGGTAACTGTGAGCTAAAATGATGTTGTGTTTTTTAAAAAAATACCCCTTGTATCTTGGCTTTATAATTCATGCTTAAGAGAAATAGAGGGGGGGCAGCTAGGTGGAGCAGTGGATAGAGCACCGGCCCTGGAGTCAGGAGTACCTGAGTTCAAATCCGGCCTCAGACACTTAACACTTACTAGCTGTGTGGCCCTTGGCAAGTCACTTAACCCCAGTTGCCTCACTAAAAAAAAAAAAAAAAAGAGAAATAGAGGGGCAGCTAGGTGGCACAGTGGATAGAGCACCAGCCCTGGAGTCAGGAGTAGCTGAGTTCAAATCTGGCCTCAGACACTTAACACTTACTAGCTGTGTGACCCTGGGCAAGTCACTTAACCCCAATTGTCTCACTAAAAAAAAAAAAAAAGAAAAAGAAATAGAAAATTGCAAAATTACAAAACTAAGTTTAATAAATTTGATAATTGAAGAGTTCCCAGTTTTGAAAATGGAAAATCAGTAGTCCAGAATGAGGAGTTTTTGACCATTTAAGGTGTGACAGCTGACCTCTGAACCCTGGGAAAATACTTTTTTGACTACAGGATATATATGCAAGATTGTACATAAAGATGATATGAAAGAATTTGAAGGACGTGAATATGGGACACAGAAGATGACCCTCTGGCAACTGTCTTCCCTGACCCTTTTCACCCTTCAAGGTATCACTTAAGTTCCACCTTTTCTACAAAGCCTGTTTAACCATTGCAACCCTCAGTGAGCTCTGGCCTTCTGAGCTGTAGCATAGATTGTCTTTCTCACTCATTTGACAACTATCATCTGTTACTTTATCATTTACTTTGTTGTCTTTTTAATGTGTATGAGCTCCGACAGTCCAACTTGTACCCTTACCTGAGGGCAAAGACCATTTGTATTGGCTTCAGTACTTACCCTGAGGCCCTGCACTTAGTAGGCATTAATAGATATTTGTTGGTCGTTTCATTGGTCATGCTTGATTGGAAAAGGCAAAGCTGTGCTCCTATTTTCTGTTTTTCAGTTTTGTGAGGCAGTTCCTTGAATAGCTCTCTTGGACAGGACCACACCCTGGCATATAAAGCTATTTTTAGGGAACACGTATTCTTCTTGCTTGTTTCAGTCTTTACACAGGCTATATGCCAAGCCCTTAAGCAGTTAAATAAGACCTGATTCGGAGTTCACTGCTTTACAGGAAGCCTTCTCAGGGTCCTGATTTTCCTTTATCCCTCATTTACAATTCCTTTCAGAGATTCTGTCGGGTTGCTCTGGAAGTCCAGAAGAAAGCATACTTCAGAGTATAACAGTGGAACTACACCACCTTCCCCCTGCCCCCTACAGTGATATAACCTCACTCTCACTCACCTACCTCCTTCCTTTCCTCAAAGCAATTGTCTTACTTGTTCCCAAGTGTTAGTGGCACATGTTTAGTAAAATACACAGTAATTAGGATACATTATATTTCAAGTGTTCATAGACTTTGCCCACTTCTCTGTGGTGCCTTGTCAAGGGAAATGGCTGCCTGCCATTGTGAGCACTTAGGACGCTTTTAGTAAAGCTGCATCTATCTCTAAGATAATAGAAAGGTAGAAGGGCAGGAATTTTTTCAATGTCATATTTTCCCCACGTTCAAGCTTCTGTGTTCCTAAGCATCGATTGGGAGGGAGTTCCTTTGTCAAGTGAAGGTGAAGCAGAAAAACCTGTTGTGGGGGAGGATTTTTTTCTTTCTCTTTTTTTGGCTGGGATTTCTCCCTCTGTAGTGTCAGGGGCGCCACTGATGGTCTCCGTTGGAAAGGAAGAGGTGGAGATAGTGCCCCCATTCTGAGAGCTGCCATTCGGTTCTGTTCTCAGTGGGTAAAGGGAAAGCAAGCACTTAAGCATTCTTTCTCTCCCCTCATCCAGCCTGAGAACAAACACTCCTGCCTGTTCCTCCTGGCTGGCCTCTGTGGCTGGTCTTTGTCTCCAGGATGGGTGGAGGGAGGAAAGACCTCTTTTATCAGCCCTCCTCCCATCCTGCCAACTGTGGACTGGAGAGGAGAGGAGAGGGCTGGCAGCTTCTCTGCAAATGAAGCACATGTGGGGTCTTTTTTGTAATCAGAAATACCACAGATTTCCGGAATTTATGGAAAGTACTCATATAAAGGTAGAAAATCCCCAGGCCTCAGTATAATCAGGCACTCACAGACAGAGCAATTGTGAATGCCCACAATGTACTTTTTGGGTGGTGTCACTATGCTACTCTGTCCAAACACTAATCTAGTTAATCTGTTATATTGTATGGAACTTTGAGTAGTGGTAATGTTGGAAATTATCTTCTATCTAAAGATACTCATGTCATTTTGGCTAAGTGAAAGTTGGGACATTTCTCACTGCTGTCCTTTTAATGTTCCTGGGTGCTATTGAACAGTGGCCATGTTCTTTTCTATTGGGTGTAGCAATTCTTTTTATTTTTAATCTGTTGGATAGCTTTTATTTCTTTTTAAAATAGTATTTTATGCAAATTAAAACAACTCTGAGGCACCACCTCACGACTATCAGATTGGCTTATATGAAAAAGAAGGAAAATAATAAATGTTGGAGAAGCTGTGAAAAAATTGGAACAGTAATGCATTGTTAGCGGAGTTGTGAACTGATCCAACCATTCTGGAGAGCAATTTGGAATTATGTCCAAAGGCACTTTTCATACCCTTTGACCCAGTAATACCACTACTAGGTCTATATCCCAAGGAGATCATAAAAAAGGGAAAAGACCCACATGTACAAAAATATTTATAGCTGCTCTTTTTGTGGTGGCAAAGAATTGGAAATCGAGGGGATGCACATCAATTGGGGAATGGATGAACAAGTTGTGCTATACAAATGTAATGGAATATTATTGTTCTGTAAGAAATGATAAACAGGCAGATTTCAGAAAAACCTGGAAAGATTTACATGAATTGATGCTGACTGAAATGAGCAGAACCAGGAGAACATTGTACATAGTATCAACAACATTGTGTGATGATCAACTGTGATAGACTTGGCTTTTTTCAGCAATACCATGATCCAAGATAATTCCAAAGGATTCATGATGGAAAATGCTCTCCACAGCCAGAAAAAAAGAACTATGGAATCAGGATACAGATTGAACCATACTATTTATACCTTTTGGAGTTTTTTTGTTTGTTTTTCCCTTTTGTTCTGATTCTTCTTTCACAACATGACTAATGCAGAAATATGTTTAATGTGATTGTACATATGTAACCTGCATCAGATTGCTTTCTGTCTTGGGGAGGGGGAAGGGAAGGGAGGGAGGAAGAAAAATGTGGAACTAGAAACCTTATAAAAATGAATGTTGAAAATTATCCTTACATGTAACTGGAAAATAATAAAATACTTTTATGATTCAAAAAGGAGAAAAACTTTAAAAATAGTATTTCATTTTATTTTATTTTCAATTATATGTAATGATAGTTTTCAACATTCATTTTTGTAAGATTTTGAGTTGCAAATTTTTCTCCCTCCCCAAGATAGCAAGCAATCTGATATAGATTATACAGTATAATCATGTTAGACATATTTCCTCATTAGTCATGTTATGAGAGAAGAACTATGGAAAAACTATAAGAAAGAAGAAACAAACCAAAAAAAAACCCAACAAACCAAAAACTCAGCCAAAGTGAAAATAGTATGCTTTGATCTGCATTCAGACTCCATAGTTCTTTTTCTGGATGTGAAGCATCGTGAGTCTTTTGGAATTGTCTTGGATCACTGTATTGCTGAGAAGAGCTAAGTCTATCACAGTTGATCATTTCACAGTGTTGCTGTGACTGTGTACAATGTTCTCTTGGTTCTGTTCACTTCACTAAGCATGTAAGTCTTGTTCATGTAAGTCTTTCCAGGTTTTTCTGAAATCTGCATGGGGTATAGCAGTTCTTGAAGTGATCATTTTATCAGTGATAAAACTGGATGAAAATGTATGATCAATGATCACTGGATGAAAGATTCCATAGAACCTACAATAACAATTTTATTTCTTGATTGGCATTTTTGAAGTTAAATTTAGCAGATGCAGTTCCTAGATCTTATTTTAATTTGAAAAACCATTTTGTTTAAGTTTATGAAATTCACTTTTCTCTTTTTTCCAGCTTTTGTATACCACTATTTTGGTGTTATGCTACGCCATTCAATTCATGAAGTTAATGAGTTCCCAAGAATCAACCAAGAAGTCTCTTCCAATCTCAAGAATGACAGATCTGTTACCTGGCACCACAGTAAATGAGGTAAATAACCAAAGTTCACCTGTCATCTTCATTTGTATTCTAGGCACTTGTTCTATTCTTCAGGGAAGGAAGCTAGAATTGGTTTCACTCTGTTCCTACATTGACTTCAGCATAGACTGTGTTGATGGTAGAATGACAAAGGAAGAACTATAAAAATAATGTTACTTTATTGAAGTATAGGCCTATCTTTTCTACTGAGGCACTGAAAGTATCTACTAGGATTATTTGTCAAATAAGAACAATTCCTTCCTAATTGGGACATTTAGAATTCAAGATATTGATGTATGAGAATAAAGTAGATTCTTTTTCTGTTTAAATCTCTACCTCATAGTTTACTTAACTATTAATAATTGCAGTGCTAGAAGTCATAAAATTCCAGAGTTTGAAGGGACCTTAGAGGTCATTTAGTCCAAACACTCCCCAAAGCACAAATCCTCTTTATACTATCCCCAGCAAGAGATCAACTTGGGGTTTTTACTGGAAGATCTCCAGAGATAGAGAATTGTCTACACTTCTTATTGTGCCCCCCTCCCCCAACCAAGGCAGCCCATTCCACGTTTGTTTAAACAGTATTAGTTGCAGTTGGTCATGCTTTTCATTAATTTGACCCCAAAAGTACCTTCTTATAATTTCTACCATTTGATACTATTTCTTCTCTCTGGGTCTGAGTGGAACAAATCCAATCCCTCTCCCATATGAGAGTCCTTCAGATCCATGAAGACCACTTTCAGGCCCCTCCCAGTCCCCTCCCAGTCTTCTTCAGCCAGAATGCACCTTTCAACTTGGTGGCCTGTGCCATGGTTCTGGGTCCCAACCTTATCTTGCTCTTCTCCTCAATGCTCCTTTTAAACTGTGGACCACTACACCCCAGATCTGATATCAGCACAGCAGAGGGAAGCCAGACTATTGCTTCTTTCACTGTAGAAACTGTCCTTCTGCAAAGCCTAAGGTGGCATCCACTCTTCTGGATGCTGTAACTCACTGCTGACTCACACTGAGCTTTCAGTTCCTTAAAACCCCTTCATCTTTTTCATACAAACTGCTGTTTAGCTACACCTCCCCCATTTTGGACTTTATTTGTGCATTTTTTTTTTGGTGGGAGCAATGAAGGTTAAGTGACTTGCCCAAGGTCACACAGCTAGTAAGTGTCAAGTGTCTGATGCTAGATTTGAACTCAGGTCCTCCTGAATCCAGGGCCAGTGCTTTATCCACTGTGCCACCTAGCTGCCCCCTGTGCATATTTTTTTAAAAGAAGTCTCAGTGACCTTATGTTTATCCCTATCATATTTCATCTTGTCAGCTTCAGCCCATGATTATAATCTGTCAAAGTCATTTAAAATCCTAGTTTTGTCATCTAGACCATTAGCTATCCCTCCCATATTTTTGTCATTTGTATATTTGATAAGTATACCACCTGTCTATTCATCTATAATATTAATAAAAGTGTTGAATGGGATGAGGTCATGGGCAGAGACCTGTTGCATTTTGTTAGAGAAGTCTATTCAGGTTGGTATTGGTTCATTAATCAATTTTGAGAAACCATCTAACTGTGCTACCATCAAGTCCACTTCTTCCTCTTGTCCACGAGGATATTCTGAAAAATTTTGTCATATTCTTTGCTGGAATTAATGTCTGCTTTGTCAGTGGCATGTCCATCTTTGTGTTTGCCATGATCCCTCAGTCTTCCAGTAGCAGCTCAACAATCATATTTGCAAATTCTTTCCATACTTTGGGATATAGTTAATTCACTCCAGGTGATATGTACTTAAAATGAAGGGAATTAGGTGCTCTCTGACCATTTCCTTACTTCTCTTAGGTTTCAGTTCCTTATTAACAAGTTTTATTCTGCTATTATTGGTCTGAAGGTCATTGGTTGAGAAAAATAGAAGCACAAAACAGTTGAATAGTTTCCCATTTTGCAGCCCTTCCCCTGAGCAGGTGTCCTATCCCTTCTGTGTTCTTACTGTTGACTATTGGCATAGCTTTAAATAGCTTCTTTTCCTGTGTTTAACATTTATTACATATCTCAGCTTATATTGTACTTTTTCGTTCCTAACACCACTCTTGTAAGACTTTGTCACTTTTTTAATACCCACTTTTTTTTTTTTTTTTTGCCTTTCATGGATGCCCTTGTAAAGTCAGTCAATAAATGTGTGGTGACGTTAGTATCTTTAGATGACTTTCTTGTTTTTTCAAAATTAGATTCAGTTAGGACTCCCTGGACATAATTTACTTTGTAATCTCTCATCTCTCTTAAAAAATACTAGGGGGCAGCTAGCTAGAGCACCGGCCCTGGAGTCAGGAGTACCTGAGTTCAAATCCAGCCTCAGACACTTAACACTTACTAGCTCTGTGACCCTGGGCAAGTCACTTAACCCCAGTTGCCTCACTAAAAAAAAAAAATACTAGATTTTGGGGGGCTATCTTTTGTTTTGATATTGTTTGGATTTTGCCCTACATCTTTATCCCTCACAGTCTCCCTCTCCCCCTCGCCCCCTCATCCTTTATGATAAATAATTTTTTAAAAATAAGAGGAAAAAAAGCAGCAAAACAAATAAAGACATCAAGAAAACCTAATGATATATGCAGTGTTCCACACTTGTGGACCTCCACTGTTGTCTTCTCATATCTTTTCTTTGGGGCTAAACTTGTTCTTGATGCTTTTGAAATATTCACTTTTAGTTGTTTTGTTGTGGTTCTTCCTATTTATGTTGTTGCACTCATTGGCTATATTATTTTCTTAACTCTGCTCACTTCATTTCGCATTGTTCATATAAATCTTCTCTATAGTCATTATATTTGTAATATTTTATAACTCAGCAATACTCCATTACATTCATAGACCAACATTTGTTTAGTCAATTCCCAATCAATAGCCATCTACTTTGTTTCTTGTTCTTTGCTACTATGAAAAGTACTGCTATAAATATTTTGAAGTACATGGAGTCTTTCTTTTTATCAACTACCTCCTTGGGGTTCATACCTAGTAGTGGAGCCTCTGGGTAGAAGAGTACCCCATCTTTCTTTCTTTCTTTCTTTCTTTCTTTCTTTCTTTCTTTCTTTCTTTCTTTCTTTCTTTCTTTCTTTCTTTTTTTTTTTTTTGGGTGGGGCAGTACCCAGGGTCACACAGCTAGTAAGCGTCAAGTGTCTGAGATCAGATTCGAACTCAGGTCCTCCTGAATCCAGGGCCAGTGCTTTATCCACTGTGCCAACTAGCTGCCCATACTCCATCTTTCTTAAGCCCACTTTCTGCTTAGCATCTCAGACCAATGGATTCTACCTGTCCTATATCTGAAATCTTATTAATCTTCTTCCCTAAAGTTTTAGGCATGTGTCAGAGACATGCACTGCCTGCTGTTCCTTTTTTTAAAAAAATCTGTCAAGAATTCTAAGATTGCATGATTACTACCTCCCACAGTTCCCAGTATTCTTAATCCATGGCTGATTCCTCCTTATTGGTCAAAATCAAGTCTAAAGTAAGAATATCCCTAATCCCTCCCTTCCATCTTTTGAAAGGAACATCCTTTGAGTACTTCTCCACATAATGGTGCTACTTACTGCTTTGATATCATTTATATAATTGTAATACTAATCAGGTGATCTCTGAAGGATGCTTTGGTGAGGCTGTTCTCAACTAGTCTGCTTTTCCTTTGCCATCTTCTTTTTATCTTTGTTTTGTAGAAGTAGAACAGTTAGTTATATGGGGCAGAGTAGGGAAGGGATTTGTACTTATTATTTTCCTTTACTTCTTGAAAAGGTAAAAAAACATGTAGAATTTAGCCCTCAGAAGTTCTTAAATTCTGTTGTAAAACGTTCTATGAGAGAACAAGTATTTTTGGGGGGGAGCGGCGGGGCAGTGAGAGTTAAGTGATTTGCACAGGGTCACACAGCTAGTAAGTGTCAACTGTGTGAGGCTGGATTTGAACTCAGGTCCTCCTGAATCCAGGGCTGGTGCTTTATCCACTGTGCCACATAGCTGCCCTGAGAACAGGTATTTCTTAAGCCTAAATCTACTTTATTTATATGAAAGCAGTCAAGACCAAATGGCTCTTACATGCCTTGGCTAATTCCTTATAATTCTTCTCTTTTCACTTGATTTTTTTTTTTTTTGGTGAGGCCATTGGAGTTAAGTGACTTGCCCAGGGTCACACAGCTAGTAAATGTTAAGTGTCTGAGGTCGGATTTGAACTCAGGTCCTCCTGACTCCAGGGCTGGTTCTCTATCCACTGCACCACCTACCTGCCCCCTCTTCACTTGAAACAGAGTGAGAAAATACAAGTTTTTCTTGACCTCATTTTTTTCATCAGGCTATGCTATCTTTGATCACATCTAAGTAAAGAGCCTATTCAGTAATACTGGTTTCAGTGATATTAATCATACCAGGAATCTCTAATTCACATGAGCAAGTCAATTCTGAAGACACTAACAAAGTTCTTTCCAAGGTAGTGTGAATAACCCACCTATAGAGTGCCCAGCAAAAACTGCCCAACTAGTGAGTTTGTTGGAACTGATTCTTCCTTAAGAACTTGCCCAGGGCTGCAATATGGTAAATGTTTTCAGATGGGAATGATAGAGTAAATAGCATTATTCTGTATTGAAGTGATCAAAGCCAAAAAATAAAAGATAAATAAAGTGAGAGGTCGGGATTTGGGTAGATAAAGAATATAAGGCAATTTTACAATTAAAATTTACTCTATGAAATTCTCTAAACTGATTACTTTATGAGGTTTTTTTGAAGATTGAAAATTTCTTCATAGAACAGTTTAAAAAATCAAAGTATATGATGTTCAAAATAAAAATCTAAGGTAGAATTATTACATCCTACTTCTTATACTTTGAATCCTATATTAATACTTTAATGAAATTAATGAAATTTAAAATTTTTTCTGCCTATAAAAATCAGATTTTAAAAATCTTTTCATCTTAGAGATATGTTAGACGATGGCTAAAGAACACTGAAAACCAGCATGAATTTAAAGGCCTGTAAACATTCTTTAGGGGCATTTGGGGGGCATTTGGCCTTTATAGAGAGAACCCAGTTAATAATTATCCTCATGGAGAGAAGGGTTTGAGAGTAAGTATGGCTTAATTGAGCCTCTGAGTTCTAGTTCTGTGACTTTTCCTAATTTACAGCATATCACATTTCTTTTCCCAATGCCTCTCTTCTACAAAATGAGGCTGGCGAATGGTATGCTGGTCAGATGCTTCCAAGTGTAGGCCCCATGAAAATTGACATCTCTCTCAGATGTTAAGGAGTGCAGGTCTCCTTCCCTTCTTTCTCTCCTGACAAGTCACTCAGAATAGCATAAAGAAAAATTAAGGAACTCTCTTCTTCCTCTTCCATGCTATTTATCAGAGGCCCTAGAATGGAGTCCAACCCTGGATTCAGTTTCTTTTGTTTTTAATGAACATTTTGGAAACAGTAAATAGTGAGGCTGTTCCCTCCAAACCACAAGTCTACTTAAACAGAAGACATTGGGAAATTCAGCCTTAAGTCAGAACTTTTGAATGAAATGCACTGAAGGAGGGCCTTAGTCATCATCGACTCTTACCATGGTCATTCCTATTTCACGCTCCTGCAAAAAGCTCTTGAAACCTTGATATGCTCTTATAGTTTTTATATTTTAATAGGAAGTTGAACCATACTTTGCTTAAGAAGAAAGTTACTTTATAGATCCAGGGTGTTACAGTCATTTCCTGTTTTAAAGAATATTATGTGGGGCAGCTAGGTGGTGCAGTGGATGGGGCGCTGGCTCTGGATTCAGGAGGACCTGAGTTCAGATCCGGCCTCAGACACTTGACACCTAACTAGCTGTGTGACCCTGGGCAAGTCACTTGGCCCTCATTGTCCTGCAAAAAAAAAAAATCATGTAAAAAAAAAAAGAATATTATGTGAACCCATCCTATCACCCTAAAGTGTAATGTTTATCTAAAGGAGACATAGCTACATAACTGTGGTGGCTAAGAAGGCTGATGCATTTGGATCTGGTGAAAAGAGTTTATTCCTTAAGATGAAGTACCCTGTGATTTAACATCAATTAGCAAGTGTTTATTAAGCACCTACTATGTGCTGAGTGTGGAAACAAGTTAAAAAATGTCCTTATGTTCAAATAAGGAGAAAAGAAGTACATAAAAATATGTAGCATAAATAAAAAGTCAGTACCTATAGATGTTTGCATTAGTCCTGTTTAAGTCTGTATTGTTCCACTGCACATCCAGCCGTAGAGAAGGGGACCCCAGGAGGCCAGGTTGATTTTAAAGGGCCCTAGTTTGTCATTTTGCCTTCTAGGATCCTGTTGAATGGATCAGAACTACTGAGGTTGCTAGAACTTACCTCCCTCTCAAGGATCTCTCTAATATAGCTGAAGGAGGCAAACACCCCTGGACTTTCAGCAGCGACTAGCTTCAGGGCTATGATGCAAGGATAGGACAGACTTTACAAGCAAATGGATTAGATGATTCCCCGGCTAGCCTGATTTAAGGGCTCAGAAGACTCTTTGTCCACATGTACAGTCCCAGTGATACCTAGAATATCCCTGTTGGAGAGTGGTTATCCCCGAGTTAAACATGGCTATCTTCCGATGGGCCTGTTTTAAAGTGCAGATGCTTCTACACATGAGAGATGCAACACTTTGACACGCTCTTATAGGAAACACTTTCTACATAGAAGAGTACATCATACCCAAGGAGGAGGGGAGTGGTTGGAGGGGCCCCAGAAACGCGAAAGAGAAGGAACTAGGGGACACAAAAGAGAGCTGCCAGGGGCTAGAGACAAGCTTCACTTGCTGTCCGGGGGCCTTCTTAGGAATGCCTGATGAGTGATATTTGGTCTACATATTAAAGACTAGTCCTTTAACACTGTGCTCAATAAACAGACCCATATCTGAAGTGTTTTTTACTCCTTGGAAACTGAGATCAGATAGAAATCAATGCTCTTGTTGACAGTTCATGATGTATAATGTAACCGAAGAAAAACTCAATACTGATTCCTTAAATTGTAACATAAAGGCTGTGATTCCTTTGGTGTAGCAATCAGGTTTTGGTAGATTGTGGGTAAAAGCCTCTGGAGCCAATAGGTAAAGAAAGCATCAGGGGGCAGCTAGATGGCGCAGTGGATAGAGCACCAGCCCTGGAGTCAGGAGTACCTGGGTTCAAATCCGGCCTCAGACACTTAACACTTACTAGCTGTGTGACTCTGGGCAAGTCACTTAACCCCAATTGCCTCACAAAAATACAAATAAAATTTAAAAAAAAAAAAAAAGAAAGCATCAGGCTGAAGTGTAATGGTTGTCTGCAAGTTTGGCTCCAGAGAACAGACAGAAGATAGCCTCCCATTTATTGGAGAAATGGGGGACTATGGGGTAAGGGGAATGTTGGATAGCATGTCAGTCACTGTGACAGTTTTGTAGAACTGTTTGGTTTTTTAAATCTTTGTTGACAAGGGAAAGCTCAATGAATAAGGGGGAAAGGTATATTCAGAAACGAATGGGATATTTTTAAAAAGCAGCAAAAAAACTTTAAAAAGCTTATTGGCCTCCATGCAGCCTCACAACATCACATCTCTTCTACAGCCAGGGAAATCAAAGAAAGCACTAGTTGTTTGTTGATTGTAGGGAATGTTGTATTGAATGAAGTATTGCTGATTTACTCTTGGGATCGTTTGAAAGAAGTGAAGCATTTTCCCAAATGTCATCAACGTATGGATATTTTGATAGGCTTCTTATAAGGAGGCTGCCAAGATGGAAGAGTTCATGTTTATATTTGATAATGACCACAGTTCAATCTAGCAGTTAGTGTGTTCCTACTGTGTGCTCAGCATTGACTGAAGAATTGGGGCAGGAATAGAAGGAAAGGTGTCCTTGTGAGATTTAGGAATTTGTAGTTCATAGCCTGGAGGATATCCTTCCTTCTATTAGTTCATTGTATAAAACCAAAACTTTACATCCTTTTTTCTCTCTACCCTGCAGACTTTTGTTAATTGGAAAGAAGCTAAATTGACATGGAGTTTCTTCAAACAATCCTTCCTGAAACAGATTTTGACAGAAGGTGAGTACAATAAATAGCAGGATTTCTTTGAGTTGTCATGGAATCATAGTTTGATTTATAAAGAGAACAAATCAGAGAGGGAAATTTCCTAGGACTAGAAGTAACAAGTCCAAATTAACAAGTTGTGTAGTAATTCTCAGTGGAATTTCTGAAAGATAAATTTTGAAGTAAAATGTAATAAGTAGGGGTCTTTGTTTAACAATGACTTCACAGAATTGCAGAATTTTAAAGTTGGAAGGTACCTTTAGTCAAATTTATGCCTCAGAAATTCCCACTGAATTTCAGCGGGATCTCAGGTTGCATTAAAAGAGGCACGGCTTCCTGGAGTGAGAAGTGAGCCATTCCAGTAAGCAGCCATCCAGCACCTGCTTGAAGATTTCTGACAGCCCATTCCACTTTTGGGTGGCTCTAGCTGCTAAGACATTTTTTCCTAGTGTTAAACCTAAATTTTCCCTCTTTACAATTTCTGCCTGCTGAGTCTGGTTTTGCCTTCGGGCCAAACAAGAATCAGGCTAATTGCTCTTTCACTTTTTAGCTGTTTAAATATTTGAAGAAGGCTATTATGCCCCCCAAGTTTTTTCTTCTTCAGGCTAAATTTCCCAAATTCCTTCAGGCATTCCTTATGTGACATGGTCTCGAGGCTTTACCCCATCCTAGTCACCCTCTTTTGAACATTCTTCAGCTTATCAGTGGGCTTCCTAAACCGTGGTGCCCAGAACTAAATATAGACCAGGACACTATGGAGTGGGACTGTCACTGCTTTACTCACAGAAGCAGTGCAGCCTTTTTTAATGCAACCCAAAGACACATTCGTTTTTTGGCTCTGATAGCACACTGCTAATTTGTTGTAAAGGCTCCAGGTTGTTTTTGGACAAATTGCTGCCTAGTCATGCCTTCCTCCTCTTGTGTTTGTGAAGTAGATGGATATTTTGAACTTTACCTCTATCCCTGCTGAATTTCATCTGTTCTAGATTCAGCCAAGTGCTCCAGCCTGTCAATACCTTTCTGCATCCTGACTCTGTCATCTAGTTTTTTAGCTACTTCACATGGAATAAAGACTTTTATAATTGAAAAGAGCCTCAGAGATGATCTTGTTCAATCTCTTCACTTTGTACGTGAAGAAAAAGAAGGGAAATTACTTGCCCATTGTCACAGAAGCTAATTATTGGCAAAATCAGTACTGGAACACAGGCCTCTGACTTTCCACTCTTGCTTCCCTAGAATTCCATTTTCATATTAAATTATGAATAGGCTTACAAGAACCAGGTTTTTATTATTTCATTTGCATAGAAAATGAGATTCACCCATGTAATGAGAGGGATGAGATGCCCCAGTCTTAACAAAGGCATAGATGGAGTAGAATGGTGACAAATTTATCTGTGTTAGATCATCATTAAGCTAAAAATAGAGGTTCGGGAAATATTTCTTGATTGATTCTATAACTTGGATAAAAATCCTTCTCCTTTTTTATACTTTGGTTTCTTTGTCTGTAACCTTGGGGGACAGACCCTTCTAATTCTGTGGTTCTGTGATATGAATCAAACTTGGTACTCTCAACCTAAACATAGACTCTTAGCTTTTTAAAATGAGGGGGTTCAGAAACTTCCAGAGGAAATAAATGCAAATATTTGTTTGTGTGACAGGATAGGAAAAACAGCACTAATATTTTGTGAACCTGTTAATGAGAGTGCTGATCAGTTTACCACATTAAAAATAGGAAGGCCGACTGATTTTTTAAAACTATTTTTTAATAAAGTGCATTTTTGTTTATGTGCCCCTTTTCTTGGCCCCAGATGTTTAATAGTAAATATAGCAAGCCTACAGAAAGCATATTCAACCTAAGTTGTGGCCTGTTAGTCTTCTAGACCACAAATGATCACTAAAGTCTTGTTTATGTGAGGTTATATCATCCACAAATTCACCAACCACGAGTTAATATGATGGCGTATTTGTTCTAATTGTTGTAATAGCAGCTAGAACTCAATAAAGGAATACCACTAACTCAGAGTGTGACATTCTACAAGTCCCTTCCCCTCTGGCTTAGTAATAGTCATATTATACTTCTTATCTAAAATCAGTATATAAGTTAATTGATTTACCCTTAGCTACAGAGAGATTAAGTGTCACAGCCAAGATGGGTGTGGCTAGGCGATGAATCCTGTGCTTCTTAATAAGGAGCAGTTACTGATGATACCACATGTTTGTAAAATCTTTCATGTTGGACCCTAGTTACTTTTATAAGTTCCATCTTTATTTTGGTTCATTCACCTAAGGTAAAATACTAAGAAAGTATAATTTTGGGAAAACAGGAGGTAGAATAAGTGTCTGTTGGCTTGCAGTGGTTGTATTTGAAATTGTGTTAGAACTGGATCATAAAGGAGAAAATGTGTCGTGTGGTGTCTGGCTCTAAAGATAAATTAGACTCTATTACAAAAACAGTATGGTTTTTAAAGAGAAAGTATGATATCAGTAAATATTTATTAAGAACCTACTGTGTGCCACTACTGTGCTAAGAACACAAAAAGAGGCAAAGATAGTTCTGCCCTCAAGGGGCTTATAATCTAATTAGAGAGACATATGCAAATAAATATATATACAAAGCAAACTAATACAGGATAAATAAGAAATAATTAGCTAAAGGGAAGCACTAAAATTAAGAGGAGTTGGGAGAAACTTCATATAGAAGGTAAGGACTTAGAGGAAGCTGGGGAAATCAATAGGCAGAGTTGAGGACAGAACATTCCACGCATAGGGGACAGGCAAAGAAAATGCCTGGAGCCTAGAGATGAAATATCTTGTTTATGGAACAGCCAGGAGGCTAATGTCACTGGATTGAAGAGTATGTGTTGAGGAGCAAAGTGTAAGAATACTAGAAAGGTAGGAGGGTGTTGGTTTGAAGGGCTGGGAATGCCAAGTGGAGGATTTCATACTTGATCCTAGAGGCAATAGAGAGCCACTGGAGTCTATTGAGTAGAGAAGTGATATGGTAGAACCTGCAATTTTAGAAATTATAATTGTTGGAGTTGGAGGAGTATAGACACACTAATATACAGTTGAGAGCTGTGAATCAGTCTAGCCATTCTGAAAAGCAAATTTGAGCTCTATCCCCAAAGTCACCAAACTGTGTACTCTTTGACCCAGCAAGACCACTACTAGGTATATAATCCCAAAGAAATTTTTAAAAGAAAAAAAGGACTCATATGTACAAAAATATAGCAGGTTTTTATGTTGTAGCAAAGAAATAGATCCTAAAATGGTGCCCATATTAAGGAAGTGCTGAACAAATTATGAAATATGAATGTAATGGGATATTATTGCACTATAAGAAATGATAAAAGGAATAGACTCAGAAACTCGAAAAGACTTGAAAGAAATGATGCAGAGTGAAATGAGTAGAACCAGGAAAATAATTTATCTAACCACTACAACGTTATAAAGAAAAACAACTTTGAGCTACTTAGAATTGATTAATGCAATGTTCAGGCCTGGCTCCAGAGGACCAGTGATGGAGCCTGACAGAGAAATGATGGACTAGAAGTGCAGAATGAGACATACATTTTCATACATGGCCAATGAGTGGATTTGTTATGTTTGACTGTACTCATTCATTACAAGGGAGGGTTGCCTTGTTGTTGGTTTGAGGTTTTAGGTTTTTTTTAATGAAAAGGA
The DNA here is from genome assembly GCF_019393635.1 of Dromiciops gliroides. Taxonomy (NCBI): domain Eukaryota; kingdom Metazoa; phylum Chordata; class Mammalia; order Microbiotheria; family Microbiotheriidae; genus Dromiciops; species Dromiciops gliroides. The sequence goes on along the minus strand of NC_057861.1, from coordinate 679,998,857 downwards.
TTTCATGGTGAGAAGGGAACTAGTTAAAATATCAAAAGAAAAAGAAAAAAAGAGGGTCATTGAGAAATCTTTTACAAGTTCACAGAAGAGAAAAAGAATTTCAAAGAGACACAGATTAGCAGGATAGCTTTGAAGCTAATATATTGGCTCTATTACAGATTTTTTTTAAAAGGTTGTATATAATTGATAGTCCCATATAAAATTCTCTTTCTGCTCTTTGTATTTGGAAATGTTCATGTTTGTTGGTGTTTGTCAAATTCAAAATGCCAAAAAATAAAAAGTTTTAAAATAGAAATGTACATTTTAAATAAGACATATAACAGTTCTGTGTGGGGCACTTGGAGATACAAAGACAGGCAGAAGACAGTCCCTGCCTACAGGACTGGGGGAATTCATAGTGTAATTGGGGAGACAACAAGCACATAAATATGCACAAACAAATCATATACAGGACAAATAAGAAATAATTAGCAGAGGGAAGGCACTAGAATGAAGAGGCTTTGGGAAAGGCTTCCTATAGAGATGGGATATTACCTGGGACTTGAAGGAAGACAGGGAAACCAGGAGGTGTAGTTGAGAAGGGAGAGCATTCTGATCAGGGGCACAGCCTGAGAGAATACCTAGAGATAGAGTATCTTGTTCATGGAGTGCAAGGAGTCCAGTGTCACTGGTTTGAAGAGCATATGGAGGGCATGGTGTAAGAAGACTAGAAAAGAAGTGGGAGACGACTAGGTTAGGAAGGGCTTTGAAGGCCAGAGGATTTTGTATTTGATCCTGGAGGTGATAGAGAGCTACTGGAGTTTACTGAGGAGGAAGGTGACATGACCAGACTGGAGCTTTAGGAGAATCACCTTGATGGGTGATTGGAGTAAGGAGAGACCTGAGGGAAGCCGACCCACCAGCAGGGTTCAGTAGTCCCAAGTGTGAGGTGATGAAGACTGGCACCAGGATGGTGGTCGTGTCAGAAGAGAGAGAAGGGGCATATTTGAGAGATGTTACAAAGGTGAAATTGACAGGCCTTGGCAACAGATCAGACATAGGCCATGAGAGGTCATGAGGAGTCAAGATTGGAGCCTGGAGGACTGGGAGTTTGGTGGTGCCCTCAACAGTAATAGGGTAATTTGGAAAGGAGGAAGGTTTAGAGGGAAAGATAATGAGTTTAGTTTGGGACATATTGAGTTTACAATGTCTAATGGACATCCAGTTCGAGATGTCTGAAAAGCAGTTGGATGCAAGATTGGAGGTCAGCCAAGAGGTTAGGGCAGTAAGTAGCTTTGAGAATCATCAGCATAGAGATGATCATTAAAACCATGTGAGCTGATGAGATCAGCAAGTGAAACAGTATAGAGGGAGAAGAGAAGGCCCAGAACAGAACCCTGTAGAACAGTGTTAGTGGTTGGTGGATTGACTTGGATTCAGATCCAACAAAGGAGATTGAGACTGTGGCTGCGAATACCCTTTTTTCCTTTTAAACAAAACTTGTGATTTCATTGGTATGGGGAGCAAGAAGCAAACCAATATATTTTTTAAATTTAAATTCTTTTTCTGATTAATGCTGATTAATTATTAATTAATTTATTTTCTCTTCTACCCCCTTTGAACAGTTTAAAGATAAATAAAAAAAAAAACCTTCATAACAAACATGCATAGTCAGGCAAAAAAAAAAATTGCACATTAGCCATGTCCAAAAACATAAGTCACATTCTGCATTTTAAATCCATCACCTCTCTGACAAAAAATAGTGTGCCTTCTCTTTGGTCCTCTAGAGTTGTGATTCATCATTACATTGATCAACATTCTAAAGTCTTTCCAGGTTGTTTTTCTTTATCAAGATGTTGTCATTGTATATTTTTTTCTCCTAAGTCTGGTTTACTGTATTCTGCATCATCTCATAAAGATCTTCTCAGTTTCCTCTGAAACTATCCATTTCCTCATTTCCTATTCCATTATATTCATATGCCATAATTTGTTTAGCCATACCCTAATAGGTAGGCACTCCCTTAGTTTTTGCTACTCTGAAGAGAGCAGCTATAAATATTTTTATACACATAGGTCCTTTTCCTTTTTCCTTGATTTCTTTAGGATATATGCTTAGGTGTAATATCTCCCGGTCAAAAGGTATACATAGTTTAGTGACTTTTGGAGCATTATTGCAGATTGCTTTCCAGAATGGTTGGACCAAATCACAGCTCCACCAACCGTGTGCCTGTTTTCCTGTAGCCCCTCTAATATTGGTCATTTTCCTTTTTTGTCATCTTTGCCACAGATCATTTCCTTTCCTGTCACTGATAGTCTTAGAGAATTGCCTGGGGCACTCAGATGGTTAAGTGATTTGCCCAGTGTTAGCTTAACAGCTAGTATAGGTTAGAGATAGGATATGAACTCTGGTCTTTCTGACTTCAAGGCCAGCACTCTGTCCACTCTACCATGAAGACTTTCTAAAACATTTAGACCCAGATTTCTTGCTGTCTTAAAACTTGAAAAAAATTACCTTGATTTGGAATCTTGTGCTAGATTTCATCATAATCTATTAAAAAATAGTTTCAAGGTGGGGGCAGCTAGGTGGTGCAGTGGATAAAGCACCAGCCCTGGATTCAGGAGGACCTGAGTTCAAATCCAGCCTCAGACACTTGACACGTACTAGCTGTGTGACCCTGGGCAAGTCACTTAACCCTCATTGCTCCGCCAAAAAAAACCAAACAAACCAACAAAAAAAAAAATAGTTTCAAAATGTTTTTCATTACATTTCAATCTTTTAGAGTCAGCGTTAAAGCTGGACTCATGCACAAGGAACTATACTTAGCTGGAGATTAAAACTTTTCACTTTAAAAGTAAGTTCTGCCAGCCAGAAAAGAGAAACTGGAACTCTGTGTTTTAAATGTTAATTCTTTTGCTTTTAAACTTACAGGTGAGCGGTATGTGATGACATTTTTGAATGTGTTAAATTTTGGAGACCAAGGTAAGCTTTACCATAGTTTTTTTGTTTTGTTTTTTTGTTTTTTTGCGGGGCATTGGGGGTTAAGTGACTTGCCCAGGGTCACACAGCTAGTAAGTGTCAAGTATCTGAGGCCGGATTTGAACTCAGGTACTCCTGACTCCAGGGCCGGTGCATTATCCACTGTGCCACCTAGCCGCCCCTGTAAGGTTTTTGTTTGTTTTTGGGTTTTTTTTTTAGCTTTACCATAGTTAATGTTTATAAGATAGCACTCAATAAATACTTAATATTGTTCTCTGTTTTATTGCTTTTTGTGAAAATGAAATTGTCAGTTTCTAAAGGTACCAAACTGTTGTTCTTTGTAAGTAGATGAAAGGTTTAGAATATCTTTTTAAGTGTCTAGCGATGGCACTAAAGTATTTTAGCTATCCAGGTACTCTCCCTTCCTGCTTTGCTGGGCCTGGGATTCTGATATTCCAAACAGGTGGTAGTTTACCAGTAGAGTACGGACCCCATTGTCTCTAGGCTGAGTTACTCTTGGGTATGTTTATGTAGCTAGAGATTCCTTTTTGTGTCAATATGGTTATAGATTGTAGGTGCTTCTTTTAAAATTGAATACCTGTTTGTTCTGCAAAGTTAACAGAAATGGAAGCTGAACAGAACAATAAAATGTGCATTGTCTAAGTTTCAAAAAACCTGCCACTGGAAAAGATTAAAACAGGACAGAAAGATGAAAACAATTGCATTATTTTCCTTTTTTTGTTCTGCTAGGTGTTTATGACATAGTGAATAACTTAGGCTCACTTGTGGCCAGATTGGTTTTCCAGCCAATAGAGGAGAGTTTTTACATATTCTTTGCTAAGGTTCTGGAAAGGGGAAAGAGTGTCAAGCTTCAAAAACAGGTATTTTTTGTTCTCATATTCTAAATTAAATTCACTTATTGAACTGAAGGGAAAAAAAAAAACAGAAATGTCAATTATTCTTTGTGCCTTCCATTTGAGTTGTGTTCCTTTGAGGTTTAACCTTTCCTCCTCATTTTGTTGCATAGTCCCAGACTCCATGTGCTTTTTTGGAGATAGTTCTCCCCATGACCCCATCCTTCTGTACTGTGCTCCTCTTTTTGCCCCTACTTCTTTGTCACTTTGGGGGCCTGTCCTAATCCTGTCTTAGAACTTCTCTCCTATTCATCAAAGGAAAGAAAAGAGCTATCCCACTACTGTGGGTCTTCCCTTGGGAACAACAAAAATTGTATCACATTTTCCTCTTAGTTGGAAGGATATGTGACACCAAAGAAGGCCTCAGGATGCTGTATAGGATTAAAAAGTTTAAGAACCACAGTTTATGGGGCAGCTAGGTGGCACAGTGGATAAAGCACCAGCCCTGGATTCAGGAAGACCTGAGTTCAAATCCAGCCTCAGACGCTTGACACTCTAGCTGTGTGATCCTGGGCATGTCACTTAACCCTCATTGCCCCACAAAAGAAAGAAAGAAAGAAAGAACCACAGCTTAGGCAGAATGGGGAGGAAAAGAGGCCATCACATGGTTCCCCTCCCTGCTCTAATGCATGGGAGCTGCCAAGACTTGGGTGAAACGTTAGATGCTTGGAGACAAATATTCATCTTAATATTCTATGGCAAATGTAGGGAACATTCCAAGAAATGGAGAAACCATACATACATACATGAACATATTCCAATTTTCTGATTTTCCTTTGAATTATAATCAGGTTAGGTAAACCTTTTGCCCTGAGAAATCTTAAGAGATTTTGTCAAATATGTCAAGATCTATAAATTATGTATGTATTTCATTGCTTGCATGTTGTCTCCCCATTAAAATGTGAGTTCTTTGAGGTCGGGGATCATGTTCTTTTCTGTCTTCATATCTCCAGTGCTTAGCACAGTTCTTGGCACATGGTAATTGCTTAACAAATGCTTAATGTTGTTGTTATTGTTCAGTTATCCAATATGTAGTCTCACATTAATATACATTTACAATGCCTTCAGAATACTGAAAACTGAAAGGGTTGGAGTGGGAGAGATGATATTGCCAGCAGATATAATAGCATATAGCAGTTTTAATTTAATGAAAAAGTTCAAGGGAAAAGAGATTTCAAAGAATTTAGTATTCAAAGAATACATTGGGTATTCCATAATGTAACATGCTGACAGTTGAAGTTAATTTATCCAAAAGCAGTTGGAAAAAACCTCACCTCATATATGTGTTCCTCTCTGTTTCTCCTCATTTGCTAATTGATGTGAAAACACATTCAGGATACAAAGCTGGTTCTGGAGATCATTAGACAGCTATAAGAGTATATGATACATTGTATGTTGATGAAGGAGGAAATCTAGATTCTTTAAACCAAAGCTTCTTAAACTGTAGATTGAGACCCCATACGGTGTCATGTAACTGATTATGGGGATTGAGAAAAATTTGGCAACAGTAAAAAGTTACATATACCGGTTTTAGATACCTACATTATACCTGTGGTCCCTGTAAAAATTTTGTGGGCAAAAAGGGGTCGTGAGTGGAAAAAGTTTAAGAAGCCCTGCTTTGAAGTACCAAAAATAGATGTATTTTCCTTTAGGTTATGATTCATGTGGTTTCCTTTACTTTTATTCCTGCCCCAGGAGGATATTGCCATGGCAGCAACAGTTTTAGAGTCCCTGCTGAAGCTTGTCCTTCTGATTGGTCTGACCATAACTGTTTTTGGCTATTCCTATTCTCAGTTGGCTTTGGATATTTATGGAGGGTCCATGCTTAGTACTGGGTCAGGTATGTTCCACATTTTTACCTGGTTTGTATCCTTTCTAATAAGAAATAAGAATTCATTCATTGTGCATGACAACACAGGTTGATGGTTCTGTCAGGAGAGGGAAAAACTTCCTGGTGGATAGGGCTCTTGTATCTCCTACACCAACAAATAGGTGTCCTAATTAGTACCTGGATGACTCTGAGATTCTTTATGACACCCAGACCTCAGCCTGGAGGAGGCTCAGTGCTGTTCTTCTTACAGCTTCTTGCAGAGCAGTTCACCAGCTTCCCTTAGAATGACTGTAATAGTGCTAATGAGCTTCAGAAGATAATAAAAGCCACTTAAGTCTAATGGCTTCATGCATAAAAAAGCCTCTAAAGGATAACTTGGAGTAATTTTCGAAGAATTGCATCAAACTATGCAAGTGAATACTATGTTTATTCCAATAACTCTGGGTTTAGGAAGAAAAAGATGGTTGGATAGGCTTCACTTTTAAGCAACTCAATACATACCATTTCTCTTAGCAACTGTTTGATATTAGGTTATTATTTTGTAAATTAAAGCTCATCCATTTCATACTGCATTGGACAGCAGCTTTATCTTCAGGTTGTCCATCCATTTGTAGCTTTTCGTCTTAGGTATAGAAAAGTTATTTTAATTCCTCAGGTTAGTAGAAAAGAATCCCAAATACCTTTTCCTGCTGGTAAAGTCTTTGTAAAAAGAACTCTTTATAATTCATTTATTAAAGCTGTCTGTTGTAGTGGGGCCAAATCTCTTGGTGTTAGGGGGTTAGTATGTTAGTTAGGTTAGGGGGTTAGTGAAGGTCCAAGTTTGTATAAACAAGAACAAAGGTAACAAAGTTTAGAGAAACAACTGCTGTTAAGCAGATGAAGTCACTGGCATCATTCTTGGAGTTTGGTATGAGAAGTACATAGAGACCTCATTACTAGCTTTGTGACCCTGGGCAAGTCACTTAACCTCTGTTTACCTCAGTTTCCTCATCTGAGGATAATAATAGCACCTACTTCCCAAGGTTGTCTCAAGGATAAAATGAGACAATATTTGAAAAGCCTTTTGCAGACTTTAAAGCATGATAATTTGCACATATTCGGATGTATGTGTATACATACACATACACACACACAAATATCACTGTATAGGATCATATATACAAAACCATTGAGTAGCCCTGGGTGGTAGGTTCCTCTAGCCCACCATAGCTTGTTTAGGACACTGGCTGCATCGAAGCCGTCCCCAGGGAATGCTCAGGGCCACTACTAGGAGCTCCCAGGCTCCAAAGTCCTTCCTTCCAGATGTCCCCAAGTAGGGCAGGGAATGAGGAGAGAAGTGCCAGGGGAGAAAGGCAGAAGTGGAGGGTGGAACAGAGGAACAGCACTGACGGAATCCACAAGTAGAATTCTAATTGATGAAGAAAATGAAATGCTTCTGATTGATGATGTGATTTCATTCACTGAGAGTGAAAAGTGGAAGCCTATAAACCTTCGGTTTTAGTGTCTCTAATTTATTATCCTTTGCAAATGAAAGCCAGCTCTCTAGTGAGGAGAGTTACACTTAAACTTGGTAGCCAGGTGTTTGGAAGGTCATTTTGGACAAGTTCATTAAAGAAGCATTGCAAGTAGACTTCTTTTTTCTTTCTTTTCTTTTCTTTTCTTTTTTTTTTTTTTTAGTGAGGCAGTTGGGCTTAAGTGACTTGCCCAGGGTCACACAGCTATTAAGTGTTAAGTGTCTGAGGCCGGATTTGAACTCAGGTACTCCTGACTCCAGGGCCGGTGCTCTATCCACTGCGCCACCTAGCCACCCTGCAAGTAGACTTTTTAAAAAAAAGTTTGCTATTATTAAAAAGCTAAGTTTTTATACAAGAAGCCTTTCTCCCATCTCCCTTAATGCTAGTGCCTTCCCTCTGGAATTCTCTCTGATTTATCCTGTAAGGATCTTGTTTGTACATAGTTGTTTACTTTGTGTCTCTCCCTCATCCCCATATTTCCATGGGATCTAACAAATTTTAAAAATGCAACTGAAAATGTGAAACACAAAGAAATGTAAGAGGCAGAAGCTGCTGATTTGTTACTCTCTGATTTGTATCTCTCTGATCCTTACACAGCCTTTTGCCTGATCTTTTCATCCAGGTGCTCTTCCCAAACATTGATGTTTTTATAGGTACTGATGACTAAGATCCCATATGGCAAATATGTCTTTTTTTTTTCCCTCAGACGCCTCTTCTACCCAACTTCCCATCCCAAGGGAAAACATAATCATTCCTTCATTTCTCCAGGATGGATCTTCAGAGTCACCTTACATGTTTCTGTCTTTTCTCCTCCCAAAGCCAGGTTGTTCCCAGATCTGGCCCTTCATCACATATCTAACTGTCCTTCCTCTCTAACCTTATGATTAAGAGTCTGGTCCTGGGTCATGTTCAGATGTTTCAGCTTCAGCATCTTTTCCCTTGGGAACCCTAGTATTGCCTTAATACCTCAACCCAGATCTGTTCTCTCATGTTCTGTGTCTGGATTTTGTTTTGCTTTGTTTTGTTTGCTACTTGAAAGTAGCCAAGTGTTCTCCTGTCAGATGAGGCTGGAAGCCTCTGGAATGGTGAAAGAGAGAGTCCAGCCTTCCTCTCTTTCATCAGAGAAGGTATAAAGGCAAGTGTAGACAGTAGCAATGGCATCAGATGTAAAAATCACTCTTTGACCCTGAACTTCTTAAGAAATCCAGAGGGCAAGCACTGTAGATTCCACTACAAGTGGCTTCTTCCAGCAGAAGTGGCAGGCCAGGTTTTATCTTGTCACAGGCAGATACCACTGGAGAACCTAAAAAGACATTGGGGGAAATGACCCTTTCTTTAGTGACTGAATTGTTTGTATTCATTTGGCAATTTATGATCTCCATAAAATCTTTTGGGAACCCCATGCTGATATTTCATGATAACAACCTTTATAAACATTATATAAATTCCAGATTCTATAAATCTGGTGCTTCAGTCCCATATGAAAAGGTTCCCCTTCCTTTGATAGTATCAGTTAGAACTTGTTAGCTGGTTATAAAATTGGATCTGTTTCATCTTGACCAAGAGTAAGGCACAAGCTTTGGTTCTTATTGTAAATATGTGGATGTTTTTGCCCAGTTGTCTGCTTTTGGCTGTTGGCCCTGTGCTTTTTCTCAAATTCTGTTCTTTATGATGGCCTCTACACTTGTGAACCCTTACCTTCCAGGCGAGTTGCTTCTGTGTGGTGGCTAATACTAGCAAGTTTCCATGTTTATTAAAAAGTGAGAAAATCCACTTGCTATGCTAACAAGCTTTCAGCTGTCAAGGAGATCTGGACTATTTATTCATAATTGTTCTTTTGTTTTTGGCTGTCTCCTCTGTTCAGTGCCATGAAATACTAGGAATCTTTCCAAATAATTAGACTGTAGATTTGAACATGAAATCTGAAGAAGTACTGGTCTCAGAAACAACAGAGAACAGTACTGGTTTGTTGTTGTTGGTTTTCCTGTGAACACTAAGTAGTACTGAAAGAAAGATGTCATTTTTTAAAAAATTTTGTTTTATTTTGTTTTGCTTTTTTTGCAGGGCAGTGAGGGTTAAGTGACTTGCCCAGGGTCACACAACTAGTAAGTGTCAAATGTCTGAGGCCAGATTTGAACTCAGGTCCTCTTGAATCCAAGGCTAGTGCTTTATCCACTGCGCCATCTAGCTGCCCCCGATGTCATTTTTTTTTTATCTTTCTGTTTGTAATTTTGATAAACTTTTGTCTGACTTTTTGTTTCCAGGTCCTGTTCTCCTTAAATGCTATTGTTTATATGTCCTCCTGCTTGCTGTAAATGGTATAACTGAATGTTTCATGTTTGCTGCTATGAGCAAAGAGGAAGTGGACAGGTAGGTAACTTAAGAATCACAAATTTAGATCTTAGTAAAATGAAATAATTTACTGATTTATCAGTTTCAAAGTGAGGTGGATATTTATCTTTTTGTTTTTTCAAAATAACAGATTTTTGACATTCCCATAATATAGATATTCTATGATTAATATTTTATTATTAATATTACAATCCATTGAAGACAGGAATTGTCTTTTGCCTCTTTTTGTATCCTGTTAGGGCCAAATTCAGTATGGGGAGAGTTAATTGGGTGGCTTGCTATAATGTTGGGGTTCAGAAAACAATGGGGGACCTCAAGGTCCAGAGTTTCCTCTTGTCCAAACTGCCTCTTTTTCAGTTATGGCTCCCAGACTAATAAGAAAGGAGATTAACAGCCTTTTTTCCACAAACAACTCAGGTTTTATTAATGGTAACAACATTTACAACACCAGTGGAGTTATAAATCCAGGTAAAATGAAAAGGGGATAGAGAAAGGAAAAAATATGTCCCACTTCCCAGATAGTTAGAATCTAAATCTCCAGGTTAAAAAAAAAAGGCCCCCAGGTACCTCCCTCAAATAAGCTCTACATTCTCAGCTACTCAGAACAGCTTGGGTCTGGCAAAAACTAACTCAAACCCTAAACTTGTTTCCAACTCAGCTGGCCTAACGAGCCAGCCTTGCTTCAACAACATAAACTCATCACCACCTAGAATCTGTAGTTCTAAGGATAATCAGCTTTGCAGTGTCCCCTGGTTAGGTCTGAAGATCAGACACCACCAGCTCCTCTCTTTCTCTCTCTACCTTCTTTCCCATCCCTCTCTGAGAGTACTCTCTCCCACTTCCTGCCTCTCTCACAGGAAGGGTGGTTCTATAGCCAGGCTGAGTCTCCAATTGGTTTAATATACCCCCTAGGCTTCTCCATTATAATTTGGCCAGGCCCATGTCTGCGTGGGGGAACTCCTAGGTGGGGGTTAGGTACTTTAGTTTGATACTTTGACTCAATAAATGTTCTTTGTGTTGTTTGTTCTATAATCTCTTAAAGTACACACCCATCTTCTCTTAGGCTTTTAAAGCTTGCATCTTTTTATTCTGACCATGATGAAGCAAAGATGGTGTTATAAAAACACCAAATCACAATCCCCAACACCAAGTATAGTGCCTGGCACATAGTAGGTACTTAATACATTTGTATTGATTAATAACATATCTGTATGTAGATAAGCAGCAAATTCTGTAATTCTCAATAATTGAACATCAAGAAATTAGTCAGGCTAATCCACTGTTGGTGGAATTCTGAACTGATCCAACAATTCTAGAAAGCAATTTGGCGGGGGGGGGGGGGGGGGGGGGGGGGGGCAGCTAGGTGGCACAGTGGATAAAGCACCAGCCCTGGATTCAGGAGTACCTGAGTTCAAATCCGGCCTCAGACTCTTGACACTTACTAGCTATGTGACCCTGGCCAAGTCACTTAACCCCCATTGCCCTGCAAAAAAAAAAAAAAGAAAGCAATTTGGAACCATGCCCAAAGAGCTATTAAAGACCCTTTGATCCAGCAATACCAATAGGTTTATATCCCAAAGACATCCCCAAAAAGAGAAAAAGACCTATTTATACAAAAATATCTATAGCAGCTCTTTTTGTGGTGGCTGAGAATTGGAAATCAAAGCAAAACCCATCAATTAGGGAATGGCTAATGGTATATAATGTAGTATATGATGGTAATGAAATATTGTTGTGCTATAAGAAATGAGAAGCAGGATGATTTCAGAAAAGCCTGGAAAGATTTATATGAATCGATGTATCGTGAAGTGATTAGAACCAAGAGAACATTATGCACAAAGACATCAATACTGTTTGATGAAGAACTGTGAATGACTTAACTATTCTTAGCAATACAGTGATCCAAGACAACCCCAAAGGACTATTGATGAAACATACTATCCACCTCCAAAGAAAGAACTAATATTGATGGAACACAGACTGAAGCATGCTATTTTTTACTTTCTTTCATTTTTTTCCTTTTATTCTAGTTTTCTTATACAAAATGACTAATATGGTAATGCTTTACATAATCATACATATATAACTCATATCTGAATGCTTAGTGCCTTGGGGAGGAGGAAGGGAGGGAGGGGAGGAGGGATAAAAATTGGAACCTAAAGCTATAAATAAAAATATTATTATTTTTAAAAAAGAAATTAAGGGGCAGCTAGATGGCGCAGTGGTTAAAGCACCGGCCCTGGATTCAGGAGTACCTGAGTTCAAATCCAGCCTCAGACACTTGACACTTACTAGCTGTGTGACCATGGGCAAGTCACTTAACCCCCATTGCCTAAAAAAAAAGAAATTAGTCAGCTTTTTCACAATCACAAAATAAAACTGAAGAACTAAGGAAGGAATTCAATCCCTTCCCATTCAGTGTTAGCAGAATCTAGACCCACTAGGGTGGGTCAATTACCCCTTTAGCCCTAAATTCCACAAGTGGGGAGTTAGCAGTGTTCAGAGATGCCATCTGCAGGCATGTGTATTTGAAAATGGGAAATCAAAAGAGAAAGAGGAGAAGAATGAAAGGAAAGAATGTTACCTACTGTGGTTTACTGTGTATGGATACTTCTGGTGCCTTCCTTAGTTGGATCTTACCCCCCCTTCTCCCTCTATCCCCCCTCCCCTTTTACTTTGCACAAGAAGTTCCTAACCTTTTGTTGTATATTGGACCTTTTGGCAGTTGGTGAAGCCTATGGACCCCTTCTCTAAATAATATCTTTTCTTTTCTTTTCTTTTTTTTTTTAGTGAGGTAATTGGGGTTAAGTGACTTGCCCAGGGTCACACAGCTAGTAAGTGTTAAGTGTCTGAGGCCAGATTTGAACTCAGGTACTCCTGACTCCAGGGCCAGTGCTCTATTCACTGCGCCATCTAGCTGCCCCGAATAATATCTTTTTAAAAAATTCATAATTAGGGGCCTCAGACACTTAACACTTACTAGCTGTGTGACCTTGGGCAAGTCACTTAACCCCAATTGCCTCACTAAAAAAAGAAAATAATAAAGATGTAATTTTTTTCCCCATCCAAGTTCACAACCCCACCCTGAAATCTCTTCTTGTATATATGCATCCATAACTTTAATGCCAGGTTAAGAATCCCTAACTCAGAGATATTTAAGTGTGTATCTATATAACATTTTGTCTTGTGTCCATCTTCTTGAAGGGAAAGTTCTTTTAGCATACTGCAATTTCAACATTATCATTTTTTAAAAAGTTTTCTATATATCTCTATTTACCTACCTATATATGTATGTATCTGTCTATCTATTCAATAGTCTATCTGTCTGTCTATCTAACTATCTATCTATCTCTCTATCTAGAGAGCACTGAGTGCTGTATGTGAGAGTCAAATAAGTACCAAACCTATTAAGATGGGAAGTGGAGGGGGAAGACTTGTTGGAACCAAACAGTGTGGAATGTAGACACTGGCTATTTTTTTTTCCTCCCTCATCTATTCCAACTAAATTCCATTATAATGAACCAAAGGAAATTCCTTTTGTTTTGCTTGTAGTGGAGTTTCTACAACATCTACATAATTATGTTCATGTTAATATTCACTATGGATGCTAAGCAGAGTACCTTCCTAATAGAGCTTTCATCTGGCTTTTTTTTAAAGGAGCCTTCTATTTATTTATTTGTTTGTTTATTATTATCATCTGGCTTTTAATTAATTTTCTTGAAAGTTAAAATATCGTGATCCTTAAACTTATTAGTCCAGCAGATTTTTTCTAAGAAAAAAATTTTCATTTCTATTATGTTCTGTTATGTTCACTCCCATTTGTACCTGCTCTTCTAGCTTTGTTTCATTAACTAACTTAAATTCAATTCAACAGACATTTATTTATTTTATTTTTTTATTTTTTTTAGTGAGGCAGTTGGGTTCAAGTGACTTGCCCAGGGTCACACAGCTAGTAAGTGTTAAGTGTCTGAGGCTGGATTTGAACCCAGGTACTCCTGACTCCAGGGCTGGTGCTCTATCCACTGCGCCACCTAGCTGCCCCTCAACAGACAGACATTTATAAACACTTGCTTTCTAGAGAGTACTGTGCTAGATACTGGAGAGGATGGAAACTTTAGCCAATATTCAGTCCTTACCTGCTCTTCAATCTGGTAGAGAAATAAGATATATACACAAATAATGATCATGTACAACAATACAGTAAATGCACTTGAGAGGTACAAAACAAATTGCTGTGTGAGGTCCAAGGGTTTAGACAGAATTGGGGTGGTTAATAGCATCAAGATCAATAGCAAATACTTTGGATGAAAATAATTGTGGTGTGGGCTCTTGAATACCTTATTCCCACAGGAGTTGTGTGAAAAATAACTAAGCTTATTTCATTGTTTTACATTATTAACAGTGAATTTTTTAAACTAAATGTAAGAAAAACTCTTCAATTTGGAAGATGGATATACTACAGTAAAAACTTAATGGAAACTGCAAAGGACTGGAAAAAATTAATCTTTAATGAACCAACCTTGGTCAGTGTGGAAGGGAACTTTTGGGAGAGGCTGTGTTTTTGCCTTACTGTATCAATTTTATTTTAGTCAGTAGAAAATAAACATAGATACCGAATTCTTTACACCTCTCAGTCAGCCGTGTGACTGTGAAGGTGTGGTCTCCCATAGAGAGCAGAGTGGTAGTGAAAATCGGCTTGTATGTTCCCTTTCTCATATCTTTATCAGGGACAATCTTGGTACCTACATATACCAGCCTCTTAAAGATTTTAGAGAGATAGGAAAGTGGGCAAATAGATCATTAGGTAAATTCAATTAAATGTTGATTAAGTGCCTACTTCTCTGTGCCAGGCAGTCTAAGAGGCACTAGAGAGAGGAAGGCAAGAACAAAACAGTGTTTGCTATCAAAAGGCCACCAGGAGGTGCCACAGTGCACAGTACTCCCAGCCAGGAGTCAGGAAGACCTGAGTTCAAACTTTTTCTCAGATACTTACTGTATGATTCTGGGCAAGTCACTTCACCTCTGTCTGCCTCAGTTTTCTCATCTGTAAAATGGAGATAATAAAAACATCTCCCTCGTAAGAGATAGTGAGAATCAAATGAGATATTTTTAAAGTGCTTATTAGCATAGTGCCAGGAACATAATAAGCACTTAATAAATGCTTATTTCCTTCCCCCTTCCCTCCTTTCTTCTGGATGAATCAAAAAGAGCTTCCTGTAGAAAGTTCCACTGAGCTGAGAGTTGAAGGAAGCTATGAATTCTGAGAAGCAGAGATGAGGATAGATTGCATTCCAGGAAGGGGGCACCACTTGTACAAAGGTGCAAAGAAGGGGAGAGGAAGGCCAATTTTGCACAATAGGAAATAGGCCAGTATGACTGAACATAGAGCTTTTGAAGGGCATCATGAAATGTCAGGAAAGCAATCACTAAGCATTTCCAAATTGCTTACTATGTGGCAGGCACTGTGTTAAGTGTTGAGGATACAAAGACAGGTAAAAACAGTCCCTGCCCTCAAGGAACTGACATTCCAATGGGGGAGACAGTGTATATGTAAATAGGGATAAACAAGATAGGATAGGTGGGAGACATTTGGCCTTAAATATCAGGCTGAGGAGTTTCTATTTTATCCTTGAGGCAAATGAGAGCTACTAAAGATTTTTGAGCAAGGGGCAGACATGTTTCAGACCCCTGTGTAAGGAATAGTAATTTGGTGGCTTTGTGGAAGATGGATTGGAAAATGAAGAATTAGAAACAGGGAAACCAGTTAAGAGGCTTTTTGCTTTTAGTTCAGGCAAGAGGTGATGAGGGCATGAACTTAGAGTAGCAGCTCTGCAAATGGAGAAATGGGATGGATGCCAGAGATGTTGGAAAGGGAGAATCAGTAGGATTTGGGATCTGATTGGATATGTCAGGTAAGGGAGAATGGAGAGTCAGTTACCTACTGTAAGACTATAAACCTGGGTGACAATAAATGGTGGTGAACTCAATGGAAGCTGAGAAATTTGGAGGAGGGATAGGTTTTGGTGGAAGATTATTAAATCCATTATGTTCCATTTTGGGTATGTTAAGTTTGCTATGCCTAAAATGGCATTCAAGAAGACATGACTAATAGGCAGTTGATGAGTGGGACTAGAATTCAGGAGAAATTAGGGTTGAATTTATGGGTTTGGGAACTGTCTGAATAAATTGACAAACAATACCTTTTATGGGTGTTATGTGCTAGGCACTTTGGATACAAATCTAAAGAATGAAATCCCTACTCTCAAGCACCTTACATTCTTTTTTTTTTTTTTTAGTGAGGCAATTGGGGTTAAGTGACTTGCCCAGGGTCACACAGCTAGTAAGTGTTAAGTGTCTGAGGCTGGATTTGAACTCAGGTACTCCTGATTCCAGGGCCGGTGCTCTATCCACTGCGCCACCTAGCTGCCCCAAGCACCTTACATTCTAATGAGAAGCAAAACCATGGGAGTGGATGAAGTATCTAAAAGAAGCTGGATCTAGAGCAATAAGGACCCAGGTCAGATCTTTAGGAGGTGCACAAGGAAGCTGGTTGATGTTATATCAAAGGAAGCAGAGAAGGGGCAGGTAGGAGGAACAAGAGAGAGCAGTGTCACAAGCCAAAGGAATAGAAGGATTTGATCAATAGTATCAGATGATTCAGAGAGTTCTTTGGAGAGAGCAAGTTCTATTGACCCCATCACTGTGGGCTCAGAAGCTTGAATTTGAGAAATTGAGAAGTGAGGCTTTGGAAGCAGCAAGATTAGATGACTTTTTTTTTTTTGAGAATTTTGGCTGTGAAAGGGAAAAGAAATAGAAGATATCAGTTTAAGGATTTGGCAGGGACAAATAAGTTTTTTTTAAGGATAGGAGCCATCTTGTCATATTTTAGACAGGGAGGAAGGAGCCAATGAGTAAGGAAAGATCAGTGGTGATCAAAAGGTAGGAAACAATCAAGGTGGGGAGCTCCTGAGAATAAATGCAGGGCTCTCAGGAGTAGATCTGGGTATGAAGAAGGGACATACCTGGAGGAGAGAACTGGAAATGCCAAAATCTGGTAGGGTGAAGGTGTCAAGTAAGAGAGAAGAGTTTGTTACAGATGGCTTCTGCTTTCTCAGTAATAAGCCCAGGCCCCTTAGTTAGGAGATGATGTTGGAGGTTGAGGAGGGAAAAGGGTTAGAATAGCTTCTCTGGGAAATATCGTAGTCAGTCAAGGAAGAATAAACCGATTATTTTGCATCAGTGAGGGACCAGTTGATAGTAGTTAACATAAGTATGTAATAGAATTACTCAGGATGACTGTGTGGCAGTGTTGAGCATCACTTGAGTAGTTGTGAAGGAAGTGGAAGGTAAGGTATTTCCAAGATAGGAATTTGACAAGTCGTGAACAACGATGGGATGGGGAGTCAAAGGATCCAGGAGTAGAATAGCACCTTTTTCATGGGATTGTATTGAGGCTCACTTGAAATACTCTATATAAAAGGCTTGTAAGCCTTAAATTGCTATAGAAATTTACTTTTTTTTAAGCTCAGAACTATGATGGAAAGAGAGACAAAAACATAGGGAGTAGAATGGGAGAAAAGAAGGGTTAGAGGAACTGAGGCTCCTGGTGAGAACAAAGAATAGATTTAGGTAGAATGAAGTAGAGAGTGAGATGGTGATATAGGAGGTTATAATTAGAGGAGGGAATATCAGATTTCAAAATCATGAAGGTAACACAGTTATGGGTAATGATGAGATCTAAGATGTGGTCACCTTTGTGTGTGATGAGGTAGAGTGAAGATAAAAGCAATAGTAATGAAGTATATTGATTAGTTGGGAAGCCAGAATGTCCAACTGAATGCCAATCTATATTAAAATTTTCCAATATGAATGGGCACAGATTGAGTTGGAAATGAAACTGTGTACTAATATCTTCTCATTTGCCCTATTTTGGGAATATTCATGCCAACCTTTTTTCCTTCATTATTTTGGAATTTTTTTCTTTATAATATCTTATGTTGCATTCCAGAGTGCCTTTAAATTTCTATCTGCACGTATTTGGTTTTGTCCAACTGCTTTTCCCAATCTCATTTTTGTGCTATTTCTGTATCCTCATATAGTAGACATATACTAAAGTCCAAATGTGGCAGTTCCAGTGTTGCTGAATGAAGATCTGTTTCATTTCACTTCTCTTTTTTTTTTTGGTTTGTTTTTGTTTGTTTGTTTTGTTTTGCTGGGCAATGAGGGTTAAGTGACTTGCCTAGGGTCACACAGCTAGTGTCAAATGTCTGAGGCCAGATTTGAACTCAGGTCCTCCTGAATCCAGGGCCAGTGCTTTAATCCACTGCACCAGCTAGCTGCCCTCATTTCACTTCTATTTGTATTTTTTCCCCTTTCAATTCTTCTGTAACTTTTCTTGGAGTGACCAGGCCTTGTTGGGTGTCACCATATATTCTGTAGCCTCATTTTCCCCTCCTGCTTTTTTTTTTTTTTTGCTATATTGGGAAATGATTCTGTTCTTCAGTCTTTCTTCACAGCATTTTACCAATAAATTTGTAATCTAAGCTTGTTTTGACCTTGGTTGATATATCCTTTCAAAGTTTTGTAAAAGAAGTATCACTCATGAAATGTATAACCAGGAAAGGAAGTGAGCCAGTTAAATAACAAGTGAGAAATAAACAGATGGACAGCTTGAATGTTGTGCTAGCAATCACACAATTTTTTTTTACTTAATAATATTTTTCCCAATTATATATAAAGATAGTTTTCAACATTCATATATGTAAGATTTTGAGTTCCAAAGTTTTCTCTCTTCCCTCCCCTTTCCCCAAGACAGCAAGCAATATAGATTACATATGTACATATGTACAATCTTGTTAAACATATTTCCACATTAGTCATGTTGTGAAAGAAGAATCAGAACAAGAGGGAAAAACCACAAGAAAGAAAAAAAAATGAAAATAGTATGCTGTGATCTGCATTCAGATTCCATAATTTTTTTTTCTGGACGTCTTTTGGAATTGTCTTGGATCATTGTGTTGCTGTGAAGAGTTAAGTCTGTAATAGTTGATCATAGCACAGTGTTGCTGTTACTATGTACAACGTTCTCCTGGTTCTGCTCATTTCATTCAGCATCAGTTCATATAAGTCCAAGTTTTTCTGAAATCTGCCTCTTTTTTTTTTCAGGGCAATGAGGGTTAAGTGACTTGCCCAGGGTCACACAGCTAGTATGTGTCAAGTGTTTGAGGCCAGATTTGAACTCATGTCCTCCTGAATCCAGGGCCAGTGCTTTATCCACTTTGCCACCTAGCTACCCCCAAAATCTGCCCTTCTTGTAGCACAGTAATATTCCATTACATTCGTGTACCACAACTTGTTCAGCCATTCCCCAGTTGATGGGCATTCCCTCAATTTCCAATGCTTTGCCACCACAAAAAGAGCTGCTATAAATATTTTTCCTTTTTTTATGATCTCTTTGGGATACAGACCTATTAGTGGTATTGCTGGGTCAAAGGGTATGCACAGGCCCTCTGGGCCTGCAACCACAAAATATTCAAAGGCCTAAAGGAAGGCCTCCAGGACATTAAGTAGATCTTCTTTAAATTTATGGAAACACCTGGTCAAAAATTGCACAGAATGAGAAGACACGAATGGGTTGCAATCTGCAACATATATAGATCCACTGAAGTATTGTATCAGTCAGTCAACAGCAATTTATGTGACAGGCACTGTGCAAAGATCTGTGAATACAGGGACAGAATTGAAATAGTTCCATCCCACAAGGAACTTACATTCTAATGGGGGAGACAACAATAATAATATAATTATGTACATGGTGCATATAAAGACAAAGGAACCTTAAGAGGAAAAAGCCTCTTTCAAAGTCCATTCTTCAAGGAAACCGGGGTTTCTGTGGGGTGGCAAGAGAACATTACTGGCAGTAGGGGACAGCCATTGAAAAGGCATGGAGCAAGGCAGGGCTTAATGTGTGAAGAACATCAACTTGGCCAGCATGGCTAGACCATTGAATGTGGGGAGGAGGGGGGCATGATATGTAAGAAGACTAGAAATTCAGGAAGAGTTTTAAATGCCAAATGGCAGAGTTTACATTTGATCCTAAAGGTAATAAGGAGCCACTGGATTTTATTGAGTAAGGGCACGGCATGACCCCACAGGCACTTGAAGAAAATTACTTTGGTTGCTCTGTGGTGAATGGATTAGAACAAGGAGAGACTGAAGGCGGGGAGACCAGTCAGGAGGCTATTGCAGTAGTTCTGGCAAGAGGTGATGATGGCATTCATTAGGATAGTGGCCATGTGAGTGGTGAGAAGAGAATACAGAGTATACAAGAGCTGGTGTAGAGATAGAAACAATATTTGGCAAAAAACTCAACAGTGGGGCAAGTAAGGGTTAGAAATTCAGGATTCACAGAGGTTGTGGACCTGGCTGACTTCAAGGATGGCAATGTCATCAACTATAATAGTGAAGTTTGGAAGAAGATGTGTTTGGAAGGAAAGTTGAGTTGTTTTTGACAAGTTGAGTTTGAAATGTCTACAGGACATGTGGCTGGATATGGAATAGTGAGTCCTTTGAATAACAAGATTTTTTAGTTACTGAAGTTAACATTAGTATTTTAGCACATTTAACACATTTGTTGAAGTTGACTTCTCAAAATATATATAATAAATACATATATAAGAATTTTTGTTTCATCTTATTAAGCAATCAGTCATATCTAGGACAATAGAAGCAGTTTATACAGGTGGATACTGACTCCAAAAGATGCGTAAAATGACATTTAATTTATTAAACTCCCTTCACTCTTCAAGCATGGTATCTTTTTTTTTTGTCTCAGTTTTTCTAAGTCCCAGTTTTAAGTCTAATCTCTTTTGAGTGTTGAGAAAGAAGCATTAAAAATTAATTTTCTGTTTATGTTAACTAAGCCTTAAAGAACGATAATTACTGTCACTAGGTAATAATTTTACATTCAGAAAGTGGTATTTTAATGGCTTCTTTCACATTTGCATTTTTTCCCCAGAAATATATGATGCTTTTAAGGCTATAGATGGTGAGCTTTGGTTGGAACTAATTGGGAAGTGCAGCAGCTGTAGATTGCTCTTCTGATGGAAGACAGCAGGACCCTTCATTATCAACTGTACCAGAATAGCCTGAAAGTTGCTCACTCTAGCATTCTAAATTAAGCAAGCTATAGTAAGGAATTAATCTTGGCTTTCATGAGTTAGTTATTAGTTCCATCCATTTTACCATTTACTGGGAGACATGACTTCAAGAGTTTTATGAAGCTGTTCATTCCATGCCAAGCAATGGTGTATTAGGCCTTTCCAAAACATAGTTTCAGAGAAACAGGGAATTATGACAGGTAACATAAATAACAGCTTCTTGATTGGAAAAAATGTCAAAGAACCAGGTTATGCTATATCTCACTACCATTGGCTCGAGTATTAGCTGCATTGTAAAGTTTGGTTTGTTTGTTTTTTTCTAACTGCTGCTTGTTTAATTAAGAGATCGCTTCATACATTGGGTTCTAGTTCTACCACTATCAGGAACTTGTTCTGTAACTGAAAAAAGTTCCTTCCCTTTTATGGGCTTTGGTGCTATCTTCTATAAGATCAGCAAATTACCTACATGATCTCTGAGCACCCCTTCAGCGCTGACATTTAATGGTGGTCATAGCTTCTGCTCTCAAATCGTCCACTAAGACTTTCTGTCCTGGGTGAGAAGAAAATAAGCTCCTTCTCTAGAAATCTAGACAAATGGCTGATCATTCCAACTCCTCCCTCTTGGACTGGTAGGACAAAGATCCATAAAGTGTTGGTCTGATTCGACCAAACAAAAGTACAGAAACAGATGGACGTTAGAAGAGCACAGTTCTGCCAAACACTTTACTATATGAACCTAGTCACATGTTTGAAATAGCCTTGAAAGTAACTTAATAATGGCATCATTTATAGACTAGAAGAAATCCATGGGATTGGAAGGCTGTTAATAGTTCCGCATTACTTACTAGAAGGCTCATTTCCTCTGGGTCTTGGTTTCCCTTATTTAAGGAATGAATGTCTTAAAGTGCCTATAAAATCATGTAGGTAATAGAAAGTATATAAAACATGGATAGAATACAAAGCATTATATATATCTCCATTTCCAAGTTTACAAAATTTAAGAAATTGTACTAGAAAATATCTTAAGTCCCCATTAACCCTTACAAAATTTGTGAGTCTTTCTGTATGTGATTAGAATTTGTTTGTTAGGAAAGCACCAAAGAATATTCATTCATTAGGGTATTATCTATATTTCTAGCATGAAATTTAATCCTCATTTTAAAATAAAATATTCTGCCTTGATTAAAACTGTCAGTTCCTGTGACAGTTTTATTGAATTTTGCATTATGTTTGAATTTCACAGCAGGGACTCAGCCAGTGTTTTTATGTGTGCTAATAAATGAAAAGGTCCCACTTAAAGCATTCATTTTTAATTTAAAAATTAAAGGAAGCTGTGATTTTATATTTCCCAGTTCTTTTCTGTCCTACTAGATCTGTAATATGTATCATATGTGTAAAACATAACATTGTGGAAACAGTGATTTTAAAGGAGGGCCAGTTTTACTTATTTCTGATTATTTACAGAGTATCTTTTCTGTCCCTGAAAAGTATAAAGGAAGGCTAAGGTGTTTTTATAAATGATATAAGTAGCTTGTTTAGCATCATTTCCATCTCTCTCTCACAGGTACAATTTTATTATGCTGGCCCTGTCGTTCACATTCTTGCTATCTTCCTATTTCCTGACCAAGTGGCAAGGCAGTGTGGGCTTCATCTTTGCCAATTGTTTTAACATGGGAATTCGAATTGTACAAAGCATATGCCATATCTATAAGTACTACAGAGAGAGTCCTCATAGGCCGCTGGCAGGCCTGCTTCCTTCACCACTTCTAATTGTGGTCTATGTGCTCAGTGGAGTGGTTACTGGTGTTTCAGAGGTAAGTTTCCCTTCTTTTTTTACACTCTGGCTCAGACCATGCCCTTGTTTCTTCCGTCACTGTCTAACTTGAGGTCCCTACTAATATAAGTGTTTGCCCTATCCCTCTCAGCTTTGGACTTTGTTCTTCCTAAGTGTTTGCTTTGTCAGTGACAGACCATACAATAAAATGTCAGGTTTATATACATAATAGATCAAATTCTTATTAATTAATAAACTTTTTTTTGGTGGGGCAATGAGGGTTAAATGACTTGCCCAGGTTCACACAGCTAGTAAGTGTCAAGCGTCTGAGGCTGGATTTGAATTCAGGTCCTCCTGAATCCAGGGCCAGTGCTTTATCCACTGTGCCACCTAGCTGCCCCAATAAACATTTTTATTTATAGTTTTGAGTTCCAAATTTTATCCCTCCCCGCTCCCTGAGGTGGTAAGCAATCAGATGTGGGTTATACATGCAAATTCTTGTTAATTGATTTGAATAAAAAGTTAGAAATAACAAGACCTTTATTTTCCCATCAATTACTCCTAGAATATAGGCTGTCTCTTCTCTAATGGCATGGAGTTATGTCCTAGTGGAACTTCTGGAGTGAAATGTTAGGAGGGTTGGATTGGGCTAAAGGCCCCTGTCACTAATAATATTTTCTTTCCCTATAGGCGTTTCTGTGTTGTGAGAGAGGCTGGCTGGCCAGGCTTCTGCACATCCTTGTGGGGGCTTTGTGTTTGGGAGCTACCCTTGTGACTGTGTTTTTCACAGAGACCAAGCTGATCTTCTTTATTCGAACTCAGTTCCTACCCAAATATACCCAGAAAAAAACATGAACGTATAGGAGAACCAGTTCCTATATTTAGTTCTGAAGGCCTATCAGAATGGTTTGTGGTATAAAGGCTCATTTCCTGTTCAAAGGAAAAATATCACTGAGTGAGAATCCACTGAGGTTCTGGTATTAACAAAACTATAAGTTTATAAGAAACTAGAAAATTGGAATCCATTGGGAAATAATAGACATAATATTTGGTTTATGTTTTCGAATCTATTTGGAGTCTTAAATATTAATGAAGGATATAATTTTTAAACAGATCAGAATAATAATGGAATTTTCAATTTTCTTTTTGTCATTTTGTACTAATTTGTGTTTTTTTTTTCTTGGCTGATTCCTTTATGGTGTGATCTAGCTTAATCCCAAATGTATAATCCCTATTTTCTCAAGAGTTGAGTAACTTAGGGTCCTCCAAAAGAGATCTGATCATTTAATTATTCTTAAAAACACTTAATTCATTTCCCCAAGGAAGGAAGAATACAGAGTTTTGCTTACAGAACAAAAACTAAATAAGATACTTGAGCAATGCTTTTACTGAAATTAGCCATCATTGTGGTATTTTCTTTCAGAGAAGAACAAATGTCATTCATCCCACAAGCCAGGAAAAAGAAACATGTAATCTTTCTGAGAAGTATGTTTCTAAGAAGCTTGAATTATTAGGAAATAAAGAGAAATTCAAGAAAGTAAAGTATAGAATTCAAGGTGGAAGATTTAAATTTAAATTTACTTTTGTTGATTACAAACAACTACACTAACTGTCCTAAAGAACATAGAGTTTTTTCATTTTTCTTTTCTTTTCTTTTTTTTTGGTGGGGCAATTGGGGTTAAGTGACTTGCCTAGGGTCACACAGCTAGTAATTGTTAAGTGTCTGAGGCCGGATTTGAACTCGGGTCCTCCTGACTCCAGGGCCAGTGCTCTATCCACTGCGCCACCTAGCTGCCCCTCAGAACATAGGGTTTTGAAGAAAGAGATCACCAAAAATGAGCTGCCTTTGAGTCTTCAGGAAAATGTTCCCTTTGTAGCTGGACTGCACTTTTTATAATGAAAATGGTATAGGAAAACAGTTCTTATTTAACATATTTTTTCCATGCTTCTCCCTCCTTAGAAAACAAAATGTGTTTTTTTTTAAGTTTTCAACATTTTGTTTTTATAAGATTTCTAGTTTCAGATTTTTCTCCCGCCCCACTCCGCAAGACAGCAAGTAATCTGATATAGGTTATATATGTACAATCACATTAAAAATTTCTGCATTAGTCTTGCTGTGAAAGAAGAATCAGAGCAAAAAGGAAAAACCTCAAAAAAGAAAAACAACAGCACCAAAAACAAAAGAAATAGTATGGTTCAATCTGCATCCATATTTCACAGTTCTTTTTTTTCTGGATTTGGAGAGTATTTTCCATGATGAGTCCTTTGAAACTGTCTTGTACTGTTGTATTGCTGAGAAGAATCAAGTCTGTCACAGTTGATCAACACATAATGGTTTTTTTTTTGGTTTTTTTGTTTTTGTTTTTTTTAGTGAGGCAATTGGGGTTAAGTGACTTGCCCAGGGTCACACAGCTAGTAAGTGTTAAGCGTCTGAGGCCGGATTTGAATTCAGGTACTCCTGACTCCAGGGCCGGTGCTCTATCCATTGCACCATCTAGCTGCCCCTCAACACATAATGTTGATGATACTGTGTACAATGTTCTCCTGCTTCTGCTCATCTCACTCAGTATCAGTTCCTGTAAGTCTTTCCAGGTTTCTCTGAAATCTGCCTGCTCATCGTTTTTTACAGCACAATAGTATTCCATTACATCCATATACCACAACTTGTTCAGCCATTCCCCAGTTGATGGGCAACCACTCAAACAAAATGGTTTTAATACTGTTCTAACAAATAAGTCAGTAATCAAATATCTGTGACTTTTGTCAGCATGAAAACTCCCTCCACTGATTCAAATTGCAGCCTGTTTATAACTTAGTAAAGAAGTTTTAGACAGTTGTCGGAAGTTCAGATAGATTCATTGACTTGCCCATGGTCACACAGAAGCTAAGTCTTCCTGACTCCACATCCTACACTCTTATCCACTAAGCTTTGCTGTCTCTCCTTTGGGATAACAAATACTCTTCTTTTTTTTCTGTTTTTTTTTTTTTTTTTTTAGTGAGGCAATTGGGGTTAAGTGACTTGCCCAGGGTCACACAGCTAGTATGTGTTAAGTGTCTGAGGCTGGATTTGAACTCAGGTACTCCTGACTCCAGGGCCGGTGCTCTATCCACTGCGCCACCTAGTTGCCCCAACAAATACTCTTCTGACATTTTATTTATGAAAGTTTTTTCCCTTGCCATATTACCAACCCCAGTTATTGGCCCACTTATTTCTACCTTTAGTTACTCCAATAAATATGAGATTTCCAGCGTAATCCAAGAAGATAACTAACCCATGATGCTCAGAGAGTAGAATGGTTTGTAGAACAGTAATGATAATTCAGTCTCAATCATTCAAGTCATGCATTTGACTTACCAGGCTCATACTGTGTGCAAGGCCATATACTGGACAGTGTGGGACATCAAAAGATGGATAAGACAGTTGTGAATTACCCCCATATTAGTCCTCATCTGGGGCCTGGCTTTGCAAAAGCAAATCTTCGGTGAGCTCCCCAAACCCATGGTACTTTGCCACCAGAATCAACTCCAGGTTGCCCCCATTAGACCACACATTATTCTAAAGACTCAAGCTGCCATTTAAAACTTTTCCAGACAAACAAACAAAATAAATAAACAAATAAATAAATAAAACTCTAGCAACTTCCCAAGTTACTTAGTGCTGAAAGTCCACCAACCCTCTGGTGCCCCTGTGGAGGTAGTAACAGGATAAGTCAGAGACTTTCATTCTACTGGGCTAGATTCCTAGTTCTCATCTTCAACCCCACTTCCATTCTCTTCCTATATACTCCTGATCTCAGTGGGACCTGACATTTTTCCAGCCTGGCTTCTAGGTTGGAGACCATACTTGCCTGTTGTCTGTTGGTCCCTGCCCCGCAATACAGCTTCCCATTCACTTGTATTTTTAACAGATTTATTTAATGATATCTTTTGTTTTTATGTCACCTAGATTTCCCTTTGTAACTCCTTCTTCTCCCCCAAGAATCATCCCTTATAACAAAGAATTTTTTTAAAGGAAAAAATAAGAGGAATAAGAGAATTTGTATTACTAAGTTTGCCAGCTACCCTACTGCTTCAGGGCATGATCCTTAAAGACTTAGAGCTCTGCCTCTGGTTGTTTAATGCACTGGGACCATTTACTTTCATTTTCTTTATGTTGGCAATTCATATTTTCTAGGACCATTAACAATAATCAGGGAAAGCTTCCCTTGGCATTACCTTTATTTTCTGTGTCAGTCTCCTGTAGCACCTCCTTCAACCTCCTCTCTATCTCACTAGAGGGCTTGTCTGTGGTCATTAAATCAGGTCATCCTTTCACTTCTTCAGAGGAGTCTACTTATTTGAGTTGTCCTTCCCCCACTTCAACCACAACAACCATAACTCATTCAAATACAATTTTACTATCAGCAGGTATAAGCCAAGCATGACTCAAGCCATTCTGATGAAGCTTCAAGTCTGAGACTGGAACAAAATGAGACATTTAAAGGCCATATAACAATTAGTGAAAGGTTTATTTAACCGTAGCATGGTAAGAAAACTCAGTAAAGATGCAACACTGATTTAGTGGGATATTTACCCCACCTCAGCGCCAGTCTCCATAGAAAAACCCTTAGTCATCAAGCACGTTGGGTTTGGTGACTCAAATGGTAGTGGGACACCTGTCAAGTCTGAAGGGCACTGACTTCTCTTGGGCTGACATTTTATGCCCTAGGCAGCTAGAACACTACTTGGGTAGTTTATGCTTTAGTCCTCTGGACCTTCAAGTCTCAAGAACAATTTCCTGACAAGACTGTGAGCCCAACTTGTGACTCATATCCATATTCTCCCTAGAGATTTCCACAGAAGGTATGCCAAATGCACTGGAGGTTATCCATAACTCCTCTTTGTATCATGAGGACACCATTGGAATATGTGACCTGACTGTTGGTTGATTTATTTTTTCCCATGTAGCTAGCCCATCATCTTTTTCTTTAATTCATTCCTTTGATGATGTTCTTTATACCTCTTCTCCTTTGTTAAATTTTTGGAAGGGGAAAAAACAACTTTACATTCTGTTTAGTATCAGTTCCATTAGAGACACATATTTATTATCATACATAATCATACAAGCTGCAAGAAGAGTGGTCTCCCAGATTGACATAGTGATGTAATACAATCAGAGAAAGGGAAAAAAAAAAAGCCTTTATACACTCCCAAGATTCATCTCAGCAGTTATTGCTGGTTTAATATTTGTATGTGAAATGTTTCAGACCGGGACAGAACTCTCTCAAGGAAGCAAACTCAAAGTCCTTTATATAGTCTTTTTTTTTTTTTTTAGTAAGGCAATTGGGGTTAAGTGACTTGCCCAGGGTCACACAGCTAGTAAGTGTTAAGTGTCTGAGGCTGGATTTGAACTCAGGTACTCCTGACTCCAGGGCCGGTGCTCTATCCACTGCGCCATCTAGCTGCCCCCCTTTATATAGTCTTAACAATATAGGACATGATATATAATCTCAGGGTTCCTTAAGTGTAAGACTTTATTTGACAGTTACATATTTCATATTTCTAAACAAATGGCTTTAGTTTGTTGTGTGTTCAGAACAACAGTTTTAGGTTTGTTTTATTTTCTGTCACTACCTCTCTACTAACACACAGTGGCACTTACCAAT
This sequence comes from Dromiciops gliroides, assembly GCF_019393635.1. NCBI lineage: Eukaryota > Metazoa > Chordata > Mammalia > Microbiotheria > Microbiotheriidae > Dromiciops > Dromiciops gliroides. Next base: position 679,970,712 of record NC_057861.1, on the reverse strand, counting down.
GCCTAGAGACCTAAATTTCCTAATTTTTTCTAAACAATTTCTGGTTTAAAAAAACAAACAGAAAAACCCAATTTCTGGTTTTTTTCACTGTGTGGCAACCTGTTTATACCTATTTTTTAAAATGAGTCTGTTTTAGGGAGAAGTTTGAAGTCATTCATTGTCATTGTTGTTCAGTCATTCAGTCATGTCCAACTCTTTGTGACCCTGTGGACCATATTACTCAAGGCCTTTCTCTGTCCTCCACTATCTCCTCAAGTCTAAGCTCTTGTTTGTTGCTCCATGACGCTATCTCATCCTCTGCCATCCCTTTCTCCTTTTGCCTTCAATATTTCCTGGCATCAGTCTTTTCCAGTGAGTCCTGTCTCCTCATTATGTGGCCAAAGTACTTAAGCTTCAGCTTCAGTATTTGTCCTTCCAATTGAGAGGGTTAATTAAATATTGATTGATTTGATCTCCTTGGTGTCCAAGGGACTCAAGTCGTCTTCAGTACCACAACTGGAAAGCATCAGTTCTGCAGCACTAAGTTTTCCTTATAGTCCAACTCTCATAGCCATACATTACTACTGGAAAAACCATAGCTTTGACTTACACAGACTTTGGTTGGCAAGGTGATGTTTCTGCTTTTTAGTATGCTGTCCATTTCTGCCATAGCTTTTCTTTGAAGGACCATCTTTTAATTTCATGGCTGTGGTCACTATCTCTAGTGATCTTTGAGGCCAAGAATATAAAATCTGATACTGCTTCCATTTCCCCTCCCTCTGTTTGCCAGGAAATAATGGCATCCAGTGCCATGATCTTAGGTAGGATTTTTTTTGGGTTGTTTTTTTATTGTTAAACTTTAAGCTTAAGTCATTAGTAGAACTGAGTCCTGGATGTGTGTGTATACATGTAATTATTCTTCTTGTTGTCATTCTGATAGTTGGTTGTTAAACATTTGCCAACACATCCCTGCTTAGGGGGAGATTATAGATCTCCTTTAGGAGGCTCCCCAAGTCATTTGTGGCTTCATGAATTCAGCTCAATTCAGCCACAGACAGGATAGAGGGCCTTTCTAGTACCCTCATCAAGGACATTATCAACGCAGATATAGATTATTTTGATAAAAATTATATATAGATATGTACATGTGTACATATATGTAAAATCTTTATTGTAGGAGATTGCAAACAGAGTTTTACAATTTTTCTTTTTTTCTTTTTTTTCTTTTTTATTTTTTTTAATGGGGCAGTGGGGTTAAGTGACTTGCCCAGGGTCACACAGCCAGTAAGTGTCATGTGTCTGAGGCCGAATTTGAACTCAGGAACTCCTGAATCCAGGACCGGTGCTTTATCCACTGCGCCACCTAGCTGCCCCACAATCTTTCTTTTAAAGAATGTAGAACTGAACCACAAACGTAGACATTGAGTTGTATGGGGGCATTAGAGACCAGTTCTCCACCTGCCAAGAGAAGATCCACAGGCCTGGACTACAAGAGCCTCTGTAAGGTAAAAGGACTGAATAAGTCTTAAAACAACATTGTGTTTCCCCTCACCTGAGGGCCCTGAGATGCAAGGGTGAGCAGAGGCAACCTGAGCTATTGGGAAGAGGAGTTCAAATGGATGATTTGAAACTGGAAGTGAGGAGGGGACATTGAGGCAACTGGCCTTTGTATTAGGTGTTTACTGCTGCCACCACTTCCCTTGGGGTAAACCTGAGGAAGAGTGGTTGGAGGGAACTTGTGGAACTTTTCAGGAGATGTGGTAAAGGACAGTGGCCTGTCTCCTCTTTTCTCTGTTCTCTGATGGTACACTAGAAATAGCATTAATTGGAACAATTAAGAACATCTACCAGAACTGGAAGATCCCTGCTACATGGGCTGGTTTTTCCCTGAAAGGCAGAGAAACAATCCTCAAGACTGAATTGGCCTGGGGTAGGGGGCATGGGGAGGGAGTGAGGGTCAAATGACACAGCTCCTCAATTGATTAAGCATAAAACCCTAGCACAGGAATAAAGGCTCCTCAGGCTTAATGAACTATGGGAACTTCGTGAATGAGTATACTGCCAAGACACATTGTGTGTGGGGGGCGGGGAGAGGGAGTCCGTTGCCTGGGGTACCTCAGAAGTTTTCTTGGGGAACTTGGGGAACCTTCTTGAGAAGCTAAACCAAAGGACAGACACACGTAAAGAGATAAGCGGCACCCGGGAGACAGGGAAGACAGATGAGAGCTGCCTCTCACCCAACTTCTCCCAGCCACCACCAGTGGGGGATGGTCCTCCCTCTGGTGATCACCCCCAATAAGGGAACTTTCCACATTCAGAGGATCACCTCCACCAGTTCTCTATAAAAGTATTTGCCTTCTTCCTGCTTGAGGAGATAGGTATCTCAGAGAACCAAGTCTCTGTGCCATGCCTTCTCCCCACGAGAAGAATTCCAAGGATTTCTCTCTTGGTTTCATTTTTCTAGTGTCCAAATAAAATATTATTTTATTCTAATTGGGTTTGTGTGTGAGAGGGTGTAATTCTTTAAAGAGGAATTCCTAAGCACCCCAACATCTCCCAAACCCCCATCAATTCCCTTTATAATGCATTCCATGCTATTAAGTAAACTTTTGTTGCTTTATATGTGTGTGAACACACATATATGTATATATACACACACATATATACATACACATGTATAAAGGCAGACGGTTAAGTGACTTGCCAGGGGAGATGTTAAGTCCAAAGTCTTCCTTTATTTTAAAATGATCTCTTAATTTTTGTTTAGCTCATCTTGAATTTAATGGCTATAAAAGAAATTCATCATAGCTGATTTGGACCTGTGTGTTCTGTTTTCTATGCAAAGTTGTATTGGATAGATCTCTGGACCTGGTGTCAGGAAAACCTGAATTCAAATTCAACCAAAAATATTTACTAGCTGTGTGACTCTAGGAGAGTCACTTATCCAACCTCTAATTGCCCTAGTTTTTTCATCTGTAAAACAGGAATAGTAGCACCTACCTCCCAGGGTTGTTGTAAGAATCAAATGACATAATATGTTAGGCACTTTATAAATTTCAAAGCACTTTATAAATCCTAGCTATTATCATAAAGATGTTCTGCAAAGAGTAGAGAACAGATATGAATATCAGGGGGAAGAGTGGATCTTCCTTGCTGCAGTCTCAAGAATTATATGAAAATCTTAGTGATTAAAATTTTTTTTTTTGCACAAATATCTCACAGTGGAGTAAAAAGCAGAATCTGGGCTTTGTTTCCTTTATGTGAGTCCATTTTCATTGTTGTCTGGGAAGGGCTAGGAAGCTGCTGAGTCCTTTTGTCTTTTCCATTTTTCCTCCTCCACAAATTCTCAGAAGAACCCTCTGAAAGAGTAGACTCCAAGCAGTTACAGGAGAGTAATTCATTCCTGATGCCTTGAGGAGATGAATTGGTGGAAAACATTGGTGATGGTCATAGTTCTAGGGTGGGACTACAGCTAAGGAGTGGATACCTTCCCTTCCTATTGTATTTCCGAAGGTGAATTTTTCTATTTTAAACAAACAACCCTGAGGGATAACTGACTACATAATATTATCTTGTATTTTTTAAATAACTGTGTATAGATGGGGAAATAGACACATAGGTTGGTGGTTATTGATTCTCTCAGATCCCCTTTTAGGGGTAATAATAATAATAATATTAGCTAACATTTATATAGCACCTACTATGTGCCAAGCACTGTACTAAGTACTTTATAATTATTATCTTATTTAATCCTCCCAACAACCTTAGGAGGTCTGCACACTTTACAGATGAGGAAACTGAAGATAGGGGCCAAATGGATGTTGAGATATCCAAGATAATTGATTTTCATAATTGTTTAAAATATTCCCAACATGAGGCCTCAGAGCTAAACTGTTGGAACAACCTTTAAGAACCCTGGGTCCCCTCCAAACAATGAGAGGCATTAAAGTAGGAGTTTCTAATAAATGTTGGTTGTCAGGAGCACAAGGACCATTTCCTATTTTCCAAAACTTTTTTTCATGGGGAAAACCAGGCTTTAGACAACACAGCCCAGCTCTGGACAGAGGATTCAGCCCCATAGTCACTGAGAGCAGAGACTTGAAATTCCTCACTACCTACAGAGTTTAAAGAAAAAAAAAGTCAAGGAGCTCAGCTATGGAAGAACAAAGAGAAATGAGCAACACTATCATTAAGATTTTAACATTATTAATATTTGCAGTATTAGCCAAAAAAAGTAAATATCTGCAATAATGCAAAACATATATATATATATATATACATATATATATATATATATATAGGCTAGAACCTGAACCAAAGCTACTAGCTAGGCAAGTATCTCATTGAGGCTAAGGGAAGAACTGTATTTGAAGGCAGCAAGAGTATTAGAGCCTATGTAAGCATGAAATAATAATACAACAGGTCACATCTATGTAAATAGTCAATATCTGACTTTTATATGTAAGATTATGTAAGTTATCTAAATACATGGATGCTACTCTCAGGTGGCATGAATAGATATGATCTGACCCACTTGTATAGTAGGAGACTTGATATATATGTATGTGTGTATATTATATATACATGCATACACATACTGTGGTAAAAAATAGGTTTTAGCTGAATCATTTGAGAGTTGAGCACATGCTACTGAAGCAGCTTTTGAAGGACCTCCCTTTTGGGAAGGAGTCTGCGACGAACTACCGGGATGCCAGCTTAAAACTGAGGGTAGGACGGAAGTTTGGTCTCTCTGGCATTTCAGCTTAGCTATGGTGGCGTACGCATCTGATGTTCGGTGCTGGTTCTTGGCCTGGCAGGCAGTTTGGGATTCGGTGAGTTTTATAAAGGAATATAGACTAAGCTTAGATCTAAGATTATTCATTTGTATTTCTACTTTCCTATTTCTCTTATTGGTATCACCGTTTGTTGTCTAATTAATTCCCAAACAATAAAAACTAATCCCTCACTGATTAAAGCTCAGAGGCTTCTTTTTCTTAGTGGTCTGGGAGATACATATATATAAGGGAAAAGTTAAAGGGGGAGTTTAATGCCAGTATATCCAATTTTAAATCTCACAATACACACTATACACACACACACACACACACACACACACACAGAAGGTATCATTCGGTACCATTAGCATGATGAGGCAATGTCTAGGATGCTGAGGCTGAGCAATATCTCCTCCAGTCTCCAGGAAGGGTATCAGGCTAGAATTCTATCTACCACCCTTCAAATGTCTCTGGTTTAGGTATATGAGTTTGGGTTCAGAAGGAAAACTACTTCACTAATCAATCATTCTTTTTTTTCCTTTTTTTTTAAGTGAGGCAATTGGGGTTAAGTGACTTGCCCAGGGTCACACAGCTAGTAAGTGTTAAGTGTCTGAGGCCGGATTTTAACTCAGGTACTCCTAACTCCAGGGCTGGTGCTCTATCCACTGCGCCATCTAGCTGCCCCTAATCAATCATTCTTAATGAGCAAGGGAACCTTTGGCTTGCACTCACCAGCTTAGCCCCTCCCTACTGAACACAAATTACACAGAAGACATCACAAACAGTGAATAGCGTGTAAACTCATTTATTCAAGCAAAATAGTAAACAAAAATTGGGGAAGTTCTCCAGATTAGAATATCACAGGAAATCAACAAGAGTTAATTAGCTCTTTAGATGGGAACAAGAAAAGATCTTTGCAGAGAGAATCTCACCCAGGGGAGAGTTTAGCAGTCTCTAAAATGTCAGGCCCTGGAGATTGAGAAGATGATGGGGCTAGCTTATCTATATTTCTGTAGCTCAGATGGCTGCAATCCACAATTTCTCTGAAACTGCCTCCCGGGAGGCCTTTTCTCCACATGTCTCCCAAGAATGTCTAGAATCAACTAAAGTAAGACCTTTATATCAGATATTGTATTGTCACAGTTTGCATTTTCTCAGTCAGTCTGGCATCTCATCTCCTTCCACATTCTCAGCAATACATAAAACCACATTAGATTTGAGTTATATATAATACTTAAAAATTGACCAAAAACTATATACTTTATTTCATTTGATGCTCACACAATACCCAAAGCACTTACTGATCAGCATCTGTGCAAAGTACTGTGCTAAAAATAGACAAAAGTAAAATAGTCCCTGTCCTCCAAGAGTTATATTCTATTGGGAGTAACACTATAAGCCACAGTAAACTCCAAATTAATAATCTACATAAATGTGGAAAATCAGTGGACAACAGAAGGAAGTATCTTTCACAACTATGACTTGGAGAGGATTATATTTGGCATCAAATTTTTTTTTTTTGGTGAGGCAATTGGGGTTAAGTGACTTACCCAGGGTCACACAGCTAGTGTCAAGTGTCTGAGGCCGGATTTGAACTCAGGTTCTCCTGAATCCAGGGCCAGTGCTTTATCCACTGTGCCACCTAGCTGCCCCTTTGGCATCAATTTTTAAAGTGGAGCTTAATATACCTCAAGGTCAAAGATAGAAAGGTCCAATATAAACAAAATATTGACAACACTTCGCAATAGCAAAGGACTAGAAATGAAATAGATATTTCCTCCCTTGATTGGGGGAATAGCTAAACAAATTATGTTCTATAAGTAAAGTGGAATATAACTGCACTGTAACAAATTATGAATATGAAGGATGCAGAGAAATATGGGGGGCAGCTAGGTGGCGCAGTGGATAGAGCACCGGCCCTGGAGTCAGGAGGACCTGAGTTCAAATATGACCTCAGACATTTGACACTTACTAGCTGTGTGACCCTGGGCAAGTCGCTTAACCCCAATTACCTCACCAAACAAAACAAAAAAAGAAAGAGAAGAGAAATATGGGAAGATTTGTATGAACCAATTAGGTGAAATAAGCAGAACAAAGAGAACAAAGACATGATGACTATAACAAGACTATAAATGGAAAGAAAAATAGCAAAAAGTAACATTGGATACTGCATAATTATGATGAATAAGCCTGGCTCCAAAGAAGAGATTCTTTGCAGAAGGGGACTGGGGATGGCTTTGGGTGTGGCACATTCCATATACTATTAGCTCTGTTAATGTGCTTGTTAGTTTTCAACTGAACTGTTTTTTGTTCTTTTTTTAATTGTGTTAACAAAGGATGGCTCTATCAGGAAGACTAAGGAAAAGTTCTATCTGAAAATGAAGACAATGCAAAAACAAGACATCAATGTATTTTTAAAATGATAAAGCAGAGTCTACCTGTGTATGTACACACTTAAAAGTTCTGTTGATGTTTCGGGGTTTTGCACCATAATTTCCCAATACTACCTTCAATCTTAAAACCTTCCATTGTAACAAAGAAAAACAAGCCAACCAACTCAAGGCACCTGGTGCCCAACCTGACTCTTACTAGCTCTGTGACACTGGCAAGTCACTTAACCTCATTTGCCTCAGTTTCCTCAGTTGTAAATTGGGGATAATAAGAACATCTACCTCAAAGAGTTGTGAAGATCAAATGAAATATTTTTGTTTTGTTTTTGTTTTTGTTTTTGTTTTTGTGAGGCAATGGGGGTTAAATGACTTGCCCAGGGTCACACAGCTAGTAAGTGTCAAGTGTCTGAGGCTGGACTTGAACTCAGGGAAATATTGTTTAAAAAGCACTTTGCGTGGGGGCAGGTAGGTGGTGCAGTGGACAAAGCACCAAGCCTGGATTCAGGAGAACCTGAGTTCAAATCCAGCCTCAGACATTTGACACTAGTTGTCTGACCTTGGACAAGTCACTTAACCCTCATTGCCCTGCAAAAACAAACAAACAAACAACAAAAAAACACTTAATACAGTCCCTGGCACATAGTAGGTCCTATATAAATGCTTATTCTCCTTTTCCTACCTCTTTCTAACTTACACATGGACTTCATCCCATAGTGTATGCAGCTTTCTATATCTATAGTCCAGTATATTCATTGAAAAGAGGGAAGTATACTCTTTTCAAAAGCAAAGCTTTTTGGAAAGCAATTTGTAGCTATGCCCAAAACTGTGCATATGCTTTGACCCCATGATACCCCTACTAGGTCTATATCCTAAAGAGATCATAAATAAGGGGAAAGGATCCACATGTTGAAAAAATTTATGGCTGCTCTTTTTATGGTGGCAAAGAATTATAAATCGAGGGGATGCCCATAAATTGGGAAATGGCTAAACATGTTATGGTATATGAATGTAATAGAATACTATTGTGATGTAAGAAATAATGAGCAGGCAGATTTCAGAAAAATCTGGAAAGATTTAAGTGGACTGATGCTGAGTGAAGTGAGCAAAACCAAGAGAACATTGTACACAGTAAACAGCAACATTGTGTGATGATCAGCTATGATGGACTTGGCTCTTCTCAGCAATACAATGATCCAAGACAATTCCAAAAGACTCAGGATAGAAAATGCTCTCCACATCCAGAAAAAGAACTCTGGAGTCTGAATGCAAATTGAAGCATACTATTTTCACTTTTGTTGCTGGCGTTTGGTTTGGTTTGTTTTTGTTTTTGTTTTTTTTTTGGTTTGTTTCTTTCTTGTGTTTTTTTTTCTTCTTTTACAACTTGACTAATGTAGAAATATGTTTAACATGACTGTAATTTATGACCTATATTAGATTGCTTACTGGCTTCAGGAAAGGGGAGGGAAAGAAGGAAGGAAGGAGAAAAATTTGGAACTCAAAATCTTATAAAAATGAATGTTGGGAGCAGCTAGGTGGTGCAGTGGATAGAGCACCAGCCCTGGGGTCAGGAGTACCTGAGTTCAAATCCAGCCTCAGACACTTAACACTTACTAGCTGTGTGACCCTGGGCAAGTCACTTAACCCCCATTGCCTCACTAAAAAAAAAAAAAAAAGAATGTTGAAAACTATCTTTACATGTAATTAGAAAAAATAAAATACTATTTTCAAAAACAAAAACAAAGCTTTGGAGTCTGATGGGTGTTCTGCCCTGTTTCATATCACTCAATATTCTAATTTATAACAAAATATTTCTTTTTCCTAATTTTTCTATCTTAATAATAACTAGCATTTACATAGCACTTTAAGGTTTGCAAATGTGAAATTTAAAATTGGATATACTGGCATTAAACTCCCCCTTTAACTTTTCCCTCACAGCAACCATGGGAAATAGATCCTATTATACCCATTTTCTAGATGAGGAAACTGAGGCAAACAAAGGTTAAATGATTTGCCTACAGATAGGTCATAGAGCTAGTGGGTGTGTGAAGTCAGATTTGAACTCAGATCTTCTTGACTGCTGGCCCAGAACTCTATCTACTGAGCTACCTAGGCACCTACCAACTTTCTATTTAGCCAGCCTCCAAACCATTGGAGTTGTTTTTGGTTCCTGTCTTCCCTATTCTACATTGCTGCCTCTATAACCCTTTTCATATCCAACTCCAATCCTCATTTCTCTCTTTGCCAAACCTCCTAACTAGTATAGCAGAAGACTGGCTAATAAGCCCAGTCCTCATGAGTCTATGCAGAGTGACCAGTTGCTTCAGTCCTTATATGGACATTCTGTAACTAATTCTGGTCTGTTAACTACAGGGAGGGGAGTCTTTGGCTGCTTAGCTAGAACTGGAAAAGCAATCATAATAGGCTAGTTGGCCAGAAGCTCCCCCTCTTTTTGGTCTGCTTTCTGTCTAGCAGTGTTCAGGCAAGGGAAGGGAGAAAATGTAGGAAGAGAGGCCTTTCTTTTCTCCATCCAAGATGAACATAGAGTATATGAATGCGGGCCTCAGTTCTTTGCTTTGGTATTTGTTTTTTCATTTTAGGTAAAGGAGGTTGGAGTACACGACCTTGTGAGTTTTGAAAGGTCAGAAGAACAAGTCTCTAGTATATGTAGCAGTAGAGTCTGCAACCATTTAGTTTAGCCTTGAAGCCCCCAGGAGCTAGGAGCAACTTTGTGGGTTCCAGTCCAGCAGTTTGAAACAAAGACTTACCCAGCATCAATGCCTCATTTGAATGTGAACCTAGTGGGATCAATGCTATAGAAACTGAGTTAAGTCTGAGCCCGACATCTCTAGGAACCAAGGTGGTATAGGTAAAAGTATATATCCAAAGTGTTGGGATAGGGAAATGTTTATCCCCCTGTTCTTGATATATCATTGAAGTAAATTTCCCTTTGTAAAAACTGACATATTAATTGGTTAAATAGAACTGGTGTGCTAGTGTTGTTGTTCAGTCATTTATTTCCCTTGCGTGTGACTCTTCATGACCCCATTTGGGGTTTTCTTGGGAAAGATACTGGAGTGGTTTACCATTTTCTTCTCTACCTCATTTTACAGATAAAGAAATTAAAACAGAGTTAAGTGACTTGCCTAGGGCAATAAGTATCTGAAGCCGGATTTGAACTCAGGAAAATGAGTCTTCCTGACTCCAGGCCCAACACTGTGCCACCTTGCTGCCAAGGATGCTAGTTTGTAGTCATTATCAGTTAATAGTGGGGGGAACACATACCAGAATGGGACCTCAAGATAGGAGCATTGGCAAAGAGACACCCTAAATTCTCAGAGATACCCCTAGAACTCTAAGGGAGCAATGTAACCAGAATTATTGCTACTCCAATGTTCCAGATTCCAGGAAAGTCTATTCTCTCTTCAATCCATCCTTCAGATGTGTAATATTTCTAAGGGATTACTATGTATTTATTACTTTTCTCCTCAAAAACCTTTACCTCTAAGACCAAAAATCCTCAGGGGTAATCCTTTACCCATATGGTTTTTGGGCAAACCTAGGGAACACCAGGTATAGACTGGCTAGGAGGAATTGGTTTAAGAGCTCACTGAGTGGTAGACTATTTTCAGTGGGGAAGTTTAAAAATCAATGTTGGTCATTTTGTTTTTGCTGTTGTAAAATATCCTTTTAATCTACTCATTAATGAGTAATCCATTTGGGATCAAGCAAAATTTGGTAGGAGATTGGAATTTTAATGGGATGGGGATAAACACAAGACAAACCCAATATGAAATAGGGTGGGATTAAATAATACCCTTAGGTAAATTCTCTGGAAACAACACTGGGAAAAGCCAGGGCTGGTAAAAACATAACAAACTGCCCATTCACACTGGCACCAGAATCGAGGCCCTATATTTCAAACTTTGAGCACCAACCAGTGGCTCAATCCACCATAACCACCACCCATTTGGGTGGCTTTTTCATTTGCACATGCTTACTGAGTAAGCTGTGGCCTTTTGAAGTTAGACCACCACCTTGTGGCTAACCTAGATATTGCACTCTGCAAGTGTTTATGCATAATCTCTTAAATCTCATTCAATGATGACTAGATGAAACATTTGTCCTGCCTGTGTCAGAATGAAACCCAGTAGTTCATGTAGCTATGGCCAAGGGAGGTGAAGAAATTTGTCCAAGATCAGACAGGTAACACATAGCAGGGACAAGATTCAAACCCAAGTTCCATGGATCCTATAACCAGTTCTTTTTCTACTATGTCATTTCTCTTCCACTATTGTCCTAAAGAAGAGGACAAGGTTTTGATACAGAGGAAATGGAAACAGCCTCCAAGGCAAGGAGATGCTTCAAGTGAAAGCCTACCTTGGGGAAGGGAGCATTCCTTGTGAGGCATAGATTTGTTTGGACTGGGAAGAAATCATAATCCATGAAGGAACAGGGGATTAAAAAAGAAGGACATAGTCCCAGAATGGGGTAGCTTTATCCATGAAGGACCTCAAAGCCTCTTATCAGGGACTTAATTTCGATTGAGAAGTAAGTTATTTTTAGGCCCTTGAGAAGGGCCACAAAGACAACACACAGAAAGAAAATAGTGTTGTTTTGGAAAGCAGGGGACATGCTTACAAATTGTGTGATCATGGATAATCCATTTAATCTCTCAGAGCCTTAGTTTCCCTATCTGAAAAATGGGGATAATAATATTTGTGCTATCTATAGCCACAATATCATTGTGAGAAAAATGCTTTGTAAACCTCACAGAACCACCAAAATCTAACCCAACAAGCCTTTATTTATTGCCTACCATATATGAGACAAGAGCCATGGCCTAGTAGAGAACCAACCTTAGTGTTAGTAAGGTATGGGTTCAAGTCCTCTTTTTCCTACACACAATGGCTCTGTGATTCCAGGCAAGTGCCTTAACATAAGCTGCAAAGCAAGTGGTGATCTGCATTGGTAAAGGAAATCCCCTTGTCCAGAGTACCAATGAAATCCACAGGTCCTGGTCCATTAATTTTTATAATGTGCAAAGAATCAAGTGTGCTGACACATGCCTGTAATCCTATTTCTGGGAGAGACAGAGGCTGTTGGACCACTTGAGCTTGTGAGTTCTGAGCTGCAAAAATTAGGGCCGAAGCTGATAGGGCATCCATGCTAAGTCCAGTGCAAAGATGCTAAGTTCCCAAGGGGAGCTGAAGGCCAATCAAGCTGCCTAAGGCAAGGTGAACCAACCCCAGATCAGGGTAAAGCCCCTGTACCAATTGGCAGTGAGATCAGGCCTGTGACTGGGAGCTGCATTTCCAGCCTGGGTGAGATACAGAGACCAGGTTTAAAACAAACAAACAAACAAAAATCTTTTAAAGGTCAATAGGGGGGCAGCTAGGTGGCATAGTGGATAGAGCACCGGCCCTGGAGTCAGGAGGACCTGAGTTCAAATCCAGCCTCAGACACTTGACACTTACTAGCTGTGTGACCTTGGGCAAATCACTTAACCCTCATTGCCCTGCCCTTCCCCCAAAAAAGGTGAATAGGGTATAAGGAAACCTTCCTTATTGAATGTAAATAATACATTCAAGGTTGGGTATATGTGAGTCTCTTGAGTGTTAGTATTGGGATTGGCCTGGACGGGCTGCTGCACTTCTAGCCTTGTGAGATAGCCCTCAAAAATTAATTAATTAATTAATTAGTTGATTTATAATGTGCAAGACTTGTGCTGGGGATACTACAACAAAAATGAAAAATTATTCCAGCTCTCAAGGAATTTACTTTCTCTAGCTGAATAGCTAGCCTTTCTCAATAGAAGGGTTTTTAAGTCTCTCTATAGGATTTGGGTGGGATTGTCTCAGCTGTCATTATTAATGTCTAAATCTCTTAGGCTTAGGACTGAAAGGGATCTTTGGGGACATCGAATTCAATCTCTTCGTTTTATAAATGAGCCTTGACCTATTGTTTGTAACAAAGCTCTCCCACTGTATTTAAAACACTATAAAAAGTCCAAGGTAGGAACTGGAGACCTTTGAGGTCACAGAACTGCTGGGAGGTGCCAGGGCTGAAGGGAAGCTAGCTAAGATCCAAGTCAGTGCCACACCCACAGAGTTCCTCTAAAAAACTTTGTTTGACCCCAGTTAAGGCAAGTCACTCCACTCCCCAGTCTCTTTCTCCTCATCTGTAAGAGAAGGGTTTTGGATTTGATACCTCTGGGAATCAGAGACTGAAGAGGCAGACCAGAATGTGGGCAGCTTACTTTGAACCACCGTTAAGCATCGTTGAATACTCTGGGAGTGTCCTGGCAATGACAGAGGCTGTTGTGCTGAACGTGGAAATTAGACTTCTGAGTCAGGCAGATACAGATGAAAAATGATCTGTTTCACCACCGTTTACCCCACATAGTTGAATTACCAGACTGTTTTCTCCCTCTGACATATGTACATGGGTGAATTAGTCCTTAATATTGTAAATACCTCCTTTGCTAATTAAATCTCAAGGGTTGCAGGAAATATGTTGTTTACAAGAATGCTGAATTGGGAAAGGAGGAGATTCATAACATTGATTTGTATCATCACTCAGGGCTCAATTACCTCAATGCACTTGTTCCACTAGTCAGCCTTAGTTTAAGAGTCCAGATGCCATTGGATATCAGAGTAGCTCAACCAAAATGTAACAAATGGGTTCATTAACCCAGCACTGGCTCATCTAGGGGCCTAATCAAGGGTATTAAGCAAGGAAGTCCTATGAACACATTTAATAATCCTCCCAATAAATTAGGGGCAGCTCCCTTGACCATTTTTCCCAAGTGCCATTGTTTCTTCTTCAATCAGCTTGTCCATTCTTCCTAGTCCTAACGACGTAAAAATCCTGCATGCTGGAGCATCTGTGGACAATTATATCTTTCCTCTTATTTTTTCATCCTTAATTGAGTAATTGCATTTGTCAGTAGAGCAAGGGAGGAAGTTAGAGTTGTCAGGAAACTGATCTTCTCAGGGCAGACAAAGTTAATCTTAAGTACTTTAACAGAAAAATGCCTGGGTTTCTCTTGCCCAGACAGAGGAATATGGCTGCTTAAGGGTTTGTCAGGGTTTTGTCGTGGCCAGGGTGGAAGTCAAAGATGTTCATGTTAGTTCTAGAAGCTGTTTCGAGTGTTCCATGTGGAGAGGGCCTGATGGAATAGAATGCAAACTCCTTGAGTTTACATTATTGTTTTTATATCCCCATTACCTACAGTACCTGGAACTTAGGAAATACATGTTAAATTAATTTTTTTAGAATGTTTGTTTCTTATTCTTTCTCCACTAATTGCTGCCAGTCTACCATTTATAGCATCAGCATAGCCATACTGTGGGGCAGCTAGGTGGCCCAGTGGATGGATAGAATGTCAGGCCTGGACAGGGGAAGACTCATGTTCCTGAATTCAAATCTGGTCTCAGACACTTACTAGCTGTGTGACCCTGGGCAAGTCACTTAAACCCTGTCTGCCTCAACTTCTTCATCTGTAAAATGATCCAGAGAAGGAAATGGCAAACCACTCCAGGATTTTCCCTAAGAAAACCCCAAATGAGGTCATGAAGAGTCAGACATGCCTGAACAACAGCCATATTGTAAGTCTGAGAGGCAAGGAAGGGAGCTTTGATATTTCCATCTCTGCCACCGAGACTATAAACTCCGGGAGAGCACAGACTATGACTTTTCATCTTTGTCCCATCTCAACCCCTGCAGCCCCTCAAAACACCAAACATAGTTCTTTGCACATAGTAGGTACTTAAAAGATGTGTATTGACTAGAAAGACTTAAGTGGATTGATGCTGAGTGAAGTGAGCAGAACCAGAAGAACATTGTACACAGTAACAGCAACATTGTGTGATGATCAACTGTGATAGACTTGGCTCTTCTCAGCAGTGCAATGATCTAAGACAATTCCAAAGAACTCATGATAGAAAATGTTCTCCACATCCAGAAAAAAACAACCCAAAAAACCTTTGGATTCTGAATGCAGATTGAACCATACTGTTTCTACTTTGGGGTCTTTTTTTCTTTTTTGAGGGTTTTCCCTTGTGTTCTGATTCTTCTTTCACAACATGACTAATGCAGAAATATGTTTATTGTGATTGTACATATAAAATCTATATCAGATTGCTTTCCGTCTTGGGGAGGGTGGAGGAGAAGGGGGGTGAAATTTGGAACTAAAAGTCTTATGAAAACAAATGTTGAAAACTATCTTTACGTGTAACTGGAAAATAATAAAATACTCTTATGATTAAAAAAGATGTGTACTGAGTATTAACTAATTGAAAGAAAAATGCATTAATTAATCCCCTTTTCAATCACACATGGCTTATCAGTCCTGGAACCAGGTTGGGAGAGAAACAGAAAGTGGCTCACTCCCCTCTTATTAGAAAGTGGATTTTATCTTATTAGAGGGTAGATCTGCCACTGGGGAAAGTTCTCATCTCAGGTCCTTAATCCTCTTTTCACTTTCTTGTTAAGAATGTGATTAGAACACTTCCCCTGCTCCTCTGCAGAGGTGGTAGAGTCATAGATGTGGAGCATCACATATAATGTCAGATTTTTTTTTTCAGTTTTGCTCATTTTTTTCTCTTCTTCCTCTTTTTCTTTAATTTTTTTTTTGTTGTTGTTATTAGGGATGTCTCTCTAGAAAGGGAAGGGATGCCAGGGTATATCTAGGTAATATAAAAAGAAAAGATATCAATAAAAGTTTATTAAAAATAGATGGCGGGGGCAGCTAAGTGGTGCAGTGGATAATGCACCGGCCCTGGAGACAAGAGTACCTGAGTTCAAATCCGGTCTCAGACACTTGACACTTACTAGCTGTGTGACCCTGGGCAAGTCACTTAACCCCATTGCCCAGCCAAAAAAAAAAAAAAAGATGGCATCTGGGGCAGCTAGGTGGCGCAGTGGATAGAGCACTGGCCCTGGAGTCAGGAGTACCTGAGTTCAAATCCGGCCTCAGACACTTAACACTTACTAGCTGTGTGACCCTGGGCAAGTCATTTAACCCCAATTGCCTCACTTAAAAAAAAAAATAGATGGCATCTTCATGGTGAATTGGCCAAAAAGGTTTAGAGCCTAGTATTAGCTGCCTGGAGCACTGAGCTCCCATCACATAACCTCTGCCTGCCTCAGTTTCCTCATCTGTAAACTAAGGTAACAAAACTAAAGGAAAATGCTACAGAAGTCCTAGAACTAGTAAAAAAAAAACACCTACTAAGAACCTTGGTCATTTAAGTCAATGATTCTTGATAACAAAGGACCCAGAGGAGAGCAAATATACCAATCTGATTAATTAAGTCCAGCCTCTAAAATCTTGGAGTGTGTATTTTTATGAGACCCTCATCAAAGTCTAGAATACACAAATAAAGTCTGAGACCAGATTTGAACTCAGGAAGATGAATCTTCCTGACTCCAGGCATAGCACTCTATACACTACACCACCAGCTGCCCCTAGAAAATAACAGAGTTCATATACATAACTATTTCCTTCCCTTCCCCTTCCTAATTCCAGATTCCTATGCTACCTGGCTGCCTACAAATTAATTTTTGTTGGAAACATGAATCTGACCAAAAGGTTTTAAAATTTAAAACCAAAAAAGGGGGAAAAAAACTATTTCTACCAAAGTAGTTGGGAAAGATTCTCAGGCAACAATATCCAAGGAAAGGGGGCAGTGTTACAATTCGTGGCCATGGCTGTCTATACACAAATATGGAGGGTCCGAGTATTATATAAGGTGAACTAAGTAGAAGATTCCTCATTGAAAAGTCAGGTGATGTGGAGGGTCTTGCGTGAGCTGATGATGAGTGAGATGAGCAGAACCAGAAGAACATTGTACACAGTATCATCAACATTGAGTATTGATCTACTGTGATGGACTATATTCTTCTCACCAATGCAATGGCACAGAAGAGTTCCAGGGAACTTGTGATGGAAGAGGATCTCCAAATCCAAGAAAAAAAAAAACTGCGGAGTATAGATGCTGAATGAACCATACTATTTCTTTTGTTTTTGATGCTGTTGTTTTTTTCTATTTTGAGGTTTTTCATCATTGCTCTGATTTTTTCTCTTATAACATGACTAATGCAGAAATGTGTTTAATGTTATTATGTGTATATAAATATAACCTATATCAGATTACCTGCTGTCTAGGGGAGGGGGGCGGGAGGGGAGGGAGGGAGAAAAATCTGAAATTGTAAAGCTTGTATAAACAAAAGTTGAGAACTATCTTTACATGTAATGGAAAAAATAAAATACCTTATATGTAAAAAAAAAAAAGAAAAGTCAGGTGAAGGGGCAGCTAGGTGGTGCAGTGGGTAAAGCACTGGCCCTCGAGTCAGGAGTTCAAAAGCCGGCCTCAGACCTTGACACTTACTAGCTGTGTGACCCTGGGCAAGTCACTTAATCCTCACTGCCCCACAAAAAAAACAAAAACAAAAACAAAATCATTGGTGGCAGCTAGGTGGCATAGTGGATAAAGCACCGGCCCTGGATTCAGGAGTACCTGAGTTCCAATCCGGCTTCAGACACTTGACACTTAATTAGCTGTGTGACCCTGGGCAAGTCACTTAACACTCATTGCCCTGCCCCCAAAACAAACAAACAAACCAAAAAACCAAAAAAAAAAAAAAGTCAGGTGACTTGTAGGTTACAGTACCTAGTGAAAGAAGCAGAATCAGGAGAACAATTTAGACAATGGCTATGATAATGGAAATGAGCTAAGACAACTGTGGATGAGTGCCATGACCAAGTGTTGCCTTTTGAAACTGCTTCCTATATCCAGACAGAGGTGGCTGATGGGCATTGTCAACCAGCCAACTTATTCATTTGTTTTGCTTAAGTGCACATCTTTGTTACGAGGGAGGGCTCTTTGGGAAGTCACTGAAACATTAAAAGAGCATCAATTTTAAAAAGAAAAGAATGGGCAAGATTGGATAGAAAGGTGGAGGAATATGTTAGCACACAACATTTTTCTTCCTTATTACGGCCATCTTCTCTGTATAGGCTCTTGATTTCATTGCCTCCCATCTCCTCAAGAATTTTCTGCTTCTACTATTTTCACTTTTGCTTTGTGGTTTTTTTTTCTTTCTCATGGTTTTTCCCTTTTGTTCTGATTCTTCTTTCACAATGTGACTAATGTGGAAATTTGTTTAACATGATTTTACACATATGACTTATATTAGCTTGCTTGCTTTCTTAGGGAAGAGGGAGATAAAGGAGGAAGGGAGAAGAATTTGGAACTCAAAATCTTATAAAAATGAATGTTGAAAACTATCTTTACATGTAACTGGAAAATACTATTAAATTTTTTAAAATGTTCTGCTTCAATCATTTCTTCACTTTCTAATTTTTGATTTGTCTTTATTTGCTGGCTCTTTCTCTGATGCCTACATAAATGTCTGGATCTTCCACATTCTTAAATAAAGCCTTCACTCGGCCTGGCTATCCCCTCAATATATCCCATATCTCCTTTCTAGAAATTTCATAGCCGAACTCCTGGGAAAAAAATCCCTGTATACTTACTTTCTTCTTCATTCTCCCTCCCACCCCCACCATTTACTTCTCAGCCCTTTGCAAAATGGCTTCTGACCCCACTACCCAACTGAAAATGTTCTCCCCAGGTTTGTCCTCCACCCCCATCATGTTTTTTCCTCCTTTGGTTTTTGTGACAAAGCTCTCTTCCACCCTGTCTGATTGCTGGTTCTCAGTCTCTGTGTGGGATAGTCTTCCAAGTCCCCTCTCCAAGTATGGGTATACCCCGGGCTCTGACCTTGTCCTTCTTCTCCCTTCTCAGTGACCTCATCAGCTCCCACAGATTTGATTTTCATTTCTATGAAGATGACTCCCAGATCTCATCTCTCTCCTGAGCTCCAGTACCACATCACCACTGCTTATTGGACATCTCCAGTTGGATATCACTTAGCATCTCAATTTAATGTGTCCAAAACTGAATGCATATCTTTCCCTCTAAACCTACCCCTCCTTCTGTTTTTGGGTTTTTTTTTTTGGTTGGGCAATGAGGGTTAAGTGACTTGCCCAAGGTCACATAGCTAATAAGTGTTAAGTGTCCGAGGCCAGATTTGAACTCAGGTCCTCCTGACTCCAGGGCCAGTGCTCTATCCACTGCACCACCTAGCTGCCCCCTACCCTTCCTTTTAACTTCCCTTTTTCTCTCAAAGTTAATACTATCCTTACAGTATGTTATTATTCAGTTGTGTTCGACTCTTCATGACCTCATTTGAGGGGTTTTTGGCAAAGCTATTGGAGTGGTTTGCCATTTCCTTCTCCAGCTCATTTGACAGATAAAGAACTCAGGCAAAACAGGGTTAAGTGACTTGCCCAGGGTCACATAGCTAGTAAGCGTCTGAAGTCATATTTGAACTCAGGAATATGAGTCTTCCTGATTCCAAGCCTAGTGCTCTATCCACTGTGCCACCTAGCTGCCCATCCTTCCAGTAGCCTGGGTTTTAATCCTTGCAATTATTTTCTAGTCTTTGTTTTTTCTCACACTCCATATCCAATCAATCGCCAAATCTTGTAAATTCTGCCTCCACAACATTCCTTAGATACCTGTAGCCCCTGTTCACCATTCTAATGGATACCACTATCTTTTGGACCCTTGTCACCTTTCCACTTAGACTATTGGGATAGCTTCCTAATTGGTCTCCCTGCTGCCAGTACTTTCCTTCTCCAATCCAATCTGCATACAACTGCCAAACTGATATTCCTAAACCCTAGTAACCTCCTATTCAAGAAGCTTCAGTGGCTCCCCATAACCTCTAGGTCAAAGTACATAATCTTCTATTTGGCATTTAACACTATAGTTCCAACCCATCTTTCCAAACGAATTTCATATTATACCCCTTTCATACATTATACATCCCATCCGAGTTGGCCTATTTGATATCTCTGCATATGATATTTCATCCTCTCTTTCTAAGCTTGTATACAGGCTGTCCCTCAAGCATTGATTGTGTTCCTTCCTCACTTCTGCCTCTTGGAATCCCAAGTTCCATTCAAGGGCTCAGCTCAAGTAAACCTTCTACTAAAGGCCTTTCCTTATATCCTCAGTTTTAGTACCCTACCTACCTCCAGAAAATATTTACTTTGTGTATATTTTATGTTTATCTATATATGTAAATCCCTTGAAGGGACTGCTTTGTATTGTCCGCATAGCCCCAGTATTTAGCGCTTTTCATGTCATATAATAAATGTTTGTTGAGTTGAGTTGATCACTTCCACTCCCTTAAAGAGTAACACTATGGATTCTGATCCACTGGCTTCCAGGATAGGGCATCTCCATCCATGCTGATTTTCCCTGGCTGGTAACAAACACTGAAATCAAAGTGCTATCCAACCCTGTTGAACAGCATCCAGCTAAGCACTTGAAAAAATATGAGAGTGGATTGCTGTCTCTGTACTTGACTCCATGCATACATCTTCTTGGGACTTGTCATTGACAATCTACTTCAAAGCCAAGAATTCCAACTTGTGATGGGACAATTAGTTTCACTGTAAATAAACCTTTACTGGCAAAATTCAATAGCTGGCTGGTGACCATTGCCTTCCTAGAATAAAATTGCTGCTAAACTCTGTCAGTATGTTATAAAAAGGACTTGTTTTGGGGCAGCTAGGTGGTGCAGTGGATAGAGCACAGGCCCTGGATTCAGGAGGACCTGAGTTCAAATCCGGCCTCAGACACTTAACACTTACTAGGTGTGTGACCCTGGGAAAGTCACTTAACCCCAATTGCCTCACACACACACACACAAAAAAGACTTGTTTTGATCTGGAAAAAACCCAAAACCTAATACCACTTACGTGAGTGAGACAACTAACCAAGTCCTCATGTTTCTTACTCCAATATTGCTGCTGGTTGAGCCAATTCAAATTCTTCATGACTCCATTTTGGGGTTTTCTTGGCAAAGATATTGAAGTAGTTTGCCATCTCCTTCTCCAGTCCATTTTATTTTATCTTATTTTTTAAGTGAGGCATTTGGGGTTAAGTGACTTGCCCAGGGTCACACAGCCAGTAAGTGTTAAGTGTCTGAGGCCAGATTTGAACTCAGGTCCTTCTGACTCCAGGGCCAGTGCTCTATCCACTGTACCACCTAGCTGCCTCTCCAGTCCATTTTATAGATGAGGACCAGTTAAGTGTCTTGCCTACAGCTAAGTAAGTATTTGCAGCTGGATTTGAAACTCATGAAGATGAGTCATCTTTATTCTAAGCCCAGTGCGCTATCCACGGTGCCATCTAGCTACTCTGGGTTTCATTCCACTACCCAACCCAATAAACATTTATTAAGTGCCTACATCGTGCCTGGCTTTGTGCTAAGTGTTGGGAAAACAATGAATAAAAAAGATAGGGGTTTTTTTCCTCCTTTCAAGGAACTTACAATCTAATGGTGGGGAGGGGGGAGGAGATAGCATACAAAAGAAGGCAGGAGAGGAGAGAGAACTCTAGTTAGAAGTTGGGTTAGAAGCACTGTGATGAGCTTAACCTGAGAGAGTCATCTTATTTGTGGAGTTGAAAAAACAAGGCAGAGCAGCAGACACTGTATTAAAGGGTTCACTGCCAAATTGCTGTTAGAAGTTATCATGTGTTGTTGTTTTCAAGAATGGCTGAAATGTGGGGGCGGCTAGGTGGCGCAGTGGATAAAGCACCAGCCCTGGAGTCAGGAGTACCTGAGTTCAAATCCGGCCTCAGACACTTGACACTTACTAGCTGTGTGACTCTGGGCAAGTCACTTAACCCCCATTGCACCGCAAAAAAAAAAACAAACAAAAACAAAAACAAAAACAAAAGAATGGCTGAAATGGATTATGGAGATTGCTTGTTTTGTACCCTTTCTCCCTCTCAGAGGGAGAACACGCAAGCTCTCAGATGATCCTTTTATTCCTCCGATACTTGAGAGTATCCACAGCTGAACTTCTTAGAATCCACCCTTGAGTTGGATAATTCAGTATTTTTTTAATTGTCTCTGCTAATACTATCCTGCAAGCTTCTGCATTACTTCAGTGTCCATTAGTTTCTAACCTAATATATTGAATAGACTGGAGTTGACCCTAATCGATACTGAAATTACCAAGATGTTTGTTGGGTCTGCTCTACCTCCGGCTTTCTTTCTTTCTTTCTTTCTTTCTTTCTTTCTTTCTTTCTTTCTTTCTTTCTTTCTTTCTTTCGGTGAGGCAATTGGGGTTAAGTGACTTGCCCAGGGTCACACAACTAGTACACGTCAAATGTCTGAGGCCAGATTTGAACTCAGGTCCTCCTGAATCCAGGGCCAGCGCTCTACCCACTGAGCCACCTAGCTGCCCCTACCTCCAGCTTTCCTAAGGAGCTCCAGATCCACTATGACCTAATAATACAAATATGAATTTGTGGCTCTACTTGTAGGTGCTGAGGTAGTTGAAAAGAGGCTAGAAGAATGTGAGAAAAGGGTAGTTCTCAGGCTACAGAGACTCAGCCTCTGCATAAGTTATCTAAGTATATGATGCAAGTGCTCTTAAAATAGCATTACTAGGGCAGCTAGGTGGTGCAGTGGATAGAGCACCGGCCCTGGATTCAGGAGTACCTGAGTTCAAATCCAGCCTCAGACACTTAACACTTACTAGCTATGTGATCCTGGGCAAGTCACTTAACCCCAATTGCCTCACTAAAAAAAAAACCGAAAAAACAAACAAACAAAAAAAATAGCATTACTATCATTGTTGCCTGGGTTCCACAGTAGGATGCTCTATTTCTTTACTTCTTGTGATCACTACTACATGGGGTCCTATGAGACTAGTGAAAAGTACCCAGGAAAACTTGTTTAAGGCAAGGGTTATAGCCTTCAGGGTCTGGGATAGTCCCCTATCCCAAGTTCCTAAAGTTATTTTGATGAATTTCAGTTTCTGGAAAACTAATGCTGGAACCTTTTGTAAGTGTACCCAACATGCATTGGTAACACAAGATAACATCCACTTTTGCTGTACCTAAATTAAGGTGTCTTGACTTCTGGCCCCAAACCCCTTTGCTTTTCTGAGAATATTGTCTCTATTTGATGGTTTCTCTCGTAGCATGTTTGGCCAGAGCTTCTCTGAAGTTAAACTGAACCAACCCTTCTTTTATTTTCCAAAACTTGGACCTAAGGAAGTATCCTGGGGACCCATAGTGCTGAAGTTTGGGGTTTTGGGTCACTTCTGACCATTCTCTCAGTCCATCACCTTCATCCCTACTTTCCTGACCATCCATGTCAACCCAAATTAACTTTCTCTTTAAATCATAGATAGGTACAACCATGGGGTTTTTGCCTTATACCAATTTCCCAGTCAGTCGGGTCAGTTTAGAAATGTCTATCACCTGCTAGTATGTCTGTCTATGACATGTCTCTCTCCACTCCTCTCTATCCTCCATTCAGCCACTAAAGTGATTTTCCTGAAGTGCAGGTCCAACCATGTCACACACACCCCTCCCAATTAAAAAAACTCCACTGCCCCCCCCCCATTGCCTCTAAAGTAAAATACAAAATGCTCTTTTTGGCATTCAAAGTCCTTTATATCCCAGCCCCATCCTACCTTTCCAATGTTATTCCACCTTATTCCCCTCCAAGTACTCTTCCAGCTAGTGACACTACTCTCCAGGGTGTTCCACAAATGAGACATTCCGCCTCTCTTGACTCTGGGCAGTCTCTGTCTCCCATAATTGGAATGGTCTCCCTCCTCCACTCAGACTAATGTCCTCCATGGTTTCCTTTAAGTATCAAGTAAAATCCCATTTTCTCTAGAAAGCCTTCCCCACTCCTCTTAATTCTAATGCCTTCCCTCTGTTGATTATTTCCCATTTATCCCATATATAGATTGCTTTCTATATATTTGTTTTCATGTTGTCTTCCCCATTAGATTGCAAGCTCTTTGAGGGTAGGAACTGTCTTTTGACTCTTTTTGTATCCCCAGAATTTAGCATAGTGCCTGACACAGAGTAGGCACTTAATAAGTGTTGATTAATTGATGTTCTAATTCACCTAGCTGATTTCTTAGATCAATTTGCCTGAAGTTCTTAGTAAACTTTGTACTAAAAACAACAACAAAACAAACAAAACCCCACAACAGAACCTAACTTTAAAATGCTACTAAATTACAGCCTAGATTCTGTGAGAAAAAGAGTCAATTTTCAGTGAGTTTCCACAGAACTAATGTATATTCCCTTAGTTGGATACCACAACAATATTCTGAATAAATTCTCACAGGAATGGAATGAATGTCCACTCCCACCTTGGGATTCCTAATCTACTCATTTTCAACTCTGGCTAGGATATGAATATAGGCCATTGAAACATACTAACAAAATGTAACTAACAGAAAAGCCCATACAGAAAAATTGTATGAAACCCTCAGTAAACAAATGTGAAACAATTCTCCTTATGAATTCCTATACTAGTTGAGAAGAGATACACTTTACTCTGGGGAGGGAATCACAATCTGAGGATACTGAAGGGAAAAATCAAGCCATAGATTTCCCCATCTCTCCCCAGCATTGATCATGGGGACCCCAAGATGAAAGGAGATGACTGTTATAAGGGGATACGATGAGTTCATGGGGAGCAAAGTTCTAGGTGAAGTTGAAAATGGAAGACTGAGGTTAGTGTTATTGGGGAGGACATAAGAAATATTTCAATTGAGTTTCAAAGGACAGGTGAGGGTTCAACAGAGAGTCTTCTATCTCTGGCTAAAAGATAGGAAGAAGAGAAGGAAGATGAAATTCTTTAAGATTTAAGGCCTGATTGGGGCAGCTAAGGTGGTGCAGTGGATAAAGCACCAGCCCTGGATTCAGAAGGACCTGAGTTCAAATTTGGTCTCAGACATTTGACACTTACTAGCTGTGTGACCCTGGGCAAGTCACTTAACCCTCATTGTCCCAGAAAAAAAGAAGATATATGGCCTGATCTTTCAAGAATTGAAATTCAAATTCAGCAAACATTTATTAAGCACTTATTTGCAAGGCATGGTACTGGGGCTAGGGATAGGAGACTAGAAAACCAGTCCCTTCCCTCAAAGAATTTATATTCTATTGGGATATGCATCATGCCAACCAATAAAAAGATCCAAGATAATTCTGAGGAGGAGAGACCACTAAAAAGTAAGGATATCAAAAAGGGCTTTGGATAGAAGGGACTGAAGGAAACTAAGAATTCTAAAAATGGGGGCAGTTAGGTGGCACAGTGGATAGAGCACCGGCCCTGGATTCAGTAGGACCTGAGTTCAAATCTGACCTCAGACACTTGACACTTACTAGCTGTGTGACCCTGGGTAAGTCACTTAACCCCTCATTGCCCCTACACACACACACACACACACACACACACACACACACACACACAGAATTCTAAAAATGTAAGAGGTGAGGATGTAGTGCATTTCAGGTATGTGCAAAGGGACATGGGCCAGAGATGGAATGTCATATGCAGGGAACACAGCAAGTAAGTCAGTTTGGATGGAATGTAGATTGTATAAAGGTAGAAATAAATCTAGAAGAACAGTCTGGGGTCAGATTGT
This sequence comes from Dromiciops gliroides, assembly GCF_019393635.1. Classification (NCBI taxonomy): domain Eukaryota; kingdom Metazoa; phylum Chordata; class Mammalia; order Microbiotheria; family Microbiotheriidae; genus Dromiciops; species Dromiciops gliroides. Next base: position 679,945,018 of record NC_057861.1, on the reverse strand, counting down.
GAATGGCTTCAAAAAACAATGAAATTTGTATTTTACTCCAAGGCATTAGGGAACAACTACAGATTTTTGAGTAGGGAAAGTTTATGGTCAGACCAGTGTTTTAGGAAAATTGAGTAGCCATGAGGATAAATTGGAGAAGAGGCAGATTGGGGAAAGGGAGAGCAATTAGGAGGCTGTTGGAATAATCTAGGTAAAAAGTGATTAGGGCCAGAACTAGGGGGTAGGGTAGCATGATGGACAGAAGAGGGATAGATGTGAAAGATGTTGTGAAGATAGAATCAACAGGACTTGACAACTGATTTTGTGGTGAGATTGAGGAGGGATAATAAAGAGTCTAAGAGAACTCTGAATTTGCTAAACTAAGTGACCAGATAAATAGTATCTTTAACAGAAAGAGGAAGGTTTGTGGGAAGGAAAGATTTAGGATGCATTGAGTTTGGGAAACTAGTGAGCACCTTGGTGGAGATAGCTAGTCAACAGCTGGTGATGTGGGGACTGAAACTCAGTAAGGTGATTAAGGCGGGAAGTAGGTAGGTAGGTAGAAGGAGGGAGAGAGGAAGGGAGGGATGGATGTATGGATAATAGAGTCAATAACTGAACGCATATAAACAAGTGAGATTACTAAAACAGAGTCTAGTGAGAGAGAAGTCAGGAAAGAGCCATAGGGTATGCCAATGCTAAGGAAGAAGATGGAGGGCAATTCATCAAAGGAGCTGGAGGAACATTCAGCTCATTCTAGTTCTCAAGGAGAAAACAATGTCAAAGGAACTGAGGGAGCAGAGAGTATTCAGGGGGAGGGAATGGTCACCAGTGTAAAAAGCTATGGGGGAGGGGCAGCTAGGTGGCACAGTGGATAGAGCACCGGCCCTGGATTCAGGAGGACCTGAATTCAAATCTGGCCTCAGACACTTGACACTTACTAGCTGTGTGACCCTGGGCAAGTCACTTAATCCCAATTGCCTCACCAAAAATAAAAAAGAAAGAAAGAAAGAAAAAAACTATGTGGGGGGCAGCTAGGTGGTGCAGTTGGTAAAGCACTGGCCTTGGATTCAGGAGGACCTGAGTTCAAATCCGACCTCAGGCACTTGACACTTACTAGCTGTGTGACCCTGGGCCAGTCACTTAACCCTCACTGCCCTGCAATTCCCCCCCCCAAAAAAAAAAAGCTATAGGAAGGTCAAGAAGAATGTGGACTGAGAAAAAACAACACTGGCTTTAGCAACTAAGAAACCACTGTTAACCTTGGAGAGAGTAGTTTCAGTTGAGTGGTGCACTTTGCAGACTGCACTTTGAGAGGTTGAGAAGTGAGTGGGAAGAAAGGAAATGGAAAGCCACAAGAACAGATAGCTTCCTGGGTTTGGGGAAGAGAGCAGTACAAGATGGGAATGGCCTCCCTTAGAGGTCCCTGGGAGCTGTGCCTAAAAGGAAGCTCATGCATCTTCAAGACAGAAATGAGAAGAGACAGAATTTCAGGCATGGAAAACAGTCTGTGAAAAAGTGTGGAGATCAAAAAGCATGTGGAGGGAAGAATAGGAAAGAACTATAAGTGGGTGAAGGAGAGTAGCAGTTCAATTAGGAAAGTTGGGTTGAAGCTTGATTGCATTTAAGTAACAAACAGAAGAATTTGTATTTTGTCCTAAGGACCATAGGGAGCCACTAATGCTTCTTGAGCAGGGGAGTGACTTTGCCAGACCTGTACTCCAGTAATATTAGTTTAATAGGCATGGGGAGGGGCAGCTAGATGGTGCAGTGGATAGAGCACCGGCCCTGGATTCAGGAGGACCTGAGTTCAAATCTGACCTCAGATCCTTGATACTTACTAGCTGTGTGACCCTGGGCAAGTCACTTAACCCCAATTGCCTCACCAAAACAAACAAACAAATAGGCATGGGGAGGATGTCTTAGAGATGGGAAGAGACTAGAAGCAAGGAGAATGATGAGCACACTATTCTGAAAAGCCTTACGCTATCTTTTTTTTTTCCCTTCCTCTCTGCCCCTCCTCCCTTTCTCCACTTTGTCCTTCAGAGGATCTTAGATTTAAAGCTGAAAGGGCCCTTAGAGATCACTTAGTCAAGCTTTATTTTACAGAAGAAGAGACTATGATTAGCCCAAAGAAGCTGGTTAATTGGACCAGATGTCCTCTAAAGTTCCTTTCAACTCTAATCTATAAACCTGTGATTTGTCCACTGTCTCTCTCCCCCTTCCCCTATTGAGAACTCACCAGGATTTACATGTGTTTGCGTTAGTTGATTTTTCCCCCCTGTAACAGATTTAATTTGCCAAGTAGGGAAGAGAGAGAGTAGTCATGGCAACCACCTCATTCCAGAGAGTCTGTGATCTCTAAGCCCCAGTGCTGGTCAAGAAGACAATTCCTGTGAGGGGCTGATGGTAGAGCAGGACTGGGCATACTTGATGAAGGTGAAGGTCCCATTCCCTCCCATGGAGGCCACTCCTTCTCTAACTTTCCCTGCTCCCCCACTCCATTCCCTCAAACTGTGTGACCTCTAAGGACCAGAACTGGGCATGACTGGGGGCAGCTCAAATGGAGGGAAGAGACCTGGGTTTGGAGCTTGGGTTCTAGACCCAGCTTTGTCAATGACCTTAGATAAATCTTGACCTTCTCTGCTTCAGTTTACTTCTCTGTATAATGAGAAGGATTAGATTAGATGATGTCTAAGGGCACTTCTGGTGCTTATTTGTTATTTTGCCAACCTTGCTGAGAAGTGTAAGAAATCTGTGGTCATTTATGGTCCTTTTAAGCTTCCCCCACCCCAGTCTCAGAACTAGAACTAGGAATTCCAGGGATGTAGGCATGTATCTAAGGTATGACCCCTCTGGAGGCAGACTGGAGACAAACATCATGGGATCTGGGGAAGTTGAGGACCTAGGAGGTCAGGGTATGGGCAGAAGTTGGGGTAGAGAAGAGAACTATAAACCAGGTACTAAGGAAGAGGGACAATGAACTGGAGACCCAGATACAATAGCAATAAGGTTCTGGACAGGATAGAGGGAATTTTAAAGGAGAGCTATATTCCAAAAGTTATTAAACTGTGCATACCCCTTGACCCATCAATACCACTGCACTAGCCTAGAAAAGGACCTATAAGTATAAAATTACTTATAGCAGCTCTTTTTATGGTGGCAAAGATCTGGAAGTTAATAGGATGTCCAGCAACTGGGGAATAGTTGTAAGAATTATGATATATGGATGTAACAGAATGCTATTGTACTGCAAGAAATGATGATGGAAATAATTTGAGAGAAATTTGGGAAGACCTGTTTGAACTGATTCAGAATAAAGTGAACAGAATGTGACCAATTTGTACAATAACAACAATGTTGTAAAGACAAACAACTTTTACAGACTTAAGAACTCTGATTTATGAAATGACTGAATAAGATTCCAGAGGATCCTTGATGAAACACACTACCCACCTTCTGACAGAGAGGTGACAGATTAAAGGTTCAGACTGGAACTTTTTTTTTCTTTATTTTGGTATGGCCAATTCAGTCATTTGTTTTGCTTGACTATGAACTTTAGTTACAAGAAGTTTGTTTTTCTTTTTTGGGGGGAGGAGGAGTAGAAAGGAGAGATAAGAGATTCCCTCCCTCCTAGGAAATTGCCTTCTTGACCAGCACTGGGGCTTAGAGATCATCGACTCCCTGAAATGTGGTGGTTGCCATGACAACTCCTCGCTCTCTTCCCTACTTGGGAGATTTCATCTGCTCCAGGAAAAAGCAAAAAAAAAAAAAATTTAAGTCAACCAGCAAGAACTCATGTAAATCCCCATGAGTAGGGGATTTACATGAATTGGGGAAGGAAAAGAGAGACACTGAACAAATCACTGGTTTATAGATTAGAATCGAAAGGAACCTTAGACATGATCATTTCAGTAAGTTGTTTTGCTTGACTATGAATATTTGCTGCAAGAGTTTTGTTTTTCTCTTTTAATTTTGGCATGTGAGATAAATGGGAGTTGGGGGATAAATAATATATTTTTAAAATTAAAAATACATTTAACCTAAGAATGGGATTTCCATGCCAAAAAAAAAAAGATAAAGGAGGAGAAGTGACTGATGAACAATTGTGGTAGAGGGAGGATCTGAAAGTGTTACTGGACCAAGAACAAGGGTTAGAAATTTAGAGCTCTAAGGGACCCCAGAGATATAAAATTTGACTCATTGTTCAAAAGAGAAAGCTGAGTCCCAAAGATGTGTCTTGCCCTAAGTCATAATGATAGCAAGTAGCAAGGCCAGGATTTGAATCCAGGTCTCCTGGCTCCAAATCCAAAATTCTTTTCATTATACCAGGTTGCCTCCAAATTCATCTAGAGTTGTCTCTTTACATTTACAGTTTTATTTTATATCTTTACCCAAAGTATGTACACCTATTCCTCCTGCTAATGTGGTGTGTCAAAGGTGTGAAAGAGTAGCCAGCTTGGAGAAGGTGCCAGAAGGGAGAATATTTAGGAAAAAGTTGGGGGGGGTGCTTGTTTTGGTGTTTTGTGGTTGAGGTTTTTTGTTGTTTTTCGTTGTTTTGGGTTGGTTTTGTTGTTGTTGTTTTTTGTTGTTGTTGTTGTTTTGGGAGAACCGGGAGAGATCTAGGACAAAAGAAAGTTTATTAATAATAGAAGAAGGGAAGAAAAGAAATGCAGCTCAGTGGTGCGTGGATTGAGCTCTGGGCTTGAAGTGAGGAAGTCTTAAATTCAAATGCTGCCTCAAATACTCAAATACTAGCTTTGTGAATCTGGGAAAATCCACTTGAATCTCTTTCAACCTCAAATTCTTCATCTGTAAAATGGAGATAAGAGAATTTACCACTCAGACTCTTGTGAGGGCTAAAAGAGATACCATTGATGAAGTTTACATAGCTGTATAAATGCTAGCTTATTATAAAAAGAAAAACAAATGAATTGAACTAAGGCTTTATCGAGTTGGTTGGCTTGTGTTCCCTCCAGAAGAGCCGAGCACAGTCGTTGTTGGGGGGGTCACTGCTTTTTTGTGATCGATGCTTTCTCTTCGCCATCAGCGCAGGGAGCCTGGCTCGGCCTATGAGGCCCCTAGTGACTCCGCCGTCGGAAGCCACAGAACAGGAGCCCGCAGTGGAAGCCGAAGGGCCAGAACGTGACGGGGCGTCCGCTGGCCCGCCGACCCTCCTTCTCCCTCGGGCTTTCCGAGGTCCAGGGGCCGGGGTGGGCCCAGGGTGCCCTCTGCTGGCGTTCGCGGGGGCGGCGCGGGCCCAGGCGCAGCTGTGACTACAGGTGCCCCAAGCCGCGCGAGTCCTGCACACTCCGAGCCAGATCAGCCCCGGAGCGGGAAGCGGGGTGCGGAGAGTGAGCTCGGGCTCAGGCTTCGCTGGGGCCCTGGGCTGGCCCTCGGAACCCCGCCTCAGTCTTGGGAGTCGGAGGAGTAGTGAGGAGAGAGAGGACTGGGACCAAGACCAAGGTCAAGCCCAAATGGCGCCACCTACTCTGGGCCCTACAGCAGCATGTGCGTTGGCTCCACTCTAGCCACGACAAAGCCACCCCTGGCTATGATCCCCTCGAAGGCGTCAGCCGTTCTTCTGCAGCCTCGGGAGATGCTTCCCATGAGGGACCAGGAGGAGGAGGAGGGAGGAGGGGGTTCGGGAGTGGGGGGGGTGGGGAGGAGGAAGAGGAAGGGGGAGGGAGAGGGGGAGAGGGAGGGGGAGGGGGAGAAGGAGGAGGCCTCACCCAGCGGAGGAGGTGGGCGATCACACACGGCCGACTGGGGCCCCTGGAGGCCGGGGACGGGGGGCGGGGGAGGACAGCGTGGAAGAACTTGGGGGTGAGGAAGGGGCTGGCAGGGACTGCTTTGGGGAGTGGGTGTAGCAGTGACGAGGTGGCCTTTGCCTACCAGCTCAGAGAGGCCCGAAAGCTTCGCCAGCTCCCACAGCCAGCATCCCCAACCATGCCAGTCCTTAGCCCCCAGGCTAAGCAGAGTCGCTTCCTCCCTTTCCCCAGCTTCCTCCTCGCCTTCCCAGTCACGATTTATTCCCCTAGAGCTTCATCCTCCTGGGACAAAGCGAAGAGGGGACCCTGGGGGTGGTGGAGGGGAGACCCTTAGATGCAGTTCCGCTCAGTTCTTGCTGGGTTGTCCCAGACTTCAATTAAATGAATCTCCGCAGTGTCTGAAGGCTTGCTGGCTGGAGTAGGAGCTGCGATTGGAGAATAAGGGCAGAGCCTGGACGGGGAGGATGGAACTCCAGTTTGTAGTCCTGAGCAAAGTTAGGAGGCTGTTTGCCCGGCTGCTCATCCGAGCCCCCCCCCACCCCTCCCCCGCCCTGGGGACCCTGTCCCCGATATGCGGAGGCTTCCAGGCAACTTCCTGTCGCGAGGCCCAGGGCAGATGGTGCTCTGTTACCCAATATCCCCAAAAGAGAGACTTCTGGAGGTCAGGCTGTCCCTAAGCTATCTCTGTCAGGGGCCTCGGGAGGAGACACAAAGGCTGGGGTCTCCACAGCCTTCCCCACCTTCCGTCTCAGGGGGCCTCTTCCACTTACTTGTTTATTGTTACACACCCGGCAGGTTCTCCCATTTGCCCAATTAGTGGTAATTGGAGAAGGAGAGGAGAAGAGACGGAGTTATGGGGAAGGGAATGGAAACACCACCTGCCTGCCTGCCTCAGGATTATCTGCTGTCGCAGATGAGGCTCTAATGGAGACGTTGCCATCTCTTGGAGAAGTGCCGATCCCTGCATGCCTGTGCATGACTGTGTGCACATGCCTATGGGCGTGCATCTGTGTTTGGCTTCGATGTGTTTGTGTATATGTCTGAGAGCTTAGGGCAGTGGAAAGATCCCTGGACCACAAATTAAGAAGCCTGGCTCCAAGATTGCACTTTGCAGGGAAAGAGTTTAGACTGGTAAGTGAAGTTTCTCTGCAGTTGCTCCCTATTCCATTATAATCACACCTGTGCTAAAAAGAAAGAATGAAAGAGAAAGAGGCAGAGAAAGAAAGCTTCAGGTGCTACGTGGCTGAGAGCCAAGGAATATCTCAGCCACGGAATATCGGTCTCCAAAGAATACTTGAGTATTGCCCCAAGGGCAAGAGAGAGGCACGTGATCATGAACTGGCTGCAACTCATCCTAAATTAGGAATTGCTAGGGAGAAGCAAAATAAAGAATATCTTTAAAGGAATGTATGACCCCAAAATAAATGAACTAGTCCCCTAAGGAGAGAGACAGATAACCTGTAGATGGATGTATCCTTGAATTTGTCAACACAGCCACAGAAGGGCCCTACAGAAGAACCCCAAACAAGAAGCACATTCTTAGGCAGGAATGGGTGGGTGGGTACTGCATCATTGCAGGGAATAGGTAATCCAGTGAGATCAGAGATCCAGTGAGGTGTGCTGGTAACACATAAGGTTGCTGGAGTTTAGGAGTTCTGAGTTGCAATAAGGCTAAATCTGATTGGGTATCCACACTAAAGCTAGTACCAATATTGTGGAGTCCTGGGAGCCTGAGGAAGGGTGAACCAATATGGGTCAGAAATGGAGCAAGACAAAGCTTCTATGCCAGTCAGCAGTGGGATCAGGCCCATGATTAGCTGCTCCTCTTCTAGACTGGGATGACATGCCTGGGTGAATAGAATTTGAGTTTCATCTTTGTCAGCATTCTTTAAATTCTGCACATTTTTGATCTGTCCCTTTTTGTGTGTGATATTTCTGGGAATTTCCCCGTATGCCTTCCTGTACTCAGAGTCTTTTCTCTTTCAGTTTTTGGGTAACATGGTAACTCTTGAGTTTCCTCTCTTCCCTTTGTCTTCCAAATATATCACTTTTATCTGCATATATTTTAAATCTTTTTCCAGTTGTGTAATTTTATGGTCCTATTTTTGTGTTTTCATCATTCTTTCCTCAAATTACCTTTTTCGTTGTCTTAAAAAAATTGGGGGGGTGGGGCAATGAGGGTTAAGTGACTTGCCCAAGGTCTCACAGCTACTAAGTATCAAGTGTCCAAGGTGGAATTTGAACTCAGGTTCTCTGGAATTCAGGGCCAGTGCTTTATCCACTGTACCACCTAGCTGCCCCTTCATTGTCTTTTGTTTACATATCCAGGGATATTTCCAATCTGCTGAATTTTGTCATCATATTGACCTGAAGTTTTGTAGTCATACTCATTGCCTTTTTTGTTTAATCTGGTGATGCTTTTTGCCAATTTCCTTTAATTCCTTCAAATAATTTAATATCCATTTTACTGTGTCTTGAGGAAATTCTTGGTTTATTTCTGGTACTTCCATTGATTTTTTAGTACATTTGTATTTTGGTAGGTTTTGTGTCTCTCATCCATCATATTGTTCATTTGTGTTAGAATTCTTGTGTTTATTTTTTGAAGGTCTAGAAAGAATCTTAGTTTATTTTGGTTTTAAGGTTTCTGAGAGTTTTGCTTCTTTTTTTTCTTTTTTCTTCCTTCCTTCCTTCCTTTCTTTTTTCTTTTCTTTTTCTTTTCTTTTCTTTTTTTTTTTTTTTTGCTGACCAATGAGGGTTAAGTGACTTGCCCGGGGTCACAGAGCTAGCAAATGTCAAGTATCTGAGGCCGGATTTAAATTTAGGTCCTCCTAAATCCAGAGCCGGTGCACCACCTAGCTGCCCTGAGTTTTGCTTCTTTCAGTATTTCTATTGATGTTTTTGAGGGTCTTTTGAGGACCTAAGTTTTCTTGCAGCTCACTCTGTCATGTTCTTGGAAGTACCCGCTTCCCTTGCTGTGAAATGGGGAATAATAATACTTGCAAATACCTACTTTATGGGGTTGCCATAGGAAGAGTGCTTTGTAAATCTTAAAGTTTATAGAAATGAGAGCTATGTCTGCATTTGTTTCTGCTAGTATCTGATATGTGCATTATAAAAAGAATGGTGCCAGTGACCTGGTCCACACAGTGGGCACAGAGTCTCAGGTTTCTCGTCTATAAAACAGGGATAACACTACTTATAGTACCTACCTCACTAAATTGTTCTGAGAAAAACATAATCTGAGGATTATTTTATAAATTATTGCCTTTGCCACACTCAGTTCAGTAGCTAGGTGGTAGAGTGGATAGAGTACCAGACCTGGAGTCAAGAAAACTTGAATTCAAATCTAGCCTCAGACATTAACTAGCTGTGTGACCCTGGGAAAGTCACCTAACCCTGTTTGTCTCAGTTTCCTCATTTGTAAAATGAGCTGGAGAAAGAAATAGCAAACCATTCTAGTATCTTTGCCAAGAAAACCCCAAATGGAGTCACAAAGGTTCAGACATGACTGAAACAACTGAACAACAACAACACTGTCCAGCCAAACTGACCAAACTTAGTATTCTTCCCATGACACTACATCTCTAGCTGCGTGTCCCTGAGAAAAATCACTTAACCTCTCTCAGCCTCAGTTTCCTCATCTGTAAAAATAGGGAAAATAGGGAGTAGCTAGGTGGCACAGTGGATAAAACACTGGCCCTGGATTCAGAAGGACCTGAGTTCAAATCTGACCACAGACACTTGACACTTACTAGCTGTATGACCCTAGGCAAGTCACTTAACCCTCATTGCCCCGCCAAAAAAAAAAAAAAGGATATGCAGCATCAGTCCATATCCTGTAACAAAAACAAAAACAAAATAGGGATAATGATAATATCAACCTCATAGGGTTTCTGTGAGGTTCTAATGAAGTATTATATGTAAAAGCACTTTGCAAACCCTTAAGGCAGTATGTGAATGCTGGTTATTCTTATTTATTCTTATTATATCCACATCTTTCCATTAACTATCCCCTCTTCTTTAGCTGGAGGTAGAGAAGAGCATTATGGCATCAGAGATCTCCAGGAACTTGTATTTAGTATATGTTAAAGCACTATAGACATAGGATCTATTGCAATTGTTGATGTTTCTTTCAGCTTAAATGTCTTATGGTTTGCTCAAAGGATCATATGCGGGATCATAGATCTAGACCTGGAAGCAACCTCAAAGGTCAACCAGTTCATCCTCTTCACTTTACAGATGAGAAAACTAAGGCCCAAGGAGATTAGCAGACTTGTCCAAGGCCATATTGGCAGAAGGGATCAGATATCCTAAAGATCAAATCCTTGTATGAAGGGAAAGGCAAAGAGAAAATCCCAAAGAGAGGATGAACTGGTCCATCAGTTCATTTTTATAGACCACAGATTGGGACAGGTCTTCCAGCAACACTCCATCCCCTTGAGTCCAAACTAGCTTGTCATCTCAGAGGCAGTGACACAATCTGAACCCTCTCGAAAGCTCTCCCTGTCTTCTAGGTAAGGAGTCCATTGGTATACTGATACTCTGTGAACCCTTTAAAAACTTCCAAACAAAATCCCACACCCTGTAATTTCATCAGGTTTGCTGGGGACTCATCAGATGAATCAGAAACTTCCTTTCCATACAGATCTCATTAGATATGAGCAGGAATCCTGAATTATCTCAGTTGATGCTAGTTTTGCCCTTGATGAGCAAAGGCTGGGTTGTAAGTATATACATGTGAGATGCCTTTCTCTGTGAGGGGGTAGAGCTACAATCTTAAGAATCAAACAGCAATTGTCTTGCTTCTTTGGGATGGGATTGGAGAAGACAACCACCCAAAGGGCAGGATCCATTGATGAATCTTAGAACCAATCACAATATATCAGAAATGGAAGACACCTTTCTTCAGCTCCTTCTCCATTTTTATATCTCTTTTACATCCATTTTCTTTTATATCCTTTTTTTTTTTGCAGGCAATAGGGGTTAAGTGACTTGCCCAGGGTCACACAGCTAGTAAGTGTCAAGTGTCTAAGGCCGGATTTGAAGTCAGGTACTCCTGAATCCAGGGCTGGTGCTTTAACCACTGCGCCATCTAGCTGCCTTTTATATCCTTTTTTATAGCTCTTTTACACTGGGAAAGAGTCACTTCCCTGGAGATCTCTAAGCAAAGTCCACACTTTCCCTCCCCTAGCTGAAGAAATCATCCTGGGCAGGGGCAGAGTAGTTTATTTTCCCTGTGAGATAGGTAGTAGGAGTCATCTTCATTTCATAGATGAGAAATCTGAGGCTCAGATAAGTCACATGATTTTCCCCAGGTCACATAGCCATGAAATGTCAGAATAGAAATATTCCAGGACTCTCTCCACCATGTTGCCTTCTCTCTGGGCAAGAGGACCACATTCAAACTACCACCTGGGGGAAGAAAGAGGTAGCTTTTACTATACTTGAAATTGTGGTCAGAGAACCTGACTTTAATGCTGACCTCTGCCTCTTGTTAGCTGCATAACCTTAGAAAAATCATGGCTAGGGGCAGCTAGGTGGTGCAGTGGAAAGAGCACCAGCCCTGAATTCAGGAGGAACTGAGTTCAAATCCAGCCTCAGACACTTTACACTTACTAACTGTGTGACTCTGGGCAAGTCACTTAACCCCAATTGCCTAAAAAAAAAAAAAAGAAAGAAAAAGAAAAATCATGGCTCTCCTTTGTGCCTCAATTTCCTCATAAGTAAACTGAGGGGGTTGGACCCAAACATCTCTGATTTCTGTCTCTAAGTAACACAAGTCTGTGCAAGGATTCTTATAAGGGGGTTTATGGGCATGTCTACTTAATATTTTGATGATTGTACTTCAATATAATTGGTTTCCTTTATAATCCTCTATATTTTATTTCATGCATTTAAAACCATTATTCTGAGAAGAGGTCCATAGATTTCACCAGACAGTTAAAGGAGTTCATGATACCAAAAGGATATAGAATTGCCCTTATAGAAATAAGGTCCCTAGGTCCCTATTCTAGCATGTTCCCCTTCACAAGTGAGGCAGGAGAAACAGATTGGATGGGGGTGTCGAAAAATCACCATTAGCTCATTGGGTTTCTCTATTCACTCTTCTATAAATGGGCACATCCCAAGTGAGGGATGGAGTGAGAATGTGAGAAACACAAAATTAGGGACTGAGTGAGAGGGAGAATGCCAGGGGGCAGGATCAGGGCCACTACCTGAACTTGGCCCTGAGAGGCTTTCTAAGCTGTGACCACTAGAGGGCAAGACCTTCTCACACTTTCCCCATAGGGACAGTGACCCAGTACAGGCATCCATTGACTGTGTCACTATAAGCCAAGGTGGAAAACAAATCTCCAGTGAGGAGGAGATGGTCCTTCAACCCCCTTCTTACGTAGCTTTCAGGGCTACTTTTTCCTTCTTTAGAAGCTTTCCTGGAGATTTACTACAAGCCTCCATTATTAAACTAATTGATTGGTTGAATGAATAAATCAATACTTTATGAATATCTGTTGTCCTGTGTTCTTTCTTTTCAAATCTAATATTCTGTTCTAGAGGCCATGCTTGAACACAAACTCATGAACCCATCCAGACATAACCTCAGGAATAACCACATATCCACAAAAGTGTGCAAACACGAGAACGCCCATATAAAAAAAATATTAGTACTCAAAGGGACCTTAAAGACCTTCTGTTCTATCTCTTTTGTTTGATAGAGGATGAAACCAAGGCCCAGAGAGTAGAAGGGACTCACCTAAGGACACAGAGGAAGTCAATGGCAGACCTAAAACAAAATTTTTTTTCCCCTGACTGCCTGTGATTAGCCTATAATCAATGGTTCTGGAGTGCATATTCACATTGATTGGGAAATGCTATGATCAGGGAAATGCCATGATCAATGATTTTCTAGGACTTAAAGTTACAAATGAGTTGCTGGGCCACAATGGTAGAGGGAATGAAAATTTCCTATAGTGATCAATATATTAACCCCTGCTATGTGCCAGGTACTGTGCTAGGTGCTGTCCTCAAGGAATGTATGGCCTAAAGAGGGAGGTAATATTGCATAAGAATATACAAGATATATACAGAATGCTGAATTCAAAGAGAAGGTACCAGCCACTGGAGAAATCAGGAGAGACCCCATGTAGAATGTGGTGCTTCTGGTGCTTAACTTGACTTTTGGAGGAGTCTACCTTGTATTAATTTTGTATCTATTTTGTATCCTTATAGGTCTATATTTGCTAGAATAGAACCTTCTTGAAGGTAGATACGGTTTCACTTTCATCTTTGTATCCTCAGAACTTAGCACAGTGACTGGCACACAGTAGGTATTAACAATTGCTTTTTGCTCAACTGATTGATTATAGGTATGTATATATGATGCCACACCGGTATAGTGTAAATAAGGTATGGTTATATTTTTCCTTTGTTTCATGAGTTGAAAAACCTATATAGCAAGATTATTATTGTTGTTGTTCAGTCATGTCCAACTCTTTATGATGCTTTCTGACATTTTCTTGATACTGGAGTGATTTGCCATTTCCTTCTCCAGAAGCTCATTTTACAGGATGAGGAAACTGAGGCAAACAGAGTTAAGTGACTTTCCCAGGGTCACATAGCTAGTCAGTGTCTAAGGTCAGATTTGAACTCACAGAAAAGAGTCTTCCTGATTCCAGGCCCGGTACTCTATCCACTGTGCCATCAAGCAAGATTATTAGGAAAGCTTAATTTTTGAAGGATCTGTAATTTCATCAATATAGGTATTCCTTCTACTGAAGCAAAGATTATAAGCCCTTTTATAGTGATGTTGGTTGTTGTGGGTAAAAAATACATCATCCCATGACTATCCTGTATATGAGATTCTCTAACTTTAGCTAGATTGGTCCTCATTCTTTAGGGTAGGGCTTTTTAAATTTTTTCCACTCATGACCCCTTTTTGCCCAAGAAATTTTAATGTAACCTCGGGTATATAGGTATATTAAATAGGTATACAAATAAAATATTTACTGCCAAATTTTTCATGAACCCCACATTCAGTTATGTGACCCCATATGGGATCCCAAGCTACAGTTTAAGAAGCTTTACTTTAGGGCATACAAGCAAAAAGACTATAGAAATGATAAACAATTAAAAAGCTGGTTCTTTGAAGACTAACAAAATGGATAAATCTTTACTTTATCCTAATTAAAAAGAAGAGGGACTAAAATTGAATCAGTAACATGAAAAATGAACAAAGTAAAACCACAAGAAAACCAGAAGAAATAAAAAGAATGATCAGAATTTACTATGGACAGTTGAATGCCGACAAAACTAAGAACACAAAAGAAATAGAGAATTTTCTTTTAAAAAGGAAACACCCTAGCTAATAGGATACCAAATAGAGATCTAAAATAATTCTATCTCAGAAATGGAAATAGCATTAGCTGTAAAGGAAAAACCAAAGGGAGAAAACCCCCCAACACTAGTTCTAATGAATTTAGAGAATAATTCTGTCAAATTATTACAGAATAATTAATATCATAAGTTATTCTCAAAATTGAGAAAGATAATTACCAAATTCTTTTGATGAGACAAATATAGTTTTAATATCTAGACTAGGGAAGGATAAAACAAAGAATTATATACCAATATATTTCATGACTATGACTTTAAAATTTTAAAATAAAAGGCTCTAAAATAAATTATAGCAATTTATAAAAAATAATCATTAGGACCAAGCTGGATTTATGTAAGGCATGCAAGAATAATTGAATATTAATTAGGAAAACAATCAATGTAATCATGTCAATGACAAACATAGGCAAAAACATTATTTTCTTGATACAGAAAAAGCTCTTGACAAAGTAAAACATTCGTTTAGGCTAAAACCCTATAAAATATAGCCAGGGAGAGATTTTAAAATATAATTTAAAAGTATCTAAAACCAAAAGAAAATATCGTAAACAATGTAGATATATTAGAAGTATTTTCAGGAAATAGAGAAGTAAAGCAAAGATGTCCACTCTAACTGCTATTATTCAATGTTGTTCTAGAAATACTAGCAATCACAGTAAAGAAATTAAAATATAAAGATTGGCAAAGAAGAGACAAAATTATCTCTGTTGATGATATGATTTACATAGAAAATCCTAGATACTCAGGAAAGAAACTAATTGAAACATTATTTTCAGCGAAGTTGCAGGCTACTGTTTTGTAAACACAAGAAATAAACAGCATTTTTATGGAATAACAACAAAATCCAAGAGGCAATAATACAAAAAGAAATCCCATTCAAAATAACTACAAAATACACAAACTATTTGGGAGTCAGTTTATCAGTGTATACTCAGTACTTGTGTAGAATCAATTACAAAATTCTGCTTAAAGAAATAAAGAACAGATTCTTCTCACCAATCCAATGGTACAAGAAAGTTCCAAAGAATTCATGATGGAAAAGGTTCTCCAAATCCAGAAAAAAAAAAAAAGAACTGTGGAATATGGATTTTTTCTTTATTTCTTTTTTTTTTTAGTGAGGCAATTGGGGTTAAGTGACTTGCCCAGGGTCACACAGCTAGTAAGTGTTAAGTGTCTGAGGCCAGATGTGAACTCAGGTCCTCCTGACTCCAGGGCCAGTGCTCTATCCACTGTGCCACCTAGCTGCCCCCATACTATTTCTTTTGTTTTTCATGCTGTTTTTCTTTTTTGAGGTTTTTTTCCTTTTTGCTCTGATTCTTCTCTTATAACATGACTAATGCAGAAATATATATATGTATGTATGTTGATACACACACACACACACACACACACACACACACACACAACCTATATCAGATTGCCTACTCTCTAGGGGAGGGGAGAGGGAAGGGAGGGAGGGAGAAAAATCTGAAATTGGAAATCTTATGTAAACAAATGTTGCAAACCTAAATAAATAAATAATTTACTTTTTAAAAATATTGCAAAGCATGTTAGATACATTATCTCACTTGATTTTCACAACAATAACAACATAAAGAAATAAAGAACAACATAAATAACTAGAGGAAGATCCGGTGTTCATGACTGGACTGTGCCAATATGCTAAAAATGACAATATCACCACAGTTAATTTACTGATTTAGTTCTAAGCCAATCAAATTATTAAAGGAATGTTTTACAGAAGTAGATAAAACAACAGCAAAATTCAATTGAAGGAATAAAAACAATAAAATCAAGGAAAATAATTTGTAAAAGGTAGGAATGAAGAGGGGCAGCACTTCCAGACTTTAGGCTGTATTATAAATCAACAATCATCAAAACCATTTGGTACTACTCTAGAGAATAGATCAATGGAACAAACTAGACAAGGGTGAATCAGAAATAATGGAACTAAATAACTCTGTTTGATAAACCCCCAAACATAAATTACTTAAGAAAGAACTTCCTATCTGATAAGCACTACTGTTTTTGTTGTTTGTCCTTCATTCTCGAAGAGGACCATGACATAGGCTTAGACCAACATCTCACACAATAAATTAAAAATGGACATAGAACCTGAATATTAAAAATCATACCACAAAAACATTAGAAGAAAAGCAGATCACATACCTCTCACAGCTATGAAGAGATGAATTTTTAACCAAACGAGAGATAGAGGAAATTACAAAATAGAAATAGATAATTTTGATTATGAGATATATAAACAACTAACAGACATATATGACCAAAAGCCACACTCCAGTAGCTGTGATCAAAAGATATGAACAACTGGTTCTCAAAATTAACAATCATATGAAATTAGTAATCACTAATAATAAAAAATGCAAATAAAAAACTCCGAAGTTGGGGGTAGTTAGTTGGCGCAGTGGATAAAGCACTGGCCCTGGATTCAGGAGGACTTGAGTTCAAATCTGACCTCAGACACTTGGCACTTACTAGCTGTGTGACCCTGGGCAAGTCATTTAACCCTCATTACCCCACAAAAAAACCCCGCAAAACAAAAAACTCTGAAGTTACCCAGAAAATTGGCAAAACAGAAATGAAAAAAGATGGCAATAGTTAATGTTGGAGAGGGTGTGGAAAGATGGTACACTAATATGTTGTTGGTAGAGCCATAATAATATATTTAATAATAATAATTCTAGTTATTTATAAAATAATATTTAATATTATTAATGATAACATATTTAAATGTTAACACATATATTTAGACAAGTATATTTTAAAAATAAAACTAGACATGCAGACCAATATTGGGAAAAAAGAGGATTAATTTCTGAAAATTAAGTAATGTTTCCAAGCTATTAAGAGTGCCTTTAGAAAAAAAATCATAATTTAATTTATTTATATTCTTTGTCTGGACCAGTGATTTTATTAGTATGGGGAACTCCCACCTCCCTCCTCGGACCTACAATTTATAGTCTGAGATTTGTCTAGGAGCAGTGAAAGATTAAGTGCCTTATGATATAGATATTAATAATGATAATAATAAATATAGCTAGCATTTGTATAGCACCTATTATATACCAGGTACTATGCTAAGTGCTTTATAAACATTAGTGTATTTTATCTTCACAATAACCCTGGGAGGTAAGTGCTATTATTATCCCCATTTTACAGTTGAAGAAACTGAGGCAAATAACTTACCCAAAAATTTGCACAAAAAGTTTGCCCCCAGGGGCAGCTAGGTGGCGCAGTGGATAAAGCACCGGCCCTGGATTCAGGAAGACCTGAGTTCAAATCTGGACTTAGACACTTGACACTAGCTGTGTGACCCTGGGCAAGTCACTTAATTTTCATTGTGTTGCCAAAAAAAAAAGTTCGCCCCCAGTTTGTTGGCTTACCTACATTTGCTACTCTGTAAAATGAGCCCAAGTTTGTTTAAGTGAGGTTGTGTGACCTCTAAGTTCAAGGACAGAGTGAGGAAGGGAATTACAGAGGTACAGGCAAAGGCCTGAACTACTGGCTGAATTTAGACCTCAGAGACTTTCTAGAATGTGACTCCTAGAGGGCAAAGCTCATTTCTCCCCTCCAATACTTTGTGGCAGCAAAGTAGCACAGTGGATAGAGTACTGGGCCTGGAGTCAAGATTTCTTGAGTTTTAATCCTGCCCCAGACACTTCCTAGCTGTGTGATCCTGGGTAAGTCATTAAACCCTGTTTGCCTCAGTTACTCATCTGTAAAATGAGCCTGAGAAGGAAATGGCAAACCATTCCAGTATCTTTGCTAAGAAAACCCCAAAAGGGGTCACAAAGAGTTGGACACAACTGAAAAACAACTCAACAATGAACACTCTAGGATCCAACTAAACCAGCCATTTCTCTGCTCCTCTGATATTCCATCCCATCTCTGTAGCTTTACTCTGTCAGAGTCACACACCTAGGCTGTGTCAGAGGTTAGACTTGGACCTCAGCCTTTCTCACTCCAAGACCAGCCCACCAGGCTTTCTTTGCTGCTGTCTAAGATTTATGTTGAATGGCCTTTTTATTTCCCAGAATGAATTAGTTTAGAGACAACATATTCTAAGGGTGTTCATGAGCTTAATTATTGAAATAGCAACAATAACAACCATAAGCTTATATTTTAAAAGTACTTCCCTGGTTAGAAGAAGCATGGTTAGAAGTCAGGTGAAAAAGATCTGAAGGTTTTAGTGGACCACCAGCTCAAAACCAATTTAGCTCTGTGGCAAGAGGTCCAACAGCTATTTCAAGATAAAGTCTATATTAGAACAATGGAGGTGATGGTCCAGCTGTGGTTTTGCCCTAGTCAATCCACATCAGGGACATTATGTACAGATCTGCACTATATTTTAGAAAGGATATTGATGAGCTGGATTATATCTAGAAGAGAGAGACCAAGATGCAAAAGGGACTGGAAATCAGTCCACTTTCTTCTCTGGGTCTCAGTTTCCCCATCTGTAAAATAAAGAATTTGGTTTAGATGATCTCTAAGGCCTCTCCTTGCTCTAAATGTATGCTCTTAGACTTTAGGAGTATCCATGGAAGGAAGTGATGATATTTGGTCTGGAGGAGAGAAGGCATGGGGGGCAAGAGAAGACTAGGAATGACTAGGAAGGAGAAGATCAAGACATTTTGCTTGACCTCAAATTTGATAGCTCTAATTGCCATGAATGGCAGGGGAATGGAGAAGGGAACACGCATTTCCTAAGCTCCTATTGCATGCCTGGTGCTGCAATAAGGACTTTACAAGTATGATCTCATTTGATTCTTTCAACAGCCCTGGGAAGTAGGTATTATTATGCCCATTTTATAGTTGAGGAAATTGAGGCAGGCATAGGTTAAGTAAATTACCCAGGGTCACACAGCTAGTGTCTGAGGTCAAATTTTAATTCAGGCCTTCCAGACTCCAAGCCCAGGGCATCTGTTGTAGCTGCTTAGAAATTGCAGAGGAGTAGATTTAGGCTCAGTGTAAGGAAAAGACTTGTTAATAATTAGAAAGGTCTGAAAGTGGAATAGGATGCCTTGAAGGCAGAGTTCCCCTTCTCTGGAGGTCTTCAAGGGGAGGCTTACAATGGTGCTTTCAAAAAAGTCTTTTCCTCCAATTTAATTAAGAGAGGAATGGTACCATCAAAACACTGGCCCCATCCCCACCGGAGCAGAGAATCCTTGGCAGTGGGATGGGTCCTAGGGTTCTTGGAAAGGGGAACAGGCAGGCCTGAGCCCTGGACACTTAGCTGTGGGGCCTTTCCTTTTGAGATAGCCTGGCTGCTCTGGTCCTGTCCTTGCTCCTCACTGGAACCTATAGGCATTAGGCTGTTGCTTTCTCTAGCACCTTGATCCACAGTCATATCCCATTTGCCTTGCCTTTTTTTGTAACCAGGACACACAGCAGGAGGCGGGGCTGAGTCAATGACAGAAATTAGCAGCTGAGCAGAATTTAAAACCTAACTGCTCCCCTTCTTAACCTTTGGACAGCTGCAGCTGTGTGTGTGTGTGTGTGTGTGTGTGTGTGTGTGTGTGTGTGTGTGTGTGCTTGCTCTTAGAGTGAGCCTATGGGTGTGTCTACATGTTAGATACACAGAAACAGATTATGTTGTGGAAAGAGTACTTGGAGTCAGGGACCAAGCTCTAAATCTGGTTGTGTTGCTAATTCCCTGGGTAACCTTAGTCAGGGAGTTCCCCTCTCTTGGCCCCACACACAGGGCTTGCCTTCTGAAAATGACTTGGGCTCCTTTGTACTGTTCTTCCCAGCACTTCCCTCACAACTCTTCAAGGTAGGTAGTACAAGTATTGTGATCCCTGCTTTACAGATGAAAACAACTGAAGTTGAGAGAGATTAGTTACCTACTCTCTCTCCCTCTTGAAATTACTTTGTTTTAGAGGGTTTGTTTGTTTGTGTTGGTCTAAAGCTATCATTTTATCCATATACTATTGGGGAATCCTTGGTGTGGAAACTTCCCCCCACTGATTAGTTCCTCATCCTTAACTTTCTGGCTTATTGAGCTGCCCTGTGTACTGAGAAGTTGAATGATTTGTCCAGGGTCAGTGTCACAGGTAGAACTTGAATCCAAATCTTTGGTCTCCAATACCAGTCCTCTTTGCACGACAATGGGAAGCTGCCATAACTGACAAGTTTCTAGCTTCCTTTCCTTTGGGGCTATGACCTCATCCTGTTGGTGAGTTTTCTTTTTCAGTCAATAGTCAATCAACAAATATTGACAGTGTAAACTGTGAGCCCAGTGCTGTGCTAATCACTGGAAGATACAAAGAAAAAAAAAACCTCATCATTCTAATGGTTCTAATGGAAGAGGCAATATACAAATAAGGATGTACATCTAAGACATATGCAAACAGAACTTTCTTTTTAAAGATACATTTAATGATAAAAAAGGAAAAGTATAAATGTTGGAGAAGATGTGGGAAAATTGGAACACTAATGATTGCTGGTGGAGTTGTGAACTCATCCAACTATTCTGGAGAACAATTTAGAACTATGCTCAAAAGGTTATAAAACTGTGTTATACCCTTTGACCCAGCAATACCACTACTAGGTCTATATCCCAAAGAGATCATAAAGAAGGGGAAAGGACCACGTGTATAAAAATATTTATAGCAGCTCTTTTTGTGGTAACAAAGAATTGGAAATTGAGGGGATGCCCATTAGTTGGGTCAAACAAGTTGTGGTATATGAATGTAAGGGAATACTATTGTGCTATAAGAAATGATGAGCAGGCTGGTTTCAGAAAAAAACATGGAAAGACTTACATGAACTGATGCTGAGTGAAGTGAGCAGAAGCAAGAAAACACTGTACATAGTAACAGCAACACTATGTGATGATCAACTGTGACAGACTTTAGCTCTTCTCAGCAATACAATGACCCAAGACAATTCCAAAAGACTCATATGATACTCCACATCCAGAAAAAGAACTATGGAGTCCGAATGAAGGAATACTATTTTTACTTTTTTGTATTTTTTGTGTTTTTGTGTTTTTCTTTCCAGTGTCTTTTTAACCCTTTTGTTCTGATTCTTTTTTCACAGCATGACTAATGTGAAAATATGTTTAACATGATTGTACTGTATAACCTTTATCAGATTGCTTGCTGGCTTTGGGAAAGGGGAGGGGATGGAGGGAGGGAGAAAATTTTGGAATTCAAAATCTTACAAAAATGAATGTTGAAAACTATATTTACATGTACTTGGAAAAAAGTAAAATACTATTAAGATGAAGAAAATAAATATTTATAGTTAATTTCATGGGGGCAGCTACGTGGTACAGTAGATAAAGCGCCAGCCCTGGATTCAGGAGGACCTGAGTTCAAATCCAACCTCAGACACTTGACATTTATTAGCTGTGTGACCCTGGGCAAGTCATTTAACCCTCATTGCCTTGCCCCTCCCCAAATACTGTCTATAGTTAATTTCATTTCAACATGAAAACTATCAATATGAGTTTTCAGACACCCTCTCTAAGTCCCCATCAGGAATCTGTATTTCTGCTTGTTTTTCTTTTTCAATATTCCATTCTCTTCTATTGTCACATCATATTTTAGCAATCCCAAAGTTCTTAAGAGAGACCTTGAGAGTGTCCCTATATTGCTTTTTCTCACCGCCATGTGAACTCTTGCCTTCCTTGAGTTCTCCATAAAATAGTCTTTTAGGCAAGTACATTTGACATTAGAACAACCTGGCCAGCCCATTGCAGCTGCACTCTCTGCAGAAGAGTTTGGATGCTTGGCAGTTTAGTTCGAGAGAAGAACTCAGTGGCTGGTATCTTATCCTGCCAGGTGATCTTCAGAATCTTCCTGTGTATATACCTTGGACCTAGAATGCCACTACTAGGCCTGTATCCCAAAAACATTTTTTTAAAAGAGAAAAAAACCTATATGTACAAAAATATTCATAGCAGTTCTTTTTTGTGGTGGCAAAGAATGGGAAATTGAAGGGGTGCCCATCAGTTGAGAAATGACTGAACAAGTTGTAGTATATGATTGTGATGGAATACCATTGTGGCATAAGAAGTGATGAGTAGGATGCTTTCAGAGAAACATGGAAAGACTTCCATGAACTGTTGCTGAGGGAAATGAGCAGAACCAGGAAAACATTTTACACAGTAACAGCAACATTGCAAGGATGATCAACTGTGAATGACTTAGCTATTCTCAGCAATACAAAGATCCAAGACAGTTCTGAAAGAACTATGATGTAAAATGCTATTTGCCTCCAGAGAAAGAACTGATGGAATCTATATGCAGATTGAAACATACTTTTTTAAATCTTTCTTTCTTTTTTCTTTTTTTTTGTCTGACTTCTTTCACAACCTAATATAGAAATGTTTTGCATGACTGTGTGTATATATATATATATGTGTATATATATATATATATATATATATATATATATATATATATATAAAACCTTTATCACATCGGGTTTTTTTGCAGGCTCAGTGATGGAGGAGGTGAGGGAGGGTGAGAAAGAATTTGGAACTCAAAACCGTAAACACACACACACACACACACACACACACACACACACACACATAGCAGGGGCAGCTAGGTGGCCGCAGTAGATAAAGCACTAGCCCTGGATTCAGGAGGACCTGAATTCAAATCCGGTCTCAGACACTTGACACTTACTAGCTGTGTGACCTTGGGCAAGTCACTTAACCTTCATTGCCCTGCGTAAAAAAAAATTGTTTTTAAACTGCACACACATAAAAAACAAAAATAAGGTTAAAATTTGTTTTCATAAGTAATTGGAAAATTAAAATATTTTCAGAAAATATACATTTAATTGATCCCTTTTGTCTTTAAGTCACCAACAAAAAAGCAAAGCTTTCCCTTCTCCAGACTGAACTTTCCCTTAAAACAAAGAAATGTAATTATGCCAAGCTTGGTGAATTTTTAGTAAGGTGGAGTGAAGGCCTCTCCTATGCTTGCCTAGGATTGGCCAAGGGCAAAACTCCCTCCAGGGCAGCCCTGGACCCAGCTGCCTAGCAATTTAACTCAAATTACCACAACAAATATTTACCAAGAGTTTGCTGTGCGATTGCGCAAAAGTGCAACTAAGTGCTATTGTATTAGGAACCAGGTATACAAAGTGAAAAAGAAAACCTGGGCCTGCCATCTAAAAATCTTTATTCTCCTGAGGGGATACAAGAGAGTTCACATATAAGCAAAGACAAAATAATGAAAAACATCATGACCCAAGGATACCAGTAGTAGAGTCATAATATCTGGGTTCAAGCCCTGCCTCTGAGACATTGGCCGTGTGACCCTGGCTAAGTTATTTGACCTCTGAGTGCCCCAGGTGACTCTAAAACATTTAAGTAATCAAGCATAGTGGATAGAGTACAAGGTCTAGAATCAGAAAGACTCATTTTCTAGAGTTCAAATCCAGCCTTAGATACTTACTAGCTGTGTGACCCAGGACAAGTCACTTAACCCTGTTTGCCTCAGTTTTTTTGTCTGTAAAATGAGCTGGAGAAGGAAATGGCAAATCACTTCAGTATCTCTGCCAAGAAAACCCCAAATGGGGTTGTAACGATTGGAATGACGCCACCTGCTGGATACTTACTGTAGAAGAGTTCTTGGCGGGAGGAAGTGACGCAGACTAGTGGGAGGAGGAAGGAAGAGACTGGCGCTGACTCTGGGGCTCTTTCCTCTGGACTCCGGTGGAGAGCGGAGCTAGAAATGTGCTCTCCTTTTAATAGATAGGAATCTAGGCCTTTCTCTCTCTCTTTACCAAATTCTTATTCTCCTTAATAAATGCTTAAAAACCTAACTCTTGCTAAAGCTTATAATTTATTGGCGACCACTCATTAGATATTTTAGACAGACTAGCTAGAATTTTAGCCCTTAACAGGGTGATCAAGAGTTGGACACAACTGAATTGACTCAACAACAACACAACAATCAGTAAATAGATGAGCAGATTTCGTTGGGAAAGGGACCAGACTACGGATTTCCCCACTTTTTTTTTTTTTTGTGGGGCAATGGGGTGAAGTGACTTGCCCAGGGTCACACAGCTAGTAAGTGTCAAGTGTCTGAGGCCATATTTGAACTCAGGTCTTCCTGATTCCAGTGCTGGTGCCTTATCCACTGTACCACCTAGCTGCCCCTAGACTACTGATTTCATCAGTATGAATGCAGTGTACCAATGTGCGAATGGTACCTTCTCTTCAGCTTATAGTCTTAAGGCAGGAGTTCTTCCTCTGGGGGTCATGGACTTGGGTGTTTCATTGTTATTGTTTTTAATAAACATTTTTTTTTAAGTTTTGCATTCCAAATTCGATCCCTCCCTTCCTCCTTCTCTCCCTCCCTGAGGTGATAAGCAATCAGATATAGGTTTTACACTTGCAATTATATAGAACAGTTCATGGACTTGGGGTTTTTTTGTTTTGTTTTGTTTTGTTTTGTTTTTGGTGAGGCAATTGGGGTTAAGTGACTTGCCCAGGATCACACAGCTAGTAAGAGTCAAGTGTCTGAGACCAGATTTGAACTCAGGTCCTTCCGATTCCAGGGCCAGTGCTTTATCCACTGTGCCACCTAGTTGCCCCCTTGGACTTGTTTTTTAAATAAAATATTTTGAGAACTGTATTTCAATATAATTGGTTTCCTTTGTAATCCTATGTATTTTTTTTATTTAAACTTTTTTTTCCCCTGAAAAGGGATCCATGGGTTTCACCAGACTACCAAAGGGAACCATGACAGAAAAAGGTAATCTCTGTCTGTTTTAGTTTCCTCATCTGTAAAATGGAGCTAATAACAGCACCTACCTCTCAGGGTGGTTGGGAGTATTTGTAGTAGTTGTTGTTGATGGTGGTGGAGGTGGTGATGATGATGATTGAGTCACCTAGAACTCTGAAGTAATTTGCCCAGGGTCAAACAATATGTGTTTGAGGCAGGATTGGAACCCAGATCTTCCTGGATAGCTCTCTGCTTTCCCGCACAGTACATGGATAAACTCACTAGTCTGGACCAAAACAACAATAAAACAAAAATAACAAAATAACAAAAACCCAACCTCAAATCAAAGTAATTTCAAAAGGGAAAAAGGAGTGACTAAGCACACCTCTGGCTTCCTCTTTCTACCCAGGGCACCCTTAGCAATAATTAGGCTGCAAAGCAAACTGGTCCTTCCACAAATGGTCCTTAATCTGCCTCTGATGGGGTTACCCCATTTGCCATTAAGTTAAATATCACAACTCGGCCAACCTGTTCTGCTGACATTCAGTAGTAAGGGTTATATTTATGGGACACTGTAAAAGAAGTACCTGTACCACTGTAAAAACTTCCAAACTCCACTCATCATAAATATCTATTTACATTTTTATGACCTCATTAAATGGTCAGTGGGGCTTCCCTACAAGGCTGTCACTGAATAGGACTGAGATCAGGAAGGTAGGAGTTCAATCCATTTCCAAGGATTGTCTGACTGCTTAGAGAGGCTATAGCCCTAAGAGCCTAGCATCAGGCTGCTCCTTTAGGGAGAATTTGTCCCCAGCCACACCTAGAAGGAAGTGGGCTACAAGAAAGGGATGTGTGTGTGTGTGTGTGTGTGTGTGTGTGTGTGTGAACCTTTCTGGGTTTTTTTTTTTAAGTGAGGCAATTAGGGTTAAGTGACTTGCCCAGGGTCACACAGCTAGTAAGTGTTAAGTGACTGAGGTCAGATTTGAACTCAGGTACTCCTGACTCCCGGGCCCATGCTCTATCCACTGCCACCTAGCTGCCCCACCTTTCCGGGTTTTAATCTCACTGTGGTGGGGAGGGAGAAGAGGAAATAAAAGGGGGAAAGGCAAGGGTATCAGGGTAGGCATCCTCCTCCTTCCTGAATACTTCTTGGTCTCATCACCTCCAAGTGACTCCATGGATAGTGTCCATAATTATGGGGAGGAGAATGCCACTGGCCTTGAACAGACCACACCTGAAGTATTGTGCCTCATTCTGCTTGGGAAGAACATTAAAAAGCTGAAGAGACCAAGATGGTGAGGAAAACAGACACAAGTGGATCTGGAGATGGTTAGCCCATCGACGAGAACCTTGGAGGCAGAAGGGATAACTTTCAAGTACTTGATAGACAGATTGGATTTGTTCAGATTGGTCCTGGGTGAGGCAGAACTGAGTGAAGGCTAGAGATGGGCAGCTTTTGGCTCTGTAAGGAAAAAATTCCAGACCACCCAGGCTGTTCAATAAAGGAATAGGCTGTGACAAGAGGAAGGGAAATCCCTATTGATGGAGGTAGTATCTTACATCAAAGCTAGTGGAAAATTGTGAGTGATTGAGTAGAAAGGCTATATAGTCAATACACATATCTGTGTGTCCTCCTCACTCCTAGAAATCTCTTCCAATTCCTCTAGGAATCCTTCTGCTGCCTCTGTGGATGATACCATTCTCAAAATAGGGATCCTGTCAGGGAAACTTACAGATGTTGGATGAGCACTTACGTCAAGCAGGAATTCTTCACCTTTTTATTTGTTCTGGACACCTTGGGCATCTGGTGAAGCTTGTGGCCCCCTTGTCAGAACACCATTTTTTTTGGCAGGACAATGGGGGGGTTAAGTGACTCGCCCAGGGTCACACAGCTAGTAAGTGTCAAGGGTCTGAGGCAGGATTTGAACACAGGTCCTCTTAAATCTAGGACTGGTGCTTTATCCACTGCACCACCCTAGCTGCCCCCCAGAACACCATTTTTTCCCAAGTTTTTTTTTTAATTAATAAAGTATTTTTTTTCCCGTTACATGTAAAAATAGTTCTCAATTTTTGTTTATACAAGCTTTACAATTTCTGATTTTTCTCCCTCCCTCCCCTTCCTCCCCCCTCCCCTAGATAGCAGGTAATCTGATATAGGTTATATATATATATATATATATATACATACATACATACATAATAACATTAATCCTATTTCTGCATTAGTCATGCTATAAGAGAAAAAATCAGAGCAATGATGAAAAACCTCAAAATAGAAAAAACAACAGCACCAAAAACAAAAGAAATAGTATGGTTCATTCAGCATCTATACTCCACAGTTCTTTTTTTTTTCCCTTGGATTTGGAGATCCTCTTCCATCACGAGTTCCCTGGAACTCTTCTGTGCCATTGCATTGGTGAGAAGAATATAGTCCATCACAGTAGATCAACACTCAATGTTGATGATACTGTGTACAATGTTCTTCTGGTTCTGCTCATCTCACTCATCATCAGCTCATGCAAGACCCTCCAGGTTTCTCTGAACTCTTCCTGCTCATCATTTCTTACAGCACAATAGTATTCCATTGTATTCATATACCACAACTTGTCCAGCCATTCCCCAATTGATGGGCACCCCCTCAACTTCCAATTCCTTGCCACCACGTAAAGAGCAGCTATAAATATTTTTGTACATGTGGGTCCCTTTCCCCTCTCCATGATTTCTTTGGGAAAAAGACCCAAAAGTGGTATTGCTGGGTCAAAGGGTATGGAAAGCTTTATCGCCCTTTGGGCATAATTCCAAATTGCTCTCCAGAATGGTTGGATCAGTTCACAGCTCCACCAACAATGGATTAGTGTTCCAATTTTCCCACAGCTTCTCCAACATTTATTATTTTCCTTTTTTGTCATTTTAGCCAATCTGATAGGTGTCAGGTGGTACCTCAGAGTTGTTTTTTTTTTGTTGTTGTTGTTTTTTTTTCTCAGAGTTGTTTTTATTTGCATCTCTCTAATCATTAGAGATTTAGAGCATTTTTTCATATGGGAATAGATAGCTTTGGTTTCTTCATCAGAAAACTGCCTGTTCATATCCTTTGACCATTTCTCAATTGGGGAATGACTTGGGTTCTTATAAATTTGATTTAGTTCCCTATATATTTTAGAGATGAGGTCTTTATCAGAAGTACTGGCCTCAAAAATTGTTTCCCAGCTTTCTGCCTCCCTTCTAATTTTGGATGCATTGCTTCTGTTTGTACAAAATTTTTTTAATTTAATGTAATCAAAATCATCCATTTTGCATTTTATAATATACTCTATCTCTTGTTTGGTCATAAACTGTTTTCCTTTCCAAAGATCTGATAGGTAGATTATTCCTTTCTCTCCTAATTTACCTATGGTATCACCTCTTATGTCTAAATCGTGTATCCATTTTGACCTTATTTTAGTATAAGGTGTAAGATGTTGGTCTATGCCTAATTTCTGCCATACTATCTTCCAGTTTTCCTAGCAGTTTTTGTCAAATACTGAGTTCCTATCCCAGAAGCTGGAGTCTTTGGGTTTATAAAACACTACATTACTAGTGTCATTTACTACTGCATTTCCTGAGCCTAGCCTATTCCATTGATCTACCACTCTATTTTTTGGCCAGTACCAGATAGTTTTGATGACTGCTGCTTTATAGTAAAGCTCCAGGTTTGGTACCGCTAACCCACCTTCCTGTGAATTTTTTTTCATTATTTCCCTGGATATTCTTGATTTTTTGTTTTTCCAGATGAATTTTGTTATTATTTTTTCTAGCTCTATAAAATAATTTTTAGTTAGTCTGATTGGTATGGCACTGAATAAGTAAATTAATTTAGGCAGTATTGTCATTTTTACTATATTAGCTCTGCCTATCCATGAGCAATTGATATCTTTCCAATTATTTAGATCTGATTTGATTTGTGTGAAGAGTGTTTGGTAGTTGTGTTCATAGAGTTCCTGGGTTTGTCTTGGCAAGTAGATTCCCAAGTATTTTATATTATCTACTGTTACTTTAAATGGAATTTCTCTTTCTATCTCTTGCTGCTGGACTTTGTTGGTCATGTATAGAAATGCTGATGATTTATGTGGATTTATTTTATATCCTGCTACTTTGCTAAAGTTGTTAATTGTTTCAAGTAATTTTTGAGTTGATTCTCTAGGATTCCTTAAGTATACCATCATATCATCTGAAAAGAGTGATAGTTTTGTTTCCTCCTTGCCTATTCTAATTCCTTTAATTCCTTTCTATTCTCTGATTGCTAAAGCTAACATTTCTAGGACAATATTAAATAATAGGGGTGATAATGGACATCCCTGTTTCACCCCTGATCTTATTGGGAAGGCCTCTAATTTATCTCCATTGCATATAATACTTGCTGATGGCTTTAGGTAGATACTGTTTATTATTTTAAGGAAAGCTCCCCCTATTCCTAAACACTCCAGTATTTTTATTAGGAATGGGTGTTGTATTTTGTCAAAAGCTTTCTCTGCATATATTGAGATAATCATATGATTTTGGTTGGTTTTCTTATTGATGTGGTTGACTATATTAATAGTTTTCCTAATATTGAACCAGCCCTGCATTCCTGGTATAAATCCCACCTGGTCATAGTATATTATCCTGGTGATCACTTGCTGTAATCTCCTTGCTAATATCTTATTTAAGATTTTAGTATCAATATTCATTAGGGAAATTTGTATATAATTTTCTTTCTCTGTTTTTGCTTTGCCTGGTTTTGGTATCACCACCATATTTGTGTCATAAAACGAATTTGGTAGAACTCCTTCTTCACCTATTTTTCCAAATAATTTGTATAATATTGGAATTAATTGTTCTTTAAATGTTTGGTAAAATTCACCCGTAAACCCATCTGGCCCTGGGGATTTTTTCTTAGGGAGTTCATTAATGGCTTGTTCAATTTCTTTTTCTAATATGGGTTTATTTAAGGATTTTATTTCCTCTTCAGTTAACCTGGGCAGTTTGTATTTTTGTAAATATTCATCCATTTCATTTAGATTGTCAAATTTATTGGCATACAGTTGGGCAAAATAATTCCTAATTATTGATTTAATTTCCACTTCATTGGTGGCAACATCCCCTTTTTCATTTTTGATACTGGTAATTTGGTTTTCTTCTTTTTTAAAAAAATCAAATTAACCAATATTTTATCTATTTTATTGGTTTTTTTCATAAAACCAGCTCTTAGTTTTATTGATTAATTCTATAGTTTTTTTGCTTTCAATCTTATTAATTTCTCCTTTGATTTTCAGGGTCTCTAATTTGGTATCTAATTGGGGATTTCTAATTTATTCTTTTTCTAGCTTTTTAAGTTGCATGCCCAATTCATTAATCTCCTCTTTCTCTTTTTTATTCATGTAAGTATTTAGAGCTATAAATTTTCCCCTAAGCACTGCTTTGGCTGCATCCCATAGATTTTGGTATGTTGTCTCATTATTGTCATTCTCTTGGATATAGTTATTGATTGTCTCTGTGATTTGTTGTTTGGCCCATTCATTCTTTAGAATGAAATTATTTAGTTTCCAATTGATTTTCATTCTACTTTTCCCTGGCTCTTTCTTACATGTAATTTTTATTGCATCATGATCTGAAAAGGATGCATTTACTATTTCTGTTTTTCTACATTTAACAATGTTTTTGTGTCCTAATACATGGTCAATTTTTGAAAATGTGCCATGTACTGCTGAGAAAAAGGTATATTCCTATCTATCCCCATTCAATTTTCTCCAGACATCTATCATGTCTAACTTTTCTAGTAATCTATTCACCTCTTTCACTTCTTTCTTATTTATTTTTTGGCTAGATTTATCTAATTCTGAGAGGGGGAGATTCAGATCCCCCACTAGTATAGTATTACTGTCTAATTCCTCTTGTAACTCATTTAACTTCTCCTCTAAGAACTTGGATGCTATACCACTTGGCGCATACATATTCAATATTGATATTACTTCATTATCTATAGTACCTTTAAGCAAGATGTAATTTCCTTCCTTATCTCTTTTAATGAGATCTATTTTTGCCTGCACTTTGTCTGAGACAAGGATTGCTACCCCTGCTTTTTTTACTTTAGCTGAAGCATAATATATTCTGCTCCAGCCTTTTACCTTTACTCTGTGTGTATCACTCTGCTTCAAATGTGTTTCTTGTAAACAGCATATTGTAGGATTCTGGTTTTTAATCCACTCTGCAATTCGCTTCCGTTTTATAGCAGAGTTCATCCCATTCACATTCACAGTTATTATTACTGACTGTCTATTCCCCTCCATTCTATTTACCCCCTTTGTACTTTTCCCCCCTTCTTTCACCCTATTCCTCCTCACCGACGTTTTACTTCTTACCCCTGCCTCCCCTGATCTGCCCTCCCTTTTTATCACCCCCTCTCTTTTCTTTACCCTTTTCTCCCTTTCTTTTGTCCTCCCTTCTATCAGTCCCCCCTTCCTTCCCCTTTTGCTTCCCTAAAGAATGAGTTAAGTTTCTTTATCCCAATGAACGTATATGTTATTCCCTCTTTGAATCAAATCTAATGAGAATAGGGTTGAAACAATGTTCACCCCTCCTTTCTTTCCCTCTATTGTAATAGGTTTTTTTCACCTCTTCATATGATATAATTCATCCCCTTCTACCTCCCCTTTCCTCTCCTCCCTATAGACTCCCTTTTTAACCCCTTAAAATCATCAAAGACAATTTATATTTATACCCTCTGTGTAAAGTCCTTCTCTCTGCCCAAATACATTTACAGTTATTAAGAGTTATGAGTATTATCTTCCCATGTAGGGATATAAACAGTTTAACCTAATAGGATAACCTTTTTTTCCCCCCTCTGTTTACCTTTTTAAACTTCTCTTGAGTCTTGTATGTTGAGATCGAATTTTCTATTCTTTCTTTCTGGTCTTTTCACCAGGAAAGATTGAAAGTCCCCAATGTCATTAAATGTCCATCTTTTCCCCTGAAAGAAAATGCACATTTTTCTGGGTAATAGATTCTTGGCTGCAATCCAAGCTCCTTTGCCTTCTGGAATATCATATTCCAAGCCTTGCGGTCCTTTAATGTTGCATCTGCCAGGTCCTGAGCAATCCTGACCGTGGCTCCATGATATTTAAATTGCTTCTTTCTGGCTGCTTGCAGTATTTTCTTTCACCTGATAATTCTGGAATTTGGCTACAATATTCCTTGGAGTTTTCCTTTTGGGGTCTCTTTCAGGAGGTGATTGGTGGATTCTTTCAATGATGATTTCATCCTCTGATTCTATGATATCAGGGCAGTTCTCCTTAATAATTTCCTGGAATATGGTGTCTAGATTCTTTTTCTGGTCATGGTTTTCAGGCAGTCCAATGATTCTCAGATTGTCTCTCCTCGATCTGTTTTCCAGATCAGTTGTCTTTCCAATGAGGTATTTCACATTTTCTTCTATTTTTTCATTCTTTTGATTCTGCTTGACTGATTCCTGGTGTCTCATGGATTCCTTATCTTTCAACTGTCCAATTTTAATTTTTAAGGCATTGTTTTCTTCAGTAAGATTATGCACCTTTTTTTTCCATTTGGCCAAGTGAATTTTTTAAGGCAGTGTTTTCTTCAATGAGATTATGCACCTTTTTTTCCATTTGGCCAACTGAATTTTTTTTTTTTTTTTAGTGAGGCAATTGGGGTTAAGTGACTTGCCCAGGGTCACACAGCTAGTAAGTGTTAAGTGTCTGAGGCCGGATTTGAACTCAGGTACTCCTGACTCCAGGGCCGGTGCTCTATCCACTGCGCCACCTAGCTGCCCCCCCAACTGAATTTTTTAAGGAATTATTTTCTGCAGTCAATCTTTGTGCTTCCTTTTCCAAGCTGCTGATTCTTTTTTTTTTTTTTTTTGAGATATTTTATTTTTTCCGTTACATGTAAAGATAGTTCTCAACTTTTGTTTATACATGCTTTACAATTTCAGATTTTTCTCCCTCCCTCCCTCCCCTCCCTCCCCCCTCCCCTAGACAGCAGGTAATCTGATATAGGTTATATCTATATATATCTATACATATACATATAGATATATATATATACACACACATATATATACACATAATAACATTAATCCTATTTCTGCATTAATCCTGTTACAAGAGAAAGAATCAGAGCAGTGATGCAAAACCTCAAAATAGAAAAAAAAAAACAACAGCACCCAAAACAAAAGAAATAATATGGTTCAATCAGCATCTATACTCCACAGTTCTTTCTTTCTTTTTTTTTCTTGGATTTGGAGATCCTCTTCTATCATGAGTTCCCTGGAACTCTTCTGTACCATTGCATTGGTGAGAAGAATATAGTCCATCACAGTAGGTCAACACTCAATGTTGATGATACTGTGTACAATGTTCTTCTGGTTCTGCTCATCTCACTCATCATCACAAGCTGCTGATTCTTTTTTCATAGTTTTCTTGTTTTGCTTTCATTTCTCTCACCATTTTTTCTTCTACCTCTCTCAATTGATTTTTAATATCCTTTTTGAACTCTTCCAGGAAGGCTTTTTGTTCTTGAGACCAATTCACCTTCCCTTGTGAGGCTTCACATGTAGGCAATTTGAGGGTATTGTCCTCATCTGAGTTTGCGTTGGCTTCTTCCCTATTGATACAGAAGCTTTCAATGGAGAGGGCTCTTTTTTGCTTCTTATTCATTATTACAGCTTATTTATTTATTTATTTTGTAAGTTGAGTTGAGGTCTGCTCTGGGGGCACCAGGGTCCCTGTTTTGGGGTTCTTGTGCAGGGGTATAGGTGCTGTGTGACTGGCTTTTTACTCTGAGGCCTTTATAGGGTGTGCAGTTCGCCCCCCTGCACTTCCTGTCTGCGTGCGCTCAGCCAGGTGCCCGGGTTCCAGGGGCCTCAGTTGTTCGGCTGTGGCCCGCAGCTCCTGCTGACTTGCCCCAACCCCCTCGGCGCTGGGCTGCTGCCCTGTGCTGGGCCTCCCTTTTGCCCGAGTCAGACCGACCTTTTCCTGAAGTCTTCTAAATTATCTCTCGTTGGAAGATTGTGTCTCCCTGTCTCTTTGCAGGTTCTGTAGTTTCAGAATCCGTCCAGAGGCTTGATTTAATGTTCTTTTTGAGGGAACAGAAGGAGAGCTCAGGCAGCTTGCTGCTTCCTCTCTGCCATCTTGGCTCCGCCCCCCAGCTCTGTTTTTTTGGGTTTTTTTAGTGAGGCAATTGGGGTTAAGTGACTTGCCCAAGGTCACACAGCTAGTAAGTATTAAGTGTCTGAGGCCGGATTTGAACTCAGGTACTCCTGACTACAGGGCTGGTTCTCTATCCACTGCACCACCTAGCTGCCCCTTCCCAAGTTTTTTTTTTTTTTATTGAATAGAATTTTATTTTCCAAAATATATGTAAAAACAAATTTTAGCATCAATTTTAAAAAAATTTGTGTTCCAACTTTTCTTCCTCCTCCATTCCCACCCCTCACCCATTAGAACTCAAGCATTTCAAAATAAGTTATACATTAGTAGTCATGGAAAACATTCTCACATTAGCTAGGTTGTGAGAGAAAACAGTCAAAAAATCCCCAAAACTTCAGATTGAGGAATTGTCAAAGAGGAAAAAAAAATTTTTTTAAAAATGTGTTTCTAGGGGCAGCTAGGTGGAGAACACCATTTTTAAGCAAATAAAATAAAAGCATAGGATTACCGCAGAAGTAAATTGTAATGAACTATCAAAATAATTAAAAATAGAAAGTTAGCAGGCTGGACTATGAATACCTGTGGGAATGCCTGTTTAGACGGGAGTAGGATTAGATGTCCTCTGAGGTCCTTTTCAGCATTGAGATTCTAAGTGGAAATTGTTGGGGCCAATGAGAGCTCCCTGCCTCACACCCCCTCCCCCAATTATATTGGATAGTCAGGATCTAGAGTCAGGAAGACCCGAGTGTGAATCTTATCTCAGATACTTATTAGCTGTGTGACCCTTGGGAAGTCAGTTAGCCTTAGTTTCCTTATCTGTAAAATGGAGGTAATAATAGCACCTACTTCATGGGATGGTCGAGAGGATCAAATAAAATAATACTTATTTTGCAAACCTTTAAGCTGGTATAAATGTTAACCACTGTTGTTATTATCTATCCTGGCAATTCTAGAAAGTGCCTTTCCAGCCAGCCAGGACCTGGACAAATACTGATTGTTGCAGAGAGATGTTTTAAGCTTCCCCTGTTAACAAAGAATCCATTTGGAAGGGTGCTTGGAAACAGAAGGAAGAGGAGACTGGAGACCTGGGTTGTAGTTTTGGTCCCTGAACTAATTGTGTGACATTGGGTAAATCCATTACATACAGAGATAGTCAGAAAGTCAGGGAAAGGAGGGAAGGGGAAAATATAGACTTAGTTCTTGTGCTGAGAAGACCCCTTCCTCCATACCAAGGATGGGGTGCTTGGTTTGGTTTTGTTTTTTCCAGGGCAATGAGGGTTAAGTGACTTGGGATTGTTAACCTATATATGTAGGGGTGTAAAGGACCTTAGCAATTAACTAGTCCAACCAGCTCATTTTTTTTTTTTTGCGGGGCAATGAGGGTTAAGTGACTTGCCCAGGGCCACACAGCTAGTAAGTGCCAGATTTGAACTCAGGTCCTCTTGAATCCAGGGCCAGTGCTTTATCCCCTGTGCCACCTAGCTGTCCCCAGAGGTTTTACCTTAGATGAATATAACTAGATGAGGCAACAGACCCTGAAGGGCAGGAGCTTGGTTTGTATGCTAGTGTTGACTCAGAGTCCAGTAAAAGAGAAGTCAGTACCCTTTTCCAGGAGACAGCCTTGCCTTGGCTGCCTCTGTATTTATTGTCTGATGGTGGCATTCCTGACTCATGAGGACTCAGCCGTTGACCCATTGTAGTGGCACCAATGCTCAGAGAGAAGGGGAGTAGGCAGAGGATGAAGCAGGATAAAGAGGAAAAGGGAAGAGGGAGGGAAGAGAAGCGGGGAGAAGAAAGGTGGTAAAGACAGCTGACACTTTAAATTTCCTGTTCATCCATCTTATCTAATTATCCATCCATCCATTTATGAGCACAGATAATTCCCATGGAGCAGAGTTTAGAGAGCTAGGAAAGGGGAAAACAAGGACGGGGTGGATTTTTTGAGGAAGTGGAATCAATAGCTGTCTACTCTGGTGGCATTTTGGAGGTATTGAGGTTTCCCTTCTCCAGCCCTTATCTACCCCCACAACCTTTCATTCTACCTTAGAGATGCATTCCTTTGTTCCTTCTTGTCCTTGATTCATAGAATGTCAGAATTGGGAGACCTTACAAGTCATGTAGTCTAATCCCCCTTTGAGGAAACTGAAGCCTAAAGGGGAAGAGTCACATGACAAATCGGTGGTAGAAAAGAACCCTGTTCTAACATGGGGTTTCCAGTCCCATGTTATTTCTACCACCGTGTGCAGGGGTAGATAAAGATCTTTGGAGACCCCAGGAACTTGGATTTCAGAGATCTTTTGGTGAAGCTGTCATGTATATGTGTGTGTGTGTGTACAAAATAATATATAATATAGTATAATATAGTATGTGTATATATAGTATAATATAGTATATATGTGTGCTAGTGTATGCACATACATACATTTATATTTATATATATGTGTGTGTGTATATTTATATATATAGCACACACACATATATCCTACCCCTAGATATCACTTTCCTCTGTGTGTTTTGTGTGTGTGTGTGAGAGAGGGGGAGAGAGAGAGAGAGAGAGAAAGAAAGGAAAGAAGCATGGCATCATATGTATCTATATATTTCTCATATGTTTATATTAGAGAAACAGAGAGAGGGAAAGAGAGAGACAAAGATAGATCTGAGAAGAAGCATGGAGTAGTGAATAGAAAGCCTGCCTTGGGGCAGTTAGGTGATGCAGTGGATAAAGCACCGGCCCTGGAATCAGGAGTACCTGAGTTCAAATCCGGCCTCAGACACTTGACACTTACTAGCTGTGTGACCCTGGGCAAGTCACTTAACTCCTGTGACCCTGCAAAAAAAAAAAAAAGCCTGCCTTGGGACCAAGAAAACCTAGGTTCAAATCCTGCCTCTGAGCCTCCTGGCTAAGTGATCCTTAAGTGACTCTTAATGCCCCAACTAGATGCTAAAACTTTAAATTGGAAGATGCTCACCTGCATTGATAGTTTTCTCACCCAAAGTTCCCAATGCCTATGAAATCATAGGGCTAGAGAAAATGTGTGCACACAAATACAATATGTTTTAAAAGGAAATCATCGTTCATTAGAAAATAGATTTAGAGCTGAGACACCCTAGAGGTCATTTGGTTAAATATCATAATTTCACAGATGAGGAAATTGGACTTGTCCAAGGTCACACAGGCAGTCAGTAGGAAAGCCAGGAATTGAATCTTTTCATGCGGAACCTCTTGTTCCAATTTTATCACAGTTTAAAAAACATGGTCAAGGGGTGGCTAGGTGGCGCAGTGGATAAAGCACTGGCCCTGGATTCAGGAGTACCTGAGTTCAAATTTGGCCTCAGACACTTGACACTTACACTAGCTGTGTGACCCTGGGCAAGTCACTTAACCCCATTGCCCTAAAACAAACAAACAAACAAAGAAAAAACATGGTCAAACATCATTTATTTTCCATAGGTCCTAGGCCCAATGTCTGCTGTGTCCATTGGATAATCTCACTGAGTTATAGCTCAGCTAATTCTTTAGTTAACTAACCTCTCATTCAACCTTGTTGGGGCTAATAGACACAAGTGCTCCCTGGGCCCTAGCACAGGAGAGAGACAGATGGTGGTAAAGCACGACCACTACATAGTAGGTGCTTAATAAATGTTTATCAATGATAATGATAATGATGGTGGTGGCGGTGAGGAGGAGGACAACGACAAAGATGATGATGATTTTCTCTGCTTCTTTCTGGAAAGCAGAAAAACTTGAGAGAAGTTTAGGATGAAGCCTCTGGGCATTCAATCAGAATCACTTGCTAAATAGAAAACAAAGCAAGAATAATTCAATTGCAACATCCTACTAATTCTACTACCAACATACTTCTACTATTTGGGGCACATCCTCTCACCAAAGCACACAATATCTGTAGGGGAGAGTGGGAGCAAAGTTACAGAACCAGAGCATGGAGGGACATGAACAGAGAATGCGTACTGGGTTCACAAAGGCTAGGCAGTTATGTATCCCTTCATTTCTGAGCTGCTGAGGCAATAATAAGCTTCTTTCGGGAAAACAGAGCCCTTAGCCTAAGGACTGCAAAGCTTTTCCAGGTCTTTTCCTGTGACTGGTCTCTGAGGGATTGTGACTTCTCAGGCAGTACCTAGAAATACAGGGAAAGACAAAGGAAGAATCTTTCTTTACCAATCAGCTCTGTTCAGCAACAATGATTTTTCTTCCCAAATGCTCTTCCAAGCAGCAGATGACTACTCCTGAGGTCTTTCTGTGACCTAGCTTTGAGTATTCACCTCATACCCACTCAGGGATTTCATCTTGCCTCTTGGAGGTCTAGTCTTGACCAACCTACTACTCTAAAGCAAGGTCTCTTGTGTGAAATGACTCACCACTATCTTAGAATGAGAAACCTAAACCCTCACTTCTGTCTGCCATACCACAAACAGACAGTATACAGTTGTCATGTAGTCACCAATAGCTGTAGTTATCAGGGTTTTCCAACGTTCAGCCTCAAAATCTTCATATCAGTCATATTCAAATCAGATTCTGGGAAACAGTAAACTCTGTGCTTATTCTAAGCATCTATTCTCTGTGGGGTTGCTTTTTGAGTGATTCAAATGCAACTGTCTTCTTTTTCTGTCCTTTTCTATTGTCAAAATGAGACAAAGACATGACCTTACATAGAAAAACATGGGAAGGCTGGTATTAACTAATGCAGAGTGAAATAAATGGAATCAGTTCATCAGTCAACAAGCATTTATTAAATGCTTAGTGTGTACCAGACACTGTGCTAATTGGTAGGGATACAAATATAAGCAGAAAGACAGCCCTTGCTT
This sequence comes from Dromiciops gliroides, assembly GCF_019393635.1. Classification (NCBI taxonomy): domain Eukaryota; kingdom Metazoa; phylum Chordata; class Mammalia; order Microbiotheria; family Microbiotheriidae; genus Dromiciops; species Dromiciops gliroides. Next base: position 679,906,156 of record NC_057861.1, on the reverse strand, counting down.
TCAAAGAGTTTACATGCTAGCCTTGGCAGTCCTCCTTGGAGGAGCCATCAAATCAGAGGGCAAGACCACACAGTAGAGGATACTTCCAATATGTGATTTCCACAAGATGAAGACCTGGAGCATTGTAGAGAAGGTCCAGGGTGAAGGTTGGGGAGGAAAATATACTTGCCATAGAAAGATTTCACAACAAATAAACAACAAGAAACAGGAAAAGAATTTACACAATGACTACAACAACATTGTAAGTGAAAAGAACAATAACAACACAATCAAGACAGGGCTTCAAAGATTTAATTGCCAAACTTGGCCCAAAGAAGAGATAAGAGAAAATACCTTGCTTTTTTGCAGACATGGAGGTTTATGGGATATTGCATATCATGTCATATTTGGTTGATGTGTTGGTTAGTTTTGTTACACTGTCCTTTCCCCCTTTTTAATTCTTTTTTGTTTGGTTGGTTTTTTGGTGAGGCAATTGGAGTTAAGTGACTTGCCCAGGGTCACACAGCTAGTAAGTGTCAAGTGTCTGAGGTCGGATTTGAATTCAGGTTCTCCTGAATCCAGGGCTGGTGCTTTATCCACTGCACCACTGGTAGCTGCCCCTTTTAAAATTCTTTTTATAAGGGACAGCTCCCCAAGTGAAAGATATTGGACATACCAAAAGTTTACAATTTCTTATTCCTTTTTTGTTGTTGTTATATTTTTATTTTTGTGTTTGTTGATAATTGTTGAGTTCACAATAAAAGAAAAAAGGTGTCTTGGGAAATGTAGGTTTATGTAAAAACAAGATATATTAATAAAACTTAAGAAAAAGAATCATTCTCCAAATTAAGGAAAGAGAGGAAAAGTGCCTTGCTCATGGTCTCAGTGGTACATATCAGAGATGGGATTCAGATCCAGGCTCAATTCTGCTGATCCATGCCTAAGGCTATTCTCATTACCCTGGCCCTACAATGCCCAGTACAAAGTCCCTTTCCTAGGGCTGTCCACAAACAGTGTGTCCTTTGAAGAGAAACAGTCTACATTGGCTTGACCTTCCCATCCCTCAGTCACTCCCTAAAACCTGTAAGTTGTGGTCAAAAGTGAATGCATCCATTACCCACCAGAGGAAACACCTAGCCAACCTGCTTGATCCATTTCATTCTGTAGCTGATACATCATCCATCCCTGGGAACACAAAGCCATTCATTATTCACAGAAAGCTTCAAACTCCTGTGTCCAGAATCCTGAAGCCTGCCCACTGCCTGTGAAAATTGGATCATTAAATTCTATTTTTCTTATTAACTGGACCTCTCATCATCCTACTCCTGAAGATAGATGCCCTTGCCTTATCCCACCCCCTTTACAGAATCACACAGTGACCTTGTGTTCCCCACAGCTTTATTCCTTGGAGCCTCTCAGTTACATTTCCTCCCAAGCAAATCTTAAGCCCCCAGAATGTCAGAACAGTCGGAGAGCTTGGAGACCAACCAGTCCAGCTCCTTCTGCACACAGAGAGGGAAACTGAGTACCAGAGAGGGGAAAGGACATAGTAGATGTGACATTGGTGAACAATGTGATATTGGTGAATATACTTGTGGCTTCCCCAGGTTTCCATGTTGTAGACATCCCTTCCCCAACTAAGGTTTGTTCAAGAGAATCTGTACAATCCCTCCACCTCCCTCCTTTCTCTGTCCTCTCCCCCCATCAATGCATGACAGGTAGTGCCAAAAGGACTAAGTTTCCTAGATTTAGAGCTGAAAGATAGCTTAGAAACCACTTGGTCCTTTCTCCTTATTTTAAAGAGGAAGAAGACACTGAATCAGAGAGGTTTAATGATGTGCCCTTGGGCACACAGCTAATGTCAGAACAGAATTTGAATCCAGGTACTACCTCTTCAAATCCAAGGCTCCTTCTGCTATTCCACACTAGTGTACTCCTCAATTTTATTCTTCCATAGAAAGGAGGGAGACGACAAAGCAAAGGCAATGGTGTTAGAAGCTGCTGCCTCTTGAAGATGCATTAGAAGTAAAGATCTCAGGATAAGATCTAAGTAGCAAAGTGCAGTGAAAAGAGCTCTGGGTCCAGTCAGAGGGCCTTGGCTTGAATCCCAGCCCTGTCACCTGCTCCCAGTGTGGCCCTGGGCAAGTCATTTACATTGTCTGGGCCTTCGGGCTCTTATCCTTAAAAGGGGAGGGGGGAAGGAGTTGGACCAGATGGCCTTGAAGAATCTTCTAGCTCTAAATCCATGATTCAACAATTTGAACATTTTTAACTTTCAAAAATTCAGTTTACGTGACTTTGTCTTTTTGGGAACATGGCTATTGGATACACACACACAAAGGCCCACCTAAACTTTTCATGACGTCACTGCTATGTAGAAACCAAATCCCGGCTTCATCCCTGAATCACTGATAGTGTGAGGATGCCCGGGCGGCAGGCGGGCTTAGCTGGAGCTTGGTCTGTTTGCCCAGAGCAGGTAATTGTAACATTTATATTAATTAGAGAGATTAAGCTGTCCATTAGCTATAAAAGCATCAAACAAACATATTAAAATGTCCTCATTAAAGTTTTATGGATTCATATCAATCCCCAAACAGCACATAAGGCAAGGTAGAGGAAAAAAAAGTGAAACAGGGACACAGTCTCTCTCTCTCTCTCTCTCTCTCTCTCTCTCTCTCTCGTTGTCTCTCTCTCTCTCTCGTTGTCTCTCTCTCTCCTTCTCTGTCTCTCCACCTCTCTCTGTCTGTCTCTCCCTCTGACTCTCTCTGTCTTGGTCTGTCTCTTCTCAGTTTCTGTGTGTGTGTCTCTCTCTCTTTTACACACACACACACACACACACACACACACACACACACACACACACACTCATTCTGTCCCTGGCCAGAGGACTGAGGGGACAGATAGATAGTCAGGTCCTTTGGGATCCTAGATAAGGGATAAGGAGAGAAATGGAAGGCTGTGTTTATCCAATGCAGCCAAGGCATGGAAGGACAGTGGTGTATTTAAGAAAAATGTTATGACTGGAGTTGAAATTGTACCTCTGCTTCTTAATGACTGTGTGATCCTGGGCAAATCCCTTAATGTCCCCAAGCCTTCATTTCCCCATGTGTAAATGGTCATAATTATATTTACACTTTTCTTCTCTTGTGGCTTTTGTGAGGAAGGTGCTTTGTAAACTTTTAAGAGTTATAGGAATGTGAGCAGATGTTATTATCATTATCACCTTCACTACTGACTGCCTTATCCCAGGCAGGTCTAATCTCCCACTGGGTGCAAAGTACTAGCCAGCCCTCTGACCCTAAAGACTTTCCCTCTTCTCAACAAAAATGGCCATAAGTTCATCTCTATGAAGCCTTCCCAGGCTAATCCCAGACAACTACAGTCACACCAATCGTGTACTCAGGCAGAGATATCTAGACGGTGGGAATTAGTTAAATAGTCACAACACAGCAGGAGTTTTTGGTATGTTTCCTCTGTGGCTGTGTCTCATCTACTTGCTTAGTAGGGGCAGCTAGGTATCACAGTGGATAGAGCACTGGTCCTGAAAGTCAGGAGTTCCTGAGTTCAAATCTCACCTCAGACACTAGCTGTGTGACCCTGGACAAGTCACAACCCCCAATTGTCTTAAAACATCTGTGGCCATCTCCAATCGTCTTGATATATATCTTGCCACTGGTCCCAGATAGCTCTGGAGCAGAGAGTGAGGTTGGTGACTTTGCACAGCCCTCCCTCACTTAAATCCAATTAATTCACTGCAGGTCATAACCTCACCCCAATATCATGGTCCCCTTCAGGAATGAAGGACAAACCAAAAACCACTAAGTGTAAGTTTCTCCAAGGCACAGGACTGCCCTCTTTCCATAATTACCTCCCACACTAAAGCCTGAGTTCAAAAAGTGTTCAAGGTTCTACCATAGTAGTGCCCTCCTAACTGGTCTCTGTTTCCATACTCCCCTCTCTCAAATTGTCCAACTAAATGCTTTACACAGATAACAAAATAATCTCACTAATGCATAGGTTTGACTCTGCCACTTCCCTGCTCAAAAATCTTGATTCTCTCCCTATGGCCTCTGGTCTAAAATACAAATTCTTTGCCTCATTATTTTCTACCCTACTTTTCCAGGTTTTCACACTGTTTCTTTTCCAACCCAAAAGGTCTACTAGTGGGTCCCCCATCTCATCTGGTTCTTTCCTATCTCCATTTATTTGCATGGGCCATCCCACATACTTACAACACACTCCTTCCTCATCTTTACCTGTTGAAATAATTTTCTCAAGGACTTTTTTGTGATAATAAAAAATTGGAGACCATGGAGGGGATGCTCATTATTTGGGGAATAACTGAATAAAACGTGGTATATGCTTATGATGGAATACTAGTGCTGCAGGAAGGTCTCAGAAAAACCTGGGAAGACTTATATGAACTTGTGCAAAGTGAAGTAAGCAGGCAGTAGAACACTGTACAGAGTAACAGCAATATTGTAATGATGATCAACCCTGAAAGACTTCACTACTCTGATCAATGCAATGATCCAAGACAATTCCAAAGGACCTGTGATGAAAGATGCTGTCTGCCTCCAGAGAGAGAACCAGTAAACCCTGACTGCAGATTGAAGTATAATTTTTCACTTTTTAATTTTTCTTGCTTTTTTGTTGCAACTTGGCTAATAGGAAATATATTTTACTTGATTTCACAAGTATAAATTATATCATATTACTTGCTTTCTCAATAAGTGAGGGAGGGACCGAAAGGAAGGAAAGAATTCTAAACAACAACAAAAAGAAGAATGTAAAAAATAAATTATTTATTTACAAAACAAAAAGGAAATCCTTTTTTTTCTTCAAGGGCCAGCTCCTCCTATGTTACCTCATTCACGAAGCCTTCCCTGATCTCCCAGATGAAAGTGATCTCCATCCTCAAACCTTTCTAGAAGACTCTGGATTTTTTCTTTGTTCCTATTCCATCTTACCTTCTATTATACTTGTTTATATGTATTTGTGTAAGCTTTGCCTTTTTAATTTTTTATCCCTGGTGTTAGATATAGCATCCTACACACACAGTAGAGGCTTAACAAAATTTTGAATGGAATTCTGCCTCTGCCACTCTGCCATGTGACCTTGGGCAAATTTCTTCACCTTTCTGAGCTTCAGGTCTCTCATCTATACCATGGAGAGAATTTTTGACCCTGTGACTCAGCCCCCCCCCCCAAGCTCTGGACTTACAAGGACCAGGTCCAATCTTGAGGGAGGGAGAGGGGCAGACTTTAAAAATGATTCTGCCCTTGACTTGTAATGTTCCTTGCCCATGAGAGATATAGGTAAAAGAATCCCTCCAATCCTTTTCCCAGAACACAATGTAACAATCATTCTTATATCCAGGAGAGCCTTTATTTCACCCCACAGAAAATTGAAAGGACTCACAGAAGCCCCTATATTATGCAGGAAAGGGACTCACAATAGCCTGTATATAATCATCTCAATTCTCTTCTCTTTCTTGTGGATCCCACTTTTACACAGGCTTCTATGCAGTCCCTGACTTTGGTTCATAGTGTGCCCCTGTAATTTTGTACTCTACCTAAAAGAGAAACACATTTTTAATATATTGTGCAGAAAACTCTCTTCCCATCAGAACTGCACTGTTCAAATAATTCACAGTAAAAGCAAAGAGCAAAGTTTAGTGCTCTCTCTCTCTCTCTCTCTCACCTCCCTGTCTCCCTGTGTCTCTGTCTCTGTCTCTGTCTCTCTGTCTCTCTGTCTCTCTCTCTCACACACACACACACACACACACACACACACACACACAGACCCTATTTTTTAGCTATAGTTCCTTTTTGCTACTCTAGCTTTGGGTAGCAGTAAAGGGAAGGGAGGGGAAGGACAGTTGAAGACTACCATGCCAGTAATCCATTTTCTCTTTCCAAAAGGCACACTGTGTAGACAATTTCCTTCCTTGGAATAGAAGGTTGGATCCCTGAACTCTTAAACTTGGGATTACTTGAGAGATAACCTCTAAGGTAAGAAATATCCTTTCTCTGGCAAAAAAGCTAGATTCTTAGATCATATTAATAGGAAATATATCCTATTCTTCTTCTAAACAGGAGTCAGGTATCTAGGGGCTACTCTGTCCTTGAACTTTCCCACAGGACCCATATTATCTCTCCAAAGCCACCATTGTGCCTGGTTCTATCTACTCTATTCTCAGAATTCTCAGGTTGAGGGCGGGGAAGGAAAAAGGGAAAAGGAGAGCCCAAGTCCTTGAAGACTGCTTTTATAGGCCAGAGCAATGGGGTAATTCCCCTGAATTCATCTTTTCAAGTCCAAGTCAACCAATCTATCTTGGGAGCATACCCAGTCACTATATCCCATCCTTCAGCAAGAGGCATGTGGTAACTTAGCTGGTTTACTGCATAACAAGGGAGGGAGCAGGCCTGGTGATATAAATAAAATGTCTTTGTTGTTGGTATCTTTTTTTTTAAACATCAAAAGCATGCCACCCCCAAACACACACACACACACACACCCTTTCCCTATTTCCAGAGAACCATCCTCTATGACAAATTTTTAAAAATAAAAAGAATTAGAGAAGGAAAAGTAATTCAGCAACTCTGACTAATTATGTAGAAAAAACCTGCTATTATATGCAATGTTCACATGCATAGGTCCCCCACATAATGCCAATAGGATTTCAAAACAGAAAGTCACTAGGCCTTGGGGCAGCAAGAAATTCAAGTTGAATGGAAAGTCTTAAGAAGTACTGATGGACAGTCCCTTGCAACCCAGGCAGTTAAAGCACAAAGGTTTCTATATTCAGGCATAATTTAAGGCCTTGTACTCCTCATAGGGCTTGCTCCTGGAGAGTACAGAAACACAGTATCTTGGGAAGCCCAAGTCTCCTCTGAGCTGATGGGATCTTCACCTCTTTGCAGGCTGTGGAGAACATCAGCCTTGGATACATCCAAGGGAAGCAGCAAAGGGGACACCCCAAGGATGTAAACTATTACATATCCTTGATCTGTGTTTGCAGCTATTTCTTCACACAAGACATATATATACTCACAAGCTTAGAACAAAAGTGTTGGGAGTTCCAAGGGAGGGGTCAGGTAGGGAATGAAGATCTCCCTGGGCCTCTGCTCTAACCTCAATGCCTCTTCAACCAAAAATGTAAAAGAAGCATGTTCACTGGGAGATTTAGACTGATAAAGAGGGTGGTGGTAGAATATTAGGAATAAGAGCTGGAGATTCCCTGATATAGCTTACCTGGATTTATCAACCCTCTTCCTGAAGTAGGGGGAATGGCAGATAAATATCTAGTTTCCAAGTTAAGAGCATATAGCATCGGGGCAGCTAGGTGGCGCAGTGGATAGAGCACTGGCCCTGGAGTCAGGAGTACCTGGGTTCAAATCTGGCCTCAGACACTTAACACTTACTAGCTGTGTGACCCTGGGCAAGTCACTTAGCCCCAATTGTCTCACTAAAAAAAAAAAAAAGTATATAGAATCAAGTCAGTCCTCAGAAACATACTGGCTGTGGGACACTCAGCAAGTCATAGAACTTCTCAGTGCTCTGGCAACCCTCTAAGACAGGGGTCCTCAAGCATTCTTTTTTTTTGTGGGGCAATGAGGGTTAAGTGACTTGCCCAGGGTCACACAGCTAGTAAGTGTCAAGTGTCTGAGGCCGGATTTGAACTCAGGTCCTCCTGAATCCAGGGCCAGAACTTTGTCCACAGTGCCACCTAGCTGCCCTTTCAAGCATTCTTGTGTTTATGGCATGGACCCCTTTGATACTGTGATGAAGCAGCAGCTAGGTGTCCCTGGGGAGAAACCAGGAGCTGGACCCAGAGTAAAGAAAACCTGAGTTCAAATGCAGCTTTATACCCTTACTAGCTATGTGACCCTGAGCAAGTCACTGAACCTCTGCCTCAGTTTCCTTATCTGTAAAATAGAGATGATAGTAGCACCAATCTCCCAGAGTTGTTGTGAAGATAGAATCTGAGATAATATTTGTAAAGTGTCATATAACATAAATATCTGCTAGCTCTAGTATCAAACCTATGGACCCCTTCTCAGAATGATGATTTTTTTTTTTTTTTGTGGGGCAATGGGGGTTAAGTGACTTGCCCAGGTTCACACAGCTAGTAAGTGTCAAATGTCCGAGGCCGGATTTGAACTCAGGTACTCCTGAATCCAGAGCCGGTGCTTTATCCACTGTGCCACCTAGCCGCCCCACAATGATGATTTTCAATGCATAAAATACAAAGGATTACAAAGGAAACAAACCACATTGAAATATTCACCGCAATATCTAAAAAATAAATCACAGACTCCAAGAAATCTTTAGATATATTCCACTTGGCAGGGTGGAGGTTGGGAATGACACAGTCTGTGGATGCCAAGTTAAGAACCTCTGCTCTAAGACTCTAAGCTCTAGGGAAGGTGCTGACTTGCTTTGGTAGAGGGGTTTTCCTCACCTGTGAGTTCTAGCGTCAGTGAAATCATGGGTTTAGTCCCCACTGATGAACTGTGATAGACTTAACTCTTCTCAGCAATAGGATGATCCAAGACAATTCCCAAGGACTCACAATGGAAAATGTTCTCTACATGCAGAAAGAGAATTATGGATTCTGAATGCAGATTGAAGCATACTCTTTTCACTTTAATTGCTGCTTTTTTTGTTTGTTTCTTCTTGTGTTTTTTTTCCTTTTGTTATGATTCTTCTCTCACAACATGAATAATGTGGAAATATGTTGAACAGGTGGCTTGCTAGCTTTGGGGGGCAGAGAGAAACATTTGGAACTCAAAATCTTACAAAAATGAATGTTGAAAACTATGTTTACATGTAATTGGAAAAAATTACTATTTTTTTTTACATATAAGGTATTTTATTTTTTCCGTTACATGTAAAGATAGTTCTCAACTTTTGTTTATACTAGCTTTACAATTTCAGATTTTTCTCCCTCCCTCCCCTCCCTCCCCCCTCCCCTAGACAGCAGGTAATCTGATATAGGTTATATCTATATATCTATATCTATATAGATATAGATATATACACACACATATATATATACACATAATAACATTAATCCTATTTCTGTATTAATCCTGTTACAAGAGAAAAAATCAGAGCAGTGATGCAAAACCTCAAAATAGAAAAAAAAAACAACAGCACCCAAAACAAAAGAAATAGTATGGTTCAATCAGCATCTATACTCCACAGTTCTTTTTTTTTTTTTCTTGGATTTGGAGATCCTCTTCCATCACGAGTTCCCTGGAACTCTTCTGTGCCATTGCATTGGTGAGAAGAATATAGTCCATCACAGTAGATCAACACTCAGTGTTGATGATACTGTGTACAATGTTCTTCTGGTTCTGCTCATCTCACTCATCATCAGCCCACACAAGACCCTCCAGGTTTCTCTGAACTCCTCCTGCTCATCCTTTCTTACAGCACAATAGTATTCCATTGTATTCCTATACCACAACTTGTCCAGCCATTCCCCAATGGATGGGCACCCCCTCAACTTCCTATTTCTTTTTTTTTTTTTTGGCGAGGCAATTGGGGTTAAGTGACTTGCCCAGGGTCACACAGCTAGTAAGTGTTAAGTGTCTGAGGCCAGATTTGAACTCAGGTACTCCTGAATCCAGGGCCAGTGCTTTATCCACTGAGCCACCTAGCTGCCCCACCCCCTCAACTTCCAATTCCTTGCCACCACGGAAAGAGCAGCCGTAAATAAAAAATACTATTTTTTAAAAGAAGGAAAAAAAGAAAAAGCATCTTACATTATTCTTGGGAGGAAATGGAGAGATATGGACTAGATGAGAATACAATGAGTGATTTAGAACCTTGGATTGCTGGACTCAAAGAGCAGTCGTGAATGGTCCATGTTAGCACAGCAGCAGATGTCTGTTTGAGTACCTAAGGAATCTGTGCTTGGCTTTGTCCTGTTTAACATTTTAATCAATGACTTAGATAAGGCCAAGAAGATGCCAAAGTGGGTGGGATAGCTAACATCTTGGATGATAGATGTCAAGATCCTTGACAGCCAAGGTCAGAGGTGTTAGGCAAACAGCCTGCAACACTCACAAGTTTGACAGAACCAGATTAAAATGTAACTGGGAAATATTTAACAAAATAAATAAAAATGCAATGAAAACATAGATACTATCACATTTAAAAACCAAGTCAATATGTAGCCCACAGGGATCTTTATGTATGGTTTAGTGGCTCCCATTTCTAATTGAGTTAGACACCACTGAGCTTGAGCATTGGGCCAAAACTAACAAGATGAAACTTAATAGGGATAAAATTTTAAAAAAATAACGTTATGGGGCAGCTAGGTGGCGCAGTGGATAAAGCACCAGCCCTGGATTCAGGAGGACCTGAGTTCAAATCTGGCCTCAGACACTTGACACTAGCTGTGTGACCCTGGGCAAGTCACTTAACCCCTGTTGTCCCACAAAAACAAAAACAAAATAAAAAAAATAACGTTACAAGTGCAATATGGAGAGGCATACCTAGATCACAATTTGTCTGAAAGAGAGTTGGGGGTTTTATGGGCTGAAAACTCAGTAGGAGCCAGTGGGGTGACATGGTGACCAAAAAACTAATGCAATATTGGACAGCATTAAGAGGCAGAGCTTCCAGGAAAAAGGTGAGGTCCCCCCTACCCTGTGCCCTTGTCACAGCTCATTGGGAGAATTGCATTCCATTCTGGGTGCCTCGGTTTAAGAAGGATATTGGTAATCTGGAAAGTGTCCAGAGGAGGGTAACAAGGACGATGAAGACCCTTGAGTCTATGTCCTCTGAGTATTAGCTGAAGGAAAAGGGTCATTTAAGATGAATAATAGTTCGCATTTCTATGGTGCCTACTATGTGCCAGGCCCTGCTAAACATTTTATAAATATTTTTTCATTTGTTCCTCACAACAACCCTGGGAGGTAGGTGCTAGTATTACTATTTCCATTTTACAGTGAGGGGAATTGAGGCAAATAGAGGTGAAGTGACTTGTTCCAGATTATACAGATAGTAAGTGTCTGAATCCAGACTTGACTCAGGTCTTCTTGACTCCAGGCCCAGTGCTCTCCATCTACTGCACTACTTAACTACCTAGTTTAGACTTGAGAAAACTGGAGGGGAACTTGAGAGTCTTCCTTAAGTATTCAAAGGAAGGATCATATTTATTCTGTTTGGTTCTAGAGGGCAAAACTAGGAGTAATGAGTGGAAGTTTTAAAAGAAGAAAATTTAAGCTGTATGTCAAATAAAACCTACCTGAAAACTATAACGGTCAAAAGTAGAAGAGGTTACTGGGGCAGCAACTAGGTGGCATCTTAGTGGACAGAGCCCCAGGCCTGGTCAGGAAGACTTGAGTTCAAAATTGACCTCAGATACTTACTAGCTGTATGACCCTGGGCAAGTCACTTAACCCCAGTTTGCCTCAGCTTCCTTATCTGCTAAATGGGCATAACAATTACACCTACCTCCCAGGGTTGTTGTGAGGATCAAAGGAGATCATAATTGTAAAGTGCTTAGCACAGTTCCCGATGTGTAGTAAGAGCTATATGAATGTTTGCTGCTGCTGCTACCACTACCACCACCATCACCAGATCAAGAAGGGGTTGGTGCCCCCTCCTTGGAAGTCACCAAGCAGATACTTGGAAGGCCACTTGTCTGATATGTTATGGTAAGGCCTTCTTTGGTGTTTAGGTTGTACTAAATGACTGCCAGGGGCCCTTTCTAATTCTCAAATTCTGTGAAAGCTATTAGTACTTTAAACTTTGAGAGCATCCTGTAGATAGTCATTAGCAGAGCTGGGATTTGGCTGTTGATTTTTATTCTAAATCTAGTGCTCTTTCCCCATTGGTATGTGACCTCCCTAGCTGAGAATGCCTCATACTGAATCCCTTTGGTATTTCATTCATGAAAACCCCCAGGGTAGGGGTTCAAGACAGAACCTCCTTATCCCTAATTCTGCTCCACAGTCAATATGATTAGCGTGACAGTTCTGGTAGGACACAACAGGTCATAGGGCCTCTTTACTTTAGGGAGTTTCCAGTGCTGGAACCTGAGTTGAAGTCAGGGAGACAGGAAGAGCTGAGTGATCCTGGACGGTTGCTTAAGCTCTCTTGTAAAATATCGATAATAATATCATTGACTTCATAAAACTGTTGTGAGGATCAAATGAGATAATATTTATAAACCCCTTTGTAGACCTTAGCATGCTCTAGAAATGTCAGTTATTAATTATTGTACAGATTAGTCCACATTTTGTGCTCTTACTTTCAGTTCTGGGCCTTTGCCATATAGGGCTGAAATCTAGAGCCTAGTAAATGAGAGTTCCCAGGGAGATCACCCAGAGCAGAATCCATCACCTACATTACTTACAAGAGGGAGCCATTTCCTGGGGCTAAAAGTCCTCCCCAGTGTTTACATAAGATCACATTCTCCAAACTGTTTTCAAGCACATTGAATGGGGTAGGTAAAAGAGAGAGAGAGAGGTGTGGAGGTGTCCGGAGCTGTGGATTCTAATCTCATCTCTGCCCCCTTAATAGCGATGTGACTTCAGGTAAGTCTTTTCCTCAATTTGCTTCTCAGTTTCCTTATCTGTGAGGGGATGAGGGAGATAAGGACACCTCCTTTGCCTACCTCAGGCACACATTTCACTGTTCTTCCTTTCTTCAGACTCCCCATTTCAGATTGTGATCTGGAAAACATGGAGATCAGGGAAGGATCTCAATTAATTAAAAATAATGAGTTGAATATTTATTCTGGTTCTTGTGTGGGGAATATTCTGGCCCTTGTAGATGAGATGAAACTAATTGGTGGTGTTGACAGCCTCTATCCATCACACTGAACCATCCTAAGGCCCACCAGCAAACCAGGATGCCCAATGATCTCCAGTCCCTCCCTCCTGATCTGGTCCCAGAAACCAAGACTGAGTTATTTCCCACTGGGGCCCTGTGGATGATATGGCAAGAAGAAGAAGAAGAAGAGAAGGAAGGAAGGAGGGAGGGAGGGAGGGAGGGAGGGAAGGAAGAAAGAAAGAAAGAAAGAAAGAAAGAAAGAAAGAAAGAAAGAAAGAAAGAAAGAAAGAAAGAAAGAAAGAAAGAAAGAAAGAAGAAGAAATAGACCAGAGCTACTTTAGCCAACTAAGTTTGAGGACACAAACCCTGCAGGTATCCCCCAACCTCTAACTACCTCCCTTTCTTAGGTTCAAGATCCCACATGTAGAGCTGGAAGGCACCTCAGAAGCCATGTAGTCTGACCTCCTCATCTTGCAGATAAAGAAACTAAGGCCTAGTGACTTGCCCAAGGTCACATAGGTAGCAAACATCCTCCGATTCCAGAGCCAGAGGTCTTTTCATGGAGTTGCATTGCCTTCTTTGGGGCAGAGCTAACCAGAGGATCCATCAATGGAAACCGGGGGACTTGGGTTCTGCTCCTATCTCCACTAACCATGTCCCTTCTCCTTTCTGAACCTCAGTTTCCAAACTTTTACTTGGAGCAGATGCCCTCAAGGGCCCTTAAATCTCTGTGAGTCTGTGGTTCTGTGAGCCTCCATCCTGTGTTATATCTGTACAGCTCAGTGGGCAGGCACTAATAATTAGGCGGGATTTCCCAGTGGTGTAGCCAGAGCCCATGATTAACTCTGAATCTCCTTGTGGTTGGAGCATTTGACCTGAGCCGTCTTTGTGGTTCTTTTCCTGGCACGGGGGGCCACATACACTCCAAGGCTATGGAAAAAAAACAGGATCATCTTTCTCTAACTGAAAGAGGAAGGAGGAAGACCAGTCTCCCCTATATCCTCTTTGTAGACAAAACCAGCTCCTCTGGGAGATCTCTGTTCAGCAGCTCTTTAGTGGAGGAGGGAGGGCTGCTGTCTGGGGGAAGGGGAAGGAATCTCTCCACGGAACCTTGAATTCCCTGTGCTTCAGAGGTTTAGCAAAAGTGGTCCTCCTCGACCTTCTCACCTCATTCCATCCTCAGCTTCCTAACCTTCTAGGGGAAAACTCTTGGCCTGTCTGACTCCTACCCAACTAGTATGTCCCCCTCTAGGAGTGGGAAGAGACAAATAGGAGTTTCTCCTTTTAAAGGAATCAGGAAGGTGGACTACTTGTCTGTGTTGTCTCTAAACCAATGGATGTTGCCCTTGTTCACTTGGGCATTAGGGTTTAAGGGAGGGATTGAAAACAGGGGAGCTGTTATTCAGGAGGCCTAGGTGCTAGATCTAGCCTGGCACTAGGGGACAGTTTTTACCTCTGGGGATCATAGAATCTGGGAGCTGGAAAGAACCTTGAAATCAGTTATGTGCCCTGGGATCCTATGAGATAATGGATGTGAACCACTTTGTAGAAAAATAAAGAGCTATAAACATGAGAGACTATTACCATTGGCTGATTTTGGTTAATGGTTCAAGTAAGGATAAAAGAATCATTTAGATTCTCAGAAAAAAAGGCTCTTGGCCAAAGATGGCACAACAATAATCAACAATAGTCACATGTGCCCTGAACTTTGGTTTGCACTTTCATTTCCATTCTTCTCTATCGTGCTCTTGATAAACCCCCTGGGGAAGGAGAATGTTTAACAACCAACTCTTTGCTTTGGTCTCCTCTACTAGCCCCTTGGCCAGAGCACCTTGTGAGCTTTAAAGGGTCCAGAGGATTTTGCACTTCCCTAACTGTCCCAGGAACAGCTCATAACATGTGCCAAGGATAAACTGGATGCAGATTCAAAGCTCTATATAAAGCCCAGGAGAAAAACCATCCCATGCCTATTGGGAACATTTTTAGGACTCAAACAAAACGATTTCCAGGAGCTGCATTACCCCTTTGTGCTCTCTAAGTTTGAACCCACCTTCCCCCAGAATCCATATGTACTCATGGGGAAATAGGTTACAGACTTTTGAGGCATGTTTTATACCAATTATACCAATATATTGGCTATTGTAAAGCACCCCTTTTTAAAAGCTGATTAAGTGTGGTTGACTAATTAACATCCCTTGATAATCATGGTGGGAAGCCTACAGGTTGGAACTCTTGAGCTATGGCATTACAAAGATACTCCAACCTCCTCGGGGATATCCCTGAAACTCTAAGGGAAAATGTATTGGATGTTCTCCGAGCATCGGGAGGTTAAGGAACTCTAAGGTCTACATGTTTTACTTAAATAAATAGGAATATATAAAAAGTAAACACGAATCAATTTGGGTTGGTAGAGAGAGGTGGAGAGGGTATCAGGAAAACCTTTATGGAGGAAGTTGTATTTGAGCTGATCTTTGACAGAAGCCAAGAAGAGGGGTGGGTTTCAGGGGTGGGGGTGGGGAGTGTATTCCCGGCAGGAGTGACAGCCAGATCCAAGGCACAGAGATTGAAGTTGAAATATTGTGTGTGAAGGATGACTAGTAAGGCTGTCTGACTGAAACATAAAGCAATAGAAATCTGAAAAGATTAAGTTGGAGCTGGATTGTAAAGAGCTTTAAACACCAAACAAAGGAGTATATATTTAATCCTAGGTGGTGAAGTGGATAGAGTACCTGACCTGAAGTCAGGAAGACTCATTGAATCTGTCCTCAGACACTTGCTGTATGACCCTGGGCAAGTCACTTGGCCTTGTTTGTCTCAGTCTCCTCCTGCAAAATGAGCTTGAGAAGGAAATGGCAAACCACTCCAGTATCTTTGCCAAGAAAACCCCAAGTGGGGTCGTGAAGAGTCAGACATGACTGAAAAACAACTGAACAATTTAATCCTAGAGGGAATCAGTGGCCACTGGAGTTGATTGAGCACTTTAGTTTTAATAATATCATTTTGGTAGTTATGAGGAAGATGGTAGGAGAGGAGAGAAACTTAAGGCCGAGATACCAATTAGAAGGCTATTGAAATAGTTTAAGTAAGAGGTGATAAAAGCCTCTACTAGAATAATGGTCTGTGACTACAGAGGAAGTGTCAAATGCCATACACTGTAGAATCAAGAATATTTGGCAATTGATTGGATGAGGGGGGGGGGTGAAAAAGAGTGAAGAGCTGAGAGTGAGAGGGACAATAATGTTGAGAGATTAATGGTGTCCTTGACAGAAATGTGGAATTTAGCAGGAGTGGGTTTGGGGGAAAAGATAATGGTTTCTATTTGGGACATGTTAAGTTGGAATTGACTATGGGACTTCTATATGGAAATGTCCAACAGGCAGCTGGTGATATAGGATGGGTGCTCAGGAGAGAGATTAGGACTGGATATATAGATATGAGAGTCATCTGAAATGAGATGATAACTGAACCCACGAGAGTTAATGAGATCATAAAGAGAGGGTATAGAGAAGAAGGTCCTGGACAGAGCCCTAAGGCATACCCAGACATATGGGGGTGGGGCATGGATTATGATCCAGCAAAGGAGACTGAGAGAAAAGTTCAGACAGTTAGGAGAACCAAGAAAGAACATTGCCATGGAAACCCAGAGAGGAGAGAGTATCCAGGAGGAGGGGGTAGTCAGCAATAAGAAATGATGCAGAGGGACCGAAAAAGGAGAGGACTTAGAAAGAGCAATTAGACAAGGTAATTAAGAGATGCCCAGTGGTTGTGTTGTCTTCTTTCCCTGCCTCAGAAATCACTTCATGAAGGGAACCAGAAAAGGGATGAAGAATTGGTGACGCTGAGGAGAGAAAGAAGGGGTTTTTCTAGAGAGAAAGTCTGGCACTGACTCCAGCTTTTTAATGGGAAGAGGGTTTAGAGGATGTGAATGTGGGGGCTCTAGGGCTTAGTACTGGCATCCCAGAGCCTCTTTTTGGGGGGGGGCAGGGCAATGAGGGTTAAGTGACTTGCTCAGGGTCACACAGCTAGTAAGTGTTGTGTCTGAGACCGGATTTGAACTCAGGTCCTCCTGAATCCAGGGCCCGTGCTCTATCCACTGCGCGACCTAGCTGCCCCACCCAAAGCCTCTTAACACTATTTTGAAGCCTTTGCTTTCTATATAAAGTTTGTCAGCTGGCAGAGAAATACTTTCACTGGCAAGGATGTAGGTTTCATTTCCTGTTAGCAGCCCTACTTTGCTACCTCCATGGATATCTGCTCTGTGAAAACTAATATGTAACATGGGATACGTTTGTACCTAACGCACCCCACTTTCTTGGGACAACTGTACTATAGTTCAGCCTCCTCTACTCTCACTCCTCCATTGGGTCGGATCTCAGTGGGACACCTTGCTTGGTTGCCTAGAATTCATAGCCAGTTGGGTCCCCTAGTCTGGCTATGGAACTACAATGGATTCTAGGAGACCCTCCCTCCCTCCCTTCTTTCCTCCCTCTCGCTCTTTCCTTCATCCCTCCCTTCTTCCCTCTCTTCCTTTCTCTTGCTCTCTCTCCCATCCACCCTCCCTCTTCTCTTTCCTCTTCCTCTGTCCACATGGGGAATCATACTCTTACTTGTGGGTGCTCTGTCCAAAGTGATATAAATTTTGATTACCTTGAAAAATATTTTGGAGTTTATGGGCTAGATTTTTTTCTCTTCCCTACTTACTTGCTCTATCATTTTTTAAAAAGGGGGGAACAATTAACTCTTTTGCCTCATGTAGTTTCATTTATGATTTCTTGAAATACAGACATGAAAAACCAGTCTTTGATAAAGCCCTTTAAGTTTGAAATAGAGATACTTGACCATGCCTTAAACCCAAATCACTCTGGCTTTCACTGATTGTTCTCATAACAGGTCCCAGCCCAAGCTTCACTTGGTCATTGTTTGGGTTTTAATGACTTAGAGAGAGTGTAAATAATAATTGTTTCCATTCTGGCCAGAAACCCTGAGGGTGTTCCTCCCCCAGTTTGATTTTCACTTTTTTAAATAGACAAACTAGGTCCTCTTTTGCTTCATTTCTTACCTAGCCTTAAATCACTGAATGGGTAAAGCCTGGTAAAGACCTTAGCTTAAAAAGGCCAAGGTCTCCAGTGCATCTGGGGCCATCTCCAGTTGTACTGATCTATATCTTGCCATTGGACCCAGATAGTTCTGGAGGAGAGAGTGAGGCTGATGACTTAGCACAGCCTCACTTCAATCTAATTCACTTGCAAGTCAAGACATCACCCTCCTGATGTCATTGGTTCTCTTTGAGAGTGAAGGACAAACGACAATGACGACGAGAGTCCATCGCCAAAGCACTTCGGGGGCCCAGGTGCTTGAGGTCTCCTTGGTGCTTGAGAAGAAACCCTGAGAACTCCCTGGCATCACAGTGATCACCATGGCTGGTCCTGGGAACCACAGGCACGTGGGGCCTCCCTCAGCCCGTTGGGAGCAGCCTGGAGGCAGGCAGATTAGAGGAGCCTATTACTCACGGCAATTAACCTCGGGAAGTCATTAGTGTGAGTTACCTTTCGCTAGCTGGTTTATTAAAGGAAGCTCTAGGCCAGGCGGGGTTTTGTTGCTTTCTGGCAGCTTTTGCCCTGCTCCAGCTCTCAGTGGGGCGGGGTCTTCCCTTCCCTGGGTGGAGAAAAGGGATTTTGTAAACTGCTGATGCCCTTAATTGGGTGATTCTTGGATAGGAAAACATTACCACCCACTGACCATAAAGGGGCTCGTGGCAGAGCAGCGGGATCTGTCCTCCTATGGTGCCTGTGGTCCTGGACTTTGCCTTCCTGCCTGATGATTGGGGAGGGAGGGTGTTCGTGGCTTGACTCCAATCCTCAAGAGAGGGGACTCTGAGGACAACCCCCTGGAGAGGGCACTAAGGGGATGGATAAACCTTAAGTAAACTCCTGGCTCTCTCTGGGTCTGATTCCCTATCTGCAAAAGGAGGTGGTTGGACTAGATGATTCCCAAAGGCCTTCACAGCTGAGGGTCTGTAGTCTATGTTCTAGAGACCCATCTACTGACATTCCACCTCCTATGTTCTAAGGTTCCATGCAGTTCTAGCACGTGTTCTTTGTCCTAAGGCCTGTCTATGTTCTAAGTTCCCTTCCCACTCTGATATTCTCTGAATCTTAGAACATCTATAGCTATATGATATTGGGGAGAAAGATGCTGGCTTTTCCAAAGTTGGGAAGAGGGGGCTCCCACTCCAGAAGTAAAGAGGAGTGTACATTCAAGATGGAGAAGATGCCCCCCAACACACAAATACATATATACACACTCTCAGTGGAGCACAGCAGGTTCACACTGCCTAGTGGCTTTGGTCAGAGGATTTCCAAGCCCCATCTCATCTGGGCCACTGAGGAAGGGAAAATGTTATGTCTCTTTCAGATGTAGAAACTGAGGCACAGACTCACAGAAAGATCCTATACAGCTTGAAGGATATAAATGAAAAAGGAAAGACAAGAGGCACATTACATGTATACATATGTATACACATTTATTTAATGTATACAAAATGTATACATACATGTGTATACACATGCACATGCATGCATACATATCTTGCCCCCAGGTCTTTTTTTGGATCCAACTCAAGGAATCATCTCCTTTACTCCCTAAGGCCCTGAACCTATGATAATGGCCTAGGTTTGTCAAATCCTGGTAATAGCTCTGCATGTTAAGTAAATATTATAGATGAATAATACTATTCCTGGAGTCTGGAAGACCTGAGTTCAAATCTAGCTTCAGATACCTCCTAGCTGTGTGACCCTGTGCAAGTCACTTAACGTTAGTTTGCCTCGGTTTTCTCATTTGTAAAATGAGGATGAGGTTGTTGTGAAGAATAAGAGAAAAAAAAGGAAAAATGAATAAGAAAAAAATTGTAAAGTGCTTGGCACAGTGCCTGGCATATAGTGAATTCTATATAAATGTTGGCTATTATTATTGTAGTTGTTGTTGGTACTATGTTCAGAGCCCTGTATGGGGCATAGGATCGAGCAATAGTCTCCAAACTTTTTGATTGCGTACTCACTATCAGTGAAAAAATTTTGAGACTATCCTCTCAATATATGTAAATTTATGTGTAAATTATATGCATATGCTTCATTATGTATATAATCAGTGCAATTTGCAGTAATACTTGGGACATCCTGTACATTATAAAACATACACAAAAGTAGACATTTCTAAAGGTTGACATAAACAGTATTCTTTTTCTTTTACTTTTTTTTTTTTGAGGAGCAATGGAGGTTAAGTGGCTTGCCCAGAGTCACCCAGCTAGTAAGTGCCAACTGTCTGATGCTGGATTTGAACTCAGGTTCTCCTGAATCCAGGGCCAGTGTTTTATCCACTGCTCCACCTAGCTGCCCCCAACAGTATTCTTTCAAAAAATTAATATTTCATTGTGGTTATTAGTGGTATATAATGTTTTTGTTTTGGCCCGTATTGATATTTTGGTAAGAACAATATAACCAATATAGTTCATTAAAAAAAATTTCTCAGTTAACACTTTGTTGCACATAGGTCCCAAGGTGAATCTCTTTTGACAGTTGGTTTTAATGGCTTTCATAGCTATAAAGGCTGCTTCCCAGAGATTTGGAAATCCAAAAAGAACTTGCTGGCGTCACTTACTAAACCATGACCCTCATTTTACTGTTGCTGTTTGTTGTTGTGGTCGTTGTGGTTGTGGTCGTTGTTGTGGTGGTTGCGGTTGTGGTCGTTGTGGTGGTGGTGGTTGTTTTGATGTGGTGGTGGTTGAGTCCAACTCTTCCTGGCATCATTTGGGATTTTCTTGGCAAAGATACGGGAGGGTTTGTCATTTTCTTCTCCATCCCATTTTACAGATGAGGAAACTGAGGCAAACAGGGTTAAGTGACTTCCCCAGGGTCACATAGCCAGTAGGTGTCTGAGGCCAGATTTGAATTCAGGAAGATGAGTTTTCCTGACTCCAGGCCCGGCACTCTATCCACCTCAGCATCCCCCATTTAGGCAAAGGCTTTGTAGAAATCATTGAGTTCATTGAATTCCACTTTCCCTGATGTCAATTCCTTGTTCTTGCAAATGAATCTGAAAGTGCTGCATTTTTACATATTTTTCACAACTCCAGTTCAAGACCCACTGAAAGGCTTCATTTGAAAGATTTTTTAAACAGGTGGGAAATGTTGTGTACAAGCTTAATTGGGCAGATAAGGGAGTTCTTAGAGGTGGCGCACACTGTTTTGTCAACAAAAGCCTGGTTTAAAACGTCTCACTAATCTTAATGGCTTGATACTATCATTAGCTGATCTCCAAAGGCAAAATTGACACTTAGGGTTAGGACATCATTAAGGAGATTGGAGGTAAATCCATTAAATAAATAATAAGTTGTAGAATAATGATCATCTCATCAGAACTGACAAGTAGTTGTCTAATATCTATCTATCTATCTATCAAAAATTTCAAGAAAATGATTTGAATTTTCTTTTTGTCACCTATTTCTCAGCTCTGATGAGATGATCATTGTTGAGAGTTTGTGTTAGAATTTCTGCTGTGCTATTTTCTCTTTACTCAGGCTCACATTATTACTATTATCTTCAATCCATGATTACTTTGCAGGAATTTTTGTTTGGTTTTGTGTGGTTTTGGGGGGGCAGGGCAATGAGGGTTAAGTGACTTGCCCAGGGTCACACAGCTAGTAAGTGTCAAGTGACTGAAGGCAGATTTGAACTCAGGTCCTCCTGAATCCAGGGCTGGTGCTTTATCCACTGTGCCACCTACCTGCCCCTACAAATACACTTTTAAGTTTTATTTACATTATTAACACTTAAGACAATCAACAATCCAATCAAGTGCTGATTTGTTTAGATTGCCAATCCTTATGGTACAAGTGCTAACACTGATAATTTAACAAGGGAAGAGAAGAGAACAAGTATTTAGTAAGTGCCTACTATGTGCCAGGCACTGTGCTAAGAACTTTACAAATGTTATCTCATTTGATTTTGAACAATCGTGCAAGCCAGTTAGAGCTGGTTCCCCCATTCCCCCTGAGTATAGTACATCCTTTCTCCCTTATGTCAACCAAGGTCAATATTATTTTGCATATACACTTTCAATATGTTTAATTTTATTAGATTTCATGACATCTGTAGCTAAAGCATTTGTACAAAGTAAACAGTTGTTTTTTTTTCTCTCCATCAATAACAGTATTTGCAAATCATAATGACAAATAGGTAGCATGTTTTCTGGATTTGTCTGTTTTTGTGTTTCTTTTATTCTGCTAATTAAATCATGTCTACTATATTTCCTCCTAGCATTAGCTGCTCCAGTGAATTTTCTCTTCAAATAAATTATTTATTTTACTCTAAAAATAATCAGAAAAAATTAAGACAATTGAATATAAATTTAATTTTTAAAAATTTCAATAAATTACAACATTTCAATTTCTAAAAAAAGCTGTAGTATCTTTGGAACCCAGTTTATTGTGCTAGCCTTGTCAAAATGAATGATGTTGAGAAATAGAACAGGTATTATGAAACTTTTATTTAAATTATGTAAAACATTTCTATATTAAGTTATTTTGGACAAAAAGACTTGAATTAGAGAAAAAAATGAAAGAAAGAAAGAAAGTGAAAAACAATATGCTTCAGTCCATATTTAAACAATACCAGTTCTTTCTCTGGAGGCAGATAGTATGCTTCATTAGTCTTTTGGGATTGTCTTGGATCATTGTATTGCTGCAAATAGCTAAGTCATTTACAATTCTTCATTGAACAGTATTGTTGTTACTGTGTACAATGTTCCCCTAGTTCTGTTCACTTCAGTATGCATCAGTTCATATAAGTCTTTCCAGGTTTTTCTGAAATCATCCTGCTTGTCAATTCTTATATCACAACAATAGTCCATTACAATCATATACCACAGCTTGTTTAACCATTCCCCATAGGATACTTTTAACTTCCACAGAAAAGATTATTTATTTTTGAGTTTACACACCACTTCAGATACGGCTAGCTATATGAAAATGTAACTTCTGTATGGTGAGTTTATGCCAATTGACAGGTGGTAGATCACATCCAAGGTACCAACTTAAATTTGTCTTTATTTGCATATTTCAAAAAAATAATCTGAGTGATATTCACTGTCATTGAATTAATAGTTTTAGTTTTACTTTTGTTGATTTTGATGTGAATATATTAGTTTTATTGAAAAAGGGTATATTTTGCTGGAATTGTAGCCGAAAGTATACTATACAAATAGGGCTGATGGTCTCATCTCTCTTGAAAATGTCAATAAAACTGTAGTGAAGGGAATGAAGCATGAATGGTGGAATTTCAGGCATTATTCCTAGTGGTTCTTTCTATCACACCAACTCAGAATTAAACAAAGGAATGCAATACCTGTTAGATTTCTCAGTGGTACTCATTTTGGAAAGCACAATAATCAATGAGTTTCTTTCTTCCCTCCCTACCCTACCCCAAGCCAAATCGTTGCAGCTGCTTTCCCAAAAAAGAAGGAACAAGGAACAAAGCTAAAGTTACCTAGTTTCACATCTGACAGGGCCATGCTGACCTGCAAACACATCTATCTGGTATTTCCAGCACCCCTAGGCAAGCAACTTGCTTAATTATACAAATGTTTCCTTTGAGCCCATTGTGTGTAAGCCCCTGTACTTGGCATTGAGGGAGGCACAGAGCAGGCTAAGCTTGGTTCCTATTTCTCATTTGAAGCTCTTCATCAGCTGGCTCCTTCCTACTTTTCCAACCTTCACCTTCTTTATCTTTGTACACTTCAGCTCCACCAGTTTACTTGCTGTCCTTGGAGCACCATTGTCCCATCTGCCATCTCTGGACTCATGCCTAGAAGGTTATGCCTTTGAACTTCTACCTCTTCATTTTCCTGAATTTCTTCCAGACTCAGCTTAAATGTCACTGTCTACAGAGGCCTTCCCTACTTTCTCCAGCTGACAATGTCTTCTAGATTATCTTCTATCTACTCCATATGTACATATTACATATGACTATATATAGAATATGCTAAAATTGTGTACATGTATATAATAATATGCTATATATTATTCATAGGTATATATCTATGTCATATGCCATATCTATCTATACATGATGTATATTACATAGAGATTATATTACTTAAAATACAAAATCTATATAAAATATATATTACATATCTACATATACAATTTTATTTAGGGATATGTATATCTCTATATTATATATACTCACACATTATCTTTTCATCAAAATACATGTCTAATTATTTATGTTTTCTTTTGAATTAGAATGTGAGCTCTTTGAGGGCAGGAACTGTTATCTTGCCTTTCTTGGTATCTTTGGCACTTAGTACAGTGCTCAGCACATAGAAAGGGCTTAATAAATACTTACTGACTGGTCTCTTTAGGCTTTAGGGAGCTCATAGTCTAGTTAGGAGATCAGACAGAGACAAAATAACCCTAGCACAAGGCAGGGCATGACTAGAACCAATAAGAGAGATACAAAGTATAAATACAGGGGCTAAGCTAGGTTTAGCAGTGGATAAAGCACCGGCCCTGGATTCTTGAGGACCTGAGTTCAAATTTGGCCTCAGACACTTGACACTTAACTAGCTGTGCGACCCTGGGAAAGTCACTTAAACCTCATTGCCCCGTCCCCACCCCCAAACAAACAAAAACCCAAAATATAAGTATAGCTGACTTACAGATGAAGTTGAGAGTTTAAGGATAACTTCCTCTAGGTATAGAAGGATGATTAGGATTTACATCAGTGGAAAGAAGGGAGGAGGGAAGGCTAAGAATAAGGAATGCTAGGAACAAGGCAAAATAATGTCAGGATATGCTGGCGAATTTTAACAACTGGCTCTCCATTTGAAAAATATACACACACACAATAAACTTTTTCCCCCTGGGGCAATGAGGGTTAAATGACTTACTCAGGATCACACAGCGAGTAAGTGTCAAGTTTCTAAAGCCAGATTTGAACTCAGGTCCTCCTGAATCCAGGGCTGGTGCTTTATTCACTGCACCACCTTGCTGCCTCCACAATATACTTTGTATGTGTGTGTGAGGCAGTTGGGGTTAAGTGACTTGCCCAGGGTCACACAGCTAGTAAGTGTTAAGTGTCTGAGGCCGGATTTGAACTCAGATACTCCTGACTCCAGGGCCGGTGCTCTATCCACTGTGCCATCTAGCTGCCCCCACAATATACTTTTTTAAGTTAAATCTGGATTATCAACATTTTCTCTATCACATTCTTAAATCTTGGCAATCAATAAAACACTAAATCAAGCCCTAATTTGTGACCTTTGCTGGTTTCTGAGGTATAAACACTTACACTGAAAATTTAACAATCAGCTTTTCTGACCCAGTTTGAGATGGCTTCATTATAACCTTGAAAAGACTGTTACAGGGCAGTGTTCAACACTTGTCCAGTTCCAGCAGAGGGTCAATGTTGGGGAGAAGTGGAACAGGTGGAGAGGCTTGAATTCTAGGTTTGGTATCACAGTAGGTGCATAAAATATGTATATACTAGATATTATTTATACACACATAGGTGTGTATATATACATATGAGTATATGTATACACACATGTATGTATATTCCTGGACATGGTATGAACCCTGGCCTCTTAGAGTAGAGTTAATAGAATCATGGATGCTGATATAGAGCTGACATTAAAGATTATTGAGCCCATTTCCTTTATTTTATTTCATCTTATTTTTTACTTTTTATTAGCTGTTTTCTCCTCTGGTAGTAAAATGTAGGTTCAAGGGGAAAGTAGGTATAATATTTAAGGTTTTAAAAATGTATTTGTAGGGGCAGCTAGGTGGCACAGTGGATAGAGCACTGGCCCTGGATTCAGGAGGACCTGAGTTCAAAGCCTGCCTCAGACACTTAACACTTACTAGCTGTGTGACCCTGGGCAAGTCACTTAACCCCAATTGCCCCGCAAAAAAAAAAAATGTATTTGTTATTTTGAATTTAAACACATGAACATTTTTATACAAGTAGTAGAACACAAAAAAGAAGATTCTATACAAAGCTATGTATTTCTATTTCATGCCACCTGCTTTTTAAAAGTATACATTTAAAAAATTCTATATATTACTTTCAAAACTGTCTTACTTGTCTGTGCTTCTTCCAAAATTCCTTGTGTTCTCTTCTGTACAGTTTGAAAAATGTTGAATGGCCCTCCTTTTTTGGGTATCATTTTTACTAACCTGCCTCCTCTCCCACAACCCCAAATAAAAAACAAAATAACTCCCCAAAACTGAAAAACAAACAACTCCCCCAAACTAACTTTTTTTTTTTTTTGCTGAGGCAATTGGGGTTAAGTGACTTGCCCAAGGTCACACAGCTAGTAAGTGTTAAGTGTCTGAGGCTGGATTTGAACTCAGGTCCTCCTGACTTCAGGGCCAGTGCTTTATCCACTGCGCCACCTAGCTGCCCCCTCCCAAACTAACTTTTAACAAATAAGCCTAATCAATCAAAATGAATACATATGGTAGCCATGTAAAAAAAGCAATTCTCTTGTTGCCTCTTTTGTCCATCAATCACCTCAAGAGGTGGGGGATTGACATGCTTCAGTGGCAAGTCTGGCCATTCATTGATCAGCATCTGTCTTGCAACTTATTGTCATAGAAATTGACTTGGGAACTCTGAGACGTGGAGTGATGTGCTCACGGTCACCCACCTAGTACATATCATATTAGAAAAAGGACTGGAACACAGGTCTTCCTGACTCCATGATCAGCTCTCTATCCACTATGCCTGGCTTCCTCTCAGGCTCTCCCTATTATTTAATGTAAACTATTAGTGTATAAAGTGAGCAGGCCATCTTTCTTCAGTATTTATATTGTCTAGCATATTGGTCCCTGGCACTGACAAGACAGGTGTGGGTATTGTTCTCCCCAGCCCTCCCCCACCTGCATTGTGAGCATCCTCTACATCCTACTGAATCCCATTTTTTTTTGGTGAGGCAATTGGGGTTAAGTGACTTGCCCAGGGTCACACAGCTAGTAAGTGTCAAGTGTCTGAGGCTGGATTTGAACTCCAGTCCTCCTGACTCCAGGGCCGGTGCTCTATCCACTGCACCATCTAGCTGCCCCCCCCCCAATCTCATTTTCAACAGCCACTGAAATTCATATCTATTTTCACTGTGATCCTTACAACAACTCTGTAAGGGAGACAAGATAGGCATTGTTGTCTTCCTTTGATAGATGAGGAAAATGATGTTCAAAGAAGGGAAGGAATTCCTGAATGAATTAATGAATGAATGAATAAGTGAGTGAATGAGTGAATGAATGAAAAGCATTTATTAAACATTAAACATTAGTATGTTATAGGCACTGGAATAACCCCAGGAATACTAATACAAAGGTAAGACAGTAAGCTTACATTCTAATAGGGAGAGATAACACATAGAAAAGTCGCAGTCAGAGAAGAGTTTTGGTCTGGTGAATTACAAGGATGGTGAAATGATCCACAGGTCAGTCAACTAACATATTCTTTACAGAAACAATGCTACGATTGATTTGATTACTGTGCTCAGAGCAAGAGGCAGAACACTGGGGGCAGGTGTTTGTGTTGTGGCCAGGCAGATGGCAAGATGGGATTGGGTGGGTAGTCAAATGAAATGTGAAGCATGATCTGGTGTGGGGCTGCTAGATAGAGCCGACTAGGTGAGTTTGCAGTCAACACCACGGTGGATCCAGGACTTCACTCCAGGTTTCCTGAGTCCCAGTGCAGTGTGCTTTCTAGAACTTTATATTCAGGGTAAAGGAGGGTGAAATGTGAAGGGTTTGGCTAGCTGTGATGGTCTGCAGAAAGGTGAATGGTATACCCACAAGTTCTTTTCTTTTCTTTCTTTTTTTTTTTTTTGGTGGGGCAATGAGGGTTAAGTGACTTGCCCAGGGTCACACAGCTAGTAAGTGTCAAGTGTCTGAGGCTGGATTTGAACTCAGGTGCTCCTGAATCCAGGGCTGGTGCTTTATCCACTGTGCCACCTAGCTGCCTGAGGCTGTGCTTTTAACTCTGTATCCTTCAGAAGGGCTCTGAGCTTCTGAAAGTTCAGAAACCAAAGACTTGTCTGGTGATCTGTGTGCTAGCTACACTTTTCTAGGCAACATAAGAGGGAGTGGCAGTACAGGTCTGCCATGCCCAGACATTCTTCCTATGTCCTTTTTTGCTTCCCAACCCAAACACAACTAACTATACGAGGGCTTTTCTTTCAACTCATATTGCCCAAATCACAGGATCACAGAATCTCAGAGGGACATCAGTGGCCTGGGCATCAAGGCCAATCTATACTTGAACAAAAATATCCCCTATAAAGTTCTGCCTTCACCAGAAGACCTCAAGTAAGACAGAGTCCTTCCCTTTCTCAGGCAGCCCACTCCATTTGGGGATTGCCCTACATTGGGCCAAAATCTACTTGTCTGCAACTTTCACCTTTTGCTCCCAATTCTGCCTGCTGGGGCCAAGCAGGGCAAATCTAATCTCTCTTTTACAGGAAAGCCCTTCAAACACTTACAGACAGTTATTTCTTGCTTAATCTCTCTTCTCTAGGTGAAACATTTTCAATTCCTTTGACCAGTCCTCATGTGCTATGATCCTGACATCCTTTGCATTCCTGGACACTCTCCTATAGAAGCCCTACACTTTGATATCATTCTTCCTTTTTTCCCCTTTTTTTCAGGGCAATGATGGTTAAGTGACTTGCCCAGAGTCACACAGCTAGTAAGTGTCAAGTGCCTGAGGTCGGATTTGAACTCAGGTCCTCCTGAATCCAGGGCCAGTGCTTTATCCACTGTACCACCTAGCTGCCCCCTATCATTCTTAATATAATAGGGCACTGACCGGTGGGGTCTCAGCCCTCAGAGCATGTGCAATGTATCCTCTCTGCTTGTTGCCAACCTAAGGAGGGGCTTAGCAAGCCTGATTCTGTGTGTTGTTTTTTTTTCTGAGGGGCAATTGGGGTTAAGTGACTTGCCCAGGGTCACACAGCTAGTAAGTGTTAAGTGTCTGAGGCCGGATTTGAACTCAGGTACTCCTGAATCCAGGGCCGGTGCTCTATTCACTGCGCCATCTAGCTGCCCCCTGATTCTGAAAATATGTAATGATGAATAATGGAGGGACTCTGCCCTCAGTTCACAGCAGGGGGAGGAATTCTGTGATTCTTTCCTGTCTGCCCACTACATAATATAGAGAAGCTTTTAAC
Source organism: Dromiciops gliroides (assembly GCF_019393635.1). NCBI lineage: Eukaryota > Metazoa > Chordata > Mammalia > Microbiotheria > Microbiotheriidae > Dromiciops > Dromiciops gliroides. The sequence goes on along the minus strand of NC_057861.1, from coordinate 679,877,146 downwards.
TAGCTGTTGAGCAGGAATCAAATGTATATAAACAGAGGGATGAACAGGTCAAACTGATCTCTCTCTCTCTCTCTCTCTCTCTCTCTCTCTCTCTCTCTCTCTCTCTCTCTCTCTCTCTCTCTCTCTCTCTCTCTCTCGGGTGGCAAATGAAGGAAGAAATCCTGAAGTCTCCGAGTAGGGAGAGAAGCCTTTGGTCCTTCCCACCTGCGATACTGTGTGTCCTGTGAATACATGATTCTGATTTTTCTTCTTTTCCTATTGTTTATTCTTTCCTGATATTAGGTGAAGACATATTGGAGTCAGAAGAGTGAAGCTAAAACACTAGGAGCTTCAAAAGTTTGAAAGAGCCACCAGAGGTCCAGAAGCCAAGCCTTGGAAGGAGCTAGGCTTGAGCGACCCACTTGGCAGCCTAGCCATGAATTTATCTGGTAGATGAGATGCTATGTTCTGCAAGCAAGGGAGTAAATTAGCCATTGACTATGCCACACCCAGAACTCAGGGTGAACTGGAGCAGAAAAATGTTTGTAGAATCAGGTCAAGTTTGAGTCTACTCTGCCCAAGGAGAAGAAGGTGTTTCCAGTTGTTTTGTTGTTGGTGTTGGGGGCGGGTACAGAGAGTGGGGAGGAAGGTGGGAATGTTTGTACCTCTGTTCTTGTTATATCTTTTCAGTAAATATCCCTTTATAAAAGCTAATTTATATTAATTGGTTATTTTTTATATAGTAAAGATGTCAGTAGGTTAAATGAAATTGGCTTGCTAATCAATTATATTGTAGTGTAAATATCAGATAGTGGTTTGAGCTTTTGGCATTAGAAAAATTCTACAAAAATTCTTCAGGGGGAGCAGTAGAATCTTGAGAGGGAGATGTAGTAAGACAAGCTAGTTTGTATGTGGGTTAGAAGAGTTAAATAATCTTTGTACACTAAAATATGGTTCCCAGAATGGAACATAATATTTCAGATGTGGTATGACTAGGGGAGAATAAAGTAGGACTATCACCTCCCTCTTTCTGGACACAACACCTTTTTATTTTTAATTTAAAAATTTTCCCCAAATATCAAGCTTTTATTCCCCTCTTCCCCCAATCACTGGTGGTGGGGGGAGAAAAAGAATCCTTTATTTGACCAAATATGTATAGTCGTGCAAAACAGATCTTCATATTGACCATTTCCAAAGATGTGTGTTTCATTCTGCATTAAATTCATCACCTCTCTTTCAGGAGATGGGTTGTTGCATTTTCACCATTGGTCCTTTGGAATTATTGCACTGATCATTGCACTGATCAGAATTCTTAAGTCTTTTAAAATTATTTTTTCAATGTTAATGTTAAAGTATGAATTGTTCTCCTGGTTCTGCTTATTTCACTCCACATCGCTTCATCCATTCTAGGTTTTTCAAAAAACATTTTGTTATTCATTTCTTATAGCACAAAAGCATCCCATTATATTCATATGCCATAATTTTTCAACCATTCTTTGGTTGAGATCTAACCCTTTAGTTTCTTTTTCTTTGCCCCTAGTATAAAAAAGGGCTGCTATAAATTTGGAATTATGCCCAAAGGGCGATAAAGCTGTGCATACCCTTTGACCCAGCAATTCCACTTTTAGGTCTTTTTCCCAAAGAAATCATGGAAAGGGGAAAGGGACCCACATGTACAAAAATATTTATAGCTGCTCTTTACGTGGTAGCAAGGAATTGGAAGTTGAGGGGGTGCCCATCAATTGGGGAATGGCTGGACAAGTTGTGGTATATGAATACAACGGAATACTATTGTGCTGTAAGAAATGATGAGCAGGAGGAATTCAGAGAAACCTGGAGGGTCTTACGTGAGCTGATGATGAGTGAGATGAGCAGAACCAGAAGAACATTGTACACAGTATCATCAACGTTGAGTGTTGACCTACTGTGATGGACTATATTCTTCTCACCAATGCAATGGTACAGAAGAGTTCCAGGGAACTCATGATAGAAGAGGATCTCCAAATCCAAGAAAAAAAAAAAAAGAAAAGAACTGTGGAGTATAGAAGCTGATTGAACCATACTATTTCTTTTGTTTTGGGTGCTGTTGTTGGTTTTTTTTTTTCTATTTTGAGGTTTTGCATTACTGCCCTGATTTTTTCTCTTATAACAGGATTAATGCAGAAATAGGATTAATGTTATTATGGATATATATATATGTGTGTGTGTATATATATGTGTATGTATATAGACATATAGATATAACCTATATCAGATTACCTGCTGTCTAGGGGAGGGAAGAGGGAGCGGGAGGAGGGAGGGAGAAAAATCTGAAATTGTAAAGCTTGTATAAACAAAAGTTGAGAACTATCTTTACATGTAACAGAAAAAATAAAATACCTTATATGTAAAAAAAAAAGGGCTGCTATAAATATTTTTGTACACATAGGAACCACAATGCCTCTCTTAACATAACAAGATAGCATTAGGCTTTTGAAGGGCTACTAAATCACACTATTGAATCATATTTCATTTATAGGCCCTAAAAACCTCCAGATATTTTTCAGATTTGCTGGTTTCTACTTATGCCTCCCCCATCTTATACTTGTGAAGTTAACTGTTTTGAATCAAGTATAGATATAGTATTGTTAAAGAGAATGTCATCTCAGCTCTCTTTCACAGGACATTTGATGCTTAACCCCATCACATTCCATTTTATTAGATTTGGCACAATGTTCTACCTTGTCAAAATATTTTTGGATCCTGATTTTGTCTTCCAACATATAAGCTATCCCTCTGGGCTTTGTGGCACCTGTTAATCCAATGAATATGACATATATGCTTTTCCCACATCATTGATAGTGATAGATAGGGATAGGGAGTGGACCTGCTATTTTTTCACTGATAGAGGGAACTCCTTGACAAGGAAATTTTCTCTACCATTTCAGGAGAGCATCTTCTCTGCAAGTTATGGTTTCAGCGTTGCTTAGAGCACTGAGAGGTTAAGGGACTTTCTCAGGGTCACACAGCCTGTATATGTTAGAAGTGGGATTTGAACTCAGGTTTCCCTGGCCCAGAGAGCAACTCTTTGTAGCTATCCATTGATAAAAATGTAGTCATATTTTTATATTGTTTTCCTTGATCCATAGGATCGAGGATGGATCCTTAGGGTCACTCTAGGAGAACCATTTCAAGTTGATATCAAATCATTAGTGATTATAGTTATCCCTTCCACATCTTAGGGGTTAGGAGCATGGCATCCCTGTGATCTGGAAAATCCTAGTAAATTTTTTGGGCCTTCCCTTCACACTAGAGAAGTCTGATTTTTTTCTTTTTCTTTTATACGGTGTTTGGAGTACCTTATTGTAAAATGTGGGTTGATATTATCTAATACTATACATATATTTTATGTATTTTTGAGTGTCTAAACTTTCTGTGATGTCTGCTGGCCTTTGTGTCTGCAGCTTCTGCAAAATCCCCCCGCCCAAATTCCCATTTAATTTCTTGGGCCGACCTGAAATATATCAGTACCACAATGGGGGAAGTCGCAATGTGGAAGGGATAACTATACTCTTTGAATCTATCCATTCAACCAGTTCTGAATTACCTGCCTATTGTTATCTGGTCTACATCTCTTCATGTTACCTTAAAACACAGTCCTGGAGGCTCTGTTTTGGTAAAAACTAGGCAAACTAGTTTTCTTTAGTATTCCCCTGTTGTACTAGTTAGAAAAAGACACAAAGCTAGTCTATTAAGACTTGTTCTCTATTGCTTCCTTTTCTGGATGTTAACTTACCATCCCTTTAATAATAGAATTTTGCCAGGATGTCCATCTTGGGATGTTGTTCATGTTTTTCTGGTGATGAATTCATCAAGATCAGTCTATCTCCTTATTTATCTTGAATAGTGGTTCCCTATTAGCCATTTTTGTTCAGTCCTTTCCAGCCCAAAGATTATTCTAAAGGAAATGGAAAAACCCTCCCAACAACCAAAAACCCTAAGAGTTATGGAGTCCTGTCTTCTTGTTGCCATCCATTATCATTGTTGTGGTACAATCCTTTCTTTGGTTCTCCATTACTCCCCACTCAATATAGCTAAAAAGCAAACAACAAACCCAAACCCTCTTCTTCTTTCTTTATCACTAGTTGTAAGTCTCATAGCATCCAAAGTTATAGAGCTGCTGTTGCTATAGTCACAGAACCAAGCTGCCCTTTAGCAGTCATCTCCATTACCTGTCCTCGCTTACATCTTCTGCACATCTTTTGAAATCTAAGTTGGCATATGAACTGATGCAGAGTGAAACAATCAGGACCAGGAGAACAATGTAAAAAATGACTGCATTGGGGGGCAGCTAGGTGGCACAGTGGATAAAGCACCGGCTCTGGATTCAGGAGGACCTGAGTTCAAATCCAGCCTCAGACACTTGACACTTACTAGCTGTGTGACCCTGGGCAAGTCATTTAACCCTCACTGTCCCACAAAACAAAAAAGAAAAAAAGAAGAAATAATGACTACATTTACAATCATATTAATGAACACAAAGCTTAGGGCAGCTGAACTCACACTACAAACAATAACCATTCTCATGCTAGGAGAGTGAATGATGAAATACACATCGCTTCTCTTGGTGGAAAGGTAGTGGGAATTACAGGCATGTGCTTTCAGAATGGTTGTTTTGTAGGCCAGGTTTGCTTAACTATTTTTCTTTTGTTACAAGGGCAAATTCAATGCAGGGTCAGGAGGAGGTAAATCAGGAAATTATTATGGCTTAAATAACAAATCTCTTTTCTTTCTTTCTTCTTCTTTTTTTTTTTTTTGCGGGGCTATGGGGGTTAAGTGGCTTGCCCAGTGTCACACAGCTAGTAAGTGTCAAGTGTCTGAGGCCGGATTTGAACTCAGGTACTTCTGGATCCAGGGCCAGTGCTTTATCCACTGCACCACCTAGCTGCCCAACAAATCTCTTTTAAAAAGCTGAATTATTTGATTTTTCCTGTGCTAAACTCTCTCTTTAGATAACTCTTATTTTTGTTTTTCTTTAATATTATTTCTCTTTGGGTCTTCAGAACTTCATTCTTGAGAACTCCTTATCCCTCTGAGGCCAACTTTCTCTTTGGGAATTTTGTCTCTGAAATTCTACCTATGCTTTCTTTAAAAACATTTGAAGTCTGCTTCCTAGAGTGGTCAGGTGATCATAAGCTTTCCTCTCCTCTATCATTTGGGGGGGGCAATGAGGGTTAGGTGACTTGCCCAGGGTCACACAACTAGTAAGTGTCAAGTGTCTGAGGTCAAATTTGAACTCAGGCCCTCCTGAATCCAGGATAGGTGCTCTATCCACTGCACCAACTAGCTGCCCCCCTTTTGTTAATCTTATCTTATCTTTTTTATTTTCCTCTACTTCTCTATCACAAATTCTAAGCCAAAGTAGCTACTTTTCCCCAAAGTTCCTGTCATTTTAGCTTTAGCAGCCAATTCCTTCTTGTGGATCAGAATCAGCTCTTCTTCAACCTTTTGAAAGATGAAATGATTGTTAAGGTAAGCCAAGAAATTGTCATCGATTCTGTCTTGGCTGGAGAGAGCAAGAATTCTCCAGAAAGCCAGGTAATTGGAATTTCCTGTCAATATTATATTATGCCACCATACCAGGCTTACGTTTACTAAATCCCTCATTTACTTACTCCTGTGTAGGTAGTCCATGTTCAGAGGTGTCAAACTCTCAGTCCAAAACCACAGACAGCCCCCCAAATTCCCATGTGACCTGAACCAAATTAAAATATACTTGAGAAGTGTTTAATAAAATAAATAAAAATATAATAATAATATTAAACAAAAAGACAACTCAGATGATGTTAATTTGTGGTTTTCTCAGTACGATGAGGACAGCAGGGATCTGTTTCTATTTGAGTTTGACACCACTGGCTATACAAATGGCATGCTTCTATGACAACACTGTTTTGGTTTCAGCTTTTGTTGATCTCTGCCCAAATGCTCCCTACTATGATTTTGCTCTTCGGTTCTTACATAGTTTCACATGATCCAGTTCTACAAGCATTTATTAAGTGTGTAAGGCATAAGTTATTTCCTCCCTATAAGTCATATTAAAGGCTACTTCTATTGTTATTCTTCAAGCTACAATTGTGGTTTTTCTTAAGCTTATCAGGGAAGGACTAGAACCTCTGGTCTGAGGGCTTGCCAAGATCTTTTAGGGGATGCTTATCCACTTTTGGTGTCCACCTGACAACCAACTCTTACCTGTGGAATCAAGAAGCTGTGAAATACACAGAGGCTTCACTTGGTAAAAACCATCTCAGCATGCAGGCTATAAACCAGGTTGAAGATAATGGACAGGTCTTAAATCTGTCGGTGAATTAGGGGGATGTCTACTTCAAGCATGTGAAGACATCCCTCTATGGAACAATTTTCCTCCTTCCTTCCTTCCTTCCTTCCTTCCTTCCTTCCTTCCTTCCTTCCTTCCTTCCTTCCTTCCTTCCTTCCTTCCTTCCTTCCTTCCTTCCTTCCTTCCTTCCTTCCTTCTTTCCTTCCTTCCTTCCTTCCTTCCTTCCTTTCTTCCTTCCTTCCTTTCTTTCTTTTGCGGGGCAATTGGGGTTAAGTGACTTGCCCAGGGTCACACAGCTAGTAAGTGTTGTGTCTGAGGTAGAATTTGAACTCGGGTTCTCCTGAATCCAGGGCCGGTGCTCTATCTACTGTGCCATGTAGCTGCCCCAATTTTCCTCCTTCTTCGAACAATTTGTTCCAATGACCATAAGGGTAGCTGAAGCAGGCACTGGGGAGCACTTAGAGCTTGGTCAGACATTGAAGATTCGAAGGTCATCCACTGCATCTCAGGCCATTACTACTCGTCTTGACTTTTGTCTTGCCGCTGGACTTCAAAAACTGGAAGACAGAGTGGGGCTGATGACTTTGTGCAACTCTGTCTCACTTAAAACATCATTCTGTGATGTCATTGGTCCTCTTTGAAAACACAGTTTGAACAACTTGACAAATCATTAAACTTGACAAATCCTCTGAGAAGGCAGCAGAGACTACCGTATAGTTAATTCTCAGGTCATTAATTGGCTACTTTAGCACCCCATAGCCTCCAACCATCTCTCTGTGTCTCTTTCTCCTCTAAACCTTATTGCAGTTTCCCACTCCCACTCCATAAATGATGAGATGCGCTCTACCCTCCAGGATGAAGGTGGTATGAAGTGTATATTAAGTTACTGGACAGTTTGAGGATATTTTAAAACTCTTCTCTAAATGCATAATTTTTTCAATGAAAATAAAGTTCAGATCAAAGTAAACAAAAACAAGACTAACACTGACTTCCCTCTAACTGGCAGTGAAAATGGCGCAGGGATTATTTAATAAGATAATGTGCAAACAAGGTCAAATCTCGGTAAGTACCCTGGGAGTACTGGTTATATTTGGTAGTCAACATAGGTTCACGATATAGGTAAGTTGAATTGCCACACTGCTTAATTTGAACATGAAGTGTGTAAATCTGAAGTTAAGCAGTTATTTGGAGATTGAAAATATCATAGCATCTGGTGTATTTTTCAAAGTCAATAATTTTGCTAAGTACAATGTATTTAAGTTGATTTTTTAAAAAATCCAATTTGCAACTTGGATAAAATTGAATTACTTCAATAATAGTTGTAATCATTCAAAACTTTTCATAATTAAACTTTATTCCTTTTTTACTGTCTATTTTTTTTTTTTGGTGGGGCAATGAGGGTTAAGTGACTTTCCCAGGGTCACACAGCTAGTGTCAAGTGTCTGAGGCTGGATTTGAACTCAGGTACTCCTGAATCCAGAGCCGGTGCTTTAACCACTGCGCCACCTAGCTGTCCCCTTTACTGTCTATTTTTTTTGTTTTTGTTTTTTTCTTTTTTTTGGTGAGGCAATTGGGGTTAAGTGACTTGCCCATGGCCACACAGGTAGTAATTATTAAGTGTCTGAGGCCGGATTTGAACTCAGGTCCTCCTGAATCCAGGGCTGGTGCTCTATGTGCTTCGCCACCTAGCTGCCCCTACTGTCTATTTTTAAAAAGTGAAATAACATCCTTTTGTGATGGATAAATCTGTAATTGGCTTGAAGAGACTATGCCCCGGAGGACCTAATCTTAGTACAAAGATAATAAAGATGGTTGAACTAGTAGAAATACAGAAACACAGTTAGATGCCTAAATTCAGAAACCACACCACTATTCTTATCACTGGGATTCATAAGTACTATTATTGATAGAGAGGAAACACCACTGAGTTTGCTTTGTAGGACTGTTTCCAATTAAAAGAGGTTCTTTGTAAAATTTCTTGGCAACATAGGGGCAGAGCATAGGGCACTTATATTAGGTTGCTAGGGAGCTAGGTGGGAAGATAGAGCATCCATCAAGCATTTTCTGTGTGCCAAGCATTGGGTAACATGCTGACTTTTTTTTTTGTACCAAAGTATTTTGAAAGATATTTGAGCTAAAGGAAGAAAATGCCATTTATTATGTTTTGACTATGAACAAATAAAGACTACTCTCTGTAACTTCTTATTCATGTGAAATGAAGTTTTCTGCTATAGCTATTATATAGGCAAAATCTCAATCTCAATCAGTAGTCAAAAAGTATCCCAAGTAGTAGTATCATCAGTGACACTATGGTCTGAGAAACTCTGGGTTGGAAAACTAGCTCATTTGTCACTTTAATATAATGATGGGGGCAGCTAGGTGGTGCAGTGGATAGAGCATCGGCCCTGGAATCAGGAGTACCTGAGTTCAAATCTGGCCTCAGACACTTAACACTTACTAGCTGTGTGACCCTGGGCAAGTCACTTAACCCCAATTGCCTCACTAAAAAAAAAAAAATGATGATTATCTTATGTTATAAATATGAACAGTGTTAAGGATTTTATCAGAAAATCTGATCTAAATTGCATCAGAAAATATCATTATTATATTATGTGTACTATAAGATATGTTATAATATTTTTTATTCTTAATTTTATTTGATGAAAATATGGAGCATACCAGGAGTATTGTGTCTTCTCCTTCTGTACTAAGGGGCCCTCTGCTTTGGACCCATGTATGCATTGATTAGGTTTAGTTCTGAAGGAATCTGGTCTCTAATGAGAAAGTCTTCCTTTTTTCTCACACTCTTAGGCTCTTTATACCTATATCCCAAGGAAAATTGCTTAAAGCTTAGGTTTGGCTCATGTTGAAAGTGTCTCTAAAGGAAGCAGTAGAAAAGTACTCAACTTAAAATGTGATACAGGTATGGGATAGATATTTATTTCCTCCATACAAAATAATTGCTTAATACAATGATCCAGAAACATGAATTGATAGAAAATTTAAACAGGATACTATAAATATAACTTTACTCTCCCAGGAAATTAAAATTTAAAACCACTGGTACATATAACAAAACAAAACATTTTTCAGGACCTCTGAATAGGCATTTTTACATTTTCCCTTCATTTTGCTGTGTTCAAACAATTCTCTTCAGGTCTCTGTCTTCTTCAAGCCAGGTCAGGGGTTAAGCTCCTCCCCTGTCATTGATATCCTCTTCAATGCAGACTTCCTCTGTTATCAGACATCTCTGATCAGTGGACTCAGAAACTCTGACTGTTTTGAATTCCCAATTTTGCTTCCAAGCCTGGATACTTGCATCTCAAGATTGATGTTCAGACACCTATGCTCAGAGAAGGGATATTAAGAGAGGCAGTCAGGGGCCTAGACTCAAGTACACCTAGTTGATCACCACAGCTCTAGCTGCCACATGGGAGCAGCTTGTTGTCAGTGTGGGGACAAGGGCAGTCTTCCCCTATCTCTCAAGGGTGATATAAATAACTTGTCACAAGTCTTGGGATGTCTGTGAAAGAGAAAGAACCACAAACTCAGTTTATTTGATAAAGCACCCTACCCCCTTCCACTGTCATGGGTCAAAGTAGAGGACCAAGAGACCACCCACGTTTTGCAGGGCCAAGTCCTTTCTTCACTGATACACACATCATCAGCTGGAAGCAAGCAGTTAGGACAGGTTTGTGTGTGCTCCATCCCCAGTACAACAAACTAACAAAATTACATATAACAATTAAAAAAAAAACCCCAACAAGCATTTATTAAGCACACACTATATACAAGACACTTTGGGAGACAATGGGGATATAAAGACAAAATGAAAAACTAATTCCTGTCCTTGAGGCATCCTTTGTGGCTGAACTAAAGGATTTATTTACAAATCTAGACGAGATTTGAAGTCAGAGTACCTAGGTTCAAATCCAGGTACTATCAGGTATTACCTATTTCCTTGGGCAAGTCACTACAGCGCACTGAACTTCAGTTTCCTCAAGTGTAAAGAAGGTTGGACCAGATCACTTCAAAGTTCCCTCTATCTCTAAGTCTCTAATCCTTTGATCATGCCGCTCCTCTACTTAATAAATTCTAGTGGCTCACTACTGCTTCTAAGAGCCTTTCATAATTCCCATCAACTGGGGAATTGTGTTCCCCACATATTTAATTGGACTTCTTATTGTTGGTTATACATGCGCTTCCATTTCCTGGTTCCATGTATTTGCCTTGGTGATTCCCTGTGCATCCTCACCTCTGTCTCTTTACATCCCTAATTTCTTTCAAGACTGAGCTGAAGGGCAGCTAGGTGGTGTAGTGGATAAAGCACTGGCCCTGGATTCTGGAGGACCTGAATTCAAATTTGGCCTCAGACATTTGACACTTATTAGTTGTGTGACCTTGGGCAAGTCACTTAACCCTCATTGACCCACAAAAAAAAAAAAAGACTGAGCTCAAGCCTCACCTTCTACATGATTGATAATTTTCCATTATTCCATTTCTGTGCTTCATATTTCCTAATGCTATTCACTCTCATCTGGACATCTAATTCCTCCATCGTCAGTACTTTTCAAGGTCTTCAATCCTGTGCTGTCTATAGTCTCCTACATCCAGATCTTGACTTGAGTGAATAATTTCTTTTCTTTTCTTTTTTTTTTTTAGGGCAATGAGGGTTAAGTGACTTGCCCAGGGTCACACAGCTAGTAAGTGTCAAGAGTCTGAGGCCGGATTTGAACTCAGGTACTCCTGAATCCAGGATCAGTGCTTTATCCACTGTGCAACCTAGCTGCCCCCTCCTTTTATCCTTATCAAGTACTGATGAATGGAATTGAAAGATGTCTTTAATGGTGCTGAGACCACTATAAATTTATGTCACCTAATCTCAAGTGGTGGACAGCTAGGTGGCAAAATGAATAGAGCACTGGGCTTGGAATCAGGAAGACTCATCTCTTTTTTTGTGTGAGACAATTGGGGTTAAGTGACTTGCCCAAGGTCACAGCTAGTAAGTGTCAAGTGTCTGAGGCTGGATTGGAACTCAGGTCCTCCTGAATCAAAGGCCAGTGCTTTATCCACTGCGCCACCTAGCTGCCCCCCATATATCTATAAAATGAAGTGATTGGACTCAATGGCTTCTAAAGTCCCTTCCAGTTTTAAGCTTTGATTTTTTTTTCCCCCTGATGTGAGCCCTATGAAGGAGCCATATCATTTCTTGGATGATAAAGAGCTGTTTTCACTTCATCTCTCTCCCTTAGCACTAAGTGTTCTGTTATTTTTCTTTCATTTTTCTGCTGAATCACATGCCCTCTGACTTCCTGGCACAGGTCAGGATTCTCCTTTGCCTCTTTAAATCCTCCTTCTCTTTTTGCCATGAAGATCAATCTTCTTCCATATTTAATTCTCCTTGATAATACCAGAGAGTGGAAGACAAACATCATCTACTCCATGCAGGTGACTGCAAAATCATCCTCTGTATATGCCCAAGGCTGGTTCTGCTCAGTCCTCTGGCATTCTTATGGTAACTCTTGTGGCCAACTCATAAGAAACTGCTATGGCATGTAAGCTGATTAAATTCAAGGAACATTTATTAATCACTTAGTATGCAACCTGAACTTCTGCTAGGGAAACAAAAATGAAAAACAACGGAGCCCTTGGCCTCGGGAAACTGATAGGGAACGAATGAAAGTGGTGATTCATACACTGGTCTGAAGAAAGCAAAAAGACTTGTAGAAACATAGGGGGAAAACCCCCAGGAGCCGGGGATCTAGGAAGATGCCCAAATTCCTGCCTGGATTGATTGAGGCTGATTTTCACTAAGCATGCTTCTGGAGATAACTAAATAGTGGAACGGATATAGGATCAGGAAAACCAGAATTCAAATCTAGCCTCAGACAATGACAAGCTGAGTGACCCGGACAAGTCACTTACTTTTTTTGGGCCTTCATCTGGAAAATGAGGATAATAGCAGCAAAAACCTCATAGGATTTTAGTGAGAATCAAATGAGATAATATATGTAAATAACTTCACAAATCTTAGAATATTAGGAAATCATTAGTTATTAGTTACTTAGATGAAAGCAGGATACAAGTCAAATAGTGGTTTGGAAGGAAAGAAATGTGGTTTTTCTGTATTCCCTAGCACTAGCTTCTAAACTGGGGGTCATGTCTCCATGTGGGGGTCACGAAGAATTTGGCTATAGTAAATGCTTATGTATATGTATTTCATACAGCTATAAACTTGGAGTCAAATAAAAATTTCTTGGGCAAAAAGGGCTCGAAAGTAGAAAAAAAATTAGGATGCCCTGCTCTAGAGCAGGATGGAAACTCAGGAGTTTGTGAAGAGTCATATCCCAATTGATAAACAATTAAAATATATGAATAGATGGTTCTCAAGAAATCCAAGTTATCTTTGGCCATATGGGAAAAAATGCTCCAAATGATTACTAGAGGAATATAAATGAAAGCAACTCTAAAATTCTACTTTACACTCATCAAATTGGCAAAGTGATAAAAATAGAGGGGCTGCAGGGAAACAGCCACTCTGATACCCTGTTAGTGGAACTGCAAATTTTGGTCCAGCAAGTCTGGAAAGCAATTTGAAACATGCTCCCAAATTAAAATTAAAATGGGTATACCCTTTGACTCACTGATACTAGGCCACTAATTCTAGGTCTGTACACCAAAGAGATGAAAGAGAGAGGAAAAGAACCTTTATGTACAAATATATTTGTAGCATTTCTTTTCATACTGGTAAAGAACTGGTATAAACTAATGGGGTGTCCATAAATCTGGGAATGGGTAGAAAATTATGGCATATGAATGTAATGTAATATTATAGAGGTAGGATATGATGATGAGTTTCAGAGAAACCTGGAAAAACTTGTATGAACTGATGCAGATTGAAGTGCGCAGAACTAGAAGGACATATGCTATAACATCATTCTAACAAGGAACAATTTTGAAAGACTGATCAACCATGATTCTAGAGGAAATATGCCACCCAACTTTTGAGAGAGGTAATGGATGAAATCTACACAATTAGATGTATGTACATTTTTGGACATGGACAATATGGAAATTTGTTTTGCTTCACTGTTACTGCGGTTTTGCCTTTTTCACCCCTCTCTTCAACTGGGAGGCAAGTTACTCAGTTATTTCCTATCTCTTCTAAGAACTAAAAGAGTAGGAAGACAATTGGAGCAAAGCAAGAATTCAGGATAGCTAAAAAGAAATTTCTAGGTCCTTAAACATAGAAACAGAGTACAAAGGACATGTATTCCCCTGAAAATCATTAGGCACAAAGGCAAGAAATACTTACTTAGTTCCTAGGTGTTTTTGTCTTTCTTGGAGGCAGGGGAATGGACTAGTTGACTGAAATTTGCTGGAAGATCTCCCAGGCCTCAAGGACTAGCTGGGATTGGACTCACTTATGGAGGAACAACATGACTTTGCTGCGTCTCCTCCTTCCTGAATGTCCTTTTTTCCTTCGTGTTTCAGGCTGGATTTTGGCCACTGTCTGGTGGGAAAAATGGCAACCCTGGACAAAAAGGATTCCAGCAAGCAAGAGGGCACTGTTGCATCTTAAGTGTATCCAAGAAAGTGTAATTGTGGAACAGGAGCTAAGTTCCAACCAGTTCACACAGACTTACTTCTTTGTGCTTTCTACACTGTTCCGCACAGACTTAGGCACAGGGGAAGTGTACTTTTACAGTTTGTTGGTTTATTTCTGAGAACAGTTTTGCTGGTCATCATACTTGTTCCAGGTCTGGCAAAGTCCAGTCTTAAGTGGTATGGTGGAAATAGCATGGGGCTAAGATTCCGAAGGCCTGGGTTCGGGTTCTTACTCCTAACTCATTGGGTGTGATTTGGCTGGGGGGGGGGGGGCGGCAAGTCCTTTTCTCTCTCTGGAACTCAGTTTTAAGATTTGAGCCCCTGCTCTAATATTCTGTGATTCTGAAGCTAAGCAGTTACTTTTTTACCTTTTTTATCCTTAAGTAGTAATTATTGCTGGAGAAAGAACAGGTGAAAGAAAAAAAAAGTTGTGGTGTGAGCCCCGTTTAGAACACACTTGACACTAAGGAACCTAAGAGCTTATTCTCTCAGATGTAAATTTAGTGCTCCGGAGATTTGAAAATGCCAGGCAAGTGACCAGGTCGCTGAAGTTTAAAAAGTATGACCTTTACCTCCCGGGGCTGTGTGAATTAAACTGGCTTTAAATACACCAGGGGGCTTTGTATAGAACCCGGAATCCTTTTTGTAAAACCACTCTCTCTGTTATGGAAAACTGGATTTTCATGTATGTGACATGAAAATTTTCGCCTGCGGAGTGAAAAGTGTGTGGGGTGTCTTCCCATCACTGGATTTTCCACTCTCCCCAGAGAAGCCCCGGCTGCTTTTGCACCCCCCACCCCCACCCCGGCTTTGGTCAGCGGGCTTTCCCGAGGGGGTGTTGGGAACTCAGTAGAGAAGCGGGGAGGGGAGGGGAGGGGAGGCGGCAGCGCAGTCTCTTCGCGCCACCCAGTCCCTCGCCCAGGCGCTGACACCCGCTAACCCAGCAGAGGCGTCCGGACGAGTTTCCCCGCGGTAAACATACTCGGACCGAGACTCGGTGGGGGCAAGCCCAATTTGGCGCGCAATTGGGCTGGTCAGTGATTGCTTTCTAGAAGTGGGGGCTTGGGTCTTGGGCGTGCCTGCAGGGATGGTTGGCATCCGGGCGGGGCCGGGGGGCTCGGGGCAGGCCTGGGAACGTGTGGCCAACCCAAAGCTTTCGAGCGCGCCTCGCTCGGCTCCCTCGGGAAGCTGCGACCCCCGCAGGCTCCGCGCTCCGGGGATTCGTGGGAGCAGCGGCTTTCTCTGCCGGCGGCTCTGGCTCGGGACAGCGAGGGCGGGGATTCCTGGGGACCTGCTGTGTCAGCTCGAGCCCCCTCCGGGGAAAGGAGGCAACAGCGCGCCTTCCGCGTGCGCCCGCACTGCGGCCCGTCCGGGCTCCGGACCCGACAGCCCATGTCTTGCCTCCATCTGGAGCCGCGCTTTCTCCCCTCGGGCCGGGGGGGAGATGCGCGGCCTCTTGGGGCCCGCGGTAAAGAGCGAGGGGCTGCCGGGCGCGCCGTCTCTTCCTGGGGTTTAATTCGTCATTCGCTGGGGGGAGGGGCGGGGAATGGCGATGGCTCCCACGGGGGAGTCCCCGGCTTCCACTCCCGTCGGTTTCGCCCCGGGCATCCATCAGTGCCCCTCCGCCCAACTTTCTTAAACTCGGGCGGCGGGGTGTCCCGGTACTTGGGGAGCCAGGGCTTCCAAGGGGCGCTAAGTGCAGCGCCGTCCGGGGCAGCGCGCAGCGGGCGGCCCGGGCAGGGGCGAGTCCCGGCCAGCTGGTGGGTTTCGGGGAGCGGGCGCAGTGGCACCGGCACCTGGAGTGGTTCGTTAGCTGCTCCTAGGGGCAGGGGATGCAAAAACGTCAAAAATAAATAACTGAAAATAAAATGAGGACCGTGTGTCCATTCCATGCCCCTGGGTGCCCCCACTCCCGTACTGCGGGGCCAGTGTGCGTGGGGAGGTGGGAGGTGGTCCGCAGGGGTCGCGAGTTCCAGTCCCGGGGTGCAAAGCTGGCCCCAGCGCACGTGGCAGGGGGGAAGGCCGAGGCCAGGGCAGAGACCCACGCGAGGGGCGAGGGATGGGCAATGATGGGGGCGAGGGCGGCTAGAATCGGGGAGCCAGCGCAGGGGGTGGGGTGGGGGGAGCCGGAGGGGCGGCGGGCGCATGCGCCCTGCGTGGCCGTGCCATATTGGAATGAGGCGGAGAGCGGAGCGCCGCCGCCGCCGCCGCCACCGCCGGAGCGCGGGGTGGAGGGAGGGGGCGGGGAGGGGAGAGCAGCGCCGCGCTCGCCGCGCAGCCCAGCCCGGCCCGGCCGCCCGCCCGGCTCCGCGCCTCCCCGCCCAGCAGGAAGGAGAGCCGCGAGCCGGCCCGGAGCGGGGAGGCAGGCAGGAAGAAAGAAAAAGAAAAACCCAACAACTCCCGGCAGGTAAGAGCGGGGCCGCCGCCGCTGGGCCTTCCCGCCCGGCGGGCTCCCGAGGTGGCCTGAGGGGGGCGGCGGCGCGGGGGGCCGCGCGCCGAGGGCAGTGCCGAGGACCGGAGGCCACCGGCGAGGGGCCGAGCCGCCGGCCAGCCCCCCCACCCCCTCAACTTTGCTGAGGAAAATCAAAGGGCGGGAGCGGGCGCGAGGCGGGAGCGCGGGCGGAGGCGCCAACCAGCGGGCGGAGTGGCGCGCGGGGAGGCGCGCACGGGCGGCTGGAACGTTGGGGAGAGGACACCGCGACGCGTGGGGAGGAGGGAGGGAGCCCGCCGGAGGAGGGGGGGGGGACGGGAGCGCCGCGCACGCGCGCGCGCGCGCGCGCCGGCCCGGGATGCTCGCGGCGCGCGGCCCCTGCAGCCGCTCAGAGCCTGAGCCGGACCCGGGCCCCGACCCCCGCCGTGGCGGCGGAGGTGGCGGAAAGGCGACGGGCGCTCCCTCGCTCCCTCTCTCTCCCGCCCGCGCCCTCGCCCCCCCGCCCCCCCCCAGCTCTTTCTGCAGCACCTAGCGGCCCAGCCCTCTGCTGGGGGTGGGGGGTTTGGGGGGCGGGCGGCAGAGGGGAAAGAAAAGTGACGGGAGCCGTGGAATGGTCGGGGAGCAGCCGCTGGGTTCCTTTCTGGGACCTGGGGTGTAGGGGTGCCGTGCTCCCCTGCTCCGCTCCTCCCAGAAACGGCCGCGGCACAAGTTCCCCTCCCCGCACCTTTGCACCCCGCGCCGGGGCCCCCCACCCTCCTTCGCTGCGGGGAGTTGCGTCTCTCGTGCCGAGCGCTCCCCCCACCTTCCTCTTCCCCTCCCGGGCGCTGCGGGCCGACCCAGAGCCCCTGCTCTTGACCGCGCTCCCAGCGCTCCCGTGACTTCTCCGGCCCCCAGGTTCCCGGTCCGGCGCTGTCTGGAGGAGCCCGGGGCCCCGGGCGAGGCCCGTGACCCCCCAATTCTTGTGGCGCGTAGCTGCTGGCTTCCCACCGGCCAGTGGCCAAGGTCCGCCCGACCCCGGGGGCTCCGAGCCGGACCAGGGTGCGAGGACGGCGTAAGTAGCGGCTGCTGCGGCGGCGGCGGCGGGACCGCTTTGGTGCGGGACAGCGGCTGCGGCCAGTGAAAGGCCTCAAGGTAATCTCCGCACCTCGGCCAGCAGCCACCCGCCTCCCCAGATTGTCATATCAGCTCCAGCCCTTCTTCCGGGCTTTGATGTGAAGCTGCTGCCGGCGCCTCCTGTGCAGCCGGCAAGCGGGCGTCCCTGAAAGCTGCTCCGGCCCCGGCTGGGTGACAGCTCCTCTCCCCTCTTCATCCTCCTTGAGTGTCGTCGAGCTCGGAAATATCTGTGCATTAAATAGTTTACGTTTCACTTAAAGGGCTCCATTACTCTTTAGAGGCTGTTGCTCTTCAAGTCATATTTTTGATTGGTTGGAAAAGAGGTCATGAAAGAGGGCTGGGCATCCTGAGAAGCAAGGGACTTGGGGTTTTGGGGGTTTTTTGAACACCTTAGAAAAACCGAAATGATTATGTCTGAGTAGAAATATGTTTCCTAAAAGAATCTATTCCATGATGCGTTTGCTGTTCAAGTAATAAGGAACTACAGGGGACACATGCAGATTGCTCGAGATAAGGAAGGAGGGACGTAGTAGGGGAGAAAAAGAATACAGGTAGCAGGGAGTTAAACAAAGAGCATTATTAGCGCAGTTAGATGTTAATGGTCCCACAGGTGTCCCTAGATGCTGTGGCTGCTTAATGCTCCCAAGGGGTGATATTTTTGGATAACCAAGTAACTGCCATCAGAGATTTTAAAAGGCATCCTATAAATTCTAGTAGCTCTTTCATTTGACATCCCATTGGACGGAATTTTAAAGGCTCATAGCTTGCTTCATGGTCGGGGTAAGATTACTCCCCCACTTTTTCCTGGATGGACAGTAAAATGTGTAAAAATGGTTAATTACTACCAAACTATCTTGAATGTTTGAAAGCTATATCATTATTAGACTACGATGGCAAATATAGAGCCAGTGATACTTGTGTTGAATCATCTGAGTCATTGGTGGACTCTAGGCTTCAATTCATTTACAATTCCACAACAGGAGCTGCAGGGTGGAAAGAACAGTAAACCAGGAATGAAGACAGAGCCCTAACTTGGACACTAGCACTTCAGTCTAGTTCTACTTTCTAAAGGATTTGGTCTCATCAGAATATTTCATGAGACTCCTTTATGAAGTGTATTTACCTTCATTAAAACACAGTATTGTCTATAGTTAAAAGGAGATATAGGCAGGGGAAGCTAGGTGGTGCAGTGGATAGAGCACCAGCTCTGAAGTCAGGAGGACCTGAGTTCAAATCTGCCTTCAGTCACTTGACACTTACTAGCTGTGTGACCTTGGGCAAGTCACTTAACCCTCATTGCCTCCCCCCCCCCCAAGGAGATATAGGCCTCATAATTCTTTGCTTTTCTTATTTTCCTCATGGTTTTTAATATCCAGAAAACTTAGAAAATTGTGACCTTTATAATGACCTGTTGTGGTACAGGTTGTTCTTTAATCACATTTGGTACTGAATTTGAGTCCATTTTCCTTTATAATCAGTGTGTGGATACTAAAATTCCACCAAACTGTTTTTCACTGTGTAATTTGCGGATATTAAAGTTTAATTGATGAGATGAATCCTGAGATCTCCAAAGAAACAAAGTTAAGTTCATTTGTTGAATCACTTCCTAAAACTCAGGACTCATTAAGAAATGTCCATATAAAAATGGACTCAGAAATTTAATGGTTAAAAAAGGGGTATAAAATAATGGTTTAGACAAATTGGTTTGCTGTATTTATCTAGACTATTCACTTGCTTGACCAAAATTTAAAAAGAAGAAAAAACAAAGTTAATAGAAATTGTAGTTTTCTCATGAGAATTATTTTCCTTAATGAATTTAACTATATATAAACATTCACAGCTTGACTGAGTAACCTAGGATTAATGATGACTTACTAATTATTGATCATTTATTCTTTCTTTTTTTATGTCATTGATTTCCTGACACTTATCTGATTCTTTAAACTTAAGAATTGTTCACTAGGCTGCACGATCCATTGAGCAAAGCTAAGTGTGTAAAATGGGAAATGATGAGAAAATGTATTACAGGAAGCACTATAGATTTTTTTGTGTCCTCTTGTGTTGATTTTAAGTGTCCTCTGATTTTGTTTTTAAACACCTGCTAATACAGCACATTTTTATCAGGGACATATCATTCAGTTCATTGGTTAAATGCTGGGGATACTTGTTTCACATTTGTAGGGTTTATTACCGTTCCTTGGTAACAAGCTTGTGATATTGAAAATGAAGATATAATTTGACTTAGCAGAAAATGTTCAACTCTTCAGACTTAAGTGAATTTTCTTCTGTGGTATAGTATCTCATTTACATATTAGTAAACAATAAATGGGAAATAATCTGCAAAGAAGAGTATTATATCAGGAGAGATTTTTGATGCTAAGGAATCATTAAAATTTTTATTTTGTAATTACTATTTGCTTTATTGTGTTTTCCTGACCCTTCTCTGTGTCATTTATTTGGTCACTGGTGAGTTTATTTTTGAGTGGGAGGGTAGTGATAGTAATTTAAATGAGAAATTAAAGTAAAATGCCAGGGAATCCTTAAAATTTGTTTTTCTATGGTAGGATATCTTCACCAGTAATTTGTAATTTCATTAGAATTTGTAGTTATAAAACCCAGGTTTTATAAGAGTGAAACAAAAATGTTTGAAAGTGAATGCATACACTTGTTAAATTGGGCAAAAACTTGGGATTTCTGGTTGCCTGGGAAACTTGGAACAATTACACTTTGGGGAATGGGAAGCTAATGTACCTCCACTAGTCTTCCTGTGATACTAGCTTTCCTGGTATATACTTTATGTGGTCAAGTTGTGTAGATCTGGAAGGGCCAAAGTATTAGGGGTTGGGCGTGGGGATAGGGACACTAAGAATAGAGTGTGAGTATCTGGTAGAAAACTTTGCATGCTGAAACTTTATTAAAAATCTTCTCTTGAGGACTTACATGAACTGATGCTGAGTGAGATGAGCAGAACCAGGAGAACTTTGTACACAGCATCAACAACATTGTGTGTTGATCAACTCTGATAGACTTGACTCTTCTCAGCAATACAATGGTCCAAGATAGTTCCAAAGGACTCATGATGGAAAGTGCTCTCCAAATCCAGAAAAAAAAAGAACTGTAGAATCTAGATGCAGATTGAACCATGCTATTTCTATTTTTTTGTTTTTCTTTTTTGAGGTTTTTCCTTTTTGCTCTGATTCTTCTTTCACATCATGACTAATGAAGAAATATATTTAATGTGATTGTACATATATAACCTACATCAGATTGCTTGCTGTCTTGAGGAAGGGAGATGGAGGGGAGGGAGGGAGAAAAATTTGAAACTAGAAATCTTGTTTTTGTTTTTGTTTTTTTTTTTTGTGGGGCAATGAGGGTTAAGTGACTTGCCCAGGGCCACACAGCTAGTAGGTGTCAAGTGTCTGAGGCCGGATTTGAACTCAGGTACTCCTGAATCCAGGGCCGGTGCTTTATTCACTGTGCCACTTAGCTGCCCCTGAAACTAGAAATCTTAGAAAAACAAATATTGAAAACTATCTCTATATGTAACTAGAAAATAATAAAATACTTTTATGAAAAAAATCTTCTCTTGGTCACTGCAGTATGGGAGGTATATGTTGAGACTGTAATGGAATCTCATTTTCACTGTTTTCTGATTAGTTCGGAGTTTATTTTTATAATTGTATTCAACCTTTCAGCCTTTTAAAAAGTCACACTGGGCTTTAAAAAATAATATGGGCTATGTATTTACAAGTACATACCTAGAGTATGTACCTACAGTAAATATTTTAAAAATCATTATATTAATGTTATTAATTGTTTAATAGTTTAGTTACTATAATGTGTTTGGCACTATTTAAGGGGTTTTCATTGATCTCTCTAGGAAGTTTTATTGGAAGGTGGCATTGATGACTTTTTAATATT
Source organism: Dromiciops gliroides (assembly GCF_019393635.1). Lineage (NCBI taxonomy): Eukaryota > Metazoa > Chordata > Mammalia > Microbiotheria > Microbiotheriidae > Dromiciops > Dromiciops gliroides. Next base: position 679,855,781 of record NC_057861.1, on the reverse strand, counting down.
TTACTGTTTCAGTTTTGTATCTTAGTTTGTTAGGAAGGTAATTTTGCTCCATTTATGCTTTGGTACTGATGAAGCAATAGAAATCTAATTTTTTTTTTGGGGGGGGAATCGAGTATGGTCTTTTAAGGAGCAGAAGGCAGTGGTTTGGTGGTGGGTATTTTTGAGTGAGAATTTTTTGTGTGTATGTGTATATCCCAGTAAGAAGTCATGAAATGACAGGATGACTCAAAGAGTTGAGAAATTTAGTGATTTTTAAAGGAGTACTAAGGTGTCAACTATTTTGCTGCTGAGGAAATATGTGGATTTTACTGCTCATTTTTAATTTAATTTTTGCATATGTATTCTTTGTGACACTGCTCTGATGAGACTAGTGCTTTTCTTCCTGAATTTTGCTAATGTTCTTATAGTCCAGTAGTTCTCAAACTTTTTGGTCTCAAAACCCCCGTTATACGCTTAATTACTGGGGACATTCCCAAAAGATCTTATCTATTGATATTTACTGCATTAAAATTAGTATTATTATGAAAATAGCTTTGACTCTAGGCATTACTGGACCACTTTTTGAGAACTGGTCATTATTGTATAGAATGTACTTTCTTTTAAAAACAAAATCTAGTATATTAAAATTATATCTTGAGACAGATTATAGTACTTTGGACTCCTTTCTACCGTTAAGCTAACATTGAGATTTTTACTATGGCATTGGCATTAAAATAATCTATTTGGGAGTGACAATATCAACACAACAGTATGCCAGTTATTCAGCAAGCCAGTCTATTGAAAGCACATCTCAGAAACCAGGAAGTAAGCAAAACAGGCATCTAGTCTTCCAAAATATTTGTTACAAAGTCTATGTATTAATAAAATAAACCTTTTGGCCCTCCACTCAACCTTACTTTTTTTGTGCAGTCGTTTCAGTTGTGACAGACTCTTTTCAACCCTATTTGGGTTTGGTTTTGTTTTTTGGCAAAGATACTGGAATGGTTTGCCATTTCCTTCTCTAGCTCATTTTACAAGTGAGGAAACTAAGGCAAACAAGGCTAAGTGACTTGCCCAGGGTCATATGGCTATTAAGTGTCTGAGTCTGAATTTGAACTCAGGTCTTCCTGACTCCAGGCCTGGCACTCCATCCACTGTGCCACCTAGCTGCCTTCAAACTTACTTTACTTATGGCTTAAAGAAGCTTGTTGATTTGGTTTCCAAATCCATAGAGGCAAATTAGAAGCAGGATTGTCATAGGCAGACACACTGACAGCTCAAGTCTGGAAGCAGGGAGCAGACAGAAAAGCTACAAGAAGTAGCCAGCTCAAAAAATAGCAATCTTGAGCCATATTGATGTAAGGGAAGATAGCTCAATAAATTCTTATGGCATAAAGTGTATCACAACAGGTTAAAGTGATTGATGTTTGCATAGTAATGATAGAATCTCAGAGTTGGAATATACCGTTGTGAACAATTAGTTTTAACTCTACCTGAACAAATAACTTGACAAGTAATCTTCCTGAATCATAAAGAAAAGGCCAAATCCTATTCACTAACCTTTTAAAAAAAGTAATGGAAATATATGATACATTTTAGAGAAATTTCCATCCAAAAGGGTTAAAATAAAGTGTTAGTCCCTAAAGGGGATAATAAACTCTTAGCCATTTGAGAAACTAAATGATCAAGACTGGTCAGCATTTTTATAGCATTTTAGTATCTGCAAAGCACTTTTCTCGTAATAAACTTGTTAGGTAGGTATAGGAATACCAGGTTTAATTGATATTATGATTTTAATAGAAAACAAAGTCTGTGAGTACCAGTGAGTCTTTATAGGTTTGATATCTAATGTCAAGTATTAGATCCAGTGTACAGAGAGGTATTTTAATAAAAGATTAAAAGAGTTAAGCAGTGTGACACATTTTTATAGTTGCATGAGAGATGTGAATTTTATAACCAGTTTTTCTGTAAGGTTAATTTTAGAGTTTGTTTCTTCTAATTAAGGTGCTTTACATTTTCCTCACCTCTATATATACGTGTGTGTGTATGTGTGTGTGTGTGTGTGTGTGTATATATATATATATATATATATATATATATATACACACACACACACACACACATACACACACACATACACACATATACATATATATCTATATATAATACTACATATAGTACATTATGAATCTTTTGTCTCATTGTGAATAATAGTGTTCCCAGCTAGAGAAAGTGTCATAGCTGAAATAATTAGTCTTACTTTGTTTTCCATTTTTGACCAAAATATTTTAGGAGTTGTCTTTTTACTAGTATTAGCATACAGGTTTTAGAGAATTGACACTAAATGTCAAGAAGCTAGAATGGCTTTTTTTGTTTATTATGTATTTAGTTCTTAAAACCTTTAGTGTTATGGTGTTTCCTGGGCTACCTACCTGAAGGTAGTTTGCAAATGGCTTTGGAAGTAGTATGTAAGATTATGATGACAAGGTATTGTTGTTATTAGAGTCGTGGTTGTTAAGTTCTTTGATCTTATACCACCCTCTGAACTGTATTCATTTTGTTTACATCCACAATTTATCACTGATAATCTGTTTTTTAAAACTGCAAATAGAAATTTCTAACATAACTGAATTTTAATAGTTACTGAAAAGGTAGTTAAAAACAAGACAAACAACAAAATGTGATAAAATGGGTTAGATGTGACATTCTTTCCAGGGCAAAGAGGGAGGTGGTGGTGGGGGGGGTGTATGATTTGAGTTGTACTACCTTAGATTGCTTTATTTTATACTCAGCCTTTTAATATACTTATCAAGACAAAATTGTGCTATATTAAAATGATTTATGTTTTAGTAGAAATGTGGGGAATAAGGGATGAGTTATAACTGGACAGATTATCCTGAATATAAACAAATGCTTTCTTAGTTTGATAAGTAGCAAAGAGTTTGTAATTGAATGTAATACTGATTTGATTTTGTATTTCAGGGCCAATTTAATGCAAATGCAGTTATTTAAGAATTTGTTACTATATTACACAAGTTCCTGATAAGAGCAAGAAGGGATTGTCTTTTTGTATTATTTCTATAAGAACTTATTGCTAAATCCTTAAAAATTGGTTGGAAGCCAGGGTTTGATATCAAAACTAAGTATTACACTAAATCAAAAAGTTTTTTGGAGGTTTTCTTCTGTACTGCCAAAATAAATTATTCTTTAAATTTTTGATGAGCACCTGAATAATGTTACTATGACTGAAACAATTCTAGATTATTAGAAAATGTTTCATTAATTTCTAAGATACTTGGAACAGTATTGGTTTAGAGTTCAAGTGATCTGAGACCCTAGACACTTTTACAAATAAACTTAAATCTAACAAAAATAAGATGTTTATAAGATAGGCTTGGGTTGGAAAAAGTACTGGCAATGGAGAGAAGAAAGATGAATGCAAAAGAATAAGTAATCTGTATTAAAAGAATATCATTAAAAATCTGTCACTTAAAATTATTGTGCTTTTGAGAGGCATATTTGCTAAGGATTAGCATACATTTTAGGTAGGAATATCTCCTCAGTTAATTTAAAAAACAAATACAGAAAATGAGGAGCTTGTTGCCATTGTACCTTCCTACTAAAGTAAAAAACCTCATTTGGCATAGTGGGAAGAGTCCTGATAGAAGACCTAGATTTAGCTCCTCACTCTAATACTATTCAAACTACAAAACCATGAACAAATCTCTCAATTTTTCTGGGCTTCGGTTTCCTAGTAATATTTATATCACCTACCTTAAAGAATTGTTGTGAGGATCAAATGAAATATCAAGTACATAAGGGTACTTTACCTGTATCATGTAGGGAAAAGTTAGTTAATATTAATACTTTGATCATTTTGAATGGAAATCTTTCCAGGATATTTTGCTCCTTGCTTTTTAAGTCATGTACTGAATATAGTTTTAAAGAATTTTAAATTCTAAGCAATTGGGAAGCAGCCTACTTACTGTGGACATTTTGTCTCTGTTATTGAAGTAATTTAACTGTTTTTATGGATAGTTCATTTTCTTGGAATCTTTTGCCTAGCAGGATTTTTCTTTTTCTCTTGTGTTCTTTCTGCCTGGTAAAAATATTTTTCTTAATTTTGCTGATTTTTCTGATCATGTTAGAATTTTAGAAAAGTTTCCATGCATCTGCCCGGAGCAGCTGTAGCTTAATTCTTGTTTTGTCTCTGCCGGATTCCCTCCTCCTGCTACGATTATGTGGAAAAATGGGGAGAATGTGAGGAGAGGACCATTCAACTAGTTACTGTATGAGTTAACAGGATCACAGATGTAGAGCTAGAAGAGATATCAGAAATGATACATGCCAGTCTCATTTTACAGCTGAGGAAGCTGAGGCTGGGAAAAGTTAAGTGGTTTGCCAAAAGTCACCACACAGGGAATGTCAGAAGTGGTAGTTGAACCCAGAATTCCACCATTGCAGAGCCAGTGGTCTTTTCACTATATCACATCCAGAGTTAGTGCTGCAGTGTTTTATAAAGAAATCATGGATATGGGTTCCAAAGGACAGGCCGAGGGATTAAAATACTAAATAGAAGGTTGAAGTTGAATCGTTGTATGCCAGGCCTGTGTATATTATACATAGTTTATCAAGAATTGTCTCTTTGTGTAGTGTTGCCTTTTAACTTTTAAGCCTTTCTTACTTTAACCCAAACAAATTCTACTTGTTTAACTCTACATTTATTCATATAGTGTTGAATTTTGAATTGTTGCTTCTGTTATGTTTTTCTATGTTCTCCTTTCAGTCTCCATGATTTTTTCCCCCTTAAAACTTATAATTTCCAGAAAGTGCTAGGAACCAGGACCTGAGAGACCGAAGAGCTAATTATTATCTTTCTGTACAGTGTTCAGTTCATTATATTGTTATACTTTCCTTGTTTTCCTATAATTCCTCCATGGAAGATATATCCATTTAATTGTTGGAAGCTTTCCTTTAGTTATATATGCATTAACATTTAAAAAAAATTAATGTTTTATAAAATTTTCCCCCTTCAGATATACAATTTTAAAATGACTTTCTGCTTTCTCAAATGTGATTTAATTACTTGTTTTTTGTTTTTTTTGGTGTTATTTGGGGGGGGGGGCAGGGCAATGAGGGTTAAGTGACTTGTCCAGGATCACACAGCTAGTAAGTGTCAAGTATCTGAGGTTGGATTTGAACTCAGGTCCTCCTGAATCCAGGGCTGGTGCTTTATCCGTTGCGCCACCTAGTTGCCCCTGATTTAATTACTTGTTACAGAAAAAACTTTTTTCTAGATGTGTATCCTGATACTTATCTAGAGGGCCACTCCTTTGGTAACCAGTCCTCAAAACACATTCCAAACTAGAAATAAGCAAATGAAGCCTCAGAGCCAGGGCAGCATCATGGTTCAGTAGAAAGAACAGGTCTTGGAGGCCCTGGGTTCAGGTCAAAAGACTCTGCCTCTTAATACCTGTGTGACTTTAGCAAGCTTTTCAGTCTTTCTGGCCCTGTTGTTTATCATCTTTAAATGAGAGAGGTAAACTAGATGGCCTCTGACATACCTTCTTACTCTAAATTTTGAACCTATGACTAACCAAAGCATAGAAATAGTTTGTTAGCTAATTTTCACTCCAAATAGCAACCTAGAAAAGAATGGAGGGGGTTGCTTAAAACAGACAAAGTGGCAGAACTAAAAGCTGACTGCCTAGCAGAGAAGAATCAGAAGTCAAAATGATATTAACCCAAAATTACAGTGATAGAGTTTTATGGTTTTCTTTATTTTGAAGGGATAAGTTTCAGTATCTCTGGGTTTGAATTCTTTCATTTGTAAAACAGGGATGAAACAAGAGAGGTGATCTCCAAGTTTCCTTCTAGCTACTGTCTAAATTTTTTAAAGTTAAATTTTGTTTTCAGTTAATATTTTTTTCTCCCTCTCTCCTCCTTCCAGTTAAAAAAAGAAAAACAAAACCTATGTGAAAAATATTCATAGTTATGAAAAACAAATTCTCACTTTTTACATGTTGTTACAGTATAAGTTGTTTAGGTTCTGTTATTTCCCTTTGCATCAGTTCATATAAGTAATCCCAGGTTTTTCTGTAACACTTCCTTTCATCATTTCTTACAATATGATAGTATTCCATTACATTCATATACCACACTTTATTCAGCCATTACTTAGTTGATGTGCGTCCCCATAATTTCTAGTTCTTTGTCACTACAAAAAGATCTGCTATAAATGTGTTGGTACTTATCAATCCTCTTTCTTTGATCTCTTTAAGAGTATAGTGTCCATGACTCAAAGGATATGCACAGTTCAGGAACTTTTTGGGGATAGTCCTCCCAACTACTGTAACATTTTACAAGTCTGTCTGGAAATCTTACTTAGGTGAAATACCATATTCCTCCAACAATGTCAGATAATTGAAGCATTACCATGCCTCCAATTTTATAATTAAAGTCAGTAGGAAAACTGGATTTACTTTAGGAATATGACTTTGTAGGCAACTTATCAGTAACATTCCTGTTTTGTGAAGTAAAGTAGAAGTTATATTCATTTGTTTTTCCTTTGTTGATTTCATCCTTTTTAATTTTTTTTTTTTTGGTGAGGCACTTGGGGTTAAGTGACTTGCCCAGGGTCACACAGCTAGTAAGTGTCAAATGTCTGAGGCCGGATTTGAACTCAGGTACTCCTGACTCCAGGGCCGATGCTCTAACCATTGCGCCACCTAGTTGCCCCCTTGATTTCATCCTTGACAATATTTTATTTTAGTCTGGTGTTTGCACAGATCAAATTACTTTGGAATGTTAAAAACTTTACCGTGATCTTTGACCAAAGTATTAACATTTGAATTGATAATATACCTTGAAAATCTACTGTTGATTTCACTTCTATTAGGTGTTAAGATGATTATGCTTCAAAGGAGGTATTTGCATTTCATATTTTCCAAATTCTGAATTTGATGTTAGAATTTTTGTTTTTTGGTGGTGGGCTGTTTTTTATACTACTCCTTTCATGGTTCCTTCACTCTTTAAAGATCTTAGTCCTATCCTGGCCCAGAATATCACTTAATTTCATCTTTTTTATGTACTTTTTATGTACTATCTTTTATTATAGTTATACATTGTATCCTTATCTTCCTCAGCTCCTTCCCCCCGCCCCCCCAATGAGCTCCATGAGGGTAAGGGACAGTGACATATTTAATCTTTGTGTTTTCCCCTTTCCAAATTCTAGTAGAATGCTTTGTAACTTAGTAATTATTTTTATATTTCAAAAGCCCATGACTTCATCATGTGGATACCCTTTCTGTTGATGCAGATTGCACACTTGTGTGTATTCTCCATGAGTTATGGTGAGGAATCCAAAATTACTAGGCTGGTTCCCAGGGGATGCACATACAGTCTCTTGCTGGGCTTGGGATCAAACCTTCCCAGTTTGATACAGTCTCCTAGAGCTTCTTCTCCACTGGATTATATATTTTTAGGACCTAGCTTCTGTACATGGAAGTGGGGGAAAATTGGGTTGTTTGAATGGTTGTGGCACAGTAAGGAAAGCAATAATATAAACATGCCATAGTGGAAAGAGCCTTAGATTTTGAGTAAGATTCCCATTCTAGTCCAGGCTCTGCTGTTTACTACTTGTGTGACTATACAACTCATTTTCTCTTTCTAGGTCTTACTTTCTTCATCTGTACATTTAAAGAGTTGAACTAGATGATCTTTAAGTTCTGGTTCCTTCTGTTTTTTTTTTTTAATTTAATTCATCCAATGTTTACTGAACAGTTACCCTGTGCAAGGCACTGGGTTGGATACAAAACCAAAATAAGTCCATTTTACTAGGGGATACAGAAGTACACCTGCAGCTAGGTGGTGCCATGGATAGAACCCAGACCTGGAGTCAGGAAGGTGAGTCTTTGTGAGAGCAGTCTGGCTTCAGTCACTTACTAGTTGTGTGAGCTTCTATGAAAGTCACTTAGCCCTGTCTGCCTCTGCTCTTCATCTATAACATCGAGTTGAAGAAGGAAATGGCAAACCACTCCACTATCTTTGCTGAGAAAAGCCCAAATAGTGTCTCCAAGAGTCAGACAGGACTGAAGAACAACAAAACCCCAAGTATCCAGATAAATAAATACAAGAAAATTTGAAGCTGGAGAAACAATTGGGTGGCATCAGAAAGAGCAATGAGTAGTAATTAGTATTAAGCTGAGCCTAAAGGGAATTTAAGGACTGTTCCAACAACTAGTAGGACATTTTTTCTGGAATGTGAAGTGTATAAAGGGGGAATAATGTGAAATGTTTGTATATGGGAGTCAGCTTGTGGAGGGCTTTAAAAGCCAGGATAAGGCGTTTTCCCTGGAGGCAATAGGGAACCACTGGAGGTTTTTGCCCAGAAAGGTGACTTGGTCGGTTGTGTGCTTTAGGAGGATTATTTTGGGAACTTTGTGGAGAATGAATTGGAGAGGGGAGAGATTGGAAGCAGGGAGACCAATTAGGAGGCTAATGCAAGGGTCCAGGCAAGAAGGGATGAGGGCCTGAACTAGGGTTGTTGGTAGTGTGAGTGTAGAGAAAAGGAGGATGCATGCAAGAAATGCTGTAGAGGTTGTTGTGTTCAGTCATGTCTGACTATGACCTCATCTGGGGTTTTCTTGGCAGTGGTACTGGAGTGGTTTGCCATTTCCTTCTCCAGCTCATTTTACAAATGAGGAACTAAGGCAAATGAGGCTAAGTGACTTGCCCAGGGTCTCACAACTAGTAAGTGTCTGAGGCCAGATTTGAACTCAGGAAGCTGAGTCTGCCTGATTTCCAGCCCAATGCTCTATCCACTGGCCATCTATCTACCTGTAGAGGTAGAATCAACAAAACTTGGTAACTGATAGAATATGAGAGGTGAGGAAGAGGGAGAAAGCTCAAGAATGACTGTAGATTATGAGCAGGGTGATTGGTGGAAAATAAGAGAGTTTAGAGGAGTGTACTGAATTTATTGGGGAAGGTAAGGAGAAAATCTGTTCCATGTATAGGGGCCTCTTTGTTATGGGATAAAAATAGCACTTACCTCTCAGGGTTGCTGTGATGATCAAATCAGATAATATTTGTAAAGCACTTGGCACAGTTCCTGGCACATGGTAGGGGTTGTATAAATGCTAGCTATTATTATGAATATTATTATATGTTAGCTATCTTCATCATCATCATGGTTTGGAGGGAAGACCTGAATTCAAATCTTGACTACAGATATTTACTGGCTCTGTAACATTCGGCAAGCCATTTAACTTCAGTCTAACTCGGTTTCTTCAACTATAAAATAGGAATAATAATAGCACTTAGATCAAATGAGATAATAAGTGTAAATTGCTCAGCAAATGCCTGGCACATAATAGGCACTTAATAAATGCCTATTTTCTCCCCCACCTCTTCCTTATGGTCTATTGCTAGGACCATACTCAGGGCCCTTACATTTTTTTCATCTCATTTCTATGGGTACAGTAAATCTCTATTTGGTTAGACCCCAGAATGTTTTTTGAAGTATGTCACCTAAAGAATTGTATTTTGTCCCTCTAGATGTGATTGCCCCAGGGGCCACACTGTTGTTAATGTTAGTGAGTTATTATTTTGATTATTGTCACCAAAAATAGCAGTCTTGAGCCTTTTATGATATCTTGTCACCAAACCAAGTTGTTCCCATACAGTTTTTTACAAAGAACCTTTTTTTTTCACTGTCTCCTTTTTAGCTAGCATTTCTCTTGTCCTATCTTAATATGAATAGAAGTATCTCTCACTTAGTAAAATAGGTGGATAATAAAGTAACCAAACATAGTATCGTTAATTATTAAATGTACATGTGATACTGGACACATTGTCTATTTCTCACGTCCTATGCTTCATCACATTGTTGGGGTGATTCTGAGTTCTGAAAGGTTATGTCAGCTTAGTTTAGCTCTGGCAAATCCTATCAAGCTGAAAAATCTTGGAGCAGTGACATGGTAACAGACCATATATTTTTCGTCTGAGGATCAGCCTATTCAAACACAGAGAGGGTTATCACCAGAAGGTTGACTGCCAAGAGATAACATATTTTGGAAGTAGTAACTCATGGAGATCATCTACTTAATGGGATTCCATTGACTGTAGTGAAGATATTACTTCATGATGATGATACCACAGATTTTTTTAGGGCTTCCCTCACATATGGGTGCCCAGAAAGCTTCTCCAGGTTTGGGACATTCTATGGGTTGACAACCACTCAGAATCATAGTTCAGGGACTCTCACTACCATGCCATCTTCCATCTTGCCTAGTGCTTCTGTAATGGAGTCTTTTTGGTCCAGTATAGTCTCTTGTTTTGTTTAAATATTCCATAGATAAGGAGCTAGTTAAGGGTGATTTTTGCTCTTATTTCCTTGACTGTTCTCCTTGCTTTAAATCCATTCACCACCTGTACCAACTGTATAATCAGGAAATCGTCCTTTCTGCTCTCTATTGACAGGTAGACTTAGGTCTGAGTCTTTCACTAACTTACTTGAACAAGGTTGATGCTATTCTTTATCATATCCGTTGCTCCTTTGAGTACCAATTTCTACAGTACATGTGTAATATAAAGTCAGAAGGCTTCTCACACCCATGTTAAAAGATAATATTGAGAGGTAGCTTGGAATAATGGCTAGGACTCTGAACTTGAAGACAGAGAAATTTAAGTTTGAATCCTGCCCGTGGCAGTTATTAGCTGTGTAATCCTGGGCAAGTCATTTAACCCTTTTTAGCCTGTTTCTTAATCTGTAAAATAATAATGTCTGCCTCCGGACCCCCTGGTTATTTTGAGTATCAAATAAGATCATACATATAAAATATTTGCAAATCTTAAGGTACTGTATAAATGTCAGTTATTATTTCATTCTCATATTTTTCCATATGGAAATGGTCCTGGGACAAGTAGCTCTCCTGCCATTTTATTCCTTGAGGCTTTGCTTTTAGGTGTTTTGGAGTTACTCTCTTTTGTGGCTTGAGTGTCCCTATCACCATAATAGTTTTTTATGGTGGGATTCTTTTTGTTGTTGTTGTTGTTTTTCCACTTTTGAAGTCTACTTTATGACTTTGGATTTGATGTCTGAACCAGACTCTGTGCACTTTTGGAGAGAATGTCTAGGTTGGTACTACTGCTGTTGTGTTTTTCCAAGATCTGAGACAGCTCAAGCTAGGGACCTACCAGCTTTCAGTGTTTCCAAAGATCTAGGGCAAGTCTTATGGCTTCCCCCTGGTCTGAGCTCTTCCAAGTTCCTGATGTGGGTTTGGGTTTGAACAACAGGTTTGTGGGCTTTGGAGTTTCAGTAGACTGCTGGTGGACCTGGCTACTTTTAGCCAGCTCTTCAGGTTTGGAGTCACAGAACTACTAGGCTTCCCTTTGGTCTAGTATTCATACTCTGATACCTCTGTAGGTTGCAGACTTGACTAGAAGTTGGATCTCTGACTCTGCTCAGCTAGAGTCATACAGCTACTGTTTGCTTCTGAAACTATTCTTTGCCAGCAAAAAGCCTAGGGTTTGGGACCACTCCTTACTCTGGAAAGTCACCTCTGGGTACAGATCCCTTCCTCATTTGGTCCTGGATCTGTGACCTAGAGTTGGATAGTAGTTGACAGAGTTGCTATTTGGCACTTATTCCTGCACCTTGCATGAGGTTGCAGTGCCCTGGTGTGGGTCTGGGATTTCATCTTGCCCCTGGTGCAGAATCTTGGTTTTCTTTCAATCTATGAGCCCTGGAATGCTCTGTGGGAGCCACTCCTGGCCATATTCTGTCCTCATTGTCCACAGACCTCTCTATCTCCCTATACCAACATGGATTGAAAAAATGATTCCCTGTGACATTTTCTTGGATTTACTGATCAGGACTTAGTCTGGTGCATTTTCTAGATGTTTGAAAGAATTTTGTAGAGGGGAGCTTGTGGTACTTTTTCCTGCTTTCCACCATCTTGGCCTTACTTCTTCCTCTTATCATTTTATATTTAATATTTTACAGGCAACTGGATAAAGTGGTGGATTAAAACAATCTGCTTTTTATATTGAATAAAAGTATTAGACTATAAGTTTATCCTCTGTAGACTCATTCAAACCATCCTTGGTACAACTCCAATAGCAGACAGGACTTCAGAGACAATATGTTCTTGTGATTTTGTTTTCCTTTGCAAAGTCTCTAAACTAATATGGGGATTTGCAATCTGTAAGTGCATGAAAGATGGTGAACTTAATGTATAATTCTAGCCACCAGATCAGGTGTTGCTAGGTAGTCAGAAAGTACTAAATTTTTACAGCCTATAGTAATGTGTTGCACAGTTTCTATCATTTTCCTTGCATAATATACATTGACTTATACTAAGTTTGAACTCCTTACAGACAACCCTTATGTAATTTCTAGTGTCAGTGACCTGGTACTAAATTCTATTATAAACCTCTAGTTTCTCTTTTTTTTGGGGGGGGGGTTTGGTGAGGCAATTGGGGTTAAGTGACTTGCCTAGGGCCACACAGCTAGTAAGTGTTAAGTGTCTGAGGTCATATTTGAACTCAGGTCCTCCTGAATCCAGGGTCGATGCTCTATCCATTTCGCCACCTAGCTGCCCCTAGTTTCTCTTTAAAAGCTATTGAAACTGTACATGAGATTTAATTGGCTCAGGGAACTAAAGCTCAGGTGGGCATAACTTCTCACTCATCCAAGTGTATAAAAAGACCTATGGACTTCAGGCCTTTCAGACATTATGGAAAAACTGCCTAAGTCACCACACCTTTCCCTGCTTACTATTGAACAGAGATAGGTTTCCTTTTGGAGGTGGATATGCTATTTCCTTATTAAGTATCTTTTCTATGCTATGGCAGAGAAAATCTTTATTGAATGGTTGAATGAGCTACATGCATCTCATTTTGTTACAATATTAGATCTAAACTATAGCTGGCCTTTTTTGTAACACCCTGTTTTCACCCAAAAAAAAAATCTATAAAACTCAGCCATTTGATGCTTCTTTGTTGAAATGTTAGCCAAATTTATGTGAATGTTGCCCATGAACGGTCTTTTGACTCCATTCTTAGTTCTTATTTCATAGACTTTATCAAGAGCACTTTTGCTTACACCAAAAATGTTTCTGTAGGTATTTGACCTGTTGATAATATGCTCCAAGAGTGTTTATTAATCCTCTTCTTCCTTTTTTGTTGAATAAGTATTAATTTTTTTATGGCTGCCTTGAGCTGATGGGCCATTTGTTTTGCTAATATTGTATTGATTTTTGTTAGAATCCTTTCCAATTATGTTATGGTTTATTTTTCATTCTTGAAAGCATACATTAAAACTGGTATTGCATAGCTGTTAATTGCTTTAAACATATTCTTTGCTCTCAGCTTTGATTTCAGCATATCAGTAAGTCTCTAGTGTATTCAGTTATACAGCTTTCTCTTTGATATCTTTATGCTTGTGATGTGTCTTGCCTGGAGGATACCAAGGTATTTGTAGGTATTGCTTTTATCTGTCTATACATATCTTTATGTATAGTGTGACCTCCAGATTTAAGTTCAAAGCCTTCAGTTGCTTTCTTTTTCTGGCATACAGTAACAATTTTACACTGGTTTATTTTGTATATACCTTGTTTATACAGTTGTTTATTTGCATGTTGTCTTTTTCCTTATCCTCTAAACTCCTTGAGAACAGTGTTTCTATTTGTTTGGTTTTTTGCCTTTTTTGGTAGCCCCATTGCTTAGCATAGTGCCTGGCACAAAATAAGTTTTTAATAAATATTTGTTGACTTACTGAGTCCAAAGGATATCAGGCTGATGTCATTGGAGAAAGATTCCATATGTTGAATAAGCTATTTAATGTATTTTTGGTGGTATCATAAAGCTTGATGTCACACGTGTATATCAAGTGATAAGATATTTTATTTTGTCTTCCTCTTTAATTTAGAAGCCATATGTACTTCTGTTTAGGAGTGATGATGATGATGGATTTTTTTTTAAAGTGAGGCAATTGGGGTTAAGTGACTTGCCCAGGGTCACACAGCTAGTAAGTGTTAAGTGTCTGAGGCCAAATTTGAACTCAGGTACTCCTGACTCTAGGGCCGGTGTTCTATCCACTGTGCCATCTAGCTGCCCTGATGATGGATTTTTAAAAAGGCAAAAACATAATGTATTTAAATTGTCTTGAAAAATGCCACGTTTCATGTGAATTGTTCTTGCTATTACTGTGTTCGTGGTATGTTTTAAATAGAAAACAATTTTTCAAGGGCAAAAAAACCCCACTAACTTCCTCACTGTGCTTCGGTCTGTTTTACATTTTTGTAATATGTGACCAAGCCATGAGTGCAGAACTAAATCAAAGGCTTTTCAATAATTAACAAAGCCTGTATAATTCTTATGGTGCTTTAGAGCAGCTTGTCCAGTAATTATTGAATCTATAATAAGTTGCTCTTTATAACTCTGGGACTTTTTGGCATATCCCAGCCAATATGTTGTTTTCTTGTGTTTGTAGCATTTTTGTTAGTGATGTAAGCTGTCAGTGAAATGTATAGAATACATATTAACATATACTTGAAGGCCTGTATTATAGGATCATTGTTCTCATTTTTGGTAATAGATATGTGATGCTTTTTGTTAGGATCAGCCTTGTATTTGAGAACGAGTTGGTAAAATGTTTTGCTAGCAATTCTTCATGCACTGCTCTGAAGCATTTGAGTCAATAATCATGGATCTTATCTGGTTTTTACTTTCTCTTCAATTACACTGACACTACCCTGGTACAGGCTCTTATCAACTCATACCTGGACTGTTGCAGTAGCCTTCTGGTTGGTTTCCCTGCCTCAAGTCTCTCCCTACTCCAGTCCATCTTCCACTTAACTAGCAAGTTGATCTTCTTTAAGTACAGGTCTGACCATGCCACTCCCCTCAATTAAACTTTAGTGATTTCCTATCACCTCCAGGATCAGATATAAAATTCTCTGGCATTTAACAACCTGGATTTTTCGTATCTTTACAGCCATCTTACAATTTACTCCCCTCCATGTAATTTACAGTACTGGTTTTCTTTGCTGTTCCATGTACATGTCACTTCTTCTAGTGCCTTTTTACTGGCTGTCTCCTATGTTTGAAATGCTGTTGTTTTTTTTTTTACCCTTGCTTCTGTTTTTTTTTTTTTTTTTTGTACTTCCTTAAGATTCAGATCAAATCCCATCTTTTGCAAGCGTCCTTTACTGGTTCTGTCCCACTACTGGTTCTCTCTGAGATTATTTCCCACGTACACTGTATATCTTGTATTTTCATAGTTGCTTGCATGTTGTCTCCTCCATTAGAATGTGGGTTCTTTGAGGGTAAGGGAATGAATGTGTTTTTGTCTTTCTTTGTATTCTCAGGACTTACCGTAGTTCCTGGCACATAGTAGATGCTTGATAAATGCTTGTTCCTTTACTCCTTTTATGACTTCTCTCCTCACTCTCTGGACTGCTCCTCTGTGTCTCAGTCACCTCACTCTGGAAGACGCCACTACCCCTTGCAGCCTTCTCATGCTACTCTTGTGGCCTTCTCTTCTGTTTGGTGAGTTACTCTCAGAATCTCCATTTTTGAGGAAGTGCCCAAGTAAGCTATGCTTACTCCTTCATTCGGTTCTTGGCTTTGCTCCTGACCCTTTGGACTGTTCCTTTATGTGATTAACTTCTCTTTAACCCTCTTAGCACTTCCTTTTTATGTATTGTCTTCCTTATTAGAATATAAGCTCTTTGAGGATTAGGGTTGTCTTTCTTTCTGCTCATATTTTTATTCCCAGCTTTTAGCATAGACCAGCATCTTAAGTACTTAATAAATGTTAATGTAATTGTTCTGTCATTCATCATATTACTAGTGTACGAGTTTTATGTTTTTTGTTTGGTCCAATTACCTTTTTTTTTAGGTATTAGACTTATTGCAACCATATAGACCAGAAATTTTACACAGCCTCATTCTCTTCATATCAGAATCCTTTGACACCATCTCCCACCTTTTTTCCTTTCCTTAACTTCTTGCCAAGATCAGACCTTCTCCATCTATACTGGATTTCATCCCCTTCTGATTTCTCCAGAAGATTGCATTCTTAATCATCCTTATTTTCTCTCTAATTTTTAGCCTCTCTCTGTCAAATAGTTCTCTGTCCTGAATTCAGACATGCCTGTGTTTTCTCCATTCTTAAAATACTTTAACTAGCTCTTGCCATCTTATATCTTTCCTTCCTTTCTCATATTTTCTGGAAAAAAAAATTGATACAGTATAAACTGTTTTGGTTCTGCTTACTTGACTGCATCAATTCATATCAGATTTCTCTGAAACTGTCTCCATCATTTCTTATAGTACAATAATATTCCATTATATTAATATATCATACTATATTTATTCGTTCCCCAGTTAATAGATGATAGTTGATAGATGTTCCCTTAGTTTCTAATCCTTTGGTACTATTGAGAGAGCTGCTATAATTATGTTGGTATATATGAGTCTTTTTCCCCTTTCTTTACTCTCTTTGGAGTGAAGTACTAGCAGAGAGTATTGGATATTTAAAATTTTTTTTATATGTCTTTTTTTTTTTTTTAGTGAGGCAATCGGGGTTAAGCGACTTGCCCAGGGTCACGCAACTAGTAAGTATTAAGTGTCTGAAGCCAGATTTGAACTCAGGTACTCCTGAATCCAGGGCCGGTGCTCTATCCACTGCGCCATCTAGCTGCTCCTCATATGTCTTAAATAGCTCTTTCAGTTTTCTTCTGCCAAGGTGGTGTTTGATGCCTTGTCCTTATGTGTATTCTTTGGTAACTACCTATTTGTTTATGGTTCTTACTTTAGCAATGGCTGCCACATATACTGCTGTGTGTGGATCCTGAATAGTTTTATACTTTTTGTGATATACTATTAGAGAATATGTTTGGTCATGATGGTTATGGTATGTATTAGGTTTTTTGAATGATTCTATTTTGGTATAATTGGCCCATACCATCAAACTGAAAAAAAAAATCAGGGCTTTTTGGAATTCCAGTCTGAGTATGCCTATCTCCTTTTTCACAATCATTTGAGATACTGGGACTGTTTCTATTATCTAGTTATTACGCATACCTTCTGTAGTTTTCATTAAATAACCACAGGAGTCTTCAATTTTTTCCTTTTCAGATTACAAAGAAATTGTTCTGAACTTGACAAACACCAAGAAACATGAATATTTCCTTATATAAAAAAAGCACAGAAAAAGAGATTGTATATGAAACCATGTATCTTTATTCACACCTTTGTTTTTTTAAAAAAGCGTATGACAAATGTAACACATTAGTTTTAAAGCTATCCTGATTGAATATCACCTGAAGTTGTGCATTTAAAAAAGATTCTCCATTAATGCTCTTTACCTTTTTGTTTTGGCATTACTTTTACAAATCCTTCCTCTCTGTTCTTATTATCTTCCCTTCAAAAAAATAAGTAAAAAGTTGTTTTTACTTCTAGGGTTGTAGTCATTGTACAGGGTGGGCCAAAAGTCACAAAGGGGTTTCAGTATTTAATAACTCCTTTGTTTTTTGTTTTTAATTTGCAATACTGTAGTATCATATATAGCATATTTAGGAAATGAATTAACGTGTGAAAAATCAAGTCTTGTAAATGGTAAAAAATAAGGAAAAAATAATTTTCAAAAAGTTATTAAAGCATTGCTACTTCTTGCCTATCCTCTATAAATTGTTCTCACCTTTACCTTGCATCAGTTTATACAAGTCTTCCCAAGTTTCTGTGAATTCATTCCTTTTATCATTTAGAATAGAAATATTGATTTTGAGCTGAAAAGGATCTTAGAGGTTATTGGAATGTAAGGAATTAATTGCCACTAATGCATTAAGCTTCTGTTCATACCTTGCCTCAACTATTGTGATTCCTTTGTTTAGTCAAAAAATTACAAACTACTAAAGCTTGACCCCCTCCTGCCAAACCGAGCCTAATCACACAAAAAAAAATGATTAAAAAGTCTATGTATGTTTCTGTTATACTTATTTCAAAAAACACTTTCCTAAATCCTTATGTTCTATTTTTAAGTATCAATAATGCACCTCAGTTTACCCCAGGATCTTCTTTTCTTGACAAATTCCAGCTCTTTCCATCCCTTTAATGCACTCAACTACTATTCCCTATGCTTTCTTTGGTGTCTCTATAAACACACAGAAATGAGGTGGCCCAAAAAAGAACCCCCACACACTAGCCCCATGATGAGGTCATACACATCACAACCAGCTTACCAGATAGTGCTAAACTGGAGTTCTGGTTGCAACAACTCAACTATCTGGAAACCTGTAATCATGTAAACCATAGCAAATCTACCTGATGTCATCTATTTTTTTTTTTTTGGCAGGGCAATGAGGGTTAAGTGACTTGCCTAGAGTCACACAGCTAGTAAGTATCAAGTGTCTGAGGCCAGATTTAAACTCAGGTCCTCCTGAATCCAGGGCTGGTGCTTTATACACTGTGCCACCTAGCTGCCCCCGCCATCTACTTTAATAAGACTTTGGAGTCTCTTTGACTAGAGCCCTCTAAATGAAAACACTAACTCTCTGGTGAGATGATACCTTTTTATGTTCTCACTTGAGACAATAATGAAGATCCTATAGTTAACCCTTGGAAATAAGAATATTCTCCTAATACAGTGACCTGTGATGTTATCTTTTCAGATTTAAAAAGGACTCTGGGGCGGGGCAGCTAGGCGGTGCAGTGGATAAAGCACTGGTCCTGGATTCAGGAGGACCTGATTTCAAATCCGGCCTCAGACACTTGACACTTACTAGCTGTGTGACCCTGGGCAAGTCACTTAACCCTCATTGCCCTCCCCCCCAAATATATATAACTCTGAATTGAAAAAAACTATTGGGCTGCATTTCAGATCTTAGTGGTTTCATCAGTTTTCATTTAGGAAATTTTCACAAGAGGTAGAAAGATACAAAAGTGCAAAATTTGTCCGAAAGCTAATCTGCTGCTTTTCAGAGTGGTTCTCTCAAAAGTTTTCTAAGACCAGTCATATTCATGTTGTCCTTAGAGTACGGTCATACAGAATTCTGTGCTTTGCTTTAGAGAAGACAACCCTCTTCTTCTGTCTTCTTGACCGGTTGCACTGGCAGCACCAGGTGGGAGATGCAACTCCACAGGCCACTCAGTTTGTCTGAATCCATATGATTGAAGGAGCTGGGGGTGTCCGAATTAGTAAACCTAGCCCAAAGCAGATCTCTCACTTTTTCCTCAGTTTCTCTTGGACCCATATTTGTATCTAGCTTTTCCTCTTCTAGAAGAACTGTCAGCACCAGGGCAACATCCTTGAAGGCTGCATACTCATGGTCACAGTACTTGTAAAAGATCAAAGTAGAGCCTGCAGGAAGGGACTCACAGCGATGGACCACACCTGCTTTTCGTCCATTGTCAAACCCAGTGCTTAGCTCAATGTCCACCAACAGCTTGACGGTGTCACTGTCCTCAGAGTTCCGCTGAGCGCCATTGATCCTAATGGCAGAGACATTTTGGGAGAATGTGTAGACATCAGCAATGTGGTGGCTCAGGCACTTCAAGGTTTCTCTCCCCTCCTGAGCAGCTGTAAAGATGATTGATGGTGGCTGGTTCTGTGGGGCTAGAAGCATTTAGGTGTCTCTGGAGGAACTTGTGTCCCTGTTGCCAGAGGTAAGAGCTCTAGCCTGGAAATTTGTCCTTCAGTTGGCTGAACTGATCAAAGAAGGCTTCCAAAGCAGGGTTTTTTTTTTGGCACATGCTGAGCCTGAGATGAGATGTTGCCACACTTGGAAATGATGGCTACCACAGTGAATACAATCAAAAGACTGTATAAATGTGGAATAAACAGCTAATTTGCTCCAAAAATTATTTTCAGGGTTTTTCCCCACATCCTGGGTTTTCTTTCTGCTTGCTTCTGGTATGTGTGCTTCCACTGGCTCTTGTTCTTGTGCTCTAAGTCGTTTCCTCACCACACTCTCTTTCTCTAGCGTTTCTTTGGCAGGAGCTGAGCTCTAGCATTTCTTTAGTAGGAACTGAGTTCTGGGTTTCCATAGCATCTGGAACCTTTTGATCAGTATTAAGATCTTATGAAGTACTGGATTTCTCATTATCTTCTCTGAGAACTGCAGAGCTATTCTCCTGGGGAAGAGTTGGACTTTCTTTTTCATTTAAAGAACTGTTAGTGTTTTGATTCAAGGGTCTTTCCCACAAGCCTTCTGAATTGTGAGAATACCCTTGTTTACCACTGGGATCATCCTGGCTTTCATTCTGCTCTGGTTCTATCTCTGGAGAGCTCCCTTTATCTGTTTCACCAACACTTAGAGATTTATTTTCTGCATCCAGGCTTTGAGACCCTATTGTTTCTACATCCTTGGGGACATCCTTAAGTCCAGAAACAGAACATCCACTGGATTTCTTCAGTGGCACTTAATACTGTTATATCCTCCTTAGCCTGAAGAGTCATTGCTGGGCCCTTTCCCAGATTCTCTTTCATTTGACATTTCCTCTTGAGGATTTCCATATCGATTGTTGGTCATTTTTGTGCCTTCTATCTTCTGGATGTGATGTAGTTGGTTTCACCCCTGGTTTTCCTTATGATGATATCTTGCTTTCTTCTATTTTGTTCAGATACAGCTCTCTGAATCTCATGCCTCTCTGGACCCAGAAACCAGGGTTAAGAGTAATACCTTAGGTCTCTCAGCAACACGAACACCTCTTGCGCTTGGGACCTGTGGAGATGAATACGAGGAGAATCACCCCACTCCCGCAGTTGGAGGCTTGGCCCCGGCGCAGCCCTCCCCAGCCACTATGAGGAGAGGGCTGCGGGATCTGTGGTCTTCAAAGGTGAGGGCGAAGGAAGCAGTTGCTGCCGCCAAGGTAGCGGGCTGGAGAGGACCATCGAGACATTTCCTGCCTGCCTTAGGTAGCTGCCGCATCCTCTTCCTGGGGCTCAGAGAAAGAAAGTGATCATCGCTGAAGTTTGGAACACTCCAACCTAGTGATGCTTTGTCTGTTTCTTAGATTCACAGGTTTGGTTTTATCACATTAGCACTATCAGTAGTATTGTCAGAGACTGGTTGGCTAGTGCTTCAGTGTTCCTGCTAGGTCTTCACAGCTATTATAGCAGTCTCAGGGGACATAGAATCCCTCTAGCAGTTATTCCATTCCCCTTGGCTCCCCCTCCCCCAGTCTCCATGTATGATGAATTATGCTTTGAAGGTGTGATTATTTTTATGAAAATAAATCAAGATTTTCAAGTGTGCTGTGCTCCCCTATATCCAGTCTCTCTAAGCACTTCAATATTGTGACCTCAGTATTTTCTATTTTCAGCATTCAAATGACATCAAATGTGGATCTTCTGAAGCTTTCCACTAATTTCCTCCATTTCATTATATTGTTACTATTGTACCTCATGTCATAGTCAGTACTCATATAGATCCTCCTCAGAAAGGCATAGCTATTTTTCCAGAAGACTTTTAATTTTGCTTAGTCAATACCTTGTATTTGTGCTGATAGACTTTATATTCTAATTTTTGGCTCCAGCAGTTGCCACTAGTACAGATTTTGACTCTCTTCTTCTCGAGCAGATGTTAACTTGAACATTATGGAATTCTTTACTTTCCATGAAATTTTCAGCTATTGTTTCCCCCCCACCCCCAAGGTTCTCATTCTTATTAGAGGGTAGTGTAGTATTTAATTTCTAGGTAACCTTGTTAATCTTTATCTCTTTGGAGATGATATAATGCGTCCTTACATTAGTCAGTTGGCATTGTACAGTCATTGTTCTGATCTTGTTTTTGAGAACTCTACCTCTAGTACCTAACATTTCCTTATGTTGTCCATACCACATAAAATCCATTCATTATCTTCATCATTGTTTTTAATGGGTACCTCTGAAATTAACAGTCCTTGTTAGGGTTCAGCTCTCACTAGAACACAGCAACATTCCAGTTATTACTTAGCCATGGTGCTGTTTTAGCTCCAGTTATAATTACAATAGCAATATGCAGCAGCTCTTCAACATTTGGTGGTTATGGTAAAACAACTGGTTTGGTCTGAAAATGTTTTATCAGAAAACCTTGCTGTTTAGTCAGCCTAGGAGAGGAAACATTAAAAAAATTTTTTTAGTGAATCTCTGTAGTGCTAGCATTAAAATGCTATATAGATTCTTAATTGAGGTCCTTTTCACCTCTCCCTCTCTTGTTGCACCAGGAGTCTTCACATGTAGAACCTCCCTTTAACTATCCCATTCATAGCAGTACCTCATGATTTTTTATGTGTGTACTTTTACCAGACAACTAGAATATGAGGTTAATAAAAAGCAAAAGGCAAATTTTTTCTTCTTCAGTCAAATAGCATTGTAGATTGAGTGAGAAGAGAAGATGTGGGTACCCCTTGCACAGATTGCCACACCACCATTGAAGAACTCACATAGGCACAACATGTCTGATCAGGAAATGTGTATTAGGGTCCACAAGTAGGGAACTTGTATATAGGCAGACACACTAGAACCCATGAAGCCAGGGCACACAAGTGGTCAGGGCAATTGACGATTTGGATACTGAAGCTGCTTCTGATGTCTCAGGTAGTGTCATTGTTGTGATCTCCACTGGGCATCCAGTCTTTATTCTTCAGTGCCTGTATATTTCCACCAGGGATTTCCTGTGATCTTAGCATTGCTGAAACCGTTCTCTGCCCATAGGCTACATTTTAGCCTCTTCAGACTTCTCCTTTTCTGTTATCCTGTGTTTTGGTGTAGTGGCTAGTAAGCCTCTTTCTGGCAAGGCTCTTTCCCCTCCCACTTTTTAGTATGCACTAAATATTCATAGCTGAGGTTTCTGAGCTCCCTCATATGACAGGCAGCTAATGAAAGCTGGCAGAATGCCCCAGTCTCAGAGGGCTTTTTTTTTTTTTTTTGGTGTGGGTTTGAAGTTCTGATTTCAAACCAACTAACTGACAGCGTTATAAAATTCTTCTTCACTCCTATTCTTGATCATAATTTTTGTTAAATTTCTGATTGTCATTCTTTGTCCCTAAAATCCATTTTAAGGTCTCCATCCAACAAAATCCCCACTGGAACTGTGTGGCAGCTGGGAACTGTGTGGCAGCTGCAACAGTTAGACTTACCTCAATCCCATGATACTCACTGATTGACATGCAAAGGAGCCTTGGGGCAAGGACAAAAGATTAGTTGGAGCTGGCTATTAGCCCATCTCGGTTTCTTATTCCTGCCATTATCATGCATATGTGCCAGCAACAAAATCACTGACTTTTTGTTTTGCATAAAAGTTCTGGTCTTTACTTGAATTATTGAAGTTATTATTGTGCTTTGTTCATTATATAAAGTTAGTTTCAATTTCTGTCCTTGACAAACTCAATATTCTAGGACATTAACTATTCATCCTATGGCCTGCAACTCCTTCATCTCTCAGTGCTTTGCCAGGACATCCCCTCTCCTCTGTGAATAGTCTCCTCCCTTCCTAATCTAGACTCCTTAATGAATCATTTCAACTCTATACTATTCTCTGCTCTTCAATCCCTTGCCTCCTTGTCTTGCTAGTCATACTTTGCTAAATCCTACCAATGGGTTATTTCCATAATTTACTTCCTCTTTTCCTGCTCCCATTCTCCTAACTGGAGCTGAGGAAAGTCTTTCACTAGTGATTGAATGAGTCCACTACAAATTTGTTATCTGGTGTCAACTGGACCCTGACTGCAATAATGTAATCCTTTTATTTCTCCTTCATAGGGTTGTTGTGAGAATCAAATGAGATAATAAATATAAAGGGCTTTGCAAACCTTAAAGCGACATGTGCTATTCTTCTTAATTCTTGATCTTACACTCCATAGTGGCTCTTCAGAACCTTTATTCTCCTCAAGCCCATTTTCAGCAACCCATCCTCTCTGTTATACCTCATTTCATACCTTAGCAGTAATTGAAGCCATTTAAGGAAAGCTCCTTTTCTCCTCTTCCTCATTTGACAATCCCTCCTCCTCATCTTACATCCCTTCGACATCATATACCGTTTCCTCCTTCACTTAAGTTTCTGATGATAAGATAAACCTTTTCCTCAAGACCATCCATTTTACATGTATTTTTCTTACCTATCTATTTATTTTTTTCTGGAGAACCAATTTATTATTTATTTATTTATTTTTGCCATTTATCTTTGAAATATTTTGAGTTCTGAATTCTTTCCCTCTTACCTTTTCCCATCCATTCAGAAGGCAAGCAATGTGATACCAATTATACATGTGAAATAATGTACATTTTACATGTATCCTTGATCCTATTTTATCCCATCTTTTCAAGTAAATTACTCCAACTTTCATCCTTATCCTTTAGTCTTCAGTCTTTCCTTATTTATCAGTGAGTCAGTTAGTAAATATGAAGCACTTACTTATGCCAGGCACTGAGCTAAGTCCTGGGGATACAAAGAAAGGTGAGCTCACAGTTTAAAGGAGGAGACAATATGCAGACAACTCCTGATTCCTTCACTACAAAGAAACCCACATCACCACCATTCTTTTCTCAAATTAAATTTTATTTTCTCCATTCAGAAAAAAATGCCTTTTCTCTTTTCTACCTCTTTCCTCCCCAGATTGGGAAAAGAAACAAAAACAAAACCCTTGTTACAAACATAAATATGTAGTCAAGCAAAAAAAAAATTTGTACATTGACCATGTTAAAAACAAATATAGCTCATTTTGCATTTTTTCCTCTCTCAGGAGTAGAATGTGGTTGCTCATTTTCCTCATCAGAGTTTGACTTTACATTATTATTGTCTTCATATAAATTATTCTCCTGGTTCTGATTACTTTATCCTGCATCAGTTCATACAAGTTTTCTCAGGTTTCTCTGAAACAACTCTCTTCATTATTTCTTACAGCACAGTAGTATTCTATATTTATTTCTATAACCTGTGCAGCAATTCTCTAATTTACACACATATCCCCTCAGTTTCTATTTCTTTGCCACCACAAAAAGAACTATAAATATTTTTGTACATTTTTGCAGTTTGTTTTGCTTAGGACTAACTCCATCTTTAATCTGCCTTTCCACTAATTTCCCTGTCTTTCTTCTTCCCTTTGCATCCTGTTTCCCTGTTGAGTGAAATATATTTCTTTTTCTTTTTTGCAGGGCAATGAGGCTTAAGAAGCTTGCCCAGAGTCACACAGCTAGTAAGTGTCAAGTGTCTGAGGCCAAATTTGAACTCAGATCCTTCTGAATCCAGGGCCTGTGCTTTTATCTGCTGCGCCACCTAGCTGCCCCGAGTGAAATATATTTCTGATGAGACCTGGAATAATTTGCAGTTTTCCACATTTGTGGGAATTGTGTGCTCCTAACACCATAATTTTTTTTTGAGTGAAATATATTTCTGTAGCTATGTGTGTCTGTACAAATTTTTCCCTCAATTGACTAGTTTGGCTGAGATTGAAGTTGAAGTGTCAGCTGCTCCCCCTACCCCTTCCTTCTTGTTTGTATAGACTTCTACTTGGCATTCTGGTTATATGAGATAATTTTCCTTAGTCTTCCTTTCCCTTTTCTCTATTATATTCCTCTTCCTTTCCTTTTCCATTTTTCTTTTAAGATCAGAACATAACCGATCCCCTTCCAGACTTTTTATCTAATTAAAATTTTTCTATGATCCTTAATGAAGATAGGGTTCAGAAAGGGATACATGTATTATCTCCTTATATTTGAACATAACCTATTTATCTTTGTTTAGCCTTATTATTCATTCATGTTTACCTTTCTTTATTTTTCTTCACTCTTGTGTTTGAACTTCAGAAGTTCTATACAACTTTTGTCTTTTTATGAGGTACTTTATTTCATTATAGATTTTCTCCATGTCTCTTGCCCCCCACCCACTTCCTTTAAGAGATTGTACTCAGTTTTACTGAATAAGTTATTGTTGGCCATAAGCCCATGCCATGTCCTTTGTCTTTTGGAATACTATATTCCTAGTTCTCTGTTCCTTCATTGTGATATCTACTAGAACTTGTGTGGTCTTGACTGTGGCTTCTCAGTACTTGAATTATTTCTTTCTGGTAGCTTGTAGTATTTTTTCTTTAACCTAGAAGGTCTGTGATGTTCCTGGGAATTTTTGTTTTGGGATTTCTTTCAGTATATAGCCATTGAATTCTTTTATTCTACTTTGCTTTCTGGTTCTGAGAAATTTTCTTTTATGTTTTCTTGAAATATAAAGTCTAGATGTTTTCTTTTCCTGCTTATGGCTT
Organism: Dromiciops gliroides; assembly: GCF_019393635.1. Taxonomy (NCBI): domain Eukaryota; kingdom Metazoa; phylum Chordata; class Mammalia; order Microbiotheria; family Microbiotheriidae; genus Dromiciops; species Dromiciops gliroides. The sequence goes on along the minus strand of NC_057861.1, from coordinate 679,829,558 downwards.
TTGAGTAGTCCATTGTTCCTTACATTTTTTTCTCCTCAATGTGTTGTTTTTGCCATGTTTTCTTGTATTTTTCCAGTCCTTTGATATTATTTAAATATTTTTTGTTGTCTCATGAAGTCATTAGCTTATATTTGGTCCATTCTGATGCTTACGTAAGGTTTTGTGCCAGTTCTTGTGCTGAAATGTTAATTTCTTTCTTTCATAACTCTCATTTCTTTTGCATTTTCCCCCCTAAAATGCTCTCATTTCATTTATTTTAAAAAGCGTTTGTTTTTTTCAACTTGAATTCTTTGTTCTTTTGCTCTTTGGGGCTAAGCAGAACAAATCTAATTCCTTGGTTAAATTCCTTCCTTCCTTCCTTTTTACTTTTTAAAAATTACATGTAAAAACTATTTTTTAACTATTTTTTTTTTTTTTGCGGGGCAATGGGGGTTAAGTGACTTGCCCAGGGTCACACAGCTAGTAAGTATCAACTGTCTGAGGCCGGAACATTTGTTTTTTAAAAAAATTTGAGTTCCACATTTTCTCCCTTTTCCCCCTCCCTGAGATCAGGCAAGCAATACATGTGCAATCATGCAAAACATATTTCCATATTAATCATATTGTGAAAGAAAACAGAGGTATTCCCAAGAAATCATGAAAAAAAAGTGAAAAATAGTGCTTCAATCTTCATTCAGACCCTATCAGTTCTTTCTCTGGAGGTCAATAACAGTTTTCATCATGAGTCCTTTGGAATTGTCTTAGATCATTGTATTGCTGAGTAGAGCTAAGTCTGTTATAGTTGATCACTGATACAATATTGCTGTTACTGTGTACAATATTCTCCTGATTCCCCATACTTAAATTAACATTTGCCTCAATTCATGTAAGGCTTTCCAGGTTTTTCTGAAAGCATCCTAGTCATCATTTCTTATAGCATAGTAGTACTTTATCATAATCATATACCACAACTTGTTCAGCCATTTCCCATTGCCACCACTAAAAGAGCTGCTATAAATCTTTTTGTGCAAATAGGTTCTTTTCTTTTTTTGAAAAAATCTCTTGGATACAGAAGTAGTGGTGCTATCTCTCCATCAAAGGGTATGCACATTTTTATAGCTCTTTGGACATAGTTACAAATTGTTTTCCAGAATAGTTGGATCAGTTCACAACTCCACCAACAGTGCATTAGTATCCCAGTTTCTTCACATCCCCTCCAATATTTATCATTTTCTTTTTCTGTCATACTGGCTAATCTTGATGATAGATGTGAGGTGGTACTTGAGAGCTGTTTTAATTTGCATTTCTCTAATCAATAATGACAGAGCATTTTTTAATCTAATTATTAATTTATTAATTATAAATAGCTTTGGTTTCTTTGTCTAAAAACTGCCTGTTCATTTCCTTTGACCATTTATCAATTGGGGAATGCCTTATGTTCTTTTTATAAGTTTGACTCAGTTATCTGTATTTGAGAAATGAAGTCTTTATCAGAGAAACTTGCTGTAAAATTTTTCCCCCGAATTTCTAATCTTGTGTGCATTGGTTTTGTTTGTGCCAACCCTTTTTAATTTAATATAATTGAAATCATCCATTTTATATCTTTTTCTTGTTTGGTCATAATTTCTTCACTTACCCATAGATCTGACAGGTAAACTATTCCATGGTCTCCTAATTTGCTTATGGTATTAACTTTTACATCTAAATCATATGTCTATTTTGATCTCTCTTGGTATATACAGTATGAGATGTTGGTCTATACCTAGTTTCTGATAAACTTTTCCGGTTTTCCCAGCAGCTTTTGTCAAATAGTGAGTTCTTGTCCCTAAAGTTTGGATCTTTGGGTTTATCAAACATTTGATAGCATTTCAAATATTTAAACAGTTTTCATTATCTTCTTTACCCAAATCTTTTCTTCTCTAGGCTGAAAGTAGAGATGATTACAGATTTTGGGGTGTTTATTTCATTAAGCCTTTCCTCCTGGTTCATTGGGCCATATACTCATATAAAGCTAACCCCAATTTAGATTTCAGTACAATGGAATACAAACTATGATTTCTTAAAAGACCAGAGGAATAGGTGTCAAACTTGTAACACTGATATAATTTTTAAAAAGATTTAGCATTTTCTTACAGTTTTAATGTTTCCATGGGAATAAAACCTTTTATTTCAGAAACTGGAATTTTGAGGGTTTTTTTGACAGGTTCCTCATGATATACTTGAATATATCATTGTATTTTTGATGGATTGAACAATAATCAATCAAATAGCAAATATCTTTCTAGATAGTAAGCTGATTCAGAAGGACTGACATTATAGTTTGAAATATTAATATTTCTATTCTAGGTTTTTCCTTAAATTATAAATATATAACATATTTTCATGAATTAATATCATCTTTTGCATTGGGTTTATATGTTCATTTGTAATAATGAGACTTAAGTGTGAAGGTGTGTATGAAAAAATAGTTTTCATAAATATATGGTTTGAGAATTTTGTTTTGCCTTGGATTGCAGGATTTCCATAAAATTTAACCAGCTTCAGCTTAGTTTCTTAATAGGATATTTTGATTCCCCACCACCCCTCCCCCCATGTTACAAAGGAGAACTTAGTTTTAAAATAAGATGCTAAGCAATATCAACCTGCAAATTTGGTTGTTCAGAGATAGTGCTTTTTTACAGCAGAGAACTAAGAATTCCTTGAAGATGGTTCTTCCCTTTAATGGCTGATAGCCATTTTGTTAATTTTTTGGGGGGGTAGGGTGGGGCAATGAGGGTTGAGTGACTTGCCCAGGGTCACACAGTTAGTAAGTGTCAAGTTTCCAAGGCCAGATTTGAACTCAGGTCCTCCTGAATCCTGGGCCAGTGCTTTATCCATGATGCCACCTAACTTCCCCCACATTTTGTTAAATTTAATGCTGCTGAGAAACTTTTTTTGGGGGGGACCTGGAATTTCCTGTTGCAAAATACTGATGAATTTTAATAGAGATTCTGATTAGTACAGCTTGTGTTAGTTTGCTTTCAATATGCTTATTAAAAACTCCTTCTTGGTTTTAGCCATGTGACATCCTAGTGCTAGGAAAGAAAAATAGAAGTTATCCAATTTACATTGAGGAAAAAATATTTTTCTACTTTCTTCATTGTTCCACTAATCCTTTGCTGCATTATTATTATTATTATTAGATAGTGTTCATGAAAGTGGTTTTTAGATTAATAGGCACTGGATATCCTGAACACAGAATTTCATAGAATATACGCTACCATCTCCCATTTTGTAGGTCTGGATCTAAAAGATGAAAGGATAGTTTATTTTCTAGGACCTGATCAGCTCTGATTGTCCTTTGGGTTTACCATTACGGAGATGATATTTTTCATTGAAGATACTTTTAGCAACTGGGTTATTATTTAATTTAATTTAAATTTCCATTTGTTAGCAATTGTTAGGTAAGTTGAACTGGGTATTATTTCTGACTTCTTTGGCATAGATAGGTTTAAAATAAAAAAAAATTTGGAACATATAGAACAGAAAAAGAAGATTCTTTGTACAGCTCTGGATCTCTATTTCATGCTGCTTGCTTTAAAAAGTATAAAACTATACATTACTTTCAACATTACCCTGTTGGTCTATGTTTCCTTCTGAATTTCCTTCGATTCTGATCTATACTTAAAAAAAATTATAGTGGCTCTTGGGTTTTTTTTGCTGTCATTGTTGCTTGACACTACCTCTTCTCTTTGTCAGGAGGTGAGAGTGGGTAACATGCTCACCAAAGGTCCTTTGGAGACATTGTTGGTTTTTGCAGTGATCAATAGTTCTTAAGGTAGTCAAAGTTGTTTTTCTTTACGTGTCCTTTCTTGTAAAAGTTAATTTTCCTGTTTCTGCTGGGTTCACCACATCATTTCATACTGCTCAGTATTCTCTAAAATAATTTCTTTTTGTAATTTCTTAAAGATCAGTAATATTTCATTATATCCATATATGTATATACCAAAGAGGTTCTTAATTTGGAGTCTGTGAATGTAAATTTTTTTATAATTGTTTCATTTTAATTGGTTTCCTTTGTAATCTTATATATTTTATTTTATATATTTAAAAATATTATTGAGATGGGATCCATAGGCTTTACCAGATTGTCAAAGGGGTCCATGACTCCAAAACTATTAAGAACCCTAATATACCACAATTTGTCCAGTCATTCCAAAATATCTAATATTTAATCTAAGGTGTGCCCATTTAGATTCTGGTTCTTTATTTTTCATTTCTTTCCCCCCTCTCCTTTTTTTTTCCTTTTTTCAAAAATATTTTTAACAACCCCCCCCCCCCCCCCGGCCTTTTAATACTTCTTTCAGGATTAGGAAGTTTCTTTTACTTGGGACAGTTTTTTCCCTGGTTTTATTCTTCTTGTCCCTACTTGTTTCCCTGTTGAATTTGATATATTTCTTCACTAAACTGTACACACAAGTCAACCCTTCTTTGTAAGTTTCACACAAGAATGATGTTCATTGGAGTATCACTGTTCCCATCCCTTCTTTCATATTCGTATACTCTCTTCACAAACCTCAGTCATGAGAAATATTAAGTTTTTCTCCCTTTTTCCTCTTTGTTTACTTTTCTCAACCTCATAGTCCTTAGAATAGAACCAGTTCATCCCTAAGACCTTTTTCCAATTACCTCCCTCAGTATCCTTTGAAGATATTAAGGTTCTGAAGGGATACTTGTTTCTTTTTGCCCATTAGGATATTAGCACAAGATCAATCAGATGGCTCTTTCCAATTGCTCCAATAAATAAATGTACCTCACTTAAGTTTCTTTGTATTTCAAAATTGTTACTCAGCTGTTTTCTTATCAGAAATGCTTAGGAGGCAGCTAGGTGGCACAGTGGATAAAGCACTGGCCCTGGATTCAGGAGGACCTGAGTTTAAATCCGGCCTCAGACACTTGACACTTATTAGCTGTGTGACCCTGGGCAAGTCACTTAACCCGAAAAAAACCCAAACAAACAAAAAAACCTTAAAAGTCCTCTTCCATTTGCCCGGCCCCCATCTCCAGCTTCCTTCCCCCTTCCCCCAATAATAAGTTGTGCAGGATAAAGTATTCTTGTACTGGAGTATGCTAGAACCAGCCAGCTCATACTGGTGGTGAAAGCCAAATTATTAAATTTTCATTATGAGCATTTACATCTTGGAAATTGGTACGTTACAAATTAGTTTGATTTATTGTTTTGTTGATTGTCTAGACTTAAGAAAGTGCCAGAGAAAATGTTAAATGCATATTAAACTTAAAAGCTCGTTGCATAGCAGACAGCCAATTTTAAACATTTACTACCACACCCCTGATTGTAAGTGTTTCTGTTTTGCCTTTTGGAACATTATATATAAAGATTTCCTGTTGTTTATAGCCATATCTTCTGTGATCCTGACTTGGTAGTTGAACTACGTTGTTTGGATGTATGTTTACAATATTTTTTTCTTTGAAGTGGATACTTTGGATTTTAGATACAAAATTCCTGAAACTTTTCCTTTTGGAGTTCCTTTCAAGATATGATTACAGGTAGCAGATTCTTTCTATTTATATAGTTGCTCTGTATTTCTAATAGGTCTAGGCAGTTTTTGTTTATTAATTCTTAAAACATAACATCTAGGCTTTCAAAAAAACCAAAAACAACGAAAACCATGGTTTTCAGCGAGTTAAACAATTTTTAGATGAACCCTCCTTGACTTTTTTGCAGGGCAATGCTAGTAAGTGTCAAGTATCTGAGGTCACATTTGAACTCAGGTCCTCCTAAATCAAGGCCTGGTGCTTTATCCACTGTGCCACCTAGCTGCCCCCAGAATTCTTTTTTTTGTGTGGGGGGGGGAGTGAGGGTTAAATGACTTGTCCAGGGTCACATAGCTAGTAAGTGTCAAGTGTCTGAGGCAGAATTTGAACTGAGGTCTTCTTGAATCCAGGGCCGGTGCTTTTTCCACTGTGCCACCTAGCTGCCCCAAACCCTCATTGACTTTTGAGGTAGGTAATACAAATGTAACCTTAGCACCCTCCATTTTACAGATAGAATGGTAAGTGACTTATCTGTGGTCACAGTTAGCAGGCATTTGAGGCAATATATATATATATTTTTTGCAGGGCAATGTCAAGTGACTTGCCCAGGGTCACACAGCTAGCAAGTGTCAAGTGTCTGAGGCCGGATTTGAACTCAGGTCCTCCTGAATCCAGGGCTGGTGCTTTATCCACTGTGCCACCTAGCCGCCCCCTGAGGCAATATTTTAACCTTAGGTATCCTGTCTGTAAATCTATTTCTCTTTCCATTTTACACATTTTATTATATAATTATTAAATATAATGAGACTACTTTTCAGACTAAGAGCATTTAATAGTGGAAATAACAAAAATTTCATTAAGGGGATCTTTCTTAGAAGTTAAGCCTGAAAAATCAAGATTTCACAAAAAAGACAGTTAAAAAATATACATGTATTTATAAATACATACATTTTTTATTGTAGAAACAGAGTATAGGGATTTCTCTAAGTAGAGAAATTTAAAGAGTAGTTAGTGTCCTCCAGAAACAAATACTGAATGAACCTACTCTTACTGAATACATATGGAAGAGTTCATAGTAGAATTTGCAGATTTTCAGGTAATCAATATCTTCTGGGTAAGAAATAGCAAACTAATGGTACACAAAAATCTTGTAAAGCTGTATGAGTGGGAAGAAAATAGGCCGTTTATCCTCAGTATGGGCTTCTGTAAGATACTGAATTTGGGGGGAGGGGGGAAACCTAAGTAGTGTTTATAGGATAATGGTTGTAAAGTTATTGTTATAACCCTAAAAAAGGAACTGTTAGTCATTGTAACTCCTTGAATTATTCTGTAATTACCTTGTATCTGCTGTGTGCATACCACTATGGGAGATCCTGAAGAAGAGATACAGGTGGTGTAGGGCAAAGACGTGGATTTAGATTCAGAGAATGGGGGTTTAAATCTTGGCTCTGCCCATTAGCACTTGTGTGCCTGTGGATAATTTAACTGAGCCTCATCTGTAAAATGATGAGGTTGGGCTAGAGCAAAGCTGCTTAAACTGTGGGCTCACGATCCCACATGGTCTTGCACACTAAAAGGTTATGTATGCCTGCTTTATATACCTATACACCCATAGCTGCGTAGAAATTTCTCCGGTGAAAAGGGGCTAGGGTAGACAAAGTTTAGGAAGCCCTGGACTAGAGGGCTGACCTCTAAGGTTTCTTCCAGCTTTAAATCTATGATACCAAGGTGAACAGAATTCTCGCTGGTGGGAACTGACAGAGCTGGAAGGTTTCCGCCGCATATTTTGGGAGTCAGGAGAGGCTCGAAATGTTGGGGGAGTTAGAACGATATTCATTCACCTTTTCAACTTTGAACCTCTTATGCTGCATTTTCTCCTGGTGACTTAATTCTTGTTCTTATTCTTTTATACATTACTAACCGATTTAATAGACTTGCTGAGTCTATAAAAGGGACTATTGCATTTATGCAGCATGACCCATACCTGGATAGGTATTCTCCTTACAACAGCCTGAACAAGTAATCGTGGATGTTTTCCATTACATTTTACATAAATCTTCCTGGAAACTTTTCCCCATTGCTTCTAGTTTTGCCTTTTGGGACCAAGCTGAACAAATAAAGCCTCTTCCAGGTGATAGCTGGCAAAGTACTTGAAAGCAGCATGCCCTCTTTCCTTTCTCTAGACTTAACATCCCAAATTCCTTTAGCTAAATTAAGATTATTTTTGCACTTCATAGTTCATATACTCATGTCTTAACATCCTCCCACCTGCAAAGAATATAATGTGTTTAATATGAAGGAATAAATAGCTAGGACTTGTTTACTATTCTTCACAGACCAAAAGAGGTTTGCTAAGTAGAGATAGAAGAGAAGATCCTCTAGAAATCAGTTGATTATCCAGAAAGAAACCAATATATGCTCACTAGTCAGATTCATTTGGTTAGAGAATTTAACTTTGAAATTTGTTAACATTTTGGGAAAGCTACAAATTGAGGTGAAGACAGGGAAAAAAGATACTGAATTATGTAGTCTCTTGTTTTATGGAGCTAAAAGCCTACTGAGAATGGGAATGAAAGGGATACACATATACAAATAACTGGTGCATAGGTAGAGTGTATTAGAGTAAATGAGAAAACCGGTATTGTCCAGGAAAGTTTGAGAAAGCATTGAAGACTTTCAGGGTCACTCAAAGAAGATTTCACATAGGGCAGGTAACATCTGAACTGAATTTTGAAAGGAGAGACATTTTTGACAGGATAATGAAGGAGCTCATTCAGGGTATGGGGGAAATAGCTTATATGGAAGTTGGAGCTAGCATGCCAACTCTTTCAGAGTGCATGAAGGATAAGTAATATGAAATAAGATATAAGGTTGCTCAGAGCCAAATTTTGGAGGGCTGTAAATACTAGCTTGAGGAATTTGTGTTTGATGGAAGCAGTGGGGACCTAACTATGTATTTATTTAGGGAAGCAATATGGTAAGACTTTTGCAATAGGACGATTATTTTAACAGCTTTACAAGGGATAGGTTTTAGAAGAGAGAATGGAAACAAGGGAACCTGTTAAACTGTTAGAGTTGTTCAGGTAAGAGTTATTTAAAACTTGAACTAGACCAGTGGCAATGTTGTGTGAACAGGGGAGAAAAGTGAGAAATGGTGGAATAGAATATAAAAACTTATAAACTCATTAGATGAGAAGTGTATGAGAGGAGAGAGAATAACAAAGATGACTTTTCAAGCCTGGGAGGGTGCTAGTGCCATTGACAGAGATAAGTTGGGAGGAGTTTATGTCTGCACAGTTGAGGCTCTAGCTTACTGAGTATTTTCCCTGCCTTCAGTCTCTCTTCCTCTCCAATCCCTACCCCCAAATCAGTTAATTAAGTAGCAGTTTTGTGCCAGGCACTGAGCTCTTCCTAGCTGCCAGTGATAGTGCTCTACCATAGCTCTTATCATGCCATTCCCCTTTTCAAGAAACTCTTGCCTCTAGGATCAAATACAAGCTCTCTTTTTAGCATTTAAAGCCTTTCATAATGTTGCTGCAAACTACATTTTCCTGGTTTATTAAACATTACTTTCCCTCATGTGTTCTGCGGTCCAACCACACTTGTCTTTTTGCAGTTCTTTACACTTGACATTCCATCTCTTTTCTCCATGCCTTTGCATACATACATGCATATACATGTCTGTCTATCTTTCTGTATTTCCTCAACACTGGAACGTACTCCATTCTTATTTCCCCTTTTTAGAATTCTCAGTGTCCTGCAGAACATATCTCAAGCCAACTTCCTACATAAGACTTTGTTTGACCCCTCCACTTGATAATGCTATTCCCATGAAATTACTTTATAAATTTGCATGTACTTTGTATATTCTTATTTGTGTTTATGTTATTCCCTCTGATAGAAGGTAAATTCCTTTTGGGAAAAGTTTGTCTGTGTGTCTGTCTCTCTTGTGTGCATCCATACATACAAATGGGATTTAAAATTGGTTCTGTTAAATTGTGGTAATTATTCATGTAGTCTTACAGCATGACTTTGCATGTGTTGCTTGTCGTCTAGTCTTTTTTGTAATAGGTGAAAATTATTCTTTGTAAAGTTTATTAGAGAACTCAGACATGAGATAACTGAGAAATGTCACCTTACTAAATGATTGATCTGCTTTTGTAACTAGTATTCTGAGAAGTGTGTCTTATGTTTGGCTGGATTGCTCAAAATTTAGCATGTTATTTTGTACATAGCTCAACAATTGGTTGCTTATTCTGTAGTATTATATGTGGTTTTAAAAGGTTTTTGAATTAATTAAAAATAGTTAAGCCGATGGCTATTACTACAGAGTGTCATTGTATTTGTACAGTAACATGCCAGATAAAAACTCATGAACCTCATGGTTGTTGCTTTGAGTTTAAATAAAAATTACTTTAAAGCATTAATGATTGGGAAATTTTGAATTCACTGAACCACTGATATCACCCTTTTCATTCCTATAGAAATAGTTTAACCATAAAAATGACACTTAGAACACTAGAGTAGTTACATTTTAAAATTTTCATTTATTAAAAACTTAACTGCTAAGTCCCCTTTGTAAAAAAGCAAATGATTGTATGTTAACTTAGCTCTTTGGTCAGTTTGCATTTTGGGATATTGGGTTTTCTTAAGGAAAGTCACATTTGTAGAGTAAAAGCCAGATAAAATGTAGGTAAGATTAGGAGGGTAGGTCTGTGCCTTGATGCCATTGTTTGAATGAACTTGTTTTTGAATAAACCTTGCAAGCATAGATTATGAAACTCTTTAAAAATTCCTTTGTGAGAGGCTGTTTCTTTATCCTCACAGCAAAAGTCTATAGTTATCAATTTTGTTGTAGTACTGTTGTGAATGAGTTAATAATTCTCCTGGCTGTTGGGTATCATTTGCAAATTTGGCATGTTTTGGAGATGAGAATTAAGTTGTTGATAGTTCTTGAAATTTTCTTAATTTTGTCTCTTCAAATATTTGTTTATTTATTTTTGCAGGGCTGTAAGGGTTAAGTGACTTGACCAGGGTCATACAGCTAGTAAGTGTCAAGTGTACGAGGCTGGATTTGAACTCAGGTCCTCCTGAATCCAGGGCCGGTGCTTTATTCACTGTGCCACCTAGCTTCCCCTTGTCTCTTTAAATATTAATCAGTCTGGTTTCTATATTAGAAAGTCTTATGTTCTCTGTATTTATTATATTTATCATTTCATATAGCATAGTAATATTCCAGTACATTCATACACGATACTTTTGTTAACTATCCCTCAGTTGGTAATATCTAGTTTATTTCCATTTTTCCTACTACAAAGAGTGCCACCATAAATATTTTGTTGTATATGTGAACTTTCTTCTTATCAATGAGGTGTATCCTAGAAGTAGAATCTCTGGGTCAATTTGCATAGATTTTTTTTTAAGTTTCATTATTAGCACAATTCTAATTTGCTTTCCAAAATGGTTGTATTGATTGATACATCTACTAACTATCTTCCTACATGGAAACCCTTCATGGAAAGCTATATAGAACAAAGTAAGCACAGAACCAAGGTAACAACATGCACCATGACTACAACAGTATAAATGGAAACAACAACAACAACAAAATGAAAGGTAAATGTTGCAAATTGCAGTGAACCAACGTGGTCCCAATTAATAGATATGAGAAGACATCTCTTCCTATTTGTTGCAGAGGTCCCTGAGTATGGAACATTGCTTATATGTTCAGATTTTTTCTGTTTTGATATGTTTTATTACATTTTTTCTTCCTCTTCTTTCCTTTTTTAAAAATATTCTTTGGGTCACTTACTGGGAGGCAGTAGAGGGAAGGATATTGAGAGAAATTTAGATTATATAGGAACAAAAGATATTCATAACAGTTTATTTTTTAAAAAAGAAAGTTCTGTTATATTTAGTGGTTGTCTTAATAATCACTTGAATTTTTTTTTAAAAAAGCTTTACTGCTAGGGGTAGATGATAGAAAGACCCTACAGCTTTAGATAAAAGAGGAACAAAGTTGCTTGTAGTCCCTTAGTTTCATTACTTCTAAATGTCATAGACTTTTTTTCGTGAAACATTTTTTTCATGAGACATTTTCTGAGACATTTTTCAAGAGACTTTCATAAGACATTATTTTCTGACTCACTATACTAAGAAAGCGAAGCACTGCTCTTAAATATAAGGACTTAATCTTGGTATAGTTCTGTTTTGGGTGGCTTAACATCATGTGTTAACTTAGAGATGAAGGATATATTTAACAATAATTGTACAATTTATAAGGTAGAGCAGATGTGGTATTGTGCCCAAGAGCCTTTTGAAGGAGATGAATTAGGCTTTTCAGGGAGAACTGTTGGTGGTAAGAGTTCTCATATGTGTCACCTGCTGTCAGCTGATGTGTTCTGTGGTGTTTTTGATAACTTTCTAAGAAAGAATCTGCCTTGCTTCCCAGAATTGGGGCTTCAGTGAGTTTTTGAAGAATCCAATAGTTAAAACTGTATCCTTATTATTTATGTTAAGAAATTGTCTCTTCTGCAAATAATTAATGCTAGTAATTATCAACTCGTTATATTTGAATAATTTGTGAAATTGACAAAGGATTTTAGTAAAATTAGGTAATTCTAAAAAGTCATTTTATGCAATATCAGGAATCTGATACTCTAAATTATTGTTAAAAGTAAGTTATTGGGGGCGGCTAGGTGGCGCAGTGGATAAAGCACCGGCCCTGGATTCAGGAATACCTGACTTCAAATCTGGCCTCAGACACTTAACACATACTAGCTGTGTGACCCTGGGCAAGTCACTTAACCCCAATTGCCTCACTAAAAAAAAAAAAGTAAGTTATTGGGCAGGTAGGTGGCACAATGGATAAAGAACCATCCCTGGATTCAGGAGGACCTGAGTTCAAATGTGGCCTCAGACACTTGACACTTACTAGCTGTGTGACCCTGGGCAAGTCACTTAACCCTCATTGCCCCCCCCCCCTCCCCAAAAGAGCATCAATAAAATATTTTTTAAAAAGTAAGTTCTGGGTTTTGGCTGCTGCTAGATGGTAGAATGGTTAGAATACAGAACCCAGAGTTAAGAAGTTATTCATTCGGTTCAGTTGTATCCAACTCTTTGTGGGATCCCCCCCCCCCCTTTTTGGACAAAGATACTGGAGCAGTTTGCCATTTCCTTCTCAAGCTCATTTTATAGATGAGGAAACTCAGGCAAATAGGGTTAAGTGACTTGCCTAGAGTCACACCGCTTACTAAATGTTTTAGGCTGAATTTGAGCTCCAGAACATGTCTTCTAACTCCAGTCTGGCATAATATCCTCTGCAACACCTAGCTGCCCCCTAGAGTCAGGTAAACTTAGCTTCAAAATTTCCTAAGGACACTGACCCTGGGTAAGTCCTTTTTATTTTCTGTGCTTCAGTTTTCTCATCTGCAAAATGGTGATAATAGTAGTATTTATCTCCCAGGGCTGTTGTGAGGATCAAATGAACTAGCCTACATGAAGGGCCATTTACATGCTATTATTATTATTTTATATTTTTCAGTGAGTAGTATTTTAAAAACAAGATTAAGTTCTAAAATAAACTGGAAAATGTATAAATAATAATATAGAAGTTTTTGATAAATGATAGTTAAGTCCATTGGCCTTTGTTTCAATCTTCATTTCCTTGACCTTTCTGTGATATTTGGCATTGACCACTTATTCCTCAATATATTCTTTCTTCCCCTAGTTTCTAATCCACAATCATGGTTCTTGTCCTGCCTCTTTGACTGGTTCTTCTTTCTGATGACTCCTCATTCTTTTTTCATCCCTTAAGCATGGGCACTACCCAGGGTTCTGGCCTTCCTTGTCTTCTTGCTACATTTTTTTCTGTGGGGGTTTCATCCATTCCTGTGACTCCATTTATCACCCTTATGCAAAGAAAGACTCACATGCATATATTTTTACTTCTACCTTTTCCTAGTCCTCTTTCTGTAACTATCTGCTGAATACCTCTACATGTACCTTTGATCACCTTTAACTCAACTTGTCAAAAATGAAAATGTTCATTTCCCTTTCAAATCTCTCTTTCCTTGACTTTCTGTTTCTGTTAATGACACTAATTTCCTCAGCCTTGAAATAATCTTTAAATTTTACCTTTTGTGTTTGTTTTTAGTTGCCCAGTATTGTGACTACCCCTCTTTCCTTTCACTGCTATCATCCTAGTTTTAGCTTTTATCAGCTTCTTGTCTGCATTTTTATACAGTCTTCCTAAATAGGGGTTTTTTTTGGGGGGGGGGGTCCTTCTTTCTGTTTATCCTCTTTCCATTCTGTCCTTCATATTGCTGCTGGCTATGACATAGGAAAAGAGTGATGGACTTGTAGCCAGAAGTGACCTGGGTTCAAATCCTGTACCTAACATTAATAGCTCATGATCATGGGTAAATGATATAACCACTCTTAGCCTCAGTTTCCTCACTTGTAAAACTGGGATAGTAGTAGTACCTATTGTGATAATCTATTGTGGTAATCAAATGAGATAATGTACATAAAGCCCTCTACAAACCTTAAAAGTGCCACATAAATGCCAGCTAGTACTATCATTGTACAAAAATATGTTTATGGAAAGTAATCTTATGTTGAGACAATTGATTCAGTAATGTAGCAGGATATAAAATAAATCCTCAAAATGAACAGCATTTCTGTATAGTAATATACAGAAAACAAGAGAAAGGGAAATGCTTTTTAAAATAGCTAGAAAGTAGAAAGAACACCGGTTCTGGAATTAGAGGAGCTGGGACCTTAGACAGGTAAGTTAATCTTCTTGGGCCTTGGTTCCCTCATCCGAAAAATCGGAGCTTTGGTTCAGACGGTCTCTGAGGTACTTTCAAGTCACGTATCTGTGATCTTCTTTTCCTGTGACCTTGGGAATAAAGGAGATATCAGTGAGCCAGTTACTGAGGCATGCTAAAGACATATAAATGTAATTACAGACCATTTCAAAGGAATAACTAATGTAACTAGCATATCTATACCCTTTCACCCAGAGATTTCACTGCTATGTATATATACTTCAGGGAGGTAAAGGAAAGACAAAAAGTTCAACATGCACTAAAATATATAAGTGCTTTTTAGTAGCACTTTTTTGTTGTTGTAGCAATGACTCGACAACATAGGAAATGCCCATTGATTGGGGAATAACCAAACCAGTTGTAGTACTTGAATGTGATGAAATGTCACTTCATCTTAAGAAAATGATGAATGTGAAGGCTACAAGGAGGGATGGAAAGATTTATATGAACTGTTGTAAAGTAAATTAGTAAGCAAAACTGGGAAGGCATTATACACAATGACTCTAGTAATGCACAAAATGAAAAACAACGTAGTACACTTCCTGACACATAGTAGGCATGTAATAAATGCTTGTTGATTGATTTTACTGAATTGCTTTTTTCCCCCACATCTTTTTCACTCTTTGTTATAAAAGGGCAGATGTCTGTGCAGGTGCTCTCAGATTTTTAGAGTTAGAAGGGATCTCAATGACCATCTATTTCAATCCAAGTGTGACAGGAATTCCCACTATAGCCTATTTAACACGTCTTCCAACCTCACCTTGAATGCCTCCAAGGAGGAGAAGCCAATCAGTCCTTGAGGTAACCCTTCCACTTTAGAACAGCTCTAAATGTTGACATCAAGCTTAAATATTTCATTTAATAATGAACACAATCCCACCTGGTCATAGTCTCCACATCGCAGTGATTCTGAACCCCTGTAGGTCGTCCAGACCCCATTCTCTATCATCCTGTGATCCCTATTCAAATGTGTTCCCTCAGATCTCAAACATTACCCTTCCACTCTGCCTTCCTTCTGGAATGCCTGCTCTAAAGGCAGCAGACTTGCTTTTATTTTAAATCTCCTTTTCTACTCCATCCATCTTCTGTCTCTCATTGAAACTTGACCCCCCCTGAAGACAGTACCTTCCTTGCCGCTCTTTCCAGCAGTGCCTGCTCTTTTACTTGTTCCTCTTGACTCATGTGTTGAGGTGGAGGAATCGGACTCCTCCTTTCACCCCATTGTCACTTCCAGATTCTCTCCTTCCTACAGTTGTTCAGTAACACATCTTCCTTTGAGGTTCAAACAATTCATATGTACTCAGTCAAGATCCTAGTAGCTATTGTCTGCCAGGACATATTACCCCCAGGACACTCCCCTTTCTTCCTCATTGATTTCAGTACTCAGCTTACAATCTTTTTCTCCTCCCCAACTGCTATCTTCATACTAGAAGACTTCAATATACATATTGATCCATACCTTAGTCTTCCAAGTTCCTCAGCCTACTCATTTTCCATGACCTACTCTTCTACCCTAATTGATACACAAAGGTGGTCATATCCTTGATCTTGCCATTACTCACAAATGTACCACCTCTGTGTTTATGAGCTCTGAAATTCACTTATCTGTTCAGAGTCTGTTGGTTTTCTACTTCTCCTTCTGCTTTCTAATACCAAACCCTGCTCTTTGTCCATACCATGACCTTGAATCCCTTAGCCCTTCAGTTCTTTCCCAGGTCATTACTGCTATACTAGCCATATTCTCTTCTTTTCCCCATATGGACCTCTTTATGAACTGGTTCAGCTCTACATTGTCCTCTTCTCTTAAATTCCTTGCCCTCTTATCAAATTGCCGATTATTGTGTCCAGCCAAACCTCAACATTAGCTCATTCCCACCATCTGCTGTCTTCACTCCTCCTCACATGCTGTTGAATGAAGGTGGAGAAAATCATGCAACTATTCTCCTGGATCCACTACAAATTTGTGTTACATAATCTAAACTGAGCCTTCACTGCTACTAGGCAATCCTTTTATACCTCTCTAATTAACTCACTATCCCACTCACTGTACTGGCTCTGCCAGACTGCTTTTGTTCCTCATCGAACCTTCTGTGGCTCTCTCTACCCCCTACTCTCTCAGCTGAGAACGTTGCTTCATTTTGTTGAAAAAATTTGAGACCAGTCCCATTTCTCTCCTAATCTCATCTCATCCTTATGCCATATGCCTTTTGCCACCATCTCTTCCTTCATTCTTGTCTCATATGATGAAGCGACCGACCCTTTTTGCCAAGACAAACACTTCTCCTTTTCCTAAAGGGCAGGTCTGACCCTGCCACCCTTCCACTTATTAAACGCCAGTGGCTCCATGTCACTTCCCTGATCAAATGCAAAATCCTCTGTTCAGTATTCAAAGTCCTTCATAAACTAGCCACCCCTCTCTTCCTTTCCAGTCGTCTTATGCCTTATACACCCCACTATGTACTCTTTGATCTAGTGACAATGACCTCCTTACTTGGTTCTTTCTTTCTTTTCTTTTTTTTTTTTTTTTTAGTGAGGCAATTGGGGTTAAGTGACTTGCCCAGGGTCACACAGCTAGTAAATGTTAAGTGTCTGAGGCCGGATTTGAACTCAGGTACTCCTGACTCCAGGGCTGGTGCTCTATCCACTGCACCATCTAGCTGCCCCCCTTACTTGGTTCTGATGACTCAAATGCTCTCCCTCCTCATCTCTGCCTCCTGACTTCCCTGGCTTCCTTCAAGTCCCAGCTAAAATCTTACCTTGTAAAGGAAACCTTTCCCTAGTCCCTCTTAATTCTAGTGCCTTCCCATTGTTAATTATTTTCTATTTATCCCGTATATAGGTTGTTTTTGCATAATCATTTATGTATTATTTCCCTCAATGGATTGTGAGTGCCTTGAAGGCAGGGCAAGGACTGTCTTTTGCTTCTTTTTGTATCCCTAGAGTTTAGCACAGTGCCTGGCATACAGCAGGCATTTAACACATGTATGTTTATGTACTATTTCAGTAAAAGTCCTTTTCACCTTCTGTTATATTATACTTACTTTTGCAGGGTTATTCTAGGCTATAAGTCCATATCCTTTACGGCTGCTCGTAGTCATTTTTCTTTGACCTGAAAGCTCTAGATTTTGGCTGTGACGTTCCTGGGAGTTTTTGTTTTTTGTGGGTTTTTTTGGCAAGAGGTAACCAGTGGATTCTTTCTATTCTTTCTTTGCCCTCTTGTTGAGAGATCCGGGCAGCTTTCTTCTTCTTCTTCTTCTTTTTTTTTTTTTGGCGGGGCAATGGGGGTTAAGTGACTTGCCCAGGGTCACACAGCTAGTAAGTGTTAAGTGTCTGAGGCCGGATTTGAACTCAGGTACGCCTGAATCCAGGGCTGGTGCTTTAACCACTGTGCCATCTAGCTGCCCCCTACAGGCAGCTTTCTTTAAGATTTCATGAAATAAGGTACTTAGACTTTTTTTGTTTTGTTTTGTTGTTATAATATTCAGATAGTCCATTGATTCTTCTTTTCTTTTTTCCTTCTTAATCTGTTTTCCAGGTCAGTTGTTTTTGTTATGAGATACCTTCAATTTTCTTCTATTTTTTCGGTCTTTTGACATTTTAATATTTTCCATTGTCTCATGGAGTCATTGACTTCTGTTTGGTTTGTCTAATTTTTAAGAGTTTCATGCTTGAGCAAAGATCTATAACTCTTGTGTCAAACTGTTAATTCTCTTTCCATTTCTTCTAGTTTTTTCCCCCCTAAAGTTCCCTCCTTTCATTCATTAAGATGTGTTAAAACTTTTAAAAACACTTGCTTCATATTCTAGTTGAGTTTGTACCCAAGCTATGATTCTGTTGAGTCATTCTCTTTTAGGTTTTTGTCTTGAACCCTCCTGCCACTACATTAGATCCGTATGGTAGCATTCTTGTTTGTTTGCTCATTCTTCCCGGCACTTCCTAACTTTGATGCTAAGGCTGGGCTCTGTTGTACTTCTGGAGGGAATGTATGGGCTGGTCCTGCTACTGCTTTATTGTGTTATTTCGGTATCTCAGGGATCGACTGGGTAACTACCAGCTTTCAGTACTCCCAGAATGGTCTTATCCTGGGCAGAGTCTGATTCCTGCCCCACTGGTCAGAGTTCTTCAAATTCCTGACCTGGGTTTGGGTCTGAATAACAGTAGAATGCTACTGGACTCAGCCCTGTCAGCCTGCTGGAAAGTTTTGTTGGCTCAGTTTTAAAATGGTAGATTTCCTTTTGGTCTGGGATTCCTGCCCTAGTTATTCCTCTGTAAACTGGCCTAGGTGCTAGAACTGATACCCCACTCTGCTTCTGGTGGTCTAAAAGTACAGCGGTATTACTTGTTTCTGAACTTCCTCCTTTTTTGGTATACCGTTGAGGGTCTCCCTATCTGAGAACACTACTCCTTAGTGCAGTTCCCCTTCTTGGGTGAAGCTGCCAAGTGGAACAGCGGAGAATACTGGATAGAGTCAAGAAGACACGAGTTCAGATATGATCTTACAGTTAGTTACTAGCTTTGTGAATGTGTTTGCCTCAGTTTTCTCAACTGTAAAAAAGGGATTATGATAGCACCTACCCTCTAAGGTAATTGTGAGGATCAGATGAGATAATAATTGTGAAGCATATAGCACAGTGCTTGGCACATAGTAAATGTTGGCTGTTATTATTGTTGTTATTCCCTAAATTTATTTTCCATATCTTTTTGTTCTAGCTAGCATTTCTAGCACTGTTAGAAGTGATAATGGGCCTCCTTGCTTTAGCCCAGTTCTTACTAGAAAGATCTTTAATTTTTTTTCCATTACATATAATGTTTACCCTTGGATAAGACTAATACCTCTTAATGTTTTAAGAAAAGGTCTATTTATTCCTAAAATTTCTAGAGGTTTTTTTTTTTTTTTTTGGTGAGGCTATTGGTTTTAAGTGACTTGCCCAGGGTCACATAGCTAGTAAGTGTTAAGTGTCTGAGGTCAGATTTGAACTCAGGTACTCCTGACTCCAGGGCCGGTGCTCTATCCACTGCGCCACCTAGCTGCCCCTAGAGGTTTTTTTTTAAAGAAATAGATATGTATAGGGATTTTGTCAAAAGCCTTTTTTTGTACCCACTGATATAATCGTATTTTTAATTATTTATATAATAAGCATAGTTAATTACATTAATAGTCTTCCTCATGTTGAATTAACACTGTATTCCTGCAAACAGATAAAATTACTCTTTCTCTGTTTTATGCATTGCAATTGTGTAGCATTTATGTCATTAAATTCAATGTCTTAGAGTTCATTGGATGAGCCAGATGAAATATTTCTTACCAGTTGTAAAATCTATTCATCACAATCTCTTGGACATTTTTGCAGTAAGGATGAGAGTAAAGGTGTATTTTTATGACAACTAAACTATACATTTTGAAAATCTGAAAGAAAATTAGTGTAATAGTGGAAACTTACATACAAAGATAAAATTTTATTTTACTCTCTAAGGCTTTATAGATATTTGATGAATTGTACCAATACCTCAAGGGGAAATGGCTAATGTAGATAAAGAAATTACCTTAAAGACATAAATATAGGAACCTTTCTTTTTTATTTACAGCAAAAAAGTATGAAGTGTATAAGCATATGTATCATTTGATGCATTGATCCTAATAGGTGGAACCACATGTTTTATTTCTTTCATTATTTGAAAAGTCTTTAGAATGCTAAGGAATCTTGATGGCAAAAAATAGGGGAAAAGTCATGAAGTAGAAATACCTAAATTGTTTCAAGTATTTTTAAAAATTGCATCATTTGTCACACCTGTCTTTCTAGTGTTAATTCCCAACTATTTTATGCATTTTGTTTGAATGGGATTTTTCTTTCCATTGGTTCTTTCTGAGTTTTGTTGTAGTGTAGCAACAACAACAATGAATTTTATTTCTTGAATAATTTCCTTTATACTCTTTAAAAATATGTATTTTCAAATAGCAAGGGGGTTTCTGTAAGTAGAATTAGCTTGCTTAGGAGCCCTAGTCCCTCCTGGTTCTGATCTCAGATGCTGTCATACCTTCTGCCACTGCATTCATTGCCTCTTAATCTGTCTTGTCCCTTGGGTCATCTAGCTGTATTTATCATCTATGTCCGATTATAGTTCATACTCCAAAGGTTTCTTAGCAGATGTAAATGGCTGGAGGGAATAGGCCAGTTGGTTCTATCTCCACGTCTATGCTTCTTTTTCTTCTTCACCTCCAAAAGTCCTTGTGTCCCTCTTATAGATCTTGTCATTTTTTTAAAGATCTTGTCATTTCTAGTATCTGCTTCCTGCATTGGATGGAAACTAGTAAGTGAAGTAAAAAATAGCATTTTAGGAGTGCTGGTAGGGCCATATCTCCCTGCAGTGAAAAATTAACATTTTCCACTAATTATGTGGGATACGCTTTTAAATATCTGTGAACAGACACCATTAGCATTATTATTTAGTAGTTAACATAGTCACAGCTACAGAGTATAGTACACATGTAATTAATCAATACAAGGCATCCTTGTTAGAATTGCATGCACCAGTAGTATTGCACATCAGTCAGTCAGTCAGTCAGTCAATCAGGAAACAAAAATTAATAAGTGCCTACTTGTGTGGCAGGGCAGCCAAACATTAATTAAACACCTACTATATGTCAAGTACTGTGTTAGGTGCTTAGTATACAGGGACAAAAATGAAATAGTTCTTAATTTGTTTTTTTACTTGAGACAGCATGTATATAAATAAGGATATACTAAATACTTATAACCAGGGGGAAGGATCAAGAAAGTCTTCATGTAGAAGGTGGTACCTGAGCAGAGGTTTGAAGGGAACTAGAAACTAAGTGGTAGAGATTATATTGGTGGTAGCCCCAAATTGGACATTAAGGGAATGTCCTGTTGGGGAATGTCTAAATATATGGAATAATATTTAGTATAGTAAGAGATGATGAAATTGACAATTTCAGAGGCAACTAGGATGATCAGTATGGACTGATGCAGAAGAGCTGAATCAGGACAACAGTAACTGGTGACAGTATAGAGAAAAATAACTCAAAAAGACTTTAGAACCTTGATCAGTTCAAGAGTCAAAAAGAATGGAGATGAAGCATGTCACTTTCTCTTTCTCTCTCTTTTTTTTTTAAAGTGAGGCAACTGGGGTTAAGTGACTTGCCCAGGGTCACACAGCTAGTAAGTGTTAAGTGTCTGAGGCCGGATTTGAACTCAGGTACTCCTGACTCCAGGGCCAGTGCTCTATCCACTGTTCCACCTAGCTCCCCATGTCACTTATTCTTGACAAAGAGGTGATAAACTTTAAAATACAAAAAGGGACATACATTTTTGGACATGACTAATATGGGAATTTATTTGACTGAACTTATGCAGAAATATATTGAAGGATTTTAAAAATTAATTTTCTCAGTGGGGAGTGGGTAATGTGAGAGTCAGATTAATTTTTTTAAAAAAGTTGTTACTTGAAAAAGAAAAATAATACATTATCTTAAAAAAAAAAGTGGTGGATATGGAATCACAATATTCCAGGCTTGTGCTCATCTTTCTTGAGAAGGGTGGTTAGGTGTTAAGATTTTTTTTATCTCTGCCAAAGCTAGTATCTCCTTGGGCACCTCAAATTTTCTGCCTTAATAAGAGTGAATTTGGCAGGGAATATATATTCTGAGGAATACTTCTCCCCTAGCTTAGTAACTGCAAGTTTTCTGGTTCCTAGTTCCTAACCAGTATGCCTGTGCATACTGGGTTAAGAGATCTGTCACAAACAGAATATTGCTCATAGTCTTCCTATGCTTTCTGGTGTTTATATTCTCCAAGCATATATTTTTAGTTGGTTACACTTGGCTTTAGATACAGTTATGATTATAACAGAATCTGTTGCTATCTTGGGCAATTAGAATTTTTTTATTAGTCAGTCAAGTAGCATTTATTAGTGCCTACTATGTGCCAGGCACTGTGCCAAGTGCTAGGGTGTTAGCTCACAGATTTATATTCTTTTTGGTCCAGGTCTAAAATAATCATATTGATGTAGTGCTTGTCATTCAGGTGACAGAGGCTTGCATTGGCTTTAGAAATATACATTGCAGATATCTTCCACGAAGTGACTAGAATATTATCAAGGAATGGTTGTTGAATGTCTCAGGTTCTTTGGATTCTGGGTCAACCACTGACCCAAACATGACTATTTGCTGACTCTGGTTTAGTGGACATTAGCATTTGTCAAACTAATTTTCCATTTGTCCTTCAAGGCATTCAGAATTCTTAAGTTCATCTAGATCACAGTTGAACAGAAGGTAGTTGTGTTTCTCTGTTTCACCCACCTGGTCATGGTCTAGCATCAGGATATGATTTGGCATAAGACCTTTGATTTTTTTATCTTTCTTGGTTGAGAGATTCTGCCTCTTCCATTTCTCAGCAGAATTTCCATGAGCGCCTGCCCTGAGTCTGGATAAGAAGTTTACAATCTTTAAAGCTCTGTATACATTTGGGCTATTATTAATTTCTCTTCTGCTAAAGAAAAGATTGTGTCTTCTGATATTCAAACTTTTTTTAGACCCTTTCCTTTGGTGCACACAGACATCTCCACGCAGAGTGAACTTGATGACTTCTATGACCTATTGAGTAGACTATATATACCTATATGTGCACATGTTCTCTTCAAAAAGTATATAAACTCCTTTAGATCAGGGACTGTTTCTTTTTTATCTTCATATTCTCAGTGCCTAGAACGTAGTACCTGCTCATACTAAGTGCTTACTAAATACATGTTGACAAATTTCTTGCCATACTTTAATGATTCATGTATGAGAAGATATTGTGAAACTGGTTATTTTTTTCTCTTGTAGATTTATTTTTCTGACTTCTGCTGCCTGCAGCAGATCATCATATGCACTCTCCTTCCATACCTTTCAAGCATGGCTAGGTAAGTAGATAGACTCCCATTGTCCTGAAGATCACGGATCACTTCTGACAGTCTGATAGTGTCCATTTTCCTAGCCTCCATTGCTCCTTTCTCTGCTAGTCTCTAGAGCAGCCCATTCACACAAAACACAGTTGTAAGGTTTCTTTCCTTCATGATCTCTGCTGTTGATAAATTGGACATGGTCTTTCTTACATGGTCACTGCTCTGCCAAATTGCTTTTCTAATTTTTGCAAGCATTCCAGCCTGTGACTTCAGGGTCCTGGGATTTCAGATTGAGTATGAAATACTGTGTAAGTACTTCTGTGGTATGTCCTATCAAGAATTAATGTGGTTCTCTTCCAGAACATTAGGTATTTCTTCCTTGAGAAGTTTCTAAGCTTGGGGTCCTAAGGTCTATGCACTGGAAAAAATACTGGCCACTTGCCTCTAGCTGTTGATGTCATTATGAAGGATTTTTAGATTTAGATTAGATTTTAAAATCTAATCAAGGTAGTAGGGTAGTAGTAGAGTAGTATCTTTTTTGATTTTGTCAGTTGTATGGAAGATGGATTTAGAGAGAAAGACTGGGAGTAGTCAGACCAACTAGAAGGCTGTTGTAATACTCCAGGTGAGAAGTGAGGAAGGCCTAACTTGCATGGTGACTCTGAGTGGATAGTGGAGCTAGAATTAATAAGATGTAGCAATTGATTAGCTATGGCAGGGTGACATGATTTAAGCAGTGTTTAGTTATTTTTTTCTCTACATTCTCATTATAAAGAATATATGTTAAAGTCATATTAAATGACTTAGGTGTAAACAAACAATTTTGGCATTCTTATTTTTTAATTTAAATTTTGAGTTTCATGTTCTCTTACTCTTTCCCTTCCTTCTTCCCTCCTGAGAAGGCAGGACATTGAATATAGGTCATATATGTGCAGTCATGAAAAACATTTCTATTGCAAAAGAAACACAGTCCAAAAACCCCCCAAGAATAAGAAAATGAAAAAAAAAAGTATGCTTCAGTCTGCATTCAGACACCATCAGTTCTTTTTCTGGAGGTGGATAGAATTTTCCAGTATAAGTTCTTTGGAATTTTGACACTTTTAAAAAAACTTGTTTAGAAGGTTGGATTGGGAGAGCTCAGCAAAAATGCTCACTTTGCTTCACCATTTTGGCTCGGCTCTGCATTTTAAAGGAAACTAAGCCACAAAGAACTTAAGTGACCTACCTAAGGTCACAAGGATAGAAATAACATATCCAGTATTGGAATCCAAGTCCTTTGATGCCAATTCTAGCATATTTTCTTCTCCCCCTCCCCCCACAAGACAATGAGGGTTGAATGACTTGCCCAGGGTCACACAGATAGTAAATGTCAAGTTGCTGAGGCCAGATTTGAACTCAGGTCCTCCTGAATCCAGGGCTGGTGCTTTATCCACTGCACCACCTAACTGCCCCCCAGCATATTTCCAGATGTACCACTATAGCTGTATCTATTAGCCTAAGTAAACTCAGAGCCTTCTTGCAGGGAATTGCTATTCTATGCCAATTTTTGCGGGGGGGGGGGGTAGACTGAAGGTAGACTTTTGGATATATTTAGGCTTTATTCTTCACATAAATTTATGAAATTCAAATAAAAAATGTAATTGATATATAATAATTGTACCATCTTTTGAAGGAATCCTAAATTGACCACTTTTACAAAGACCAATCTGTTTAATGTAAAAATCCTCTAGTGATATTATAAGACTGAATCATGAAGCACCATAATCTCAGAAGAATTAGGATTATAAGTAACCCAGAGGCAATGGAAAGGTGAACAATGGGTATAAATAAATAGGTTACATTCTCTAATGTAACCTTCTCTAAGGTTGAGACAGATTTCAGTTTTGAATACTATCTAAAAATAGAATGGCAGCTAGATGGCACAGTGGATAGTGTTGGGCCTGGAGTCAGGAAAACCTGAGTTCAAATCCAGCCCCAGACACTTGCTAGCTCTAACCCTGTTTCCCTCAGTTTCCTCATCCATAAAATGAGCTAGAGAAGGAAATGGCAAACCACTCCAGTATCTTTGCTAAGAAAACACCAAGTGGAATCATGAAGAATCAGATACTAATGAAACAACTGAACAACAACAAAAAATAGCAATGCCTTAGGAGGTGAATGATAAGTTTTTCATCATTTTATGTCTTTAAAAAATATCATCTCAAATTTATTTAGTACTTTACTGTCTATATGCTTTCCTTCAGTAATCCTCTGAAGCAAATAGTACAGATATTATTACTCCCGTTTTGCAGATAAAGAAATTGAGGTTCAGAGATGATATTACTTTCCCAAGTTTGTTAAACTAGTAAATGTGTTGGCTCTAGGATTTAAATCTAGGTCAGATTAAGTCTGGAAAGGCTTGGATTAAGTTTTAGAGATCATTAAGTCCAGTGGTTCTTAAACTTTTTGTCTCAAGGCTATTAAAAATTAGTATGCCTCACCTTTTTTATTTATGAGAATTATACTTATCATTATTTACCATATTAGAAATCTAAACATTTTAATATTATTAGTTATTGAAATAGTTTTGTTCTTTGTGGATCCCCTGAAAGGCTCTTTGGGGTCCCTAGAACACACTTTAAGAACTGCTAATCTAGACCAGCTCCTTCCCACTCATTTTATAGACAAAGAAACAGAATTCAGAGGAAAAATATCTAGCACAAATTCACATGGGACTTCAGGTGAGGTCTCTTGACTCCCAGTCCAGTGCTATGTACACAGCACAGTGTTGTAGATCTCTGAGTAAATTCCTTGTAGATCTCTGAGTAAATTCCGTGTTAATAATCATTGACAGCATTATCATAAACTTGATAATCTCAAAAACAGGAATATTTCCTTTTACAAAGAATAACAGAAAAAGAATATTATATAAAACAGTGTGAATCTCTGTTACAGGTTTAACAGGTTTGAAAAAAATCACCATAGTTCCATTACCACCCTGCTTTTTTTCTTTCCCTTTCTAAACTTCCTTTTACTCTTTTCTGTATATTTTAAAATGCTTCATTGATGTAACATTCTTTATTTTTAGTA
The DNA here is from genome assembly GCF_019393635.1 of Dromiciops gliroides. NCBI lineage: Eukaryota > Metazoa > Chordata > Mammalia > Microbiotheria > Microbiotheriidae > Dromiciops > Dromiciops gliroides. The sequence continues at coordinate 679,803,243 of NC_057861.1, read as the reverse complement.
TCATCACAAGTCCTCTACTTTCTTTCCCCCAATCTCCTGCAAAAATCCCTCCTTTGCAAACAAAATGAATCCCACATTGGTTTTTGTTTCATTCTACCTCCTCCCCACCAAGTAGAGTTGGGGTTGGGGTTACTAGGCCTCTGGAGTCTTGTTCATAGTTGTTTTAAACCTTTCATGGTTATTTTCCTTTATAGCATTGTAGTAATAGTTTAAATTATTCTACTGGTTCTGCTCATTTCACTCTGCATCAGTTCTTCCTAGTGTTTTCTGAATGTTTCTCTTACCATTACTTATGAAGTAATAATATTCCATTAAATTCATAGATCTTATTTTGTTCATTCCCCAATTGAGGAGCACTCTATTAATTTCCTTCCAGTTGTTACAACAAAAGTGCTATTATGAATATTTACATACATTCGGGTCTTTTTCTTCACTTTTGATCTCTGTAGAGTATATGCCTCATAGCAGTACTACTAAGGCCAAGAGTTCAGTGTCTTTTTTGACATGGTTCTAAATTGCTTTCCAGAATGGCTGGAGAAGTCCACAGCTCCATCAGTGTTGCATTACTGTGCCTGTTGTCTCACAACTTGACAAATAAATGTCATTTTTTTTGGTGTCATCTTTGCCAATATTATACAGGTGAGGTGAAACCTCAAAGTAGGTTTAACCTGAATTTATATTATTAAAATTTTGAAACATTTTTGCATATAATTACTGATAACTTTTCTTTGGAAAATTGCCTTTTCATATTTTTTGACCATTTATCAATTAAGGAAATTTAGGTCTTTAGCAGAAAAAACTAGTTGTTTATTTGTTGGGGATTCCTGTTTAGGAATGACCTCTGAAATTCATTTTGACTCTTAGACTGTAAAATTTTATCCTGGAGCATTTATAGGAAACATCCAGATCATATCTGAATTTCATATCACAAATTGATGGTGATCCTTACCCCTTAAGAAATTGATAGAGATGTTGCAAGATTTACTTGATTATTCTAAGATAGTTTAAGTATCTACATAAATTAAAAATAAACAAGTAGTATTTGTGTTTTTAAAGGAGAAACACATACAACTTTGAAACAATTACATATTTGCCATACACTTTCTTTCCATAATGGTTTCTGTTTTTGCTAGAATAATTTAGCTCCTTTGTTAGAAATGGGTAGCTGCTTCAATGAAAGCAAAATCTATCTCCTATGCCAGCTATACTTTATACTTAATCTGTTTTGTGAAAATGAGAAACTGTCCCATTTTGGAAATACTATTACATATTTTATAATATTAAAGTTGATGGATACATAATATTTTGTATGTAACTTTTGTAGTAATTCGCACCTTAAAGAAGATTTCACATTCTAAAAAAACAGTTCTGGCAGAAAAAGAAGAAAAGGATGCCAAATGGCTGTTTAGAAAGCTTTAGGTTCTTGAAATGTACTTTTTTGTCACCTGTTTCATTGAATATATTTTCAAGTATTTTTAGTAGCTATTTCCCCCCCTTTGTACTATTTCCTAGTTGAATTGGCAGACAAATACTAGAGTTCCAGCTAATTAGCAGTTTGAGAGGGTTCTCTATCTCCCCTCCCTCCCCCTTTCCCCATAATGGCTTATGAAGAAGTTGTTCTGTTTGGAGAGCTGTATGAAAGTGCTGTACTTAGCTCTTCTTAAAGGCCTCCTTTGTGGGTATAGACTACATGTTGAAATATTGCTTTATAAGAGCAAAGTGCCATATTGACTTTATCTTGTCCCAGCATAGCATTTTGTGATGAGTATATAACTGCTGGCAATTTTTTTAAGCTTTGATTTATAGTGTGGCTTTAGTGTCACTTGATTATGTTTAATAGGATTGGCACCCTATTCTTGGTCAATAGTTTAAAAAGAGAGAGAGAAAGTAAAGTAAACTGTATTGAATCTTCAGAATATTTTATTTTCCTTGTTTGTCTGTATCTATTGTTGAGACCACACTTTGGATCGTTGCCTATTGAGAGAATTGTTCTACTCTAAGCATTTATTTTAAACAATCTTATAACTTCATAGTAACTTTCACAGTACTAGGCTACACACAAGTTCTTTCTTTAGTGAAAAGAATAAAAGTAACAAGAGGGCAAAATGATCTTCATTCAAAGAATTGGAAGGGTAGTAGAGAAATGAGAGGCATTAACAAATATTAACTCTGAATTATTTCAAAGGTACAGACATTATTAGTATTTAGAACGACTTTCTCTTTTCCCTTCCCCACCATTTTTCATTATGAGTTCTTTGGAGTTGTCTTGGATCATTCTTTTGCTGATAATAACTAAGTCATTCACAGTTGGTTTTTGTACAGTACTGCTGTTACTGTGTGTAATGTTCTCCTGGTTCTGCACTGGTAGAGGCATTTTCCTTTCAGGGAGAAATGAAATCAGAGATTCAGATTTTTTAAAAAAATCTATTGATCTTAATTAACCTTGAAAATTTTGCCTTTTTGCCAATCACTAAGTATTGAATTAAATTTAAGCGGAAATAAACCACTTGTTCTTTATGTAAGTGTGTAGTAAGAAATAGAGTACAATGAAGTATTCCCAGATTATGAGTCAGAAGACCTACGTTTGAGTCCTGGCTCCAAAGCTTGATAGTCCTAGGATTGTGTTAATTGCAGCAAAGGTAGCAATTGTCTCCAAAATAAATAGTTTTTAATAATAAGTAATTGATTAAGCAATCAGTCTCTGTGTTAATGCCTTCATTGATCCATCTATCCTAATAAATTTGTACCCTCAAACATATTTAAATCACTAATTTATTCTTCTACCAGTTCATTTAATCTTAGTGTCTAAGCCAGTGCCTGTCACATAATAGTTAGCTAGGTGCCACAGTGGATAGAGTGCTGGACCTGGAATCAGGAAGATCTGAATTCAAATTTGAATACAGACACTTAGCAGCTGTGCGACCCTAGGCAAATTATTTAATTTCTGTTTGCCTTAATTTTCTTTTACTTGTTAAATGGGGACAATAATAGTACTTACCTTCCAGGGTTGTTGTGAGGATAAAATGAGATATTTGTAAAGTGCTTTTTAAACCATCAAGTGCCACATAAATACTTTAATATTATTATTGTTGTTGCTATTGCTGTGGACAAGTCACTTAATATTTCTGGCATTTATTTTTTCCTAGCCTTAAAATGGAGATAATTTTGGGTAGTTGTGAGAATGTGTTTTGTAAACTATAAAGTGCTAAAAAAAATAAGCTTTTATTACTAGTAGTGAAACAATATAGAAGAAGAAGAGAAGAGGGCTCATCTCTGAGTCTTGAAGGACACCCATGGTTGATGGGAGTATCTTGGATAAAGATCCATCAAAGGAGACTGAGAAGGAGTGGTTAGATGTGTAGAAGAAAAACCAGGAGTGAGTAGTGCCATGAAAATCCAGCGAGAAGATAATATCAAAGGCAGTTGACATTGTCAAAGGATGCAGAGAGGTCAAAAAGAATGAGAACTGAGGAAAGACTATTAAATTTGGCAGTTTAGTAAGGGGTCATTAATATCTTTGTAGAAAACAGTTTTGCTTGAATGATGAAGTTGAAGTCAGACTGTAGGAAGTTAAGAAGAGAAAGAGAAAAAAGGAAGTGGAGACACCTGTTGTAGAGGGCCAAGAGATTGAGCTACAAAGAGAAGAGAGATATGGGATGATAGCTGGTGGGGATGGATGGATCAAATGAGGGGTTTTTGAGGGATGGGGATGACATGGGCATGTTTGAAGGCAATAGGGAAGCAGTCAAGAGGCAAGGAGAGTTCGAAGCAGTGATGCTAGAGGGGTCAATTAAATAGTGAAGATGAGATAGAATGTAATGTTAAGTTCTCTTAAAGGAGAACTGTTTTGTAGGATTAAATGGCTTGATTGAGTTTTCTTTTAGCAGTTATTTTTTGAGATGTTAAAAGTTAGCTTAGATAGGGCACTATTTTGGACTTCATACTTTTAGTATATATATTTGATAGTTTAGCCTCACGAGGCACTGGATTTAAACTATAGTGAAAACCATATGAATTTTTCATTTACAAAATTCTGAACATTATTTTGTTTAGTCTATGATTATAATTTTAGGACTGTGTTGGTGATATTTTATATGAACTTATATGAATATAATTCATCAGAAACGAGTCCTTGAAAACTTAACCTGGTTCAGAATATGCTTTGTGTCAGTCAGTGTATGGTAAAAAGTATAACTCATGAATCCTCACTGATGTTTTTCTTTTGTCAAACCACATTAAACTACACATTAGTAATCAAAGCAGAACGCATTTAATTAAAACAGTTCTCAGATGGATGTGTAAGCTCATCAGTTTGGAGTTTATCTCTGGTCATCCAAATTGCAATCCATATATACCTGTCAGTCATGAATTCTTGTCCATGTTCTCCCATAAAGTTCACCATAAGGAGTCTACCCAGTGTGCCAGAGGCCTTCTTGACTTTCTCTTGACATCATGAGTATATCATTGGAGCACTTGGTCTCCCTCTGCCTGTAATCCTTCATTCTTAACATGACACCAGTCTGTATTTTCCTGTTGTGCATTCCCGTATAGCATCTTTTACCTTTGTTCTTTGAAACTCCTCGTATGTTGCACTCTTTTAAAAAAAAATGAATGACTGTATTTATTAAGCACTTAATGCATGTAAAATACTGTACCAAGCACTGGAGCTACAAGCAGAAGAGTCAAATAGCTCCTGTTCTCAAGGAAAGATAGGACATATGGAAGGTTTCAGTTACAAGTCATATGGAAACATCCCATAAAACTTGGGGTGCAACAGCAAAACACCCCTATTTTAATTTCATTTTTAAAAATCAATCAAGTTTTTATTAAGTGCTAAGTGTGCCAGGCACTGTGTTACTCACTAAGGGTACATTGAAAAGCTAAAACTCCCTCCGCTCAAGGAGTTTACATCAGTTAAGTCAATAGTCTTTCATAGTCATTTTCCTTCTCTTTGTACTTGAAGGCACCAAGGTATAAACATATAGTATGCTGAAATGGGTCAAAAGAATTGGATTTAAATCCTGGCTCCATAATTTATTAGCCATTGGTAATCTCTCTTTTAACCAATAAACATTTATTAAGCACCTACTGTGTGCCAGACATTGGGCTGTACAATCACATCTGTAGTTCAGTACCTCATCACCTTGTTGCACTCTTCTTACACTGACCATTAACATCTCCATGAGAGATTCAGATCTCACATTTCTACGTGAGACTTATTTTTGTTTCTTTGGAGTGTTTTCATCCTTTAATGTCCTTGGATTGACTTTGCTGAATTGGGTCTCTCACCAAATTTTCTTTAAATTGATTTTACACTCCTCTGCTTTATGAGATGCCACTTTTCATAATCATGGAACAAAAAAGACATTTAAAGCATAGTGCAAGGTAAAACAAGGAAACCATCCCCATATACATTCTTTAACACCTGTGGGAGAGGAAACATAAATAGTAAACACTTGTAGGGAATACACTTAACCTGGACAACTCATGCTTCTATAGTTGTTTACTCACTCAAACACTTTACTTATGTTGATCCTGCCTTTTCATTCAGGTGTTAGTATCAGCTGCTGGACTAAAATGTTATTTTTTGGGCTGCTTTTACTATGCTGACATCTACTGGTTCTCTATTTAGTTGCATCTGCTCTTCAGCCTTTTCCCTTCCAGAGAGTGCTCTTTTGTGAGTGAACCCTGAAACCGTAGGTAGCCAGCCAATTAACTGGCTACACCTTTTAGGTTGTCTTTTCCCCTTCCTTTTGGGGAACTGCTTTTGCTTCTGTTTCAGTAAGAAATCTTTCCCAGTTCCTCTTAATTCTAGTGCCTTCTTTTTCTTAATTATTCCCCCCCACATATACACACTTATGTGTATATGTGTAAAACATATGGCCTGTTTGTATGTATTTATTTGCTTGTCTTCCCCATTAGGCTATGAGGTCCTTGAGGGCAGTAGCTGTCTTTTGGGGTGGGGGGGCATATATTCAATGTTTAGCATAGTGCCTGACATATAGTAGATACATAGTAGATGTTTGTTTATTGGCTGAAAGGAACTTTCTTAGGCCTGCCTAATATTTAGGTTAAGATTAGGAAAGTCCTATAAACTCCTATCATGAAGGTGTCAGTCAGCTCTGCAAAATACAGATTTACCCTAGAGTTTCACTTTAACAAGACTAGATAAACAACTTTGCATCAAGTTCCTCTGAAAAAAGACCTGATATCCAGGATATATAAGGAACTGATTAAAATGCATAAGAATGACAGCTATTCTTCAAAAGATAAATGGTTGAAGAGCATCATCAGAAAATTCTTAAAGGAAGAAATCCAAGCAATCAGTAGCTATATGAAGATGTGCTCCAAATCATTAGTAATTAGAGAAATTAAACTTTGAGGCCTACCTCTCTTCTATCAATGGTAAAGATGCTAAAAAAGAAAAAGGACAATTTTTGGTGATACTGCAGGAAAAAGGCACACTGGTACATTGTTGGTGGAACTATGAATTGATCCAGCAATTCGGAAATATGTCCAAAAAGTCACTAAATTACTTCTACTCTTTGATTCAGTGATACTACTACTAGGCCTATGCCCCAAAGGGCTCAGAGAAAGAGGGAAAATATCAACATGTACAAAAATATATCAGTTCTTTTTGTAGGAGCAAAGATCTGGAGAACAAAGAGGAGTGCCTATCAGTTGGTGAATGACTGAAAAAATTCAGGCATATGAATGCAGTGCCATGCTATTGTACAATGAGAAATAAGGGGAGATATTTGGAGGAACCTTGGAGGACTTGTATGAATTGATATGGAATTGAGTGAGCAGAATCAGAACAATTTGTACTACAGGCTTGTAATGGTAAACAAGAATGATGATCAGTGCAGTAAGTAATCATGACTTCAGAGGATTGATGATGAAGTATGCTACCCACCTGTAGACAGGAGGAGTGATGAAACCAAGATTCAGAACAAGACATATATTGTACATGGCAAATAGGTGGTCATATTTTGCTTGATTATACCTAATTGTTACAAGAATTGTTTTTCCTTTTTTAAATCTGTTAAGGAAGGATATTTGGGAAGGAGGGAGAAAGAACTAAGGATAGTGTTGCCTCCCTCCCTAAAAAATGAAGAAAAGCAATCTGGAGGTTATTTAATATTTTGATAAGCACATAGAACACAGAATAAATTTCATGGGGAAACTATTAGGAAAACTTTGAAAGTACAATGTTGAATTTGTTATATTCTTTTAAAAAATAAAGCTATATGTAATAAAGACATAGTTTCACATACCCTTTTGTATATGAAAATGTTCTCTTTTGGTGCTTAATAATAAAAATAAAATTTTTAAAAGATTGGGGATATGGGGTTAGCAATATTTGTTGTGTTTCTGTATAGCTCTGCTCATATTGGTGTTCTCCCTATACCAGTTATCTGCAGTGGAGAAGTGAGCTTTAATATAACTCATGTTCTGTTTATAAAAAAGTTTTAGGTATATAGAAAAATCAAAACTCAACAACTTGTTAATATGTTAGGGTATTTGTTGTGAAAGTTTTTTTTTTAATTAGTAGCTGATAACCAATTTTCTTTTGTTCCATCTACACCTTTCTTATTCCCTTCTTCATCCTGTCATCCTGCTATTCATAGAAAAAGGATACTTTACTTGAAGAAATAGGACGACTTAGGATAAAGTTGGTGGCTACTGAGGAAAGGAACTCTCCTAGTGATCTTTGCCCGATTAGTGCAATTACAACAGAGTTGACTAGCATCTAACGACTCTTTAAATAATCACCTCAGAGTAAGTAGCCAGATTTGAAAAACAATAAAAAACTGTTTGAACTTGGAAAGACTGAAAAGGTTTCATATATGGGTTTTATAAAATTTAATTTACTCTGAAATAGCCATAAGTAACTGGGTCATTGACTGGAATCAGTCATTTGTCTGCTAACTTGTGAAATAAGAAAACATTACAGTAGTTAAGAGGTTGTTGCTAACAATAAGACATTTGGGGATTTGTAAAAATACTTTATTTTATTATTTTGATGTAATAAAGTGTGAAGTAGAAGTATGTTATGAGAATTTGATACATGGTTGGCATTTCACTGATTACTGGAGGGAGGAGTAAGTAGGCAAATTCTTATCCTAGAAAAGCAGACATTTTGTGGCGTTATATTTTCTTTTTATTAAAATCCCACTAAATGCCATGGAAATTCATAACTTTGATAGAAGGAATGAGAAATTGAATTTTTTCCCCACCGAAGGGGGCTGGGAATTTCAGAGTTCTGGATTTGGAGTCAGAGGTTACCAATGTAAGCAAATCATTTAATGTCTCTGGGCCACTGAGAGCACTGTGCTTAGTGCTGGGGAGGGCTTCCTGTTCTCAAGGAGCTCTCACTCTAGTTAGGGGAAACAATTCATAAAAGAATGTTTAATTGAAGTATTGCTGGAAAGATCCAGGGAGTCCTTTGGTTACATCACTAAGTCATATGACAGTGCTAGTGGTCTAGAGGCAAGTCAGGGTAAGGCTTGGAGAACTAGGGGGCAGTGGCAGGAAAGATGGTAGGATAGCTTAGTAGTTAGTTCTCCAGTGGTGAATCAGTTTTGGTTAGAAGATGTGTATGGGATGGAGGGATTTGGAGGTAGGGGAAGAAAAACTCCAGTCTCTGTGGTGCTGAATTTTCCTACCTCTTTTTGGTACCAGGTGAAGTCAGGTTTGGTGCTGGTAAAGTCAGGTTTCTGATTTTCCTTCTCTGGACAATATATTATTATACTTGTTCATTATTTACAAGTAGTTGGTCTCTGCAAAAAAATGGGTCTGGGTTATGTTCCTTGCTCCCCTCCTGATTTGCTCAGTGATCCTGTGCAAAGTGCTCAATTGTCTAGAGCATCAGGTGCTCCATTTCATTTTATTTCCTATTGTGCTTAGCTTCATTTGAGGTTTTCATCCTCTTCAAATGAGCCATCTGCTTTCAGTGAACTGTAATTGTTTTTATGCTGCTTCCAGTTTTTATTCAAAGGTTCACAAGCCAGAGAATATGTAGTCATAATATCACATTCCGAGACCACTAGATTTTTCAGAGGTGAGGTAGAAGATGTGTGCTTGAACTGTGAGAATAAAGAATTTGGGAGGTTTGTTTGGTTATTTTTCTCAGTCAGACCTTTGAGTTCTTCTTGCTCTTCATGCAGGTAATTCAGTGTATCAGAGGGTTTTCAGGAAATTTTTTTCAAAAGGTGTGTGTGTGTGTGTGTGTGTGTGTGTGTGTGTGTGTGTGTGTGTGTGTGTGAAGGGGTAGGTTCATACAAGGTAAATATATATTTGAAAATTTTGAGAGATACATAAAATTAGGTAATGTCTAATGCTGGCTTTGGAGAGAAATGGCATGATGCAGTGGTAAGCACTGGTTTGGGAATAAGAATACCTGGGTACAAACACTATTGCTCTGAAGCAGGGCCTTAACTTCTCTGTGCCTTAGTTTCTTCTTACGTAAAATGAGGAGGTCAGACTAAGTGAACCTTTCACCTCTAAACTTATGATCCTGTGACTTGGATTCAATTAAAATCCTGTTCTGACACATATTAACCGTTTAACTATAGGAGTTTACTTCATTTCAATGCCCCTAGACAGTTTTCTGAGATTAAGAGTACAGATGAATTGCTGATCTGTATCATTGGAAGGAGTTTTGTCTTTTAGAAAATCACAAGTCCATAAAAAATATTAAATTGATTCAGAACACTGTTAGAATCAGATTAGAGCACTTTTGAGGGGTGGGGCAGTCTCGGTATGTTGCTTAACATTCTAAGCCTTTATTAGCATGTGAAAAGGTCTCTAGTATATTTTTGGTACCACATTTTTGGTTTCAATTTTGCATTCTGCTTGAAGTTGAGCTTTCCTGATGAAAAGGTTTTGGTGTTCTTTCATTATGACCGTTTAAAAAGTACTGATCTGCCTTGTTCCAGCTTTCTTTGTTGCTTAATGTGTGCACTTGATTGATCAAGTATGTGAGGTGTCAGACTGGTCTGCCATTTAACAGAAGAATTGTATTAAAGCCAGCTTTATCTTACTGATTTTACATTTTGTTTCAACACAACTTTTCCTGATAGACCCCCCCCCCTCCTTAATCCCTATTTCTTAAAAAAATCTAAAATCTTGGTTATAAATTTCTCTTATGGGGCAGCTAGGTGGCGCAGTGGATAGAGCACTGGCCCTGGAGTCAGGAGTACCTGAGTTCAAATCTGACCTCAGACACTTAACACTTACTAGCTGTGTGACTCTGGGCAAGTCACTTAACCTCAATTGCCTCACTAAAAAAAATAAAAATTTAAAACCCACCCCCACAACCTCCCCCCCAAAACAACAAAAAATAAGTTTCTCTTATTCTAAATTATCCCTTGTTGCCCATGTGCATGTATGTTCTAACACATGTGGTTTTATGTACATATATATATAAGCATATGATTTTTACATAAGAATGAGGAGCCCTGGGTAATAGTTAACTTGGATAGAAGGATCAAGTGGTTGTTTTTTTCAGGATCGGGGAGACATGGGCATCTTTATAGGAAGTAGGGAATGAGCCAGTAGAGAGGGAGAGATTAGAAAGTGATGGAGTATGTATGACATAGGGAGCAATCTGTTGAAGGAGAAGGGATGGAGTGGGATCACTTGAACAAGTAGAGAGGTCAGCCTTAGGAAGGAGCAAGGCTACTTCATCATGTGAGATAGGAATGAAGGAGGAGATAGTGACGTAAAGCAATCTGAATGATAGAAAATGAGAAAGGCGGGGAGGGGGGGGTGTTCCTGGCAAACACCCTCAATTTTTTTCTGCAAAGTATGAGGCATGGATTTCAGCTGAGAGGTTGGAAGAAGGGGAGCATATGGGAGGCTTGAGGAGGAATGAAAAGGTTTGGAAGAGTCATTGTGGAGGGTATGATAGTGAATTGATAAGGGAGGTATAATATGATTGCCTATTGAGGGCCCAAATTTGTAGTAGACCCTGGCAAAATGGTTGCATGCTTTTTTCCTCCTTTGTACAGTTGCTTGTATATAAAAGTAAAGGCAGTGAGTGATGTGGGACTGATCCAAGGCTGACAGATGGCAGGGCAAAATTGGTGCTATGATAAGGGGATAGGAATTCAAGAGAGGAAGACAGTCGAATTGATTCACCATGCAGTCAGGATAGGGATACTAGGAGAGAATGGGTTATTTCAGGGGAGATGGCTTGGGAGAGAATTGAAGGTTCTAGAAAGAATAGGGTTTGGTAAGGGAAGGTAGAGGAATAGGTGAAAAACCAATGGATTATGGTCAAATAAGAGGATTTTATAATGTACCTGGAGGTTGTGTATTTGAGAGTAATCCAAGATTGATCAGGTGTGTGACCATCTTTGTGTGGCTCAAATGAGGAAGAGGTTGCTCATGGGTAGTGAGTAGGTTGATGAACTGAGTGGTTAGGATATTTGAGGGAGTGGAAATAAATATGGTGGGGTTTTTTTCCAGTTTTAAAAAAAATTTTTTTATTTCAAGTTTTGAGTTCCGCATTCTATCCCTCCCTCCCACACCCCTTCCCTAAGATGGTAAACAGTCAAATATAGGTTATACATGTGCAATTATGGAAAACATTTCCATTTTGTATAAGAAGACAAATAAAAGAAAAAAAGAATGAAAGAAAGAAAGTGAAAAATAGCATGCTTCAATCGGTATTCAAACAATATTAGTTCTTTCTCTAGAGGCAGATAATGTGCTTCATCATTAGTACTTTGGGATTGTCTTGGATCACTGTATTGCTTAAAATAGCTGTCATTCACAGGTCTTCATCAAACAGTAGTGCTGTCGCTGTGTACAGTATTCTCCTGGTTCTGTTCACTTCACTTCTGTTCATCAGTTCATGTGAGTCTTTCCAGGTTTTTCTGAAATCATCCTGCTTGCCATTTCTTGTAGCACAATAATATTCCATTACAACCATATACCACAGTTTGTTTAGCTATTCTCCAATTGATGCACATCCTTTCGATTTCCAATTCTTGGCCACCACAAAAAGAGCTGCTATAAATATTTTTGTACAAATGAGTCCTTTTGCTTTTTTGGGGATGTCTCTGGGATATGGACCTAGCAGTGGTAGGTAATATGTATGTTAAATGTCCTTGGATTTGAGATAAAAATAGTGAGCCATGTACCAAACTCATTGAGGAAGGACAGGGAGTAACCGTAGGGGTTCTATAGAAAATAGCCATGAGGATTTTGATTGCATAGTAGATATGGATAACATGAACTTCAGAGAGAGTTTTCTGAGTGGTAACGGTAAGGGGAAAACATGGAAGTGGTGATGGGGAGCAAGGAATAATCCAATTCCCCTGCCTTGGCCAGTAAGCAGAAGGGAATGACTGAAAATGCAACCAGTAATAAAAAGAGTGGCCAGGGAGGCTGTCATTGGAGGAAGCCAGATTTCAGTAAGAGCTGGTAAATGAGGAGTGGGTGTAGAAAAGATTAGTCCCCTAATACTTCAAAGATGTGAGGTAAGTGCATTGACATATCTCATCTTTGGGTTCAAGCTCTGTCATTATCAAAGCAGTCTGTTTTGATTGCTATTGTTATTTTCATTTACATTATTGTAGTCATTGGGTACTCTTTTTCCTGGTTCTACTTACTTTTTTGCATCAGTTCATATAATGCTTCGTTGTAGTCTTCATATTTATCATTTCTAATAGAAGAGGAAAGGAAATGTATCTTTAGGTTGAATGGAAATCACTAACTCACTGTAGATTGCAAGACAAAATCAGTTATGTCTTACAGAGTCAATTTAATACCTTTTGTACATATTTGGTTCCCCCCTTTTCCACGTATTTGAAACAGCTCTTCTCTGAAGTCTAAATTTCCCAAAAAGATCCTTGAGTGTTATTGGTTAAAATAGCTATACAGCCCTTTTTGTAGTGGCTAAGAATTGGATATCAAGGAAGTGCTCATTAGTTGGGGAATGACTGAATAAGCTGCGCTTATTGTTGGGCTGTAATAAGTGACAAGCAGGATGACTTCAGAAAGGCCTGGAAAGACTTGTATTAACTGAGCAGAACCAGGAGAACATCATGCACAGCGACAGCAGTATTGTTTGAAGAACTGTTAAATCAACCATGATAAGCAATACAATGATCTAAGACATTCCCAAAGGACTAATGATGAAGCCTACTATCCACCTCCAAAGAAAGAACTGATATTCATTGAACACAGACTGAAGCAGGCTATTTTTCACTTTTATTTTTTCTTTTATTCAAGTTTTCTTATATACAAAATGACTAATATGGTGATGTTTTATATAACTATACATGTATAACCTATATCTGCTTACTGCCTCAGGGAGGGGTGAGGAGAGGGAGGGAATGAGGGATAAAATTTAGAACTCAAAACTTTAAATAAAAATGTTTATTATTAAGAAAAATAAAGCAGGGGGTAGCTAGGTGGCACAGTGGATAAAGCACCAGCCCTGGATTCAGGAGGACCTGAGTTCAAATCTGGATTCAGACACTTGACACTTACTAGCTGTGTGACCCTGAGCAAGTCACTTAACCCCCATTGCCCCACAAAAAAATAATAAAGCAATATATAAATGTAAAAAAAAGTATAGTTATAGACCTATGTAACTATTGGCATAGGTTAGACCTATTTTAAACCATAATTATTCTTTTTCTAATCTTTATTTTTGTTTTTTGTTTTGTTTTGTTTTGTTTTTTAGTGAGGCAATTGGGGTTAAGTGACTTGCCCAGAGTCACACAGCTAGTAAGTGTTAAGTGTCTGAGGTTGGATTTCAACTCAGGTACTCCTGACTCCAGGGCCAGTGCTCTATCCACTGTGCCACCTAGCTGCCCCCCTCTAATCTTTACTTTTAAATATTTTAAAGTAATAAACATTTTTATTTATAGTTTTGAGTTCCAATTTTTATCTCTTCTTCCCTCCCTCCCCTGCGCTTTCCTTGAGGCGGTAAGCAATCAGATATGGGTTATACATGTATGATACCATAATTATTCTTTTTATCTTTTTCATAATTATTCTGAATAAATCTCAATAACACATGTATGAAAAGTGGAGGGTTGTTAAATTTTATTATTTTTAGAAATCTTTCTAGTGATTTTGCCTAGGGGAGTGTCAGTCTGGAAAAATCTGGTTTCTTGGGTCTGGACTTTCTAGCTAGATGCTAATTTTATTTTAGAGGCGCTCCACTTGCCTAGTACCTCACATTATTCCTTTCTGAAACCCTCTGTGTCTGGAATCATCTTTGCATAGAGCTTTCCAAACCAGGTGTTAGCTTCCTAGCTATTAATTAGTACATCTCTACCTGTGATCTTAAAGGTAGGGAATTTCTGCCGGAGCTAGTTTCTTCTCTTTCTTCTGTGAAATACCTAGTTTTCAATTTGACAAGGCTGCCCTGATGAAGGGACTAGAGATAAATACAATAGATTGAATTTTTGTGACCTTGTAACAGTATGCTAGTGAGCACTTCTTATGTGCTGCCTCTTGCTATATCTTTGCGAACTTTCTTTTTCTTCTCTTTTCTTGTCATGGCCTGAAGATTATGTCTAAGGCTCTCTGATAATAATTCTTGGTCTTATCCCTTCCCTGCCTTTCCTCTTCCTGCTTTGGAATGTGTCATTCCTTGCCTTAGCAACTGGTGGTATTAAGGTTTTCAGGTGTCAACTGCTGCCCAAGGTATTTTTTTTTGTGTGTGTGTGGGGGGGAGGTGGAGCTGCATGTTCTTTTAGTGTTGTTCTTGTTTCCTTCTCTGTGCTCCCCAGGGTGTCTTTTTATAAGCTTACGTGGCTGTCATTTCAATGGATCAAATGAGAGAACCAACTGCTTTTAGGCTTAACTTGTTCTTTTGGTTCTTTGGTGATGTCTCTATAGTGGTGGTTCTTCATTTGGGGTGTAAGGGAAGCAGGTAGAAAGGAAAGACTGAAGAACTCCTATCCCTTGTAAAGGATCAGTGACTTTTAAAATCTTGTTAATCACATATGTTTTCCGATGCTGATGTTGCAGTTAATTTTTTTTCACTATGTACTGCTTATTGTTTAAGCTGTTCTTACTGTCCATCAGATGGGCCATGTTTCTTATGAGCCTTTGTTCATTCCTCCCCACACCTGAAACCTTTTTTTTTTTTAAGTGAGGCAATTAGGGTTAAGTGACCTGCCCAGGGTCACACAGCTAGTAAGTGTTAAGTGTCTGAGGTCGGATTTGAACTCAGGTACTCCTTACTCCAGGGCTGGTGCTCTATCCACTGCGCCACCTAACTGCCCACCTGAAACCTAACACACTTCCACCTTTCCTTCAAAACCTAACTTAAGCCCCATCTCCTCCATGAAGTTTTCCAGATTACTCTAGCCCATGTTGATATTCTCCATCATTCATTCAAATATTTAACACTTCCTTTGTGAGGCACTAAAAACCCTGGAGGGAAGGGGCCCAAATGACTGCTCTTGTGACCGTGGCAAAGGAGGACCATATCCTTATTACATAAGCAAGTGGAATGATTTTAGATACAAATGTGGTCTTTTTTTTTAATTAATAAAGTATTTTATTATTTTTTCAAATGTGGTCTTTTAAAACTCTGTTTTTAGTACCATTTCTTTAGAAAATGAACTACTGACAATATAGCCACATAAGATTTCTCAGTTTTATCATTTTGTAAACTTTCAAAGCTCTAGATTTTTATAATACTAATTCCTATTCCAGAAACTGACAGATTTTGAATGAACCTAAGTTTTATTGAATGATCTTATATCTTGAGTGTGTTATATTGCATACACATATGCTTTAGGTGTATTGTAACAAACTTAAAATTGCTAAAGAACCAATTTTAAAAATTGTATAGTTAAATTATGTAAATTGAGAAAAATGAAAACCCAACAGTATGCTAGCTTCCAATTGTGTACCAAGAATTTACTTGAAATATTGCCTAGTACAAGAAGTTGATTTTCAGTTTTGTATTTCTAGTTGTCTCAAATTACCTAGTCCAAGAGGTGTGATTTAGTTGAGCTTTCACTTTATTATAACTAATACACCAGGAAAGTTCATTTTAAGTTAGGCATGTTTTGCAGTATAACAGCAAGGTCTGTGCTAGAAAGTATTTAATTCAACAAGTACTTAATGGGCTTCTACCATAATTTAGATTTAATGTAAAATTTCTGCTATTACAGAGTGTTGGAATTACTTGGGCCAGATGAGAATTGGAGAGAATAAAAGATGATATGACAGTTTTGAAGCTGGTTTTCTTTAAAAGATATTGTTCATATATGGGTTCAGATTAGGGAGAAGCATTAAATATAAAGGTTTAAAATTCAGCTAATTTGGAACTGCAGTAAAGCTCCATTAATTTAGTAATTTGGTGGGTTCATTATTTCATTGGTATGAATTATACCTGCTATCAATGCAGACCATTACTTGTGCATGACTTCTCCTCTAGTATGATTCTTCTACATATTTTCCCATAAATCCCTCAGTAGAGGAAATATATAAAACACTGTAGCCCTTCCTTTAGTACCTTATTTATTTACAGGGTACCAAGAAACTCTGTGGGCTGTCAAGTCTTTTCTCTCTTATCCTTAATACATGACCTACATAATTGCCTTTTTCTTTCTTTTTTTTTTTTTTTGGCCATATGTTCTTAATATCTTATCTGTATTATCTTCTTGGATAATATTGGAAACTATTAGAAACTATTAGTAACATGCTTTAACCATCTGACTCCTGACCTACATCTTTCCCATTCTCTTTGGCTTATTTGTAACTTTGTGTCAAGGATGTGTGGTTCTATTCAACAGACATTTATTGGGTGACTACAGTGTGTAAATGACTCCTTGTTCATGGGTGTTAGGGATCAAAAAAAGTAGCAGGTGCTGCTATTAAGGAATTTACAATCTAACAGGGAAGATAGGTACACAATTATGTATATAATATATAATAAAATGGAAGGTGGCTGCTAAGAAAGTGAGTCTTGGAATATTCCTCTAGGCTATTCTTGTATAAGTAAGTCACTAAGGGGACCAGAAAGAGAAGTTAACTTGAGGAGAGGGGGTAGGGACAAAGAAATACTTAATCAAGGAAAGATCCATTTGTCTTTGTAGGAATGGAAGAGTGGGTTGGGATCTTTGATGGAGCCAGATCTTGGAGGAGGCGCTGGGGAATAGCATCACAGGGCACATGACCTTTGCAAAAAGGAGGAGTACCCTTCCTTTGAGACTAGAGGGAAGGAGTTGATAGATAAGGACATGGAGAGGTTTGGAATTTAGGGAATTCATAGAAGTCTTCAATTTTTCCAGTCAGGTGAAATCATCTTCTTAGTGTTTGAAGAAATAGGATGCTGATGCTTGGGACAGTGGAACAGTTGCAGTGGGGAACTCTTGTCCAATGTTTCCCAACCTGTGAGCCAAGGATTATTATTGCAAAGGGTCCTTGAATTCAGATGTGTAGTACTTAGAGCATAACAGATGCTTGATGAAGGCAATTGATTGATTGATATAGTATGTATAGCAAAGCAAGTAGTGCTATTTTGATCCAGTCCCGGAAAGCTACAAAACAGAACCAGATATTTTGTTAGATTACTGTCCCAGTCTATACAGTGATTGTTATTTTTTAATGTTTTTTTTTTCAGTGAACAAAAATTCATGTTCTTTACCTCCTGCCCTTTAATGGTTACTAGTTTCCTCTAGTTCAAAATATAAACTCCCTTGGCTGTATCCTGTCTTTAAATTTATTCAATCAAATTAGGATCAATCAACAAGCAGCCAGCATTTTGGAAGCCTTACTGTATGCTAGGAACTGGATACAAAGAAAATGTTAAAACAGCCCTGTTCCTTGTTTTAATGGGGACATTCAGCAATATAACATGTACATATACAGACAAGTATAAGATACATTAATAGTAGATGCAAGGTAACCCTTGAAGGGAAGGCATTGGTAGCCTGGGTGACTGTGAAAGGTCTCTTGTAGAGAGGATGGTGCTTGAACTTAGTTTTGAGGGGGCAGCTAGGTGGCATAGTGGATAAAGCACCAGCCCTGAATTCAGGAGGACCTGAGTTCAAATCTGGCTTTAGACACTTACCAGCTGTGTGACCTTGGGCAAGTCACTTAACCCTCATTGCCCCACCAAAAAAAAGAAAAAGGAAAAAAAAAAGAACTTAGTCTTGAAGAAGCCAGGGAGTCTAAGAGAGGTAGAGGTGATGAGGGTGAGCATTTCAGGCATAGCGGAGATAGCCAATGTAGTGGTATGGAGACAAGGTGTGAAGAATAGCAAACATCTAAGGGCAGTAATGTGTAAGAAGACAGAAAAGATTGGGAGGGGTTTAGACTATGAAAGCCATAAATGCTAAACAAAGGAATTTATATTTGATCCTAGTGGTAATAAGGAGCCACTGGAGTTTTTTGAGTAGGGGATGACAAAGTCAGACATGAATTTTAGGAAAATAACTCTGGAAGCTGTGTGTGAAGGCTGCATTGGAGACTTGAGGCTGTGAGACAGATTAGGAGGTTTTATTACAGTAGTCTAGGTGCAAGGTGATGAAGGCCTGGACTAGAGTGGTGGCTGTGAAAATGAAAAGGAGGGATGTATGCTAGAAATGTGGAGAGAGAAATGATTAAGATTTGGCAACTGATTGAATATGTGGGGGAGAGTAAGAGTGATGAATGAGCTGAGGAAAATGCGTAATTTGCAAGCTTGGGTGACTGGTAGAAGTGACACAGTAGTAATAAGGAAATTTGGAAAAGGGAGTGAGTTTGGGGGAGGGTATAAAGAGTTTTGTTCCTTTGTACAGGCTACTGTTCCCTTCTTCCTCCCCCCAATCCCTAGAATGTATTTCCTCTTCATATCCTCCTTGTAGAATCCCTAGTTTCCTATAAGTGTCAGTTCCTCCACAAGACTTATTCTGATTCCTCTTTGTCACTAGGTCATCCCTCTTTTCCCATTTTATAGTCATTTTGTATAGTTTTTGTATCTTTTATCAGTACATGTTGTTTTCCTCTAGTAGAATGTAATCTCCTTGAGAATAGTAAATGTTGTGATTTAGTATTTGCATCCCTAGCACCTAGGAGTATGTATGGTGCATAGTCAATTCTTAGGCTGAAGCTGACAAAGATGTTCCTAGATGGCAAGATGGATTTATTTTGTATTTGCTGAAGTTGTTCATTGTTTCAATTAACTTTTTTTGGGGGGGGGCAATGAGGCATTAAGTGACTTGCCCAGGGTCACAGAGCTAATAAGTGTCAAGTGTCTGAGTTCGAATTTGAACTCAGGTCATCCTGAATCCAGGGCTGGTGCTTTATTCACTGTGCCACCTAGCTGCCCCCTTCAATTAAGTTTTTTTTTTTCAGGGTAGTGAGGGTTAAGTGACTTGCCCAGGGTCACAAGCTAGTTAAGTGTCAAGTGTCTAAGGCTGGATTTGAACTCAGGTCCTCCTGAATCCAAGGCCAGTGCTTTATGAACTGTGCCACCTAGCTGCCCCCAATTAACTTTTAATTTACTTTTAGTGTCACTAAGCAAACTATTATATCTGCGTTGATTTTGTTTCTTTTTTGTCTATGTTTATTTCCTCAACTTCATTTTCATGCTGTATTTGTTGTATTTAGAACACTATATCAAATAGTAGTTTTGGTGGGCATTTTTACTTTACCCCTGATTTTGTGGAAAAGAGCTCTAGGTTTTTCCATTGCAAATAAAGCTGACTCTTGGTTTTAGATAAATACTGCTTGTATTAAGGAATGGTGCCTTTATTCATAGGTTTTCTAGTGGTATTAGTAGGAATGAGTGTTGTATATCTTGTCAAAAGCTTTTTGTGTTTCTATCTATTGACAAAAATCGTGTGATTTTGGTCATTTTTTATTAATATAGTCTGTTATATTGATAGTTTTCATAATATTTCTGATAACAAGTGCCTAGAAATCTTTTCCATGGGTTAGGTATTTTAAAAATTAATATATTTGTTGGTTGAATACATGAAAAAGAAAACTTACAGATAACTACTACGAAGAAGATAAACTCTTATTTCCAAAATCCCTGCAGACATGAAGCAGGACACCACATAAACAAGTAATGTTGGCATGTTCACTATGTTAACACCTGTCAATAGGAGACCAAAACACTGTAATTGAGTACTTAAGATCTTAGCCAGCTATTTAAGGACTTTTATATAGCTCTCAAGGGCTTTCATTTTTACCAATGTAAAATAGTATCACCCAGGTTTGTACCAGAGATCAGTAAGAACATCCATCTTCTATGCTGTGCAAGATCATTGGCCATTGACCCGCTCCTGAACTCTGAGGTGATCTAGCCATACCTCCCTTCAATCAGCTCTCCACACATGGTCTGTGATGTTTCTGTTCTGTACCTTTGCACTGGTTGTCTTACCTGTCTGGAAAGTGCTCTCTTTACTTTTATCTCATGGAGTCCCACTCTTACTTTACAACCATTTAATTTTTAAAAACAAATACCTGTTAAGAGCTCAGGGCTCTAAATGAATTGATAGTGATACAAATAGAAAATCTTTATCATTTATTTGAAAAGTACTTAGTAGTGACCAAGAAATTAAATTGAAACTTTTAAAAACTTTTAATAAAGGTTTCCCCGGATATACCCATGCCTCAGCAAGGCTTCACTTGTAACAAAGATAAAAACAAAAACAAAAAGCCAACACATTGTGATAGCACACGAATCATTTTACACCTAATACTCCCCTACGTCTTCAAAGAATTGAGGAGAAAAGTAAATTTTTTCATCTCTTACCTGTGACCAGCTTTGGTTGTTATAATTACATAATACTGAGTTATATTTTATTGTTCTTCCCATTCATATTTTTGTAGGGACTGCATGTATTGTTTTCCTGCTGCCACTTATTTAGTTCACATAAGAAACTTTCTTTTCATAATGGAAAGGAGCTGAGATAACACATTTACTTTCTTCCTCATTAGATACCTTCCTTTTCACAGGGATAATGAAGACAACTTAAACACAAATTCTATTAAGATTATATGATATAGAAATACAAAGAAAATATATTAATACCTCATTTATTTGGCACTTTAAAGGAATGAAGCATCTGGAATGCTAAATTATCCCAGTAATTGAAATATAACCCTTCAAGATATTAATTTACTTTAAATATTTACTCTTCATAAAAGTGGATGGAAGGACATGGAAATTACACAACCTTCATAACAGTCTTTATGCAAAATTAATGATTGGGTCAAATATTGAAGCATCCTTCCCCCTAAGAAGCTTTCAACCTCTAAGATGATAGTCAGTGTATCTTCAATGTTGTTATCACTGTCCCTTGAATTTTAAAAATAATTTCTGATGGCACAGTGGATAGAGCACCAGCCCTGGAGTCAGGAGGACCTGAGTTCAAATCCGGCCTCAGACACAGCACTCACTAGCTGTGTGACCCTGGGCAAGTCACTTAACCCTAATTGCCTCACTTAAAAAAAAATTTCTGGTTTTTATTCTGAATTTGACAAATAAGCATTTCCACATACAAAGAAAATAAGGGAGGGGCAGCTAGGTGGCGCAGTGGATAAAGCATTGGCTGTGGATTCAGGAGGACCTGAGTTCAAATCGAGCTTCAAACACTTGACACTTACTAGCTGTGTGACCCTGGGCAAGTCACTTAATCCTCATTGCAGCCCCCCCCCCCAATTGCATTGGTCATTAAAAAGAAAATAAGGGTATTGAACATGAAACTATGAATCTCCATTATATGCAGCTTTTTTTTTTTTTTGGCTGGGCAATGAGGGTTAAGTGACTTGCCCAGGGTCACACAGCTAGCAAGTGTCAAGTGTCTGAGGCCACATTTGAACTCAGGTCCTCCTGAATCCAGGGCTGGTGCTTTACCACTGTGCCATCTAGCTGCCCCAATATGCAACTTTTAAAGAATAGAAAATATAGTCAGCAAGTTCCTAAATTGTTACACTTGTCTGTTTCTTTCTGAACCTATTCTCTTCTCTTATTTTGTTTTAAAATCTTTGATGCTTTTGTCACATTCTTTCCCCCCTTTTTGCATTGCTATCACTAGCACCTCACTGCTTCTCAAGTATCTCCCCTCCAAAAAAATTTAGACCCTTACTTGTAATTAATAAGCATAGTCAAGCAAAACAAATGTACAAATTGGCTCTCTGGAAACATATCTCATTTTTCATCTCTAAGCTATCACTTTGATATATATATATATATATATATTTTTTTTTAGTGAGGCAATTGGGGTTAAGTGACTTGCCCAGGGTCACACAGCTATTAAGTGTTAAGTGTCTGAGGCTGGATTTGAACTCAGGTACTCCTGACTCCAGGGCCGGTGCTCTATCCACTGCGCCACCTAGCTGCCCCGATATTTTTTTGAATAAAAGTATTTTATTATTTTCCAGTTACATGTAGAGATAGTTTTCAACATTTGTTTTTATAAGATTTCCAGTTTCCAATTTTTCTCCCCTCCCTCCCCCCTTCCCTAGACAGCAGGTAATCTGATAAAGGTTTTATATATATATATATATATATGTATATATGTATATATATATATGACATCAAACATATTTCTGCATTAGTCTTGTTATAAGAGAAGAATCAAAGCAAAAAGGAAAAACCTCAAAAAAGAAAAACAACAGCACCAAAAACAAAAGAAATAGTATTGTTCAATTAACATCCATACTCCACAGTTCTTTTTTTTTTCTTTTTTCCTGGATTTGGAGATCCCCTTCCATCATGAGTCCCCTAGAACTCTCCTGTATTTTTTTTTTTTATTTTAGTGAGGCAATTGGGGTTAAGTGACCCGCCCAGGGTCACACAGCTAGTTAAGTGTTAAGTGTCTGAGGCCGGATTTGAACTCAGGTACTCCTGATTCCAGGGCCGGTGCTCCATCCACTGCACCATCTAGCTGTCCCTCTCCTGTATTTTTTGCATTGGTGAGAAGATTCTAGTCCATCACAGTTGATCAACACACAATGTTGATGATACTGTGTACAGTGTTCTTCTGGTTTGGCTCATTTCACTCATCATCAGTTCATGCAAGTCCTTCCAGGTTTCTCTGAACTCCTCCTGCTCATTGTTTCTTACGGCACAATAGAATTCCATTACATTCATATACCACAACTTGTTCAGCCATTTCCCAATTGATGGGCAGCCCTTCAATTTCCAATTCCTTGCCACCACAAATAGAGCAGCTATAAATATTTTTGTACATGTGGGTCCTTTTCCCTTTTTTATGATCTCTTTGAGAAAAAGACCCAAAAGTGGTATTGCTGGGTCAAAGGGTATGCACAGCTTTATAACCCTTTGGGCATAATTCCAAATTGCTCTCCAGAATGGTTGGATCAGTTCACAGCTCCACCAACAATGCATTAGTGTTCCAATTTTTCCACAGCTTCTCCAACATTTATTATTTTCCTTTTTGTCATATTAGCCAATCTGATAGGTGTCAGGTGGTACCTCAGAGTTATTTTAATTTGCATTTCTCTAATCAGTAGGCTATCACTTTGATATTAAGAGGTGGGAAGCATGCTTCATCATAATTCCTTTAGAGTCACTGCATTGATCAGAGTTCTTAAGTCTTTCACAATTGTTTTTTTCTACAGTACTATAGTTACAGTCATATAAATTGTTCTCTTGACTCCATTGCACATTACATCAGTTCATACAAGTCCTCCTAGGTTTCTCTGGATGTGTCCATGATGTTCTCATTCACTCACTCACTCGCATCCCATAATTTGTTCAACCATTTCTCAATTTATAGCACTGTCATTTGTTTCTGGTTCTTTGCTATCATAAAAGACCTTTTTTTCATATGCATCCTTCCATTTTCTTTTTGATCTCTTTAGCATATAAGCCTTAGTAGTGTTATCACTGGGTCAAAGATTATACATAAGGTTTAACTTCTTTTTGGACATAGATCTAAACTGTTTTCCAGAATGGTTAGACTAATTCACAGCTCCAGCTGCAATGCATAGTGTGCCTGTCTTCCCACTAGTTCTTCTCTTTTTTTAAGTCCTTCCAACTCTTGCTTTCTGTCATTTTTGCCAGTCTGAAGGGTGTATGGAAGACTGTCAGTTATTTTAATTTACATTTTTCTATTAGTAATTTCAACAATTTTCCATGTAGTTGTTAATAACTTGCTTTTCCACTTTTGAGAAATGCCAGTTTTTACCTTTTAACCTTTATTCTATATAGGGGAATAACTCTTTATTCTTAAAAGTATTTGACTCAGTTTCCTATGTATCTTGGATATCAGCCCTTTATCAGAGTAACTTTTTGGAAAGATTTTTTATAGTTAGCTATTTCTCTCCTAATTTTAATGACTTTTTTTGTTGTTTTTGTTGGGGTTTTTTTGGTTTGTTTGTGGGGTTTTTTGCGTTTTTGTTTTTTGTGGGTTCCCCCCCCCCGGGGGTAATGAGGGTTAAGTGACTTGCCCAGGGTCACACAACTAGTAAGTGTCAAGTGTCTGAGGCTGGATTTGAACTCAGGTCCTCCTGAGTCCAGGGCTGGTGCTTTATCACTGTGCCACCTAGCTGCCCCAAATGGCATTGTTTTTATTTGTGCAGAAGCCTTTTAATTTTATGTAAACAAAATTGTCCCTTTTATCTCCTTTGATTTTCTCTATCCTTTCGCCAGGAGTTCTCCTGTCCATAAGTTGCAAAAGATTTCTCCTACGTTCCTCTAATATGTTTATGAAATAACTTTTTATATGTAGGTTATTTGTCCATTTGGAACTTACTGAGCTATTATGGTTTGAGATCTTGGTTTAAATCTAACTTCTGCCAGACCGCTTTTCAGTTTTCCCAGTCAAATAGTAATTTCCCCCAGTATTTGGGGTCTTTGGATTTATCCAACACTATGCTAGTATATTCATTTGCTGCTGGATCTTGTGTTCCTAATATGTCCCCTTAATTAACTTTCTGTTTCTGTCATCCAGTGACCTCCTTGACATCTTCAACCCAAGAACTGACTATATACTACATATGGTTCTAGGGACACAAGTAGAACCACAACATTCCTCACCCTCAAGAAGATTATAGTCTACTGGGAGAAAACACAGAGATAAGATATAAAACATATACTAAATTACTATAAAATATTAAAAGGGGGGATGGCCTTGTGACAAGGGAGAATCAGGATGAATCTTGTGGAGGAGAGGGCACTTGAGTTGACACAAGTCACTTTAGAGGCAAACTGGCCTTTTTGCTGTACTCCACTTACTGTGTTCTATCCTCTCCACCTCTTTGTCTTTTAAAGGCTACTATTCCCTTCCCCTTCCTGCAACATGGAGGGTTGTAGTTTGAAATAAAGCTGGAAATATTAGTGGCACCAGATTCCAGTGAGAAGCCTTGAATGCCATGTCAGCAAACATCTATTAAATGTTTACTGTATGTCAGGCACTTGTGCCATCAGAGAATCTTTTTTTTTTAGTTTAAGTAATATCAATTTTATAATAGTGTGGTCCAACAATAAACAATTAATTTACTTTCAATTCTTTTCTTTAAAGAGATTATTATTGGGGTAGCTAGGTGGTACAGTGGATAAAGCACTGGTCCTGGATTCGGGAGTACCTGAGTTCAAATCCAGCCTCAGACACTTGACACTTATTAGCTATGTGACCCTGGGCAAGTCACTTAGCCCTCATTGCCTTGCCTCAAAACAAAAAAAAAACCCAAAAGATTATTGTTCTGTTTGTCCGTCTTGAATGTATCTTGTAAAATAACATGGGTATTTTGAACATTTTATTATAGGTTTTATTTTTTAAAAATAGTTTTCTCCTTTTTAAAAATGTATCTCTAGAAATGGTAATGATTTTTGTGAGTTTATTTTGGATCCTGCTACTTTACTGAAACTTTGCTGATTCCCTGGAGTTTCCCAAGTAAATCATGTCATCTGCATTTAGGAATAAAATTATTTCATCTTTATCAATGTTTATATCTTTAATTTTTTTTTCTTGCTGCTATCCATGGCATTTCTAGGAGTAGGCCACAGTAAAAGTGAGGACAGATGAATTTTTTTTCCTAAGACTTATATTTATTAGGATAGCTTCTATTAAAGCTTGATAACAAATGTCAGCTTTTAATTTTTTGGAGATATTTTAAAAAATTCTATTAAAACATGCTTTTCCATTCCTATATTTTTAGGGTTTTTAACATAAATGATTGGTTTAGGGGGAGATCAAAAGCCTTTTTTGCATCTATAGGTATACTTATGTAGTTTTTGGTTTGTTTTAAATATGATTATGCTAATTATTTTCTTAATGTCGATCCGTTCTTGTATGTCTTCATATAAATCTAATTTGGCCAGTGTAATTAAAAAAAACAAAACCTATTTCTATTGTCTTTTGGGATTTTATTTCCAGTTTTTACATCACCTTTCAGTAATGATATTGGTCTGAAGTTCTTGCTTTGCTTTATTCCTTCCTGTTTTAAGTATAAGATCACATTTGTCTCACAAAGGATTTTGACAGTGTGCTTTTCTTCTTAGTTACTGAGGATGATTTTTACAGCATAGATTAGCATACATATCAATTGCTTTTTGTTTTGTTTTGTTTTGTTTTTGTTTTTGTTTTTTGCTGGGCAATGAGGGTTAAGTGATTTGCCCAGGGTCACACAGCTAGTAAGTGTCAAGTGTCTGAGGCTGTATTTGAACTCAGGTCCTCCTGAATTTAGGACTGGTGTTTTATCCATTGTGCCACCGAGCTGCCCCCATATCAATTGCTTTTTAAACATAATTCACTTGCAGATCCATCTTGACCAGGTGGGACCCTCACCCCTTCCTCTTTAGTAATTCTTTTATGGCTTATTCAATTTCACTTTCTTAAGTTGAATTAAAAACTCTATTCCTTGTTTTGTTAACTTGGGTATTTCACAGTTTTGTAGAAAGTCATAAATTCTTTAAAATTCTGTTTTGTTAGTGTTGAATTTTATTTAGTAGGTTCATATAATTCTGTTTATTTCCTCTCTGTTGTAAATTAACCTTATTTGGTCATTTTATTTTTCACCTTTTGTTTTTAGTGATCAAGTTTGCTAAATGTTTATCAAAGTTTTCTCTTTTATGTACTCTCAGTCCTTAATTTTAAAAATTTCTTTTATATTTCTTTTGGGTTTCTTAATTTGTTGATTCTCAAGTTTCTTCAGGTTGTTGATCTTTTGCTGCTGAGAAGGCATTTTTTTAGATATAATTTTTCTTTGAGCACTGATTTAGCTTCATCCACCCAAATTTTGATATGTTATCTAATCATCATTTTCTTTCACATAGTTATTGTTTCTGTGATTCTTCCCCTTTAAGCCACTTTTTATTCTTATTACTTAGTTTCCATACATGTTAATATATAGTTCGTGTTCCCTGTATACCTAATTTAATTATGCTATAATTTATAAAGGATCATATTTAATATTTAAGTTTAATGTTTCTGCCTTTTTACATTTATTATTCATTTTTCAGAGCCCTTAGCCTGTGATCTTAAAAAAGGTGTACTAAGAAAAAAAATGTGTGTGTTATTGTTTCCATTGATATCCCATACCTTAGTTTGCTGAATTCTTTATTTTCCTTTCTGTTTATCTTTGTAAGCTTTATCTAACTCTGAGAGATGAACATTAAAATTACCTGTAATACTCTATATCTAAAAATAGAGTTAGCTTTTCCTTTATGAATTTAGCTGCAATGCCATTTGATGTATACATGGTCAATAATAGTATTTCATTGTCTGTCTTGCATTTAAGCAAATAAAGTTTTTCTCTCTTGATGTTGTGAATTTTTCTTTTTGCCTTATCTATTAGCATTTTTGTAATTTATGGTTTTTGAAATACCTGACAGTAAATTTTGTTTCTTGCTTTTCATTTTTAATCTGTATGTGTCCTTTTTAGATGTTTTTGTAGAGTGTAACATTGTATTTGGTTTTGGTTTCTCATGTCTTCTGCCATTCTTTTTATTTTATTGGGTTGCTTAATCCATTGATATTTAAGATAATACTTGTAAGTTTTATGATTTCTCCCATTTATTTCTTTGGTAATGATTTTTACCTCTTTACTCTTTTAATAATTGGGTTGTCCCCTGAAATTTTTTTCACTTATATGGATTCAATTCTAGTTGACTCACACAGGCTTTTTCCATCTTTTCTTTTTTACCTTCCCTATCCCAGGTTCTTTGATTTATGTTATTTAACTTGTTTGTTTAATTATGTGTTACTTAACTTGTTCTCTTAATTTTTCCCATCTTTTGACCCTTTTAAAAAATATTTCCCCAGAGAAAGTTTCTAGGGTTTCTAGAATACAAAATTTGAGCTTTTCATTCTTTCCCATTATCATGTTATTGTACTTGAAGTCTCATTCCACCCTTCTCATTTTTTGTAGGTTCTTTTCTACTTTGTTGCTGGGATAAAAATATTAACTGGCTTTGCAACTCATATCTCCTTAATACCTGATTTTTAAAAGTTCTTCATAATATTTTTTTCCAAGGGAGGGGAGGTCATTAGAGGAGTTGGAGATAGTAATAGTGATGAGCAAAAAAAATAGAAAAGAAAGAAGAATATCATCATAATTTTGTTTTTAAATGCATAGGAGAGAACAAAAGGAAGTCTAGAGACAGACATAGACAAGCCAGCCAACTTTGAAACTGTGTTAAATTTATCATATTATTATTATTATAATTTTTTTTTGGTGGGGAAATGAGGGTTAAGTGACTTGCCCAGAGTCACACAGCTAGAGTCAGGTGTTTAGGTCAGATTTGAACTCAGGTCCTCCTGAATCCAGGGCTGGTGCTTTATCCACTTTGCCACCTAGTTGCCCCAAATTTATCATATTCTTAAAAAAAATGCAGCTATGCTAATAAAAAAGAATACTTGATAAAATGGACCCTCTAAAGCTCAAAGAGAACATTTGCTCAATTCGTTTATTTGGAGGGTTCTCTCTACTAGAATATTAAAATTCGACTTGTCCATTTATTTGTTTTCTTTTCACTAGTATTGTTTTAAGTGTTTGGTTCTATAGGGTGGTCTTCAAGTATCCTTTTTACTACAGTTCACCTTTTTACTTTCTCCATCCTTCTCTTCAAAATCAATATTGTTCATTAATCTTTCAAATAAAATACATTTAGGGATTTAGCTATTTGACAATTAATCAGTTGTGAAAGTAAAAAAGGATCCATTTAAGTAACAATTACTGGGCAAGTCAGCATTATTTTAGAAGAATTTCATCAAAGATAAAACAACATTTTTTGGACATTAAAAAGGGAAATCTAATACCAAAATAAACTGGTAAAGCAGTATGAAATAAAGAAAGACAATAAAACTGCTTTATTGAACTGAGAAAAAGGTGTAAATGAAAATGAATTAAGTTTCCATAAACCAGAGCTAGATATTTTACTGTTTTTTTCCACTGCATAAAAAGACAAAGCAGTCCGGCAGTAAAGAGACAGCTCTAACAGATGTTTCACAACTGAATGGCTTCATCAGTTTACTTCTCTTGGTTCTATTAAGATAATGAACTGATGTCTTGTTACTTACAGTCTGGGTGATAGTGTGAGCTTGAAAACCGTTATAGTCTCATATTTAAGCCTTGTAAAACCTGAGTTTCTACTGCCTACTGTGGGAATTTATTTTGGTCTAGAAGCTCCATTAGGGGGAAAAAATTCTTTACAAAATTAGCATCACACCATTATCCCATACTTCTTATAACGTATGTTTGTATTTATTTAATAAATAATAGCTATAGCTAATAGCTAATATCTTAACACTTATATAGCACTTACTATGTGCTTGGCACTCTGCTAAGTAACTTGCTCAGGGTTATGCAGCTAGTAAGTATTTGAGGTTAGATTTGAACTTGGGTCTTTCTGATTGAAGGTCCAGCCCTTTATCCCCTGAGCCATCTAATTACTCCTCTACCTGCCTTTCAAAACCTATCAGAATCAAGTGTTGAGGATCTGTGTTGATAGACTATCAAGACTGCATGTGAAATAAATTGTAAAGATGAGTCCATTATCTGGCTTAAAAACCTTTCTATTCCCACTCCTGCCCTTATTATTAATATTTGCAATGATGCTCAGGTCTTTTCCATACCCCCCCCCAAATACCCTTTTACATTTCTTTAAACTTTCATTCTTTGAACAGCCTGCCATCCTAGGTCATTAACATTTTTAGTTTCCATTTTCTTCTTCTTTATTTAGTTAACCACAGGTTGTGATTACATCTTTTTTTAAAAAATAAAAATATTTTATTATTTTTCAGTTACATATAGAGATAGTTTTCAACATTTGTTTTTACAAGATTTCCAATTTCAAAATTTTCTCCCTCCCTCCCCCCCTCCCCTAGACAGCAGGTAATCTGATATAGGTTTTATACACACACACACACACACACACACACACACACACACATGTAATAACATTAAACATTTCTGCATTAGTCATGTTATAAGAGAAGAATCAGAGCAAAAAAGGAAAAACCTCAAAAAAGAAAAACAACAGCACCAAAAGCAAAAGAAATAGTATGGTTCAATCAGCATCCATATTCCACATTTCTTTTTTTTTTCTGGATTTGGAGAGCCTTTTCCATCATGAATCCTTTGGAACTTTCTTGTACTATTGTATTGGTGAGGAGAATCTAGTTTAAGGTTGTGATTACATCTTACACATCACCATCATCCAAAATTTTTCCAAGATTTTGAACTCTGAAATTCTCCTCTTTCTTCACAATCTTCTGTCATTCTGTTCCTCTCTGTCTATTCATTCATCCTAAGTCTATTCTTTATTTTCATTCTTCTCTTTTCTCCCAGCTCATCATCTCGGTTCTGCCTCATTTTTTGCCCTTCGCTGTTTCAACTCTATTGTTAATTGATTCAACAAGACACATCCTCCACCCTTAACTCCTTTGATCCTTTATCTTTTCGGCATTCTGTCAATCTTTTAACCTGGATCATCCTCCCATTGGCCCAGTCTTTGCCTTTTTTTGAACTGCTAAATTCTGCTGGAAGAAGTCTCAAAACTGTTCTGACCGGATGCGTTATAAATTCACATGATTAAATCTTAATTGACTCCTGATGGCTACATTATAATCCTTCCTATACATTTCTATCAGAATCCCTAAAGAAGCTATTCCAAACTTCCTACATTCTCGAGCTACTAATACCATTTCTACCTCTTTCTACTTAACCTTGCTTCCTACTTCACTGGGAAAATCAAGATCATGCATAATGACTTCCCTCATCTCCCAACTCAGTACTTCAGAATGTTTCTGTCAAGCAAGCTGTTCTTAATAAATAGTCATTTGTGGTTTTACATATAATAGTCTATTTTGTTCTACTTTGTATATGGAAATATGGTCAAGGTTTTTTTGTTTTTGTTTGTTTGTTTAAATTCAGAATTAATAAAAAATATCCAAAGCAATCAAAACCATTTTAGCCCTCACCAAGCCTCTCTTCCTTTACTAAAATCTCAGGGCATGAGGTCACCCATTACTTTTCCTTTACCTTTCTCTTAGCAAAGTTCCTGGCCAATACTAAACATTTAATAAATATTTGTTGACTATCTGACTTACTTATCCAAGTTTTACCTCCTCTACTTGCATTCTTTTTTTTTCTTTCTGTCTTGGTCTTTCTTCCCTTGCACTGGCTTTTTCTTCGCTATCCACAAAGAAGCCCACATCTCTCATCCTTAAAACAACAGCAAATACCTTCCTACGCTTTTAAGTTTTATCCTTTATCTTTCTTCTCTTTCATTGTGAAACTTCTAGAAAAAAATCTTTTTAGGAGCATTTACTTCCTCTTCTTCCTTTACAGTTGACTACTTTTTAGCACCGTTTAATCTAGCCTAATCCTCCAATGAAACTTTATCTTAAAAGTTACCAGTGATGTCTTAACTGCTAAATGCAATGATATCAATGATATTTTCTGAGTCCTCATCCTTTCTTCCTTCCTAGGTTACCTTGACTCACTCTCTTTCTTTTTTCCTTTTTTTTTTTTTTTTTTTTTGGTGAGGCAATTGGGGTTAAGTGACTTGCCCAGGGTCACACAACTAGTAAGTGTTAAGTGTCTGAGGCTGAATTTGAACTCAGGTCCTCCTGAATCCAGGGCCAGTGCTCTATCCACTGCGCCACCTAGCTGCCCCTTATGACTCACTCTCAATCCTTCATTTACTGTCTGGCCACTGCTTCTTTCTCCCTTGTTGGATCATCACCCATTTTCTACTGAGGTTAGGTTACTTTTGGGGTAGACACTGGATTGTTCTTGCAAACATTGACTACTGTACTGCTCCTCAGAAGCTGTTGAGGTCTTTAGAGTTGTGTACCCAAGCTCCTCTGCCTTTCCTTTTCCCTTTCCTTTTCCCACTGTTCTTTACCATATCACTAAGTGGTGACTGCTTGCTGTCGTCAGAGTTCCTGTGTATAATAGCACCTCTCCTTCATTCATTGCAAATTTGAATCAGTTGTGACCTTAGAAACAAGACCCACCAGCTTGTTAGAATCGTGTGTAAAGCAAAAGTAAAGAAACTGAGTGTAGGTTTGAGGTCCCATTTCCTCCTTGAGTAAAATAGACTTTGTATCTTCTCTTTGGATTTTTCTTCCCTACATCTTGGTGATTTTCCAGATGGGTGAGGTCATTTGTTAGATGAGTTAAAGGTAAATGGAATGTACCTTAAATTTCACTTCTAGCAAAGCAACAAAATCTGAAATTTTTCAGAAAGAAAATAAGTAGAAATTGTGAGGTTGTTGATGATTTTGATTTAAAATCCAACCATGATATTTGCTACTGAATTTATTTTGAAGAGGAATGATACTTAAATACATTTGTAGTGTAGGTTTGCTTTATTAATCTGTTAGACTTTATTATATTTAAAAACAAATTTTTTCAATATATTTATATCTGCTTTGGGGGAGAGCTCTCATACTCAATAATCTGACATAAAAATCTATATTCAAAAATTGAGATTCAGCAGATCCTGAAAACATATATTTTAAACAACTATACTTTTAATTGTCCTAATATTGAGAGAATGAGATGATAAGTCATATACCCAATAACTGTGGGTGTGCCCCAAGAGGGATCTGTCTTAGGCTTTCTTTTCTAGCAATAGTCTCTCTATGATCTCAGTACCCAGGAATTTAATTATCACCTTTCTCCAGATAGTTCACAGATCGACTTCTCCATCCTAAGTTTCTCTGCTAAACTCCATTTCCAAATCACAAACTTCATACTGGACATTTCAAACTGAATATACCAGATACATCCTAAACTCAACATGCCCTAAACAGACCTCATTCTCTCCAAATTCTCTCCTCTAATTTCCTATTTCTGTCGAGGGCAGAACCATCTTTTGAATGTTAGACATTTATCATCTTCGTGTTATCCTCAACTCCTCACTCTTCTTCATACTGCATATGCATTTCAAATCTTGAAGTTTATATCTCCACAGTATCTCTGTATCCAAGAATGTATGCATAATTATTTAACAACCAGCTCTTTAAAAAAGTCTATACTATAGGCTCTACGGTTTAATCTGTGCTATTACCATTTTCTCCATCATTTTAAGTTTAGACAGTTTATGGATTTCCAAAAGTAAATTCTAAAAATTTAATAAATGAGTACTGAGAGCTAGTATAAGCTAGCTCTACCACAATCTCTGCTTGTATCTGACCCCTTCTCTCTACTAAGTCACCTCCTTAGTCTATGCCCTCATCATCTCTCACCTAGATTTTTGCTTTTAAACCATTTATAACCTGTCTTCAACCTGTCTTTATAACCTTATTAGCCATTACACGCCTTTGCTATGTTTCGGCCATTTCTTACTTTCTTATACACAATACTCAATACTTCATTTTCTGTTTCTGTGTTTTTGCATTGACTGCCCCTCATGCTTAGTGCATACTTCTGTCTAACCACCATATTGAATTCCTTGTCTCTTTCACATCATAGTTTTGACACCACCATGCACAGGATGCTCTTTTTTAAAAATCTCACCTCTCAACTGTTTGTGCCCTTGCTCACTACCTCAAAATTTTTATATATTCTATATATACACGTGCATATGTAAAGGGTGTTTCAAAAGTCTCTGCAATTTAAAGCAATTAAAGCTTAATACATATAGATGGATATGTATAGATATATGTGTATATAGTGTGTGCACATGCATTGGGGTTTTTTTAGTTAAATCTTTTTTAAAACATGACTGAAATGAAGGTTACCAACCCTAGATGAAATCTAGAGTCAGATTAATCATGAAGTTTCTAAGATCTGTATTTTGTCCTACCCAGTAGGTAACTGAGAACACAGCTCTTGCTGCTGGATACATTGTTACTTTAAAGAAGTTTTCCTGCTATTTAACACAGGCCATTAGTTTAGTATCATTGTAAAAGAAACATTTTAGCACATGGGTATTTCTATGTGTTTTTTAAATAATAGAATTTTAAAAAATATCACCAACATTTCTCCCAGTATTCCTCCTCCTTACTCTTGCAGAAAACTATCCCTTATAACAAATAATTTTGTTTTTGTTTTTTGTTTTAGTGGGCAGTGAGGGTTAAGTGACTTGCCCAGGGCCACACAGCTAGTAAGTGTCAAGTGTCTGAGGCTGGATTTGAACTCAGGTCCTTCTGAATCCAGGGATAGTGCTTTATCCACTGTGCCATGTAGCTGCCCTCATAACAAATAATTTTAAAGAAAAAAAAGAGAAAAAGTCAGAAAATCAATCAACACTTACGAAATTTGAATACATATCCAAGAATCTTCCATATCTGTAAAGTAGGGACTATCTTATAGTAGCTTTTTTTTGACATCATGCATTTTCTTGGTAATTTAAAAACTTCATTTTTTATTGTTTTGTGGTTTTTCTTTCCATTTAATTTGTTGTAGTCATCGTGTACATTGTTGTCCTGGTTCTGTTTACTTCACTCTGCAACGTCATGTAAAATATTCCATGCTTCTCTTCATTCATCAATATCATTTCTTACAGCACTGTAATGATCCGTTAGATTCATATACTATG
Organism: Dromiciops gliroides; assembly: GCF_019393635.1. Taxonomy (NCBI): domain Eukaryota; kingdom Metazoa; phylum Chordata; class Mammalia; order Microbiotheria; family Microbiotheriidae; genus Dromiciops; species Dromiciops gliroides. The sequence continues at coordinate 679,768,298 of NC_057861.1, read as the reverse complement.
ATTTGTGTAGCATTTCCCAATCAATCATTATCAATTTTGTTGCCAAGTATTTCTACAACACAATGTTGCTGGCTATGCATTTTAACATGTTTAGAGTACATTGAAAATTCATAAAAACCTAAATTCAGTTAGATCTACAAATTTCTATTTATGGTTCTGTGTGCAAGCATTGTATTTATGGTTTCTTATGGTAGTATGTAAGCTCTCTGAAGAGACGGGTCTGTTTCATTTTTGTCTTTGTATTTCTAATAGCTAGAATTTCTCAGGGCATAGTAGAAGCTTATTAAATGCTTTTTCATTGATATCTGATAAAGCAAATTTGGGGCTTTACAGTGTTAAACTTTCTTGTTTTTCAGTATTATCACTTAAACTGATATGGATGTCTGCTGACCAGAAGTTAGAAAGCTACAGATTAACATCAGATGGTGACTTCATCTTCCAATTTCTGTCCCTGTGTCTGAGGGAGATAGCCTGGGTGCTTTGGAAATGAACGGAGAACAGCAGCTTGACACAGGTATTAATATCAACACTCTATTAAAGCTCTTTCTCTTGGTAACATTTATGATCAAGTAGAGCCTTGCTGGTGCACTATGATTTTTATCTGCTGTCTTTGGGCATGTAATTATTATAGAACATGGTGAAAGTGAAAAGAGTCACAACAGAGTAGTAGAAACACTTTTAATTCTTAGTAATTTTAAGGCAAATGGCAAAATAAACCAATATAATGGAAACACCCTGTGTAATGGAAATAAGTTAAACTTTATATGCATCAGATTTGTTTTTCCTCTGGGAAAAGAAAATCTTTTGGGCATAAGAGCAAGTCAACCTACAGCAGGTATGTCATTTTACCATATTTTCCTCTTTTGATCAATATAAAACAACAAACCAGTATATAGTGGAAAAAGCCTTGGAATTGAAGTCAAAAGATTTGGGTTTGAGTTTTAACCTCTGCCAATTAAACTCTAATACTATTTACATCAGTCTGAAGTGGTTATGAGAATCTTTAATTGTTTTTTTTAATGTCAGTTTTAGTTATGAATTTTCCATGATCTAGTTAAACTAATCAATTAGAATGCCTGTATTTTGTTACCTCTCAGCTAGTGATACAAGTCCAGTTTTTTCTTACTCAGTGAATTCAGTGTCTGGTTCATAGTCTTCCCCAACTCCTGCTCTCATAGTAGGGGATTTCAAGACTCATCTTGATGCTCCCTCAGATACCCTAACTTCTCAGTACCTTATTCTACTTAATTCCCATGATGTACTCTTTCATTCCATCTCAGCTACACACAGACATGGTCATGTTCTTGATCTTGTCATCACCCACAGACATTCCAATTCAGTGTTCACAAATTCCCAAATTCCTTTATCTGACGGTTGTCCTTGGGGGGGGCAATAAGGGTTTAAGTGACTTGCCCAGGGTCACACAGCTAGTAAGTGTCAAGTGTCTGAGGCTGGATTTGAACTCAGGTCCTCCTGAATCCAGGGCCAGTGCTCTATCCACTGCGCCACCTAGCTGCCCCTGATTGTTGTTTTCTATTATTCCATCTTTCCCTATAAATTATGACCCCCAATCTTTCCACTCCTCACTTCTTTCCCAGACCATCACCCTTACATAGTATACATTCTCCTCTCTTCTCTACCTTGACCATTTTGCAAACCACTTAACTCTGTACTGTCTTCTGCTCTGGAATTCCTTGCCTCTGTCCTGTTGCCAATCATAACTTGCTAAATCCCACACACCATCTGCTTCCTTTACTTCTATTGATGTGCTCCTATTGATGTGGAGCCAGATAAAAATGAGAAGACTGTGCCAGCTAGCCCCACTACGGATGTGTGCTGTCCAACCTTAACTTGGCCTTCACAACAGTGAAGGCATCATTCTACTCCTTTATTTTACCTTGTCCTGTGCTTCTAGTAAATCTGAGCAGTTTTCGTTTATCGTTGTTTTTGAAATACAGTAGCCAGAATTTAAAAAAAAATCACAGTTATAGAGAGTTTAGTGGTTCTTAAAGGATCTTTCCTTGTCCTTTCCCTCAAGTCAGTTGTTCTTTGATATCAAGTATCTTCCATTTTCTTCTATTTTCAAATTGGTTTTCCTCCCTTTGAGTCTCTGCTTGCAGTTATTATGGAGTTATTCTCTTCTTTTATGTTGAATTTTGGGATCTGTTATAATTCTTTATAGGAGTTTACATCTTCTGTTTGCTCATTGCTGTAGTCATAGTTCTCAAATTGAAGATTTGTGCCAGGGCCACACTCTGCTTTTTTGGGAAGGATAGTCAACTACGCTGCTTGGTTTTAACCTTTGTCAGCTGTATTCTTACACTGACCTGGAATCAAGAGCACTGAGTTCAAATTTGATCTCAGACACTTGCTGTGTGACTGTAGACAAGTAACTTCTGTTTGCCTCAGTCTCCTCAGTTGTAAAATGCGGATAATAACAGCACTTACCCTTGCAGAGTTGTTTGAAGATCAGATGAGATATTTGTAGAGCACTTAGCACAGTTCTGGGTATATAGTAGTCACTATATAAATGCTTTTTCCATTCCTTATTTCTTTTCTCTTCCCCTCCAATTCTTGGTGTCACACCCTCTTCCCTATCCCTGGATCTTTGAGATTCACAGCTCTGGTTCTTTAAGGTCCTCTATGGTATATCAGGACAGAGTGCTAGGGACCTGAGCTTAGGCTTTCCCAAGCTGAGTGTTGCCTCAACCATGCAGGTTGCTACCACTCTCAGTTCCTTTCATGGTCAACACTGTGTTGTTGTTTTTTTTAAACCACCCTAGGGCTTTTTTAGGGGAGTCCTCTGTTCTCATTGCTTCCAAGTACAGAGCCTTGAAGGTCACACATATCTATGGACAGTCTCTGGGTCCTCTGGGAAGCCACTGTCTTGTTTGCCTGTGTTGATGCTAGCTCTGGTGGCAGCCCCCTTTCTTATAGCCCATTGGCTTCTGGCTGACTTTTTGTGCAGTTCTGAGTTGGAAGAAGTAACTTCCCCTGTTTCTTGTTGGATTTCTTGATCATTCCATCTGATACAATTTTTAGGTTTTTGCCTGAGGAGGTGTTGGGGAGCTGGGCTGGCTGAACTTTGTCATATTGGCCAGAAGTTTCTTCTTCCCTCTTTGCACTATACTACTTTACTTGGCAAATGCATAAGTTCTCATGGTGTGTATATTCTTTTCTCTCTACTAACAACCTCCACCCTAGTTCAGAATCTCTTCACCCTTTGCCTGAATTCTTAATTAACCCTCTCTCTTCTCATGCCTGTTTATTCTCTATTTGTCTGCCAGAGTATCTGCTAAAGCAGATCATGTTCTGTGCCCCCATACCCACTCCATAAACTTCACTTGTTTTCCATGACTTCCAAGACAGATGTAAAATTCTCTGTTGTTCAAAGCCTTTTATACCTAGTTCTTTTCTCTTTTTCCAGTCTTTTTACTCTTTAATCCCTTTCATGTACTCTACACTCCATCAGTATTAGTATACTTGCAGTTTCTTGCACATTATACTTCTCCAGTCTTCGTGCCTTTGCACTGACTTCCCTCATACCTGGAATGCTCTCCATTTCTTATCTCTGCCTCTTAGCTTCCCTAACTTCCTTAAAGACTTAACTCAGGTCCCACCTTCTGTAAGAGTCTTTTCCCAGATTCCCCAGGTGCTAGTGCCTTCCACTCTGAGATCAACTCATGTCTATTGTATATGTACATATTTTGTATGTACCTGATTATTTTTGTAAAGATGATGTTTCTTCT